>NC_139006.1:47131231-47731231 GCF_964374135.1 Grampus griseus
AGCACCAAAGAAGGAATAAGTAAAGGTAAAATAAAAACTTTTATTTTTCTTATTCTTAATTGATCTAACACATAAAAATTTGTTCAAAATAATAATAGCAACAATGTATTTGGTTACATTGCTTATATATAAGTGAAATGAATGACAACAATGATACAAGGGACAGGAGGGATAAATTAGGATTATTTTATTATTGTAAGGTACTCACACAACCTGTGAAGTGGTATATTATTATTTGAAAGTGAACTTGGATTAGTTGTAAATGTATATGGTAAATTATAAGGTAACCATTAAAAAATGTTAACACAAATTACTAATATCAGAAATGACATGGACATTAAAAGGATAATAAAAGAATACTATGAATAACTTTATGCCCACAAATTTGATTACCTAGATTAAAGGGATCATTTTCTTGAAAGACACTTGCTACCAAACAAACACAAGAAGAAATAGACAATCTGAATAAGCTTATACCTATTAAATAAATTGAATTAATAATTAATAACCTTCCAAAACAAAAAGCACCAGGTCCAGATATGTTCACTGGTGCATTCCACCAAACTTTCAAGGGAGAAATGACACCAATTTTGTACAATTTCTTCCAAGGGTTAGAAGCAGAGGAAATACTTCTTAACTCATACAATGAGGCCAGCATTATACTAATACCAAAACCAAAGACATTGCAAAACAAGAAAATTACAGACCAATATCTTTCACATACATAGATGCAAAAATCCTCAACAAAGTATTAGCAAATCAAATCCAACAATGTCTAAAGAGAATTATACACCATGACCAAGAGGGATTTATCCCAGGTATGCAAGGCTGGTTCAATATTTAAAACAAATTAATGTAATCCATCACATCAACAGGCTAAAAAATAAAAATTACTGATGATATCAATAGATACAGAAAAAGCATTTGACAAAATCCAACACCCACTAATGATAAAAAATAAAAAACCTCATAGTAAACTAAGAATAGAGGAAAACTTCCTCAACTTCATAAAGACTATCTACAAAAAAACCTACATCTAGCATCATACTTAGTGGTGAGAAACTCGAAGCTTTCCCACTAAGATGAGGAACAAGGCAAAGGTGTTCCCTCTCACCACACATTTTCAGCATCATACTGGAACTTCTACCTAGTACAACAAGGCATAAAAAGGAAACAAGGGCTTCCCTGGTGGCGCAGTGGTTGAGAGTCCGCCTGCCGATGCAGGGGACACGGGTTCGTGCCCCGGTCTGGGAAGATCCCACATGCTGCGGAGCGGCTGGGCCCGTGAGCCATGGCTGCTGAGCCTGCGCGTCCAGAGCCTGTGCTCCGCAACAGGAGAGGCCACAACAGTGAGAGGCCCACGTACCGCAAAAAAAAAAAAAAAAAGAATCATCAGTCTCTACACATAATATGTGTGTGCTTTACAATATGTATAAAACTCAATAATTTTTTTAATTTAGAGAAGTTATGTTTAAAAAATTATTTTACTGAATCACTTTGCTGTACAGCAGAAGTTAACACAACATTGTAAATCAACGATACTTCAATTAAAAAGTATTGAAAAAAAAATTATTCAGCCAAAACTAAAGAAATAAGAAAAATTGAAGAGAAGAAAAATACTTTAATTTGCTCTTCTAAGCCTAAGATAGTCATGTAGACATGAATAGAAATATAGAGGAACAAAATGATATACTTAATAATATAGGTTTAACTAAAGTATATATATGAAACTCCATAATAAAGAATATGGTTTTGCTTCAAGTGCTTATGGGACATTTATAAAATTGATCATATTTTAGACTCCAGAGATTATCTCTGGTGTCATAAGATGGTGGTGCATCCATCAGCCTTGATCTCTGAGTCACCAGGTGGAGCAAAGTCCCACCCCACAGCTATCTGAACCTACCGAACCACACTGACGTGAAGTCTGAGCAAGAAATGAACCTTTGTTTTTTTAATCAACTGATATTTCAAGAATAATTTATATTACAACATAACATAAACTATTACAACTAATAACTTAGGCTAACAAAACAAGGGAACAAAATAGAAATTTGGAATTAGACTCAAATGAAAGTGGAAATTCAATACCTATAAAAGTAGCATTTTTCAAGTCATGAAAAATGGACAAGATTAGTCATTAAATGGAGAAGGAACAATGCTAACATCTGGAAGAAACTAGACACATTAATGGTTTACACTAAAAATTTCCAGAGTTTAAAGTTTTAAATATAAAAAGTGAAATGGTAAAAAATACTAGAAGAAAAAAGGTGAATTTTTGATTGTCACAGAATGAGGAAGCTCTTTCTAACTAAGACATTAAAAGAAATGATTGAGAAATGTTGCTAAACAAAATTTCAATTTTGTTCATTGTAATGTTCCGTAAGCAAAGTTAAAAATCAAGGACAATCTGAAAACAAATATTTGAAATGCACAAAAGAAACAAAGGATTAATTCTATTAGTATAAAAAAAGCACTTACATATCAATAAGAGATATAGGGAAAGGAAGTTCTCATGGCAAAAAATAGTTTTAAAGAGAAAGTTTTTATCTTTTACTCAAAATTTTAAAAATGTGAATTAAAATGGCAATGAGATACCATATTCCACTTACTGGTTTGGCAAAGAATAAACTGTATTGGCAAGATACTATCAGTGGCAGTATAAACTTGTACAAACCTCTAAAGGGGCAATTGTCAGCATTTTATTAATGTTTTAAATGCATATAGTTTTTGGTACAGCAATTACTAAGTTAAAAAATTATCCTGCAGTCCTACTTGTACATATGTGCAAAGATATAAACACAAGGCTATATGTTTGCAGCAACATTATAAACATAGGGAGACTGGAAACAACCTAACTGCCAACAGTAGGTGATTGGGTAGATAAATCAAATCAGCACAATTGAAAATTATGCTTGCAAAGGCCTAAGGTAAGTTTCATATGTGTTGATACAGCCTGACATCTAAAGCTCCAGAAAATTGTGCATTTGGTGCTCCCATTTCATCTTTAGGATTCTAGGAGGCAACACTCAAACTGAATATCTAAGGAGTTTTCAAAGGAAACTGTTTATAAGTTCTGGGTGGGGTGTGGAGAAACCTCTAGAGATAGTACTACAAGGCACAGTAACCACAAATAGGCCTGAAGAGGTGAAGGAAAGGCCCAGTTACCAGAACTGGAAAGAGAGGGTAGTTGGAGAGGGACACCAGGGGGACCTTAGGAAGCCAGGCCAAGGCCCACCTCTCTCTTCTCCCACTTAGATCTTCCAAGCTGAAGCCAGAAGTGAGGGAGTCCAAGGATAAATCCATTACGGAGCTCTGATCAGGGAGCGAAAGTAGAGAGTAGATCTGGAGGGGAAAATGGAAGATACACAGTGCTCTATTTTTTGAAAAGTGGAGTTATACACATACTTAAGCACCCAAAAATCTGCCATGAGGGGCCTTTGGAAAAGAGAATCATGTAAGAATAGGGGTCTTTGCAGTATGGGATAAAAGGAAATCATACTTTCTCTGCATTCTTTTTATTTATTTTATTTTTATGTATTTTATTTTTAATTTTTATTTATTTATTCTTTTATTTTTATAAACTTACAAATAAATTTATAAATTTATTTATAAATTTTTATATTTATTTATTGTTGAAATTTTTGTAACTATATATGTGTGTGTGTATATTTTTTTTTCTTTTTTAATTATTTAAAAACTAGCTGGTGGCAGAATTTAGGCAGAAAACTTGTTTAGCAAAGCCTCTTGGTAGGTCATCCTGGCGGAAGAAAAGGGGGTTGGAAAAGAAAAAAGAAAGAAAAATGATTTAAAGCAAAAGAAAAAAATTGTTTTCATAACAAACTAAGAATAATGGAGAGGGCGAGGGAACCCAGGAATGGGTAGAAAGTGGGAAGAAGTGAAGAATTTGAGGAGAGATACAGGGGCCCAGAAAAGGCTGGGTAGCTGAGCCTTGAGGAGAAAAAAGACGAGGACGATGCAGAATTGAAGAAGAGGCTCTGTACACGCAGTTCTGTGTTACCCCAATCCTTCAGAAAAACTTGTGCTTATGCTACTGGATAGAGTGGGTGGGAGAGATTAAAGGAGGGGGACCTCTGCTTCCTGCTTCCTGTTAGGCCTGAGAGTAAAGAAGAGTTACAGTTGGACAGACATAAAAAACAAATTTCATCCTAAACCACAAATTGGGACAGAACCTGACTTTGAAAGGCATAAGGCCTGACTTTGAAAAGCATAAGCCACTAGAAAGTCTTCAGCGGTGTAGGAGGAATGCTGATTTTCACCATATTTGAGGTCAGAGATCGCGCCAGTATTAAGAAAAGAGGGAGTCTAAATAGCTAGAGCTCTGAGGACACCTGGGGAAACAGTGTTATATAAATAGAATTAGACAAGAGCCCAATAAATGTATTTGAGGACACACCTGACTCAGGTATATTCCGCAAATGTCTAAGAATCCATATGGAGAAATATGTAAAGCTCTGAGCAACTAATTTGCACTGGCTTTTTTGCGTATCAGCAGGGTTAAGAGATTTAAATACTATTCTGAGAGTTGAGAATCAGTGCTTTATGATTCAGGACAACTAACCATCAAACTTTTCTGTCATCATAAATCATGTACCCAGGCCTGGGACTTTAATCCTTCTTTGATTTCTCTATTTTCAACAAAAACAACATTAATGACAACAAAAACTGAATGTGAAAATCTAGTCCTACAAGTTTTGCAGTAAATGGTAAATCAGAACATCAAATACAAATAATAGTCATCATCAATAATAATTTTATAACTAATTAATAATCTGAAGAACCCTGTGGTCTTTAAGATACATGGGAATCATAGAAGTGGGTAAGCATAACTAAGATCTTTTATAAAGGGTCATAAGAGAGCTTTTTCATATCAAAAAAGGCCTGTATCCATCCTTAGTACAGTTTTTGACATGCCTTATCCCAAATATATAAAATCTGATAAAGTGAGGTATCTGGATTTGTTTTTCTAAGAGTGATGATGGGTTGCATCTTTAGAAAACATTCTATGTAGGCTTTTACTCTCTTCTCACCACTAATACATATTTGTGAATTAACCAATCGGTTTAGGGATGCAGGCAGTGGTCATTGAAGAGTTTGTTCATGTTAAAGTCAAGCAATCCATATCGACCTCATTTATACAATACATTAAATAATCAACTGGGCTAAGTGACCCAGGGTTTTGGCGAAGTGAAAAGAGCCACATGATTTGTAATTAATTTACAATTTGAAAGAGATATTTAGAGAAATGTACATAGGCATACAAAGTTAAATCTTTATAGATATAACTCTATATTAATATTCTGTTTACCCACCAAAATTTGGCATGGCCTGTCATTTAAAAATCACAGATAGGGACTTCTCTGGCGGTCCAGTGGTTAAAACTCTGGGCTTCAGCTGCAGGGAGCACGGGTTCCATCCCTGGTCAGGGAACTAAGATCCCGCATGCTGTGCTGTGCGGCAAATAAATAAATAAATGAATAAATGAATAAATAAATAAATAAATGACATTGTTTAAGCAATTCTGTTAAAAAAAAAATCACAGATACAACAATGCAAAATCAGTCAAACAAGACAAAAGCTAAGTAATAAATATGAAACTCTATGGCTATAGCTATTCTCAATTTATTGATGGGAATATAGAATAGAGCGGACCTGCTCAGACTCAGATTGCGGGCTTCCCTGGTGGCACAGTGGTTAAGAAGCCGCTTGCCAATGCAGGGGACACGGGTTTGAACCCTGGTCCAGGAAGATCCCACATGCTGCAGAGCAACTAAGCTCACACGCCACAACTACTGAGCCCACGCGCTACGACTACTGAAGCCCGCACCTAGAGCCCATGCTCTGCAGCAAAAGAAGCCACTGCAAGAAGAAGCCTGCACGCTGCAACAAAGAGTAGCCCCCACTCGCTGCAACTAGAGAAAGCCCGCGTGCAGCAGCGAAGACCCAACACAGTCAAAAAAACCCCCCAAAACAGATTGTTTTACTGCCTTATAAAATAGATGTGATTTAGCATATTTGAATCTGACTTATCTTCTTAACTCTACCAAATTAATGAGGATAATAAAAGTATTTACACAACAGGGTGTGTTAAAAGATATTATCTAAAACTTGTCTATAAGGCAAAGAGTTCAGCACGTGCTTTCAGTATCATACTGGGGCACTGTTTAATCAGCCCACTCACAGATTATTTCGTTATCTACGGTAACATTCCTTTGTTTGACTTTTGCACAGCCCTTTTTGCATGATTTGTACATGAATTAAGATCTTAGACTCCTTGTGAAATGGAAAACTTTGTTTTTTCAATCCCTATTGTAGTATATGGTAAAGCATTAATTTTGTTTTAGTTGGGCTCTGTCTTCAAGGTCCCTTGTAAAATATTTTCTGTTAATTTCTTTACTTGAGTCCTTATGCCTCAGTTTTTGTTGAATAATAAATTATCTGTCATTGTAAACAAACAAACAAACAAAAAGATCTTAGACTCTTTGGATATAAGTGCTAACTTGAAGGTAGGTACAGCGGAACCACAAGTAATTTCTGTTGGGTGGAAAAGATGACCCCAGAGGTTTTTTTGGTTTTTAAATTGCCCTATTGATCAATCTTATTCTAACATTCCTCTTAAATGCCTATAAATACCCAGTTCTTCAATATACTCCTTGAACAGCTTTATTATCTTGCTGACTCTCTCATTAATGAGTTAATAAATCTTTTAGCATGTGTTCATACTATATTGGAATGATAATCATGTCTTTAGCTTCTCGAAAATTATATTTAGACATTTATGATGGTTAAATGAGACAGCATACCTAGAACATAGTAAGTGCTCAATAAATATTAGATATTTTAAGTTTCATACCCTGTAAAAGAAAAATGTAACACTATTCACAGAGGGAATAAATATACATACATATGGTGTGTATAAATGTGTTGTATGTGTATATATACATCCATACTATACATCTATTATATTATTATGTATATATCATATACATAAAACATTTACTATCAGGAACCTTATATAACTTTTAAGAAACCTCCATATTTCCATATTCCTATAATTGACTTTAATGTTTTTTAGAAAATATTAATGTTAATAACCAATAACAATATACTCAAGCCTGTCTTTGGCTTAATATCCCTGAGCTGAAAGTGCTTAAACAGAACAAATCAGAAACAATAGCAGTACCATAAAGATCACTCTGAGAACCGTACTAATTCAGTAAGAGGTGCTCACTGACTGCTCCGTGAGAAATACTAACCATGTAACATGAGTAAATCGCGAGAGTCGCTTATTTATGAACTTCCATCTTGAACAGACATTTATTCATGTGGCCCTGGTGTGTGTAGGGGAGATGGATAAAAGGCAGGAGGAAACAGCACAGAGAAACATAAATAGGCACTACTAGTCCATACTTTTTCTCTCTTCATAGGAGTGGCAACACAGAAAAAGCTGGGAAGCTATTTACTTTGCAAATAAAAATATGTAAGTCAACTTTTCCTAAACTTTTTACTCAGGCACCCAAAATGATTAACTATACCTCTATCTATGAGAAATGATCAATTGATTTATTAAAAAAGTTTTTTTAAACATTCAATGGGGCTTCCCTGGTGGAGCAGTGGTTGACAGTCCGCCTGCCGATGCAGGGGATACGGATTCGTGCCCTGGTCCGGGAAGATCCCACATGCCGCGGGGCGGCTGGGCCCGTGAGCCATGGCCGCAGAGCCTGCGCGTCCGGGGCCTGTGCTCCGCAACGGGAAGATACTATAGTGTTAGTACATGGTAAAATACTTCACTAGTGCCTGTGACCCAGTGTATCTGCCTTGAAAGATGACCATTTTATTGTTTTCTCACTCATAGAAGCTGATCAACTGACCTCATTAAGAGTTTTTGCTTTTACCACAATGAGTAAGATGGGCAGAGAATTTTGTATTCTTCCCTGTTCTAGATGAAAGGGTTAATTTACAGTATAAGTTAAACATGTGCTATCCGTGATTTAGAATATTTGAAAAGAGTAAGCCGGAAAAGAGATGAATAAAACATTTTTCACAGTAGTAAATTATTTAAATGGTATTAATTAACCCTTTGCAGAAGCCTCCCTGACGTTGTCATTTAAGGACAGGAGCTTCTAGGCAGTTTCTTATTTTGATATTCTCCCCCAATTATCCATGGATCATAATAGACTCATTATAAAAATTGGAAAACAGAAATATATTGAACAAAGAGTAGAAGTCTCTTAACACCACCATAGAACACTGGCTCTATATTTTTTTAGATATTATACTTATATACATACATATTACATAATATACTATATATTGCAAATGTTACACGTGAAATAAATTTAAAAAATGAAAAAAATAAATGAAATCATCTTAAATGTATTATTCTTTAACCTGACCTTTTCACTCCCATATTATGGACACTTATCACTGTCAATTCATATAGATCTACATTATCTTTTCTGATGGCTGCATAGTATTCTTCTGTATGACTGTATCATGAAGTAATTTAATGTATTAATTAACAAATTGCAGTTTACATTAGGATCACCTGTGAAGTTTGGTGATTGTCCTGCTGCCAGTGTCCAAGCCTATACATATTTAGATTCAGAAGATCTAGTGTTTGGCTCAAACATCCATATTTTTAAGAGTGTTCAGAGGAGATTCTAATACAGACGAAAATTTGAGAACCACTTAGTTAACAGCTTTCTTGTTGGTGGACATTTAGCTTCATTTTTTTAATTCATAACATTGTAAGAATATTGACATCTGAAAACAGAAGAAGCAGAAAGTTAGGAAGAATCTTATTTCTCTCTCCCTCCCTTTATTCCCTTCCATCTTTCCTCCATGTTTCCCCCTACCCCTGGCCTCTGACCTTCCCATTTATTCCATGGAAGGAAAAATAGTAAAAGATTAGGTAGATTTTAGGAGAAAATAAAGAGCTGAAGGAAGCTAGGACAAATAAAGGGGAGTTCAACAGAAGATACTGGAAGATATTGTCAGAAGGAAAGAAAATAATGTCAAAAAAGCAAAGCATTCATTAATTCAACTGATATATTTAATTAGAAAGATGCTAAATAGTGATGTAATATAGGAGAGAGAACGTCTTCAGGTTTTGGAATTAAGTGACTGAAAAAACATGAGACCAGGTGGGTTATTCTAGATGCATCCTTATGAAATAGAAATGCCTGTTTCAAATTAGTTTTCATTTCATTAGAGTATCTACCTATGCATTCAATTTTCACAACTGTTACAAATGTAAGCAGTAAAAGTAAATGGGTTCTCTTTCACCCTCTGGCTGTGTGATCTTTGACAAGCCAAGCTCTCTTGCATCAGTTTCTTTGTCTGTAAAATGTGTGAGCTAGATTAGATTAATCTACAAGCACCTTTTGCCTCTAACATTCTTTAATTCCATGAGAGAGGAATTTATTTTGTTTTGCAATTAAACCCATTTCAGAAAAAGAGCCTTTTCTTTATTCCAATTTTAAAACCCATGGGCCTCTGTGTTTCAGAATGCTCATGTGACTATGAGTATTCTGAAACACAGAGGGCCAAAGAGAATTCATCAATTGTGGGAAAGTTTTAATACTTCAATGGAAATCAATCCACAAAGACTAATAAGTAGGGAGATGATGTCTCTAGGATACCAACAATTTAAAACAAGATCTAGGCAAATAGAAAATTCAGGCTTAAACTCAAAGACTACCCAGCAACAACTCAGAGATTTTTCCTCTTTCAGAAATAAGAAATGCATAAACGTAAACTATGTTTTTCTGATTGAAACAATTGCCTTGTCAGGATAAAACCAAGCCACACAGTATAAAATGAAGAAAGACTGCCTAGGCCGAAATAAACATCAAGTAAGTGACAAATATTTTAATATCAGTGAGACATAAGCTGATACAGTAAGTCCCCTACATATGAACCTTCTAGTTGAGAACTTCAAAGATGCAAACATGCCCCTGTATGTCAGCTGTCGTACTGTACTACTGTACTTTTCAAGTTACTGTACTGTAAGATTAAAAATGTTTTCTTTATTTTTTGTGTTTGTTTTTATGTATTAGTTGTGTGAAAAGTATTATAAACCTATTACAGACAGTACTACATAGCTGATTGTGTTAGCTGGGTACCTAGGCTAACTTTGCTGGACTTAACGAACAAATTGGACTTAACGAACGTGCTCTCCGAAAGGTACTCGTTCATATGTAGGGGACTTACTATATAAATAAGAATGCAGTGATCACACAATATCAGATGGGAGATTCCTGCCTGTTTGCTGGCCTAATGGCTTCCCATGACTCCCCTTGTAGTATGTTGAATGGTGACCCCCAAAAGATATGTCCACCCAGGACTTGGAATTGTGACCTAATGTGCTAAAAGATCTTTGGAAATGTAATAGGCATAGCCCTAAATCCAATGTGTCCTTTTAACAGAGGAACAGATGATGTGAAGACAGAGGCACAGATTGAATGGCATCTATAAGCTGAGGATTGCCAAGGATTGCCCGTAGCCACCAGAGCAAGGAGAGAGACATGGAATGAAAACTCCCTTAGAGCCACCAGGGAAACCAACCCTGCTGATACCTTGATTTCAAACTTCTGGATTTCTGGCCTCCAGAACTGTGACAGAATTAATTTTTGTTGTTTTAAACCATCCAGGTCTGGTAACGTGTCACAGCAGCCCCAAGTAACAAATACAGTCCTTTAAAAACATAGTTTCCAAAAATACTGATCTGCTCAGAGTTCCCTGAACAAACTGTACATATGCACGTGTGATATAATCTCTGAATCCTTTAGGGATTAGGTGATCTTGGCCTAAACCCCACTTCCATGACCTGGGATGGTCAAAAACCGTCCCCCATGCATACTTTCTCATGATGGGGGTTGCCACACAGGGTTGAGCAGGCTGTGCACTGCAGAAGGGTGTGCAGCCAGGGAGATGAGTGGGAGCTGCAATACATTGGCAATTTGCCCTCAAAGCTGTGCACCTGCTGTGGGGCTGCAAACGCCTCATTTTTGCACAAAGCCACCACACAGTCCCAAATAGGTGTCTTCGTCAAATTTGTACAAGAATGACATAACGTCAGCCGTGGTCTTGGTGGTTCTTTGTGTCTGTCCTCTTGCCCCTGGTCCCATGACCTTGGCTCCTTCCCAAGACTGGTATCCACAAATAATTCCCAAACATCAAGCATCTCTTAAGCCTACCAGGATTACTAGACTGGGGGTAGCACAGAGGAAAAACTACATCACATACCACACAATTTCAACATCATGCTCAGTTTTCCCTTCATGGTCCCCTCTCCTTTCCAAAATCCCAAAATCCTTACACACGATTTTGCTAGTAATGTAAGCCATCCCACCAACCTTCTCTGTGCACCATATTATGGAGAATAAAATTTTCTCCAGCTTTTATTCAGTATTTCAAGTCTCTGAGCCTTTGAACATGCTGGTCTCTATGCTTGGAATCACTTTCTCCCATTGTCTACCTGGTAAACTCTCGTTCATCTATTCATCTTTCAAACTCCATTTCAAAATGAAAGACATGGGATTATTAGAAAGTAAAGACTATGCAATGCCCCTCTGAATTCACCAGTCATCATCTATCTCCCATATACTAGCCTCTGTTCTCTCCTACCTCTCCCAACTTGATGATAACTCTTTGAGAGCAGAGCCCTGACTGGTTGTTCCCACCGCCCTGCATTCAGCTCATGCTCAAATGTTTGTTTCCTAAGTAATTTTTAATAACCAAATATCCTAAGAGGATGATAGTCACTTAAGTTTAGATTCCTGCCATTTCCCAAACATCAGTAACCTTAAAAGTCTGACAAGTTCTGCTGGCCATCGCTTCTCCTGATGGTGTAGACACTACTGTAAAACATACAGTCTTTTTCTTATTTACCACTGGATTTCTGCAAAAGTTTGCGGTTGTCATTGTTTTTTGCTCCTCTACTGATACATGTTCTTTCCTTTTGCTTTCCTCACATAGTACCTTTCAGGAAGACCATTTTCACTTCTTCCTTCCTAAATTCCTTTGTTGTGCTCACATTTATATTCATTGTCCCATGTTTAAGGGCTTTTGGTGATGTCGAATTCCACCTGAATTTGATTTCTTTTTCTATTTTTTGGTTCCTTTCAAATTCCAAATTAACAATGCCACTAAGCAAGGAAAAGTGTGTTAATAAGCCAATTTTATCTTGACAGGCTCAAAATGCAGTTATTTTCTTGTGGGATATATTAGATTATGACAATGAGTTTAACCCAGGGAACATATGAAAAGAACATTTTATTTCCTCTGTGTAGGCTGCAGCACTGTATTTTTTCATTTATTAACAAAAAGCTGCATTTTTTTCCAAGCACTGTTTAGTTCTCACCAGTTTCTTCCAAAATTGATGTTATCTAAGTATAAAAATTATAACTCAAATGAAAATGTTACTTTCTAAATTTTAAGCTTATTACTGATCATGGATATCAAGTGCTTTATACACCTCACTGCAGAAAAACCTCATAAGAACACTATGAGGTAGCTACCATTACTGGCTTCATGTTATAGAGGGAGAAACTGAGTTTCTGAGAGGCAAAAGGACTGTCGCAAAGTTGTCCACTTAGAACATGATGAATCCAGTTTGCAGTCCTGCTCTGATGGAGCTTGAAGCTACTGCTTTCCTGTACGTGGGCCCCTTTTTTAGTCAGTCTGAGAGAGGCAGCTTCTAATTGATATTTGTAAAAGGCACCTCAAAATTAGACGTTTAATTAACTCGTTTTCATAAAAGTGAAACTGAAATGTTGTTTCTCAAACAGGGACCCCCAAGTCAAATTCCTGTGGCAGCCAGGCAGATAAAACAAAAGAGGAAAACAGGTGGGGTGTAAAATAAAACAAAGCAAAACAAAATAACGCTGATGAGCTCAAGTTAATCGGTGCCTTAAAGGACTGTTGGCTTGGTGTTTTCAGATATCCTGATATTTTCCAAAGAAGCCAGAAATTAAGTTTTTCATCGGAAATGTTCTAATTATTAAATGTTGGCAACTAAATCAGGTTAGTTTGTTTTTCTAACTGTGCAAACTGTGTCTACACAGCCCACAAGTTGCCGGCCAAGGAGTGACTCTAGTGGAGACTGATATTGGCCCATAAACCACATGTCCAATATGGTTGCTACTAGCCACCTACAACTATTTTAATTTTAATTAAATAAAATTTAAAATCCAGTTCTTCGGTGACACTAGCAACATTTCCGGTGTTCAGGAGTGACCTGTGGCTTGTGCCTACAGTAATGGACAGTGCAGAACATTCTCCTCATTGCAGAAAGTTCTATTGGACGACACTGAACTAGAGCAAGAAGAAAACCTCAGCTGTTTTGCTGGCCGCTGTCAGGATCTTCCCACTGGTACTACAGTGCTTAAGTTACTGCTCCCCCAAGGCCATTCCTGCCACTTCCCTTCCACCTGAACAGAGAGAGGTCACACAGGCCACCTACGAGGCTGGGCTTCACTGTAACTGAGAACAAGTCAGATCCAGGGCAGACCTGGGGATTAGGCAATGTGTGTCTTTAGTCTTTCCCACATCCCAGCTCTGGGACTAAAATCAGGCCACCATCCTCCCCTTTCCAGAGAGATTCAGGGCCTCATATTCTTCACTTACTCTCAAAAATTATTTTTAGGTCGTTCAACTACGGTAAAATGTAAATAATGGATACTTACCTGAAGTTTCTCCCCTTCCCTCGGACATTTGCAATGTACACAATTCTAAGAATAAAATGTCAAGCCTAGAGGAGGTGGTGAGGCAGGATTTTTTATTCTCATGAGAAAAGACCATGATCTTCTCCTGGGAGCATCTGAAATCCTCCGTAGAGGCAGTCAGCTCATTTCCCTCGCTTTCAATCAAGCCCTACGCAGGATGTGGGTCAGCAGTTTCGAAAGCAGCTCGCTCGTGAGAATTACCCATGTAGGATCACCAGCTTTAGCAAGTAAAATACAAGATTCCCAGTTAAATTGAGATCAGATAAACAATGACCAACTTTTTAGTATAAGGATGTCCCATGTGCCATGCATGGTGTGTTTTACCTGGAAATCCTATAGCGCTCTTATAAAAATACTGTTTTTCTGACCCCACTAATTCTAAGTCACTCAGATATAGGAACCATTGATCATAGGCGATTCACTTGACTCTCAGTAGTGTTTCATTTCTTAGCCAAATCTCTGTCATGTTTAGAACTGTCTTTTTAATGGAATCACAGCCTCCTACGGCGAAATATCAAACTACACGACTGTGGCCTTCATTATGCTAATCTGACCTCACAGCAACCCTGTAAAATAAGAAAGGCAAAAGTTTCTCCATTTTGTCAATGAGAAAACTGAGGCTCAGAGACTTAAAGAAGTTTCCCAGGCACAACTGCTAGTAAATGGCAAACCTAGGACCCAACCTCAAGTCTTCTGGTTCCAATTTCAATGCTCATTCAACTCATCAGTGCTGTGAGTGAAAGGTGGTGGGAATAATACAAGACACAGAGAGAGAGAGGAATTCAGACAGAAGCTTCTGAAAATGTTTCATCAAAAGTATGGCTAACTAACCAGTTACCACTCTTAACTCACAGCTCTCTTAACCACCAGTCAACTAGGAGGCTGAAGGGGCTGACCTGTGACCCAGAGTTCAAAAAGTCCCAAGTCTCCAGGAATCTAGGGGTCTCAGAGAGAATTCAGAACTGGGTAAAACAATCAAAATGGTCTAGAAATTGGCTTTGGGACTAGTAATGAGAGTGATGACAGGGAATGCCTGAAAGAATGTTTTATGCTCAGTACTGTTGTTGAACTGAGTAATGAGATACTCAGCCTGTAATTAACCTCAGCCACCTAGTTCATACCCTAAAATTTCCTCACAGTAACATAATGATTAGCTCTGCACCTGATCTGACCCTATGGGCTGCACTGCCATAAACAGGGTCAGAGAGGGGTTACTACTGGGGAAGGAGAGGAAGTAAAGAGACACCATGAACCTAGGCTCTTAGGCAACATAGGAGAGATAACTGCCCCATCCCAAATGAATGCCAGGAGGGGATGGCGGAAACTGAGCTGCCTCCAGAGCATTTCCTTGAGCTCTCTGCCGTTGAGAGAGATTCCTTGGAGGACCGCAAGTCATCACACATCCACAATGACATCCAACATGTACCATCCACATGGTCTCAACAGCACCTTCCTCTCTCACATTTGTGCCCTCGGAACAGCTACCCCTGTGGGAACAGTGGGCTGAACATTCATTCCAAACATGGGGAGGGGGGAGGGGCCTCTGATTGCCCAGGTCCAGTTTGCCGGTCAACCGAAGGTCATGTCCTCTCCATGACCTCCTCCAAAAACAGGGAAAACAACCTAAATCTTATTTTCTCTGTTTTGACTGAGGCTTAAAACATCATGTTCTTGCTTTTAATAAGCCATCAGAGTTGGTAAAAATAGGTCCATGAGCTTATGTGCTAGTTGATTTAATAGTAGTCTTCCATGGAAATCAAAGGGTTAGAGATCAGATAGCTTCAGAAGTTATTTCAGACTCATTTCCAGATCCATATTACATGAGCAAACGTACACTTACCAAAATAAAACACTTAAACAACAAATATGTGTTCCTACCCCTAAATCAGCATAAACGGGAGATGAAAGGAAATAACGAATGTGTTATCTCTTTTCAGGAAAATTTCCCTCTAGGTCCATTCTGATATCGTGCCAAGAATAATAATGATGCTGACGACTGGTCACCAGCTAGTCTCAGGGGTGGCAGTCGAAGCCGCCAAGTAACAGAGCGTGTGCTCAGGCAGGCGAGAGCTCAGACCTACGGGACTGACAGAGGACATAGCCCACCATGGGAGGTAGGCATCAGGAACTGAGGCAGAAGGACAAGGAGGGAGGGCTTCTAAGAAACCTCTGGGCATAGATGCCCCAATATTTGCTGGAGATAAATGCTAGTCTTCAGGTTAGCACAACTCATGCTTACTTATTTTCTCCCAAGCTTTAATACTTACTTCTCTCTTTATAAAAATCACTGCCCAGTGTGATTTTGTCTACTGTCATGATGCCAACTCTACGCTAATGAAGAAGAAAATACGTGTTGGGGTTGGCTGTAATAGTCTTCTCACCAACTGTTATTTCTTCTAGAAGCATGAACCTTGTCTTAGTCAGGGGACCTACTTCAAATGAAATACAAATGCCTTATTGTTTAGAACAAGGATGGCAAACAGATTTTGTGGCACATATGAAGTCCCATCAGGCTCAGCGGGAATGAGTGCCATGAAGGATGAGTGCCTCTATCATGGGTGTGGAGGGGAGAGAGCTGGAACACAGAATAAGGTCAAACATGAAGCTAACAAAAGCACTTAATGGTGAAATCCCAAGGTATTCTTTTTATAGTGAGGAATAAGAAAAAGAAGGAAATTATCACCAATAGTGCTCAATATTTTCCAAAATGTTTTGGCCAAACAACAGACCAAGGTAAAGAATTAAGTGCTATAAACATTGAAGAGGCAGTGACAAAAATTATTTGCAGTACAGCAGAAACTAACACAACATTGTAAAGCAACTATACTCCAAAGAAAAACTCTGATTAAAAAAAAAATGATCTTTATTTGCAGATGACATACTGCTTCCACCAAAATCTGGAAGTAGTACTAACAGCTACTAGACTGAATAACAGCTTTTTAAAATTGCCAGAAACTAAACTCAGGACTTCCAGGATAAACATGGCTACCCTAAGCTAGGATTTTTCCCTGTTCACTTTGTGGAAGTCACATAAAAGCAAAAAGGAGAAGGAATAAAATTCCACAAACTCCATTTGCAGCAAAACCAGGAGTCCGATATACTATGCAGACTCGAAAACATGTGAGCTCTGCCAAAATCAGCAGAGATAAGCCAGAACTCATGCCTGTGTGGGGGAAGAGAGCATGGAGAATGCTACGGGGCGTAGCAAAAACACATTTCTTGAAAATGGGGAGCCCCTCTTAGAGGCAAAACCTATGTCCCTTGTTTGCAACAACAAGCGGAGGAAATGGGTTGAGAAAGGGGGAGGATGAGGTAAGGGGGCAGCTGAGTCTCCCTGAACCATGTCTCATCCAAAGAAGGAAAGGGGGTAGGGCTGCACAGCAAATGGGGGCACCCAGGCCCCCTCTACAGGAGGTGGACTCTCTCTGAGGCTGCAAAGAAGTCCTTCAACTAGCCTGATCTTTCTGCCCAATCTCTACCCGCCAGGAATTTCTCTTCTAGGAAAACTCAAATCATTTACTGATGAGTCATAAAATAAGCCTTTTTTGTTGTTGTTTTGTTTGTTTTGTAATAAATTTTTTAACTTATTTTTGGCTGCGTTGGGTCTTCGGTGCTGTGCGCGGGCTTTCTCTAGCTGCAGCAAGCGGAGGCTACTCTTCCTTGCGGTGCAAGGGCTTCTCATTGCGGTGGCTTCTCCCGTTGTGGAGCACGGGCTCTAGGCGCGCGGGCTTCGGTAGTTGTGGCTCATGGGCTCTAGAGCACAGGCTCAGTAGTTGTGGCGCACAGGCTCAGTTGCTCCGCGGCATGTGGCATCCTCCCGGACCAGGGCTCAAACGCGTGTCCCCTGCATTGGCAGGCGATTCTTAACCACTGCGCCACCAGGCAAGCCCTAAAATAGCCCATTTTTATTGGGTAAAGGATGGGCACAGCATTGACACAAAGCTAATACAGGAAAAACATTGTGAAAAACAACAACAAAACTTAATAATAGCTGAGTGCACTTGTCAGAAAACTATGACTATGAAGCACTTGAAATTTGTGAGCAAACATTTAACATGAATTTTTAAACTTAGAGAAGTGCTTCTATGAAGAAACACTACAAAGCAGAAATTGCAAAAGCTCAGAGATGTAAAATAATTTAATAAATAAATTAATTACCTTAATTTAATAAAAAATGATCTAGAAGAAGCAGAAGACAAAAAATTTACAGAAATGAAGAAAAATTTAAAGGAGAATAAAATAATAATCAAAAAAATTTAAACAAACTAAAATGAAGATAGAGGAAAATATAGGTGAATATTTTTATAATCTTGGGATCAGAAAGGTTTTCCTAAACATGACCCCCAAAATGTTAAAACAATAAGGAAAATATCGATGAATTTGATTATATTAAAATTAAAATTTCTGTATATGAGAAAAACATAAATTCTGGGAAACATTTGAAACATACATAACAAGCAAAACTTGATATTCTCTAGCCACACACACATATATTTTACAAGTTAAGAAGAAAAATATAACACCTCAACATAAAAAAGTCAAAGGATATGAACAGACAAGTCAAAAATAAGAAACACAAGTATTACTAAATAAAAAAGAAAAATTCAAAACAGAATGGTAAATCCCATTTTTATAAAGAAAACTATTTAAACATTTGTATGGCTACAAATGGGGGGGAAAAGCCATGCATGGATGAAACTGTCAAAATGTTAAAACTTATGTGGAAAATATTTTATGATGAGTTTTACTACTTCAGGAATCAGAAATAAGTAAAATATTTCTATATTTTTTAAAAGCACACAATTAAAACATCGCAACGACATCAAAATAAGACCAAGGTTTAAATTAGTGTTTCTCAACAGGGCTGCTTTGCTTCCCCAGGGCACGTTCAGCAATGTCTGCAGACATTTCTGGTCGTCACAACTGGTAAGAACTGATATTGGCAAACAGTGGATGGATGCCAGAGATGCTGCTTAATATCTTACAACGCACAGGACAGCCCCTCACAGAAAAGAACCATATGACCTAAAATGTTAATAGTGCTGAGACTGAGAAACTCTGACCTAGATGGAAATAAGACAGGACCTATTTGTAAGAAGGAAGTAATGAGAAGATGCTGTGTTGACTTAATGTCTTATGATTAGCCCACATCAGAAATCTCAAGGAATTATTTCAAACTGTTCGGAAGTTGCCTCACATTCACATCTCCATATATCCCTGTGGGAACCAGCATCGTACTGCACCTAACCCCGTGGCCTCCGCAGAGCTGGAAGGGTGGTGCTTGTAGAATCAGCCTTGCAAAACCACTGAGAGGCAGCCCTAACTTCCAAGTCAGGAGAGCACAGCTATACAGGCAGAATCCTCCTAGATAGAGGTGAATGGCCAAGAGGGTGGGTGTGACCTTCCACTCTGCTCCTCTGCATTCCTGCCTGTGGGAAGGCACTGCTTATGGGGGAAAGCAGTTCTAACCTCCCTGTGGACCCTCATAATCAACAGCTTCCCAGAAGATAGAGCTATATGTTGGGCTTTTGATGACCAAAGTACCTTTTTTTGAGTCCCTAGCAAGAGATTACTAAGATGAGGTTTATTGGATGAGAAATTGTTTTCTAAATTCTTTAAGCTTCACTTAGTACATCAAGATTCAGACTTTGCCCACTTTACCATTAAGCCAGGGATAGGGAGAAGCAAAACTATGCTGTAAGGGGGATACCTGCCATGCGAAAAGGAAGGTTAAAGACTATACTTTTCATTCCCAGAGAAGGTGGAAAGGGAAAGGAGAAAAGGGGAGCAAAAGATATATGTGTTCTGGCAACTTGCTCCAGACCAAATTCCAGAGGGGACAAAGAAGTAGATGTATCTAGACAAATAGGAGGGAAACTTGGAGCTGGTTGCTTCCTTCACCATATAGAACCTGGGAAATCTGAGAGCCTCCAAGAAGAGGTTGTATCACATGTGACAGGAAGAGAACAGGTAGATGAACCTGAAATACCACGCCTGGCTGCCCATGCCTGAGTGGAGGGTGCAGTGCACCCAGACACTAGTGTGTGCCCTAGGAAGTCGCAAATAAACGCTGAGATGACCAGTGGACTTGCTGAGGCCCAGGATAGAGGAATGTCAAGCATTTCAAAACTGATGGGCAAATGGTGGATTTTGGCTGTGGACACCATCACAATACCAAACACCGTCAGGTATTACCAGTCACTAACCCTTCAGAGGACACCAAACCCCAGAGCAGGAACCAGAGAGGGCTCAGAAGGACTGCTCCTCTCCTATGTGGATAAGAAGTCCCTCAATTCCTTGTCACCATGAGAACCCTTAAAGCTCCCCCAACCCAACCCCATAGATGCCATCTTGGAGATGGGGAGAGAAGAAGCAATTTGAAGATGGAGTTGAAAGGGACTATTTGAATTGAAAAGGACTGAAATCAGTGAACTGACATGCGTGTGTCCCCCTGCCCACTTTCCGTTAAGTCCATGATTGAATATTTGAGAAGCCTACATTTGCTTCCATAGCTGAGCAGTGGTTTGTGAATATGTTGCACCTTTCCGGGGTTTCCTCAGAACCTGAATCAGAGTGAGATGCGCCCACTTGTGTCTGGGCTTTGTCGGAAGGAGTAACTCTGACTTAGGCAGAAGCCAGAGGAGGGAGCTGGTAGCGCTCATCCCCCGTGTCTTTCTTTTGTTTTATACACTCACACACATGTACACACACACACACACACACACAATTAAAGCTTTTGTTTTAAAATGGTTAGTTTGAAAGGAATAAAACAACTCTAGAAAATGCTTTAATTAAAAAGAAACAAACACAAAATCTTACCAACCAAAAATTCTTGTCCTAAGATGGACCAATACAGAAATATCTGCTGATCTTTGGAGTGTTAGTCTCAGTCCTTATCCAAGAAATGTGCCATTTTGCATATTATAAACCTTTTTTTTTTAAAGCCCGTGTGGGCTTGAAGAGTATAAACCCAGGTGAGACGGCACCCTCTATGTGATTAATAGCTTATGTTTCTGGTTTGGGCTTTGGAATCATGAGTGGAGTATTTTCCTTTGTAAATACCCTGTCTGACTCTTTGGGTCTGGGCACGGTGGGCATTCATGGAGACCCTCCCCAGTGCTTCCTAAATTCAGCTTCCGTGACGCTGGTGATCATATTGCTGCACGTGTTCTGGGGCACTGTGCGTTTGGACGCCTGTGAGAAGAAAAAGTGGTACGCCCTTCTTGTAGTTCTTCTCCCCCACCTGCTGGTGTCAGCCTTGAGCTTCATAAATCCTCGTTATGGATTAAAGCTGGTGTCGGCATACATCATCCTGGTGCTCACGGGCGTCTGGACATTCTTCGTTTCTGCCGGAGCCTGAAACTCTGCCTCCTCTGCCAAGACTAGGACTGGGTCCTCTTCAAGCAGCGCTCCACATAACCTCCAAGGACCAGCGCTTCTGAAACGGGAAGCTGCGCCTTTAGAAGAAGCGCAGCTGTGTCTTCTAAAAGTCCGTTTTCCTGGTGAAATTTAGAATAAACAGTACTATCTAGATACGATATGGCTTTCATGCAACGGCTTTCTGAAAGGGATACATCAGTGGTGTGCAGCCTGGCTGCAAGTTGGAATCACCTGAGAAAACAAAAACTAATGTTCTGGGCTCTACCTTCCAGATTTAATTGGTCTGGGCATTTGGTAATTTTTTAAAGCTTCTTACATAAAACTCAGATGTGCTGCCAGGTTGAGAACTGTCCACGTCCAAATAGGAACTTTCTGAGAACACCATAAGTAAATAAGAATGAGATGTTTAGCTATCTCCTAACTCAGTTAGTGTTGAGCAAGTAACTATCTGAATGTCAAATAGAAGTCCTAGTTGGCCTTTGTCTTTTTAAGTTCTGAAGTCACAAAAGGCTAAAGGGCTATCATCTCTGTGAACCGTTTTCTCGTACTTTACTGGTACTCTGTTTTATGAGAACATGGTAGGTTGTGCTTCTAACTACAATAATAAATTGCACTGACTTACTATGGTAAAAAAAAAAAAATTCTTGTCCTGTATTTCTTTTCTTTTTTCCTGTTCTTAACCTTGGTTTCCTTACTTTTTTAACTTTATGATCTCACAGGCTGTGATTTCATCTTAAAATTTATCTTTCTGGGGCGTCCCTGGTGGCGCAGTGGTTGAGAGTCCGCCTGCCGATGCAGGGGACACGGGTTCGTGCCCCAGTCCAGGAAGATCCCACATGCCGCGGAGCGGCTGGGCCCGTGAGCCATGGCCGCTGAGCCTGCGCTCTGCAACGGGAGAGGCCACAACAGTGAGAGTCCCGTGACCAAAAAAAAAAAAAAAAAATTTACCTTTCTAGTTCTACCTTTTATCTTTTACCTGTTAGGCTTTCAGTTTTTAAATCTATTTTAAATTTTCATTTATTGTCATAATATCTATTAGACTTATTTATTTAAATTCTTAATTTTTATACTCTTCCCCCAAATCTTTTTTTCCATCTTTATATGGCCAAGTTGAAAAAACAGGGGCATGCAGCAGCAGAAAGGGTCAAAGTGCTAAAAGGAGAGAATGGAAATTTTCTTCTCAGCCTCCTACATTATTTTTGGGCCACAAGACAATTTTCTAGAAAGTCTTATCCATTATTCACACTTTATTACAGTATGGAATTTCTACCATGCCACAGGCCTCCTGGTGGCATTAACTTCTCAATAGTTCTCAATAGATACCAGGTTTCTGGTGCCCTTTCACAGTAGCCTGGTGCTACTTCCCACCCATTTATATACCAGGAGGTTGACCACCCTTTCAGGCAGTTCTCAGGCTTGCCAGGGACCCAGAAGAAAAGAGGCAAACACTGGCTACAGAGAAGGATATATTATATAGGGCTTTTTTTTCATTTTGTGTTTCTGTTTTTGTTTTTGTTTTGTATAATAGTGCAACTTGGACCTCTGTTGGATCTTGGGAATCCAGGAGTGTCTAGAAGGGCAGACAGTAAATAAGCTAAGGATCTCCCCTTTGCATTCTCTTACCAACCAAGGATCCCAGGAAGGTCCTACAGGAACATGGTAGAAGCTTAGGTGTTTTGAATTTTCCCCTTCCTAGGGTAGAACAGTTGCAACATTTGGGAGTCTCAGGTCTTGACAGTGCCTCAGGGCTCTAGCCTCACTGCTTCTTTTCAAACTGTTAAAAAGATACTTGTTGTGGGCTTCCCTGGTGGCACAGTGGTTGAGGGTCCGCCTGCCGATGCAGGGGACGCGGGTTCGTGCCCCGGTCCAGGAGGATCCCACATGCCGCGGAGCGGCTGGGCCCGTGGGCCATAGCCGCTGAGCCTGCGTGTCCGGAGCCTGTGCTCCACAACGGGAGAGGCGACGGCAGTGAGAGGCCTGCGTACCGCAAATATATATATATATATATATATATATATATATATATATATATATATATATATATATATATATATATATATATATATATATATATATATATAATTTTTTATTGTGAGCTAGAGTAAAAATACATTTTACATGGTGATCCAGTACACACACACACAACACACATATTGACACAAATAAATATTTTATCAAGTAATACCCTTACTCCATATGATAAAGTTAAAAAGCAACAAAGCTAATATAAATGTGATTTTATGATTATTTAATTGCAACATTATATTCTATATGTCTCTAACCTATTAACATTATTTCTTTACTCCTGCTTTGCAAACGGGAGTTTGAAACACTAAATAAAGGACTTTTCCCAAAGAGTTAGCTTGCTACAAAGTAATATAAACAAACACAACAATAGCTAACATTTATTAAGATTTAGTATGTGCTAGGCACTGCCCTGTGTGTACTTTGGCTGATAACTCTGTGTGGCAAAGGTACTATTTTTATTTTCATTGCTACATTTTATGTAAGGGAAAGGGCATTCAGGGATTAAGTGGCCACTGTAGATCACATAGCCAATCGCAAAACAGACCTTAGGTTCAAACCCAGACTTCCTGGGTTCCAGACTCCAAAATTACACACTTATCCACTAAATTACATTTTTCTACTCCCATCCATCTTCAGAGAACTTAAAATCCCCCCGCCTTGTCCTACTCAGCTTAAAGGACAGGACCAATAAGGCTATGGTATCCCAAGTACCTAACTTCTTTTGGGGTACCCTGGAGATATTTCACCAGTGAGAACAACTCTAGCCCGGGTGATGGGGTGACATTGCCAATCAGGATATACTTACCTTGGCCTCTGAAATCCAGGATGTGGCACAATGAACAAAAATATCATCTAAGAAATAATATGACACCAAGAGACACACCTCCTTAGCCTGGTAGAATCCCTAGCAACAATTCTCTCCAACTGAGCTTTTACATTACAATCAAAGTTATCTTTACATACACAAATTTTAGCCTGCTACTCCTACAATGAAAATATTCATGACTTTCATCATATACTCATAGAGTCTAAATAAATTATTTTGCAATGTATACAAATGTCAAATCGTTATGTTGTACATCCCAAACTAACATAATGTATGTCGATTATACTTCAGTTGAAAGGAAGGAAGGAAGAAAGGAAGGGAGGGAGGGAGGGAGGGAGGAAAGAAAGAAAATTATATATGGCCGGGATCTTGCCCCAACTTAATTTGAATCTCACTCTGTAGTTCCCTATTCACAAAACCTGAATTTTAGCCCTTTCGCACCTTGTTTGCCTAGATCTTTACTCACCCTTAAAAATCCAGTTCAACCAGAGCAGAATGTGAAAGCTTCACCTGTGTAGATACTCAAATAGCTAATCATTGGAAGAGAAATACAGTTGAAGAGAATAACAGTGATCCAGGAACTAAAAAAAAAAAAAAAACAGAGAGAGAGAAATGAGGGAGTGTGATCTGGGAGTTGGTGGAGAACATTAGCAATGTAGAGAAGTGGTTGAAAAGCCTGATGACTTGAGATTCAAGAGTGGGTGCTTTGGGGAGGAGAAGAAATGACCTGGAAGAGACAAACAAGAGCAAGGATGATTCTCAGCACTCTTCTTGAGAAGCCTGCAGAGGAAGCAGTGTCCTCGGGGGAGAGAGAGATTTTCTTCGGAAAGACTTTGTTTACAGAGGGAATTTAAAGTTTTAAGGAGAATTTTTTAAAAATCCAGTTCAATATCATTTTCCCCACCTTCCCCAGCAAAAGTAAGAACAGCCTCCAAAACATTGTAAGAGATAATTCAAGTGGAGTTATTGCTATTATTAGTGTAATAGTATAAGATGGTTTACAGAAGCAAACAAGAACCTCTTTCAAAATGCTTTGATAACTATCCTCTAATGCTACCTTGGGCATGCCCCTCTCAAACATTCTAGGTAAGAGAGTAAATCGGTACAGCCTCTGTGGAGAGTAACCAGATATGACGGTTAAATTTTTTGTGTTAACTTGACTAGGCTATGGTGCCCATTTGTCTGATCAAACACTAGTCTAGATGTTGCTGTGAAGGATTTTATAGACATG
The DNA here is from genome assembly GCF_964374135.1 of Grampus griseus. NCBI lineage: Eukaryota > Metazoa > Chordata > Mammalia > Artiodactyla > Delphinidae > Grampus > Grampus griseus. Next base: position 47,156,448 of record NC_139006.1, read on the forward strand.
ATTAACATCTACAATCAGTTGACTTTAAAGGAGTAAAGGGGGTGACCCTCAGTGATGTGGGTGCAGCCCATCCAATCAGTTGAAGAACTTAAGAGAAAAAAAAAAAAAAAAGAGAGAGAGAGAGAAAGAATAAAAGGAGTTCTACTCCAAGATGGTGAAATAGAAATCCATTCCGGAGGGTGATGTCATGAAGATGGCACCATAGGTCATTCCTGACTTCAGCCCCTTCAAAGGAAGACCAGCTAGCAACCATCCATAGACGAGACACCATTGTGAAAATCCCAGAACCTGGGGTGGAGACAGGAGGTGAGGCTTAAGCCTCACCCTGGACCACAGAGATGGAGAAGGACCAAATTTGAAGGGTAAGAGAAGTTTCACTTGGAGCTTGTTGCCCCTCCCTTAGGCCAGCACAGCACTGCACCAAGAGGTCCCCCCCTTGGTCTATGGTTTCCCTAGGGGGAAAAAGAGCGCCCAAGGTGGACCTCCAGCTTCCCCAGCATTTCAGACACTTCCCAGGAGGCCCACTTGGGTCTCTCCTCATGGAGATCACAGGGGAAAATCTGTGGTCCTCGACCACTGGGTATCAGACAGAGATGGAGAAGAAGTGCACTTACAACAAGCTCAGATCTACGCAGACTGTGTTCCTGCTTGCAGAAGAGCCTGGGCAGAGACTCTGGCCAGCAGCTCTGCCCATCTATGAAAGTGTGTGTGTGTGTGTGTGTGTGTGTGTGTTTTGGGGGTGGAGGGGGACAGATACACCTAAGCCACTCAAAACAGGTTGGCAGGCAGGAGCAGGGCAGTGGGAAAAAATTGGGGGAAGGATGAAGAGAGAGGAAGCAATTGTCTCCTTGGTTCCGGCAGGGAAAAATATGGCAGCTGCCAGAAATATGACAGATTTGTCACAAGCATGTGAAAACACCTCAAGAATGGTGCTTGCTCACATTATGTGCCCTATGCCTAGTGCAGAGCATGGAACATATTAAATATTCGTTGGCTGGATTCAAGGTGAAGGTATGAATGAATTAACAGTATAAATTAAAAAAAAAAAAATCCTTTCTGAGTTCCCAGCCTGCTGGCCTGCTGTACGAAGCTCAGACTCAAGACTACAACATGACCTGTTGCCTGAGTTTCCAGCCTGCTAGCCTATCTTACAGATACCAGACTCGCCAGCCCCCGTAATTGTGTGAAGCAATTCCCTGTTTTTAAGCTACAGATGTACTCAATGTGTAAATGAAATTATGCATGTCCAAGGCTCAGTAGTACTGCAGAAACAACTAAATGCCCTTCACTGAACTATTAGTTGGAAAATTATGCACACCCATAGCTAGAATTTGCAGCCATAAACAAGAAAACTCTCTATATCCTTGCATTGAATTTTACCCAAGGCAATACTAAGTGAAAAAAGCAAGACATGGAATAAGGTGTATGGCTGCTACCATTTGTATAAAAATAAGGGAGAAGATAGGGTGATGCACACCCCCCACCACTGTCTCTGAAAAGATACATAAGGAATTGGTGATGTTGGGTAGTATTGGTTGTTTCTGGGGAACAAGAACATTCTTTCATAACTTTGAAATTGGGTCAAATATATTATGAAAACAAATCAATTTGAAATGAAATTTAAAAAGCACACCACATAACATTGTTAAAGAAGGGATGCAGAATACTGGGTAGCTGCACAGAACTGCTCACGGGCTTGTGATTTCTCTGCCCTCTAGAGGCTGCCTTGAGAAGAACTTGACAAAACGGTTACTGTGGACCTCTCATCAGCCGGCCTCCAGTTAGTCTGGGGGCACAGGCCTGCAATGGCTGCTTACAGGATGGTTTTCCTCTGGCTACAATGCCTCCGTTTCAGCTGGCAGCAGTGGTGCCTGTAATGGTGGTGTCAATGGCTATTAGAGTGGGAGGAATCAGAACTTGAAAAACCATAGCTCTACTGAAATCTCCTAGAATCACACATGTTGAAACAGAAATGAGGGCAGGTCTTCAGTCACTAATGAAATACTGATACTTCTCTATTATGGTCAAAAATATAAAACTAGAAAATAAAACTGTAGAATGACTTTTCTATTTATGAATGTAGCCTTTTACATAAAAAATGACTTACATAATAAATCGTGAGGTCAGATTTTAAATCCTGGCACACTCAACATGTATAAAAAGAACTTTGTAATCACGTGTTCTCACTGCAGGCTGCAGCTGGAAAATATGGAAAATAAACAGTTTTTTAAAACTATTTAATCTTTTGAAATTTAAATATGTATTATAACGACAATATACTTCTACCATCACAGTCATTATTAATATTTTTCATATTTGCTTCTAATTTCTTCCTAAAAAAACTAAGATGTATTTTCCAGTTAGAAAATGATGACATAATCATTACTGACAATGTTAAAATATGAAAACGTTAACGATGTTATTAGGGCTAACCAAAACAATATGAAATTGGCAGAAATAAGTTTATTGTTCTGTAATAAAAATTTTCAAGTCAACGCACATATTTATAACCTGTAAAAGTCTCCTCTAAAAGATCACCAAAGACTGTTTATTTAATCCTGTTTTAATCAGTGTTAAATTCTTTGCAAATTATTACATGATATATTTCAGTAAGAGTTTAAAGGAGGAAGAAGCCACCTATTTTATGTTCATTGTAAGTGTTCTTTTTCTTTTTGCGGTATGCGGGCCTCTCACTGTTGTGGCCTCTCCCGTTGCGGAGCACAGGCTCCGGACGCGCAGGCTCAGCGACCTTGGCTCACGGGCCCAGCTGCTCCGCGGCACGTGGGATCCTCCGGGACCGGGGCACGAACCCGTGTCCCCTGCATCGGCAGGCAGACTCTCAACCACTGCACCACCAGGGAAGCCCATTATAAGTGTTCTTAACAGTCATCATTGAACAGTATTTAGTAGCCAGGGAGCAGATAGGTTGGTTTAGGTGCTTTGTAAACCCAGTTAAAGATTTTGATTTTCCAGAATATAAACTCTTGCCAGGATCTCTCCTCTCTCTGACCATTAAATGCTGCTGATCCACAAGATTCTTTCCTGGACCTGTGTCCTCTATAAGCTCTTAGCCCCAGTTCCTTGCATTCTCCTCGTTTACTTGTCACTTGCAGGCCGGTGACACCTGGATCACTGTCTCCAACACTGGACTCCCCATTGATCCAGGCTTGCAGGATCTTTCCATACCTATAGTCCCTGGGTGCATCTAACTCAATGTGTCTAATAGTGAACTCACCATTGTTCCCCCAAAACTGTTCCTTCATCAGCGTTCACTGGCACCTGCTTAGTCAATCAGGAACCAGTGAGCGCCCTTTGCTATTCTCCCTCCTTGCCTTCATGTCAGATTTCTCAAGCCTGTCCAATTTTACAGCCTAAGTGTTCTCAATCTCCTGCCCAAGATCGGGCTCTGAACATCTCTTACCTGCATTGTTTCAATCACTTCCTAATTATCCTTCCTGTATTCATTCTTAGCTTTCTCTGCATTCGTCCACAATGCTGTCAGAAGGATGCATTCGAAATGCACTTCTGGAGAGAAACTATCAGTTGAGGTCACACAACTTGGTCTATAAAAAAGCATGCCATATAATCCTACTATATCTCCTGGTTTATTAAATTTATACTTTTTTAATGTATGGAGAACTTTATAACATATAAATAAAAGTTTGTAACGTCGTTTTCGACTTACAAATGCCTGACATATAACCATCTCTTACCTAGACATGGGTGTCTCATTCAGGAGTTCACTTCCTCCAATTTCCTGCTGAAAACAGAGCCTCCCCATTATACAACTCCAAGGTTATTGAAGTCCAGGTGAGGGGCACCCCTTCAATGACAACGGTGCCCCCTAGTGTTGGCAACAGAGCATTACTAACTGGATGTCTTCTCCCTATTGTGCTGGAATCACCGGGGATTCTAGCGTCTTCTCTGCTGCCTGCTTTCCCATCACCTTTACTTCCCATTTCCTTCCACTGCTGAGGACAAGTGCGATCTTCGCCCCTCCTGTTGCTTCTCGGGATGCCTGTGTGATTCCCTACTGCCACTTTGATTATCAGAGCCCTCTTTAATGGCCCAGGACTCCCTCTGATGCCACAAGAACCCTAGAAACCTCACTGCTAACCGCTGCTTCTGAGGCTATAAAGCAGCAGAACCAGAGTGGGCTGTATAGGAACTGGAGAGTGGGGAGATGTGAACTGACCCCACTGAGTGGAACCCAGAATTGACTTCCTCACAGAAATAATGCTATCATCCCGGCTATGTACTACTATTAATACCGTAATTAAGTACAGAGGTGCTAAATAGGAATTCGAGGGTCATTCTAGAAAATTAAACTACTACAGAAGCACTATGACTGTCGGAAAATGCATTCTTAACTGACTTAGAAAGGAACGCTTGGAGTGTAATCAACTGATAGTTGAGCCCAAATAAATGTGCCCCGGTCCCGGAAGATCCCACATGCCGCGGAGCAACTAAGCCCGCACGTCACACTACTGAGCCTGCGCTCTAGAGCCTGCGAGCCAGAACTGCTGAAGCCCACGCGCCTAGAGTCCGTGCTCTGCAACAAGAGAAGCCACTGCAATGAGAAGCCCGTGCACGGCAACGAAGAGTAGTCCCAGCAACTAAGACCCAACGCAGTCAAAAAAAAAAAAGACTTGATCTCTGGTCGGGGAGCTAAGATGCCATGTGCCTCGCCACTAAAAAAACAAAGCATAAAACAGAAGCAATATCGTAACAAATTCAATAAAGCCTTTAAAAAATGGTCCACATCAAAATAATCTTTTTAAAAAAAAAAAAAGGTCTCGTTAGAAAATGGCATTTGTTAATAGAGCTTCAGACCCAAAAACGGGACTTCTCTGGTACTGGAAACACGGTAACCTAACAGTTCTGCCGCTTAGTCACAAACCTATTTGATCTGAGATTTTTTTCAAATTCATTTACTTAAGAAATTAGGTCGTTCACTACAATTAATTTGGCAAGCCAAGACAGCCAGCTGCTCAAGTGAGATCCCCAATTTTCTAACAAATTGAATAAACACTAATTTGTTTGTTGATATGATTATGGAATTAGCAAAATGGCCTGTTCCTCAGTGTGAAAAATTAAGATCCAATTTATTTCATGATGGCTTAACCCCAGTTACAAGTTAAATGAAATGGAGACTCTACTGATCACAAACTAAAAAACCATTGTTAAAAATAAAGACCATTGGGGCTTCCCTGGTGGCGCAGTGGTTGAGAGTCTGCCTGCCGATGCAGGGGACGCGGGTTCGTGGCCCGGTCCGGGAAGATCCCACATGCCGTGGAGCGGCTGGGCCCCTGAGCCATGGCCGGTGAGCCTGCGCGTCTGGAGCCTATGCTCCGCGACGGGAGAGGCCACAACAGTGAGAGGCCCGCGTACCGCAAAAAAATAATAATAATAAAAAATAAAGACCATGTGGACATAGTTTGAAACTGCAAGTTGTGATTTCCATGTGGTCCTCATGCTCTCTCTCTAATATGGGTCCCACATCTTACTTAAAATTGTGCTGATCCCTCCTAGACCTCTGTTCTCAGATTGCCTTCCTCCCATTATAAGAATCTTACGTTTAATAGGTTAAATTTGCATTAAGACTTTATATTGTATATTCTCTATACACTTGTCCACTATTTGTATCAGTTTTTGAGATTCCAAAAAAATGCTGAAGAAAGTTTAGGTTTATTATCTTCTCAATACTTAAATTCAAAAGAGATTTATTTGCAGAAAATGACACCTTTTACTCAGAGAGGTATCTGTGTGCCGTTGGGGGAAGGTGGTGCTTATTTTCTTCCTGCTCTCATTTCCATAGAGAGGAAGGAAGGGTACTGAAGGTGCGTCCCGCCCCTCCTCCCCGCCTGCTTGCCTGGAAGCAAGGACGGACTCACCTGTCTGGAGACAGTGGAGGCAAAGAACGGGCTCCCGTGTGGTTCTTTCTCAGTCTTCCTGCGGGGTCTCCATTTCTCCTTCAGTCCACCGTGAGCCAGGAACAGCCAGCAATGGACGTACCAGGGAGAAAGGGGGACCTGGGGGCCCAAAACGCTCTGGTCTGTATGGCTGGGCCTGAGGCAGGCTGGGATTCTCTGTCTTCCTGGAAAGATGGGCGTCTACACCTCTAATCAGGGGAGTGGGTGAAAAAGCTCTAGATTTGGGGTCAGACAGGAGTGTAAAAAGATCTACTCCAACTCAGCACACCAGGTAATTGTTTGAGATAATTATTTGATGTTGTTCTGGAAGGCTCAGTTAACTACTGTGTCAGGTGTCTGGGTTTTTTGTTTTTTTCTTTTTTCTTTTCCAAATTTACTAGAAAGCAAGAAGAGAAATAATTATATTTCTTGAGTTGGGACATGCCCACTCACTAACCCCCTCACGTCGGTCTCCAAATCATCCAATTTATAGCCTTGAAGACTCTGAATTAAAAGACTACTGGAAATTATTTCTCTGCATTTTACTTTAAATAATATTCACCAAGGGGCAGGGTGGGGGCAGAGCACTGAAATTCTGAGTAAGCATCTAAATTCAACACTAGATGTCACTATCCTAATCTTTTGAATTAGGTATTCAACCATTTTTCCCCCAATCTGTTTTATGTTCTTCCTAAAAATGATAGTAACAAATGCCAAATATTTGACCCTAGATTATCATTCGCCAGATGTTTCTTTTGGGGGGGCAGGGGGGTTGCTCCGCCCTGCCACTTGTCTAAGCTCTGAAAACATTAAGTCTGAAGTCTAACAACCACGTTATGGTCTCGAGCAATGGTTCTCAATCTTGGCTGCACTTTAAAATCACCTGGGAGATTTTTTCTGAGTACTTATGCATGAGCCCCTCCCAAAGACTCATGTAGATGGTACAGGGTGGGCCGTGAATAGCAGCATTTGTTTAAAGTTCATCAGGATGTTCTAATGGGAAGACAAGGTTGAGACCTCTGAACTGGTGGTAAATGACTCCTACCTTGAGTTTACATCAGAATCACCCATGAGGCCCCTCGCAGACCTCCCGAATCAGCATTTCTGGCATGGAGCCCACAAATCTGTATTGTTCAATGATCCAGCTGAGCCCTGGACGAGCATCTGGGAGGCGCCAGAATGGATTTCCACTTCTCCTCTCCTATATCCTCCATGATTTGTTCAGATAAGCTGTTAGCATGCCATCTGCTGGATCTCCAATGCAAGCCCCAGTCACTTCATATCTAGATTATTCTAACGAGTCTGTCTTTCCCCGTCTTCAATTTCTCTTGAAACTGCCACAAGATTTGCTCCTAAAACATAACTTTGCTGCAGACATTTTGACAGACGATACATTTTGCTATTTTGCCAAATCAAAGGTTCCTGGCAGGGCTTCCCTGGTGGCGCAGTGGTTGAGAGTCCGCCTGCCGATGCAGGGGACGCGGGTTCGTGCCCCGGTCCGGGAGGATCCCACGTGCCGCGGAGCGGCTGGGCCCGTGGGCCATGGCCGCTGGGTCTGCGCGTCCGGAGCCTGTGCTCCGCAATGGGAGAGGCCACAACAGTGAGAGGCCCACGTACCGCAAAAAAAAAAAAAGGTTCCTGGCAACGCATAAAATCACCTCTTTAAAGAACTGCTTCATATCAAGTACAGAACTTTACCAAACGTTGCTGACCCTATAGTCCCTTCCCAGCCTTCAACCAGTTGGGATCAGAGTCACATCCCAGCTGTGGCCCTTATTCCCTCTCCAAATTATCAGTATCTGTAACACCTCCTCTACTTCCACCAGGAGCCATCTCATTCTGCAACCCATCGCTCTTTATCACCCCAGGCATACAAATTAGCAAAGGTTTGAGGCTCAGCGCTAGGGCCTGAGAACTGATATTCTGCAGATGACCTGGTGACCTAAAAGCTTGGGAGTTTACTGATGTTTTCCCCCCTATATCACACCAAAGTCTCTTCACCCCCTCCGCCTCCAAGGTTTGGACTCCACACCTCTATCAAAGCCATCTGCAGCTCAAGGAATAATTACAGACTATCTGCCACTCTTTGGGGGGCAACTTGAGCCATGGTATTGGGTCTGTCTGGTCACAGAAGTGGGAAGGGATATTTTCAAGGCAGACAAAGCTGGTGGAGCATGAGAATTCAAGCTGGCATTGACAATGACCATTGCTACAGAAGCTGTGTAGCTGATAGCTTAGGTCAGCTCATTGCACGGGACTGCTCAGGCTTCATCATGGGGAGCAGAGCCCTGTGTTCCTGTGGGTTTACCCTCCGGTCCAGCAAGAGCAGCTTCCTGGTGCCCCCCCAGGAGGCTACTCCAACGTCTCAATGGCCCTGGCTGTCCCTTGAGCCTCCTGATGATTTTGCTGACTCTCTTTACTTCTCAAAGCTGCCCCTCATTCCATGCAAACTCCCATTAGGACATATTGTCTTATTCTCCTTGGGTAGTGGCCCCCTCTGCCTCTTCTTCACTTATTTCCTTTAACACAGAGAACGTTACCAATTTGCCTGGATCCTTGTAGTTTTTGCCCTCTTATGCATCTATTCCCCTCATTTCCCCTACAGAGCCTCACATGTCCTCAAATTAATATTTTCTGATCTGCATTCTTACCCCAATTTCTTCACCACTTTACTTCCTCTTAGCAGAGGAATCTGTGTAGTCCTTTTTACACTAATTCGGATTGTATGATTGAAGCACTTTTTATCAACCTCCCGTCACTTGCTGACACAACACAAACTGTCAGTAAATGATTGACAAGACAGTCTGTTCTCTTATAATTAAAGCAGATTATAGAGCATTTCTTACCGTAGTTCAATTTTGCAACTACAGCATAAATTCTGTGAGCACAGGCGAGGAGAAGCATATTTTTATCTAGATTAAGTCAAAGCTACTTCCCAAGTAATTTTCAAGGCTTATAAACCTCCAAATTCATCGGCAAGATTGACGGCAATATATCAGTCATTAAGAAATTTCTCCGTTACAAATGAAATTCATGATTAGATGTCACGATAATTGCTTCATGACATCATGTAATTAAGTGGCACAGGGGAGGAGGATATGCAGCCAGCATGTTCGATGTAAATTCCTTCCCGTGCACACCACTGTCATTTCATACCCTAGCAACTGAACTTGACAGGCAGTCGAAAACAGACGGCAAGTTTCTTTAAAAATATAATGATTCCTAACAATGTTCACCTCTTAACGAACTTTGAGAAAAAAGGATGAAACATATTTCATTGTTTGCCTGGTACACAGCAGTCACTTAATAATTATCACATAAAGTCTTGAAACCTGAGACTTTCCTTTGTGTCATTCCATTCTGCCTAGAACAGTAATATGAACCTCCCCTCTTTCTGGGACTAAAACCTAACTTTTCAGGGCCAGCAGATTACCTAATTTCTTTCCAGTTAACTCCCATCTTTGGATGTTGAATGGTCATAGATAAATTGTCTTTTTGGTTCTGCCTGTAATTATAGAACTTTAAGCAACTTTCTGGGCTTCACAGATTAAATGAGAAGGTTCACTGGAAGGTCATAACTCCGAGCTTTAACATGTTAACGTGTGTTATTTTCTGAGACTGTCAGTGTCACATGCCAGGAGGTGCCAATCTCATCTACCCTTCTTAGTTCTCTGTACCTCTTCCTTCCCTGTCCTCCCCTTCACCCTCATGCTGTCTCTTCCCACCTTCCCACACCCCAAAATGGATAAAGCTAAATTCTTAACATATTGCTAGTAATACAGACTCTCAGGGGTCCTCAGTCGTGGACATGAGAAATCAGAGTTGGGAATTCCTGCTCTGATTCCTAGGATTACAAACCTGTTTAAAATCACGAATGGACCAAGGAGTGATAAAATTGTTAAGGGGGTGATGGTGGGAGGGGTATGTGTGGCAGAGAGGATGGTGGGAGGGGATAGGGGAGAACTTGGGTAGCAAGTTGACTGAACTGAGTACAGGTCCCAGGACAGCAGGAGAGACTGGGTTACCTCAGGTAGGTTTGTCAAATATTCAGTGAGACATAGGAGACAAAGCAGATTTATTATATTGGAATTCATTTTAACCTACTTCACAATTTTGCCTAAGGCCAGCTGTAGGCATCCACTCATGTCTACTAGAAGTTAAACACATCCCAGAGATAAAGACACCTCACGAGCTGGGTCTAAGTATTGTATTTCTTCTAATTAAAAGTAGGATTCTTCAGAAACAGACTCACGGACATAGAGATCAGACTTGTGGTTGCCAAGGGGGATGGGTGAAGGGAGAGGGATGGACTGGGAAATTGGGTTTGGTAGATGCAAACTATTACATTTAGAATGGATAAACACCAAGGTCCTACTGTATAGCACAGGTCCAATCTCCTGGGATAAACCATAATGGAAAAGAATATTTTTAAAAAGAATGTCTATATGCGTAAAACTGAGTCACTTTGCTGTACAGCAGAGATTGACACAACATTGTAAATCAGCTATACTTCAATAAAAATAAATTTTAAAAATAAAAATAGGATTCTCTGGAAAAAGCAAATTATAAATACAGACAGGCCTTTATGTGTGTCCTTTAAACACGTAATTACCAAGAGCACAAGATAAATGAGAAAATATTTATTTGCTCAGTTCATCTCTCCAAAATATCATCTTTTAATAAAGCAAAGGTAAATTTATTAGAACTTTCTGCCAAAGAGAGAAGACAGTCTTGACAATCTTAGCAGCATCTCAGAAGGGGGAACTCAGAAGTGAGATATTCATACGGCTCTGGGGTCTGAGCTCAAGTGTTTTAAGATGGGTCTTCAAGGCAGGGAACTTTATATCTGTTTATATTATACATAAAGTTTATTTTTACATGTAATATATAAATGTTACTTTATTATTACTTTATTAATTTGTTTATATTTAGGTTGGTGGACACAGCAAAGCAAGGGTCTTGAATAAGTAACCTGTGGTTAATAAACAAGATTTTGCCCAGGTAAGCAATCTATTATCTCCAATAACTTGGTTTATGGGAATTTCCTGAAGCAAACAGTGAAGTTATTTATTGGTTTGTTCTGAACAAGTGTTTTCAGGAACAAACAACTAAGTCATGTTGATGCAGGAAGGCTACAGTTTTAGGTAAATCACATTGACACACTTATAACAAGAATGTCTTAAAGAAGGAGGAAGGAAACTTTTAGAGGTGACGGTTTTGTTTATGGCATTGGTTATAGTCATGGTTTCACAGGTTTACACTTATCTGCAAACTCATCAAGATGTATATATTAAATAAGGACAGCTTTTTGTATGTTAATCATACCTCAATTTTAAAAATAATTTCTTTTAAGTATGTGCCTTTGTTATAATTAACGGGTAAACAAGGTAGAAAAGACACATGGAGAATCTAAGAGTAGCTAAATTGTTCCACATGAGAAAGAGCTTGGAGATACCCATGGAGAAGAAATCTGGGAAACAGAGAGAGTAGGAAGAGCTTGATGAAGCTGGGACTGGGAGTCAAGAGGAGAAAACTAGTTTGGTGGCAAAGAGCAGAGTGTATGGGCTTCCCTGGCGGCGCAGTGGTTAAGAATCTGCCTGCCAATGCAGGGGACATGGATTCGATCCCTGGTCGGGGAAGATCCCACATGCCGCGGAGCAACTAAGCCCATGCGTCACAACTATTAAGCCTGCGCTCTAGAGCTCACAAGCTACAACTACTGAGCCCGCGTGCCACAACTACTGAAGCCCGCGTGCCTAGAGGTCGTGCTCTGCAACAAGAGAAGGCACCGCAATGAGAAGCCCACACACCGCAACTAAGAGTAGTCCCCGCTCACCGCAACTAGAGAAAGCCTGCGCGCAGCAATGAAGACACGACACAGACAAGAAAGAAAGAAAGAAAGAAAGAAAGAAAGAAAGAAAGAAAGAAAGAAAGAAAGAAAGAAAGAAAGAAAGAAAGAAAGAAAGAAAGAAAGAAAGAAAGGAAGAAAGGAAGGAAGGAAGGAAGGAAGGAAGGAAGGAAGGAAGGAAGGAAGAAAATAAATTTAAAAAAAAAGAGCAGCATGTAGAATAGAAAGACAGGGGAGGAAGTAGATAGGAGAGCTACTGTGGAGAGTGGAAGAGTTATTTAAATACTAGTATTAGTATTTAAATTAAATACAATTATATTAAAATTAAATTCAATTATATGATAATGCAATATAAATTCCAGATTCTCAAGAAATGTTTGGTAAAGCCAAACACTGGAGCCCAGTTTGTGTTTCTTTTATATGTGTAACCATTCAGAAACTGGTCTCGTGAGGGATGGGACTTTTAGGTCCCACTGGCTGGGCTCCAATGTTCAGATGCCAGGAAATGTTTACATGGTGGTTGTCCTTTAAAAACAGTAACAACATGGATGAAACTGGAGGGCATTATGCTAAATGAAATAATCCAGGCAAAGACAAACGCTGCACGGTATCACTTATGTGTGGAATCTAAAACAGCAAGGAAAGAAAAGAAAATCAGACTTATAGAAACAGAGTAGAAAAGTGGTTGCCAGGAGCTGGGGGTCGGGCAAAGAGGGACAGCTTGGTAAAAGGGCACAAGCTTTCAGTATAAGGTGAATAAGGTCTGAGGATTTAATGTAAAACATGGTGACTAGAGTGGATAATACTGTATTACATAATTGAAATTTGCTAAAAGAATAGAACTTAAATGTTCTCACCAAAAAAACAAAAGTGGGGCTTCCCTGGTGGCACAGTGGTTGAGAGTCCGCCTGCCGATGCAGGGGACACGGGTTCGTGCCCCTGTCTGGGAAGATCCCACATGCCGCGGAGCGGCTGGGCCTGTGAGCCATGGCCGCTGAGCCTGCGCATCCGGAGCCTGTGCTCCGCAACGGGAGAGGCCACAACAGTGAGAGGCCCGCGTACCACAAAAAAAAAAAAAAAAAAAAAAAAAAAAGCAAAATGATGGTGATGGATGTGCTCATTAAGCTGATGTGGGGAATCCTTTCACAAGGTATATGTATATCATCACATTGTACACATTGGAAATATTTGAGAAAAACAATAATATTAAGTATGAGGGAAATTTTAAAAATTTAAAGCATTTATAAAAAAATATTTAAAAATTTTACATACAAAATAAAAGCAGTAAAGATTGCAAGTCTAAGTCATCCTTCAATAAAAATATGTCAGGTTAGAAATATTTCAATTTTTTAAAAAAGCAGCACTCCCCCAAAAAAACCCTTGTAATAAAAATATTTCTAAGAAAAAAAAGAAAGAAAATGTCAGCTGGTAGACTCTAAATTCACCCTGAGAGGCTCTGACAGCAAATGGGATGAAATTTGGTGTCTAAAGATAGAAACTTTGATCATAGTTATCAGCATAACCAGTCAAGAAGAAAAAGAGACGTCAAAGAGTAGAGGAAATAAAATGGACAAAATAAAGTAAGATTATTATATCCAGACAGTGAAACCATTCGAGAAAAATCAAAATAACAGATCAAGACCAGAAAGGAAGAATTAGATATCTGAAAGGTAGACTCCGTTTCCAAACTAGAAAGATATTGGGAGAAACACAAAAGGTGAGATAAAAGGAAAAGGGAATTATAACAATAGTTTCCTGACTTGAAACGCTGTCATTAGTAGATGCCATATTAGGTAACTTCTTCGGCATTTTATTTCATTAATAACTCAGAACAACCACTTGCAGTAAATATTACACCATTTTTCAGATGAAAATCCCAAGGGTCACTTCCTTGATACCATATAGCTTTGTAGTAGTGGAGTTAGCACTTGAATACAGATGAGTCATTCTAAAGCTTGTGTTCCTTACTACTTATGGTCTGTACTGTTATTTTGGTGTGTTGTTATAGGAATACCTGGGTGAGGTTTATTGTCGTGAACTACAGATTCTGATGGGAAGAAGAAGGTTTTCCCTAGCTCACAAATAAGGCGCCATTGTACCGACAGAAGGTTAACTAAGCCTCGTGATGCTAGATGAACTCAGACCTGTCTCATCAAATCAAAACATAAAATTAGTCTGAACGAACTCCCACAAAATGACTGCCTAATACGTGAGAAGACTTCCTTTTAAACAAGCATGGCAATAGCTTCTAAATAAGCCAGATAAAATTAAAACCAGAGTAATCCAAGGATAACTAAAAGCCAACAAATCCCTAGATATTAAAAGGTATAGACACTACAAGTGTTTCTTACATCACTAACCTCCTCCACACGAAGATGTGCTCCCCGTTGTTCTCCTAATGAAATGTTACTGAAACTTCTTTTAAATTATCATTTTTTTCAAATTAGAATACATATACCAAGAAAAGAGGATTTTAGCGCAATCTTTCAGGAAAACAAAACGAACATTATATCCAGGAGCACAAAACCTGGGAGTTCATAGTCAGCCACTTAAGCCTTGGAATATTTTCTTTAAAAAAAAAAAAAATGATGGTAAGGAAAAGATGAGTAAAAGGTTAAAAGTTCTATATACTGCATATATAGAAAATATCAGGAAAAAAGTGTCAGGATTTAAGAGGCATAAATTAAATAACCTTGAAGTCCATTTTGCCCTAGAACTATCGGGATGTTTTCAGGGAGCATCAGATGCTTATGTTTCCTGTGTGTGTATAAGAGATGAGCGGAAACAAAAATAACCTCCCTCCCAGGAACAGTGGAAGACATCAGCCGCAAAGTAGGTCATAGCCCCAGGCTACACCGCCCACTGATGTGCACTACCCACTGTAAATGGAATCAAATGACAGGCTTTCTTGGGATCAAATGATGGCGTTTCACTGCCCATTCCACTAACACATTCCTATAGTGAACTGCTCCTGAATGAATCCTATAAACCCCTGAGTCCTCTTTAAGTTTTAGTGAAAAGAAATAAAACCTTTTCACAGAAGGAGAAAGGAGTTTCCAACACTCATACTAAGACTGATTTTCGTAGCAATGATTTTCATTCGAAATTTAATTGCTGTGTATTCAAATAGTAGCACTGTTGGGGGCTGAAAGATATACTTGTTTTCTTTGGTTTGGTTTGCTTTTTCTCCGACATTGATAGTGATTTCTCACTTTTACTATAGCCCTTCTGTCGAGATGTTGGCAAATTGCTGTGAAAAACAGAATTAAAGAGAGATGCTTACAGTCTCATGAGTGAGAGAACATTGCCTATTCTCCGTCTATCCTCCACACTAGAGCCAAGGTGATCATCTTACTAACAAACCTAACCACATTTTCTCCCTGCTTAAATTTTTAAATGATTTTCCATCTGAAAGATAAAGGTCCCTCATGATCTGATGTCTCCCTACCCTTGGGCCTACTGCCAACACATTTCAAAAGGCACCCTCTGCACCAGCCCCATAACAAACTACTCGTGGTCTCCAGAATTAAGGATAACTTGCTAGCTGACACTTCTTTGCCTTTATATTGTTATTCCCTCTGCCTAAAGTGTCCTTCCTTCTACCTCCTACTTAGCTTCTGGGAGCCTTTCCTAAATCCTCAATCTACACGAGGACCCCTTCTCCCCACCACACTCTATACACACCACAGCATGGCCTGTGGCACACTCTACTGTATCCACAGTTCACTTTGTTTAGTTTTGTGAAGACACAGTTCACTTCTCATGCAACTATGTATCCCCAAGGTCTCAGCACTTGCTTAGGTCTTCATCTGCTGAAGAATGTTGATGGCTCCTGTATTACCCGTGGGTTGTGGTTGCGAAAGAAAAAATACAAGTTGATGCAAGCAAATCTTGGGGGGAAAGGAAAGAAGGAAAGGAAAGGAAAGGAAAGGAAGGAAAGGAAAGGAAAGGAAAGGAAAGGAAGGAAAGGAAAGGAAGGAAAGGAAAGGAAGGAAAGGAAAGGAAAGGAAGGAAAGGAAGGAAAGGAAAGGAAGGAAAGGGAAGGAAAGGGAAGGAAAGGGAAGGAAAGGAAAGAAAGGAAGGAAAGGAAAGGAAAGGAAAGGAAGGAAAGGAAAGGAAAGGAAGGAAAGGAAAGGAAAGGAAAGGAAAGGAAAGGAAAGGAAAGGAAGGAAAGGAAAGGAAGGAAAGGAAAGGAAAGGAAAGGAAAGGAAAGGAAGGAAAGGGAAGGAAAGGAAGGAAAGGAAGGAAAGGAAAGGAAGGAAAGGGAAGGAAAGGGAAGGAAAGGAAAGAAAGGAAGGAAAGGAAAGGAAAGGAAAGGAAGGAAAGGAAAGGAAAGGAAGGAAAGGAAAGGAAAGGAAGGAAAGGAAAGGAAAGGAAAGGAAGGAAAGGGAAGGAAAGGAAGGAAAGGAAGGAAAGGAAAGGAAGGAAAGGGAAGGAAAGGAAAGGAAAGGAAAGGAAAGGAAAGGAAAGGAAGGAAAGGAAAGGAAGGAAAGGAAAGGAAGGAAAGGAAAGGAAGGAAAGGGAAGGAAGGAAAGGAAGGAAAGGAAGGAAAGGGAAGGAAGGAAAGGGAAGGAAGGAAAGGAAAGGAAAGGAAGGAAAGGAAAGGAAAGGAAGGAAAGGGAAGGAAAGGAAGGAAAGGGAAGGAAAGGAAGGAAAGGGAAGGAAAGGAAAGGAAAGGAAGGAAAGGAAGGAAAGGAAAGGAAAGGAAGGAAAGGAAAGGAAAGGAAGGAAAGGAGGAAGGAAGGAAGAGAGAAGAAAGGGAGGGAGGGAGTGAGAGAGAAAGAAAGAAAGGAAGAAAGAAAAGAAAGAAAGAAGGAAAGAAAGAAAGAAAGAAAGAAAGAAAGAGAAAGAAAGAAGGAAGGAAGGAAGGAAAAGAAAGAAAAGGGTGTCAGGCTTGGCTAGATGCAGACTCACGTACGTCAGCAGGAGCTGTCTGTCTCCTTCCTCTGATTGCATAGTCCTGTGTTGACTCTCTCTCTGTGGTGGAATGATGGCCAACAGCAGCTTCAGGTGTACAACCTGTTGGTTTGGCTATTTCATCTGACATAGGTTCTCTTTCCTAATAGTTCCAGAAAAGCCTTGGGGTTGCGACTCCTTGGCCTACCTTGTGTCGCATATCCCACCTGAACCAGTGACTCGGGCCGTGAGAATGGAATGCACTGCTTGTCCATGCCTGATTATCAGACCCACCCTGAAAAAGAGGTGGGAGGTGAGAGAGAGCATCGGCCTCATCCAGACCTTGAGGAGAGGGCAGTGATGTGCAGAGGTCAACACCACAGGTGCTGGAGCTTGGCTCCTGGGTTCAAATCCATACTGACCAGCTATGTGAACTTGGGCAAATTACTTAATATCAATTTTGTAAGTGGGGCTCATAGGAAATGTCAACACCTATAATAACCCAGCTCTGTCTTTCTTGCAATGCAAGATATCAACAGCACACTTTCTCTCCTTCTAGACCACAAGTCAGAAATCATTTTACCCAGAATGTCCTTAATCAGAAAAGCACAATAACTTTGGAGCATTCTTGATGTTATTGGCAAGAGAGAAAAAATATATATATACCAGCTGCGTCAGAGTTCCAGCTCAGTATCTCCACTGTTCATGGACTTTTCCCCATGCAAGACGGCAACTGAAGAAAATCCAAGCATGATGCCCTCGGATGACATTGTTCAAAGATTTAAGGAAATCTCTTTGTACCACTTTATAAGGGAGGAGGACGTTTCCCTGGAGCCCCCTAGAAGACTTTCTCTTATTTCTCCTTGGCCACATACCTACCCCCGGTCAGTCACTGACAAAGAAAATGGAATCCCCCCATTAGCTGAGACCAGCCTCGGCACATGACACTCAGAGCAAATTTAGTGGCCATAACCAAAATGTACATGAATGAGCTGTGGCTGTGTTCCAAGAAGACTTAATTTATTGACATCGAAATTTGAATTTCATACAATTTTATGTGTATGATATGTTATTCTTATTTTGATTTTTTCCCATTTAAAAATGTAAAAACCATTCTTAGTTCACAAAGAATGCAAGCTACAAAACAGGTGGTGGGTTGGATTTGGCCCATGGGTTGTGGTTTGCCGGCCCCTGGCGTATGTGTAACCAGACCCAAGTAGGACCAAAAGGCATAGCAAACTGTCCAAACAGAGCCAGTGGCTCAGGCTCCCATGGGGCCAGCTTCTGCTGCTTTCCCTTCTCTCCTTCAATCTTCTCTGTGATGAGTTAACTGAAGAGAAGAAGATGTGGGCGGAGCTGCAGGGCGTGGTAGCTCCAGAAAGATGTGGACGGCTGCTGCATTGCAACCCCACTGCTTCGAATTTGTGGATCTGGAAAAGACTTGACACAGCCCTGCAGTCCAGTGTTTCTCAGACTTCAGCCTGTGTAATCATCTCCTGCGGTGCCTGTTCATTTTAAAGTTTTATTTTTTTAATGCAGTATAGTTGGTCTGTGGTGCCTGTTTAAAATGCAGATTCCAGGCCCTGCCCCTGAGTTCTAAATCAGTAGATCTGGGTAGGACCTACAGATGTGCTTCTTTTTGTTTTTGGTTGTTTAGTTTTTATTTCATAACCATGAACTTAACTTTGCAATTCAGCTTAACTTGGAGGGGGATAAGGAAAATATGGAACCCAAAGAAGTGCAATGAGAGCACGAAGATTATAGGATATTTTGAGCAGACAGGGATGAAGGGGTGCTCTCTGGTGGTTAAGATAGAACACAAGTCAAATTTATTGTTAGATTTGTCCACAGTCAGCAATGGTGATCTTCTTGTTGGTCTTGCCATTCCTGGACCCAAAGCGCTCCGTGGCTTCCCTAATATTCATGCCCTCTTTCACCTTGCCAAAGACCACATGCTTGCCATCCAACCACTCAGTCTTGGCAGTGCAGATGAAAAACTGGGAACAGTTTGTGTTGGGGCCAGCATTTGCCATGGACAAGAAGCCAGGACCCGTATGCTTCAGGAGGAAATTCTCATCATCAAATTTCTCCCCATAGATGGACTTGCCACCAGTGCCCTTATGGCGTGTGAAGTCACCACCCTGGCACATAAATCCCCGAATTATTCTGTGAAAGCAGGAATCTTTATAACCAAAGCCTTTCTCCCCAGTGCTCAGAGCACGAAAGTTTTCTGCTGTCTTTGGAACTTTGTCTGCAAACAGCTCGAAGGAGACGTGGCCCAAGGGCTCGCCGTCGTCGGCGATGTCAAAGAACACGGTAGGGTTGACCGTGGATGGGCAGCGCGGGAGGTTCCGGGGTGGCGGCGTCTGCAAAAAAGCCCGGATGTGCTTTTTTTTTTTTTTCCAGCTTTATTGAAGTATAACTGGCAATTAAATTGTAAGATATAATTTGATATATGTATGTACTGTAAAATGATACCCCTGTGGAGTTAAACATCCATCTCACATATTTACCTGTGTATGTGTGTGTGTGTGTGTATGTGTGTGTGTGTGTGGTGAAAATATTTAAGTTCTACTTTCATAGCAAATTTCAATTATACGATACAGTGTTACCTACTATAGTCACTGGATATGCATTTTTAATAAGCCTGTGACTCTGATGGGGACCCTGTCAGAAAGTTAGTGGCAGAGCTGGGACTAGAATCCTGAGTGATCTTTCAATTAGCACACTGTCTGCTAATTGAAAAGGTTAAATGTGAATATAAGCAAAAGAGACACTGATTTTGATTCTGAATGAAACTCCACGACTGAGCTCTACACGGGGCAAACCCAATGGTCAAATGCAGATACCACCTTCCCTGCCCTATAGGTTTTTGTATCTTACACAACAAAGCCCAATTTTAGTATGAATCATATGTGTTTCTAACATCTCTTCCTCTGATCAGCATATGAGTATCTTAAAAACAGGAACTGCGACTCATTCACCTTTGCAACTTCCAGTGGGAGGGCCTGTCACATAATAGGCTGCCAATAATATTTACTGGGCAAATATTTGCATCAAAGTTTCCTTTCTAAAATTATTTCAAAACGGAGAAAAATTTAGAGAGCTAACTTTGCATGGTATTTTTAATCAATATTGCATGACAGTTTAATTACAGAAAACAATGTAATATCTTGCCAAAACTGAGCAATGTGTATACTCAAAGCAACTAAACTAATATGCAAAATAGAGTAGGTAGAGTTAACATGCATGGCCTCAGCTTGGTAATTATTTAATTAGAAACATGTTTTTAATGAATTCCAATGCTAAATAAAGTCGCCAATGATGCAATGTTTTATTTGAAGCACTAACACTCTCTTTCAAGCCAGAACTCCGGATCCTCTTTCCTTACAATTGTCAATATTTACATTTTTAATGGAACCCCTATTTGGGAAACTGACACCATAGTGAACATGAAAGGGTAAACCTCTGAGATGCTACTCCAGGAGAATCGGTCAATGGCATTACAGGGACACACCCAGGACCTGTGTAAAGCGAAACTCTATTTATAAGGCAGACCCCGACAGAAGTGACTCTTCCCCACAAAAAATATAATTAGACTTGGAAATAGAACAAAGAGGTAGCACAGACATGAGAGGACTGTGACCTTGAGCAACCACTCCTTGAGCAGCTATAGAAGCAGATAACCAGAATTTTGAAAAGTATATTAGAGAGAAGCAAAGACTTCTTGGTAAAACTGAGATAAAGATTCAATTCCTAAAGTACTGATAAATGTTGATATTTGCAGATGTCAAGGCTTAAGAATTGTCTGCAAATACAAATCCACAATCTCTTCTTTGAAAACAGCTGTGTTTCAAGATTCAGAATGTTTCAGATTTTGAAAAGGGGTACAGTGAAAACCCAACAAATGTAAAACATTCCCAGCAGAAACTGTAGCAATGTCTCATAATCAAACACATTAAAACTTCTGCCACAGGGGTTCCCTGGTGGCTCAGCGGTTAAGAATCCGCCTGCCAATAAAGCAGATAGAATCCTGGTCCTGTTCATTAAGGCAGGATGGTGAATGGTGCAGTGCTGGAGCTGGTTCATATTGGCCCACAAGGGCTCATTGTCAAATTTTCAGGAATTTTTTTTTTTTTTTTTTGGCCGTGCCACACAGCTTGTAGGATTTTAGTTCCCCGACCAGGGATTGAACCCAGGCTCTCTGCAGTGAGAGCTTGGAGTTCTGATCACTGGATCACCAGGGGATTCCCAAAATTTGCAGGAATTTTGACAACTGATGGTTGAAACTCAGCCATTATTTAAAAATTAAATTATGTAAACTTAAATTTATTTTATTAAAATCAAATATAATAAATACTCAAAACTCAAAAAAAAACTCCGCCTGCCAATGCAGGGGACACGGGTTGGAGCCCTGGTCCAGGAAGATCCCACGAGCTTATTTGCGCTCTAGAGCCCATGAGCCACAACTGCTCAAGCCCACATGCCTAGAGCCCGTGCTCCGCAACAAGAGAAGCCACCACAATGAGAAGCCTGCGCACCGCAAGGAAGAGTAGCCCTCACTCGCCACAACTAGAGAAAGCCTGCGCATAGCAACGAAGACCCAGGGCAGCCAAAACAAAAAAACTTCTGCCACGAAGTATATTGCTAACCACACTAAGTGCTAAGGAGCTTGCATAGCCTTCCATCTGTTCAATCATGGTTGTGCAGTCAAATTAGGTCAGGATAGGGCAGTTTTGCCACCAAATGGATTTCATTCTCAGAGTTTTTTGGACTTTGAGTATAAAAAATTAATAAACAGGAACCTCAATTAATATAGAGTTGGGAGGTCAGAAGAGGGCGCTCTCTTGCCCTACAATGAAAGCAGAGCCCAACAGGAGAAGAAAGGCATCCTCTTCTGGCCTGGCAAGAGCTCAGCTGTTAAGAGGTTGTCACAACTCAGCCAACGGAAAGCCACTATACTTTGAAATCTCGATTCCTCCGATGGAATTTTTGGTTACGGTAGCCCTCCCAACTTCCTTTGCCCCTCTTTAAAAGAGTCGTCCTCTCCTTGATGTACAGGACTTGCACATGGCTTGCCATGATTGCAGACCCCAAATTGCCGTTCTTCATTGAGCCCAAATATATCCATTTTTGCTAGAGAAATAACTGGTAGTCTATTTGTTTTAGGTCAGCATTTTGGTGGCCTGTACAGGGACCAGAGAAGACCCCCAGTGACTCCAAGACTGCTGAGCAGACAGGTGCAGTGCTCACATTGAACCTGTTTTTGATCATTGCTTTTCTGGCCGACTCTGGGATTTGAGGGTAAGTTTTTCTCCAGG
The DNA here is from genome assembly GCF_964374135.1 of Grampus griseus. Taxonomy (NCBI): domain Eukaryota; kingdom Metazoa; phylum Chordata; class Mammalia; order Artiodactyla; family Delphinidae; genus Grampus; species Grampus griseus. The sequence continues at coordinate 47,178,425 of NC_139006.1, forward strand.
ATTCCAACTTCGGCCTTCTTTGCTTTTTGAAGCTCTCAGGTCTTAGGATCTATTTAAAGTTTCATCCTTTCTCGTTAAGGCCTCGTTCTGTATGCAAGTACTCATTTGGCACTTTGGCATGATTGTGAAATGAGATTGCATTGGAACTGGCTACACTTCAGCCCATACCATCAGGAACAGAGACTGTTTCACTGGAGCTGTGCCGGTTCTGTCTTCAACCCAATTCCATCAGAAATAGGGGCTGTTCTGGGCTTCTCTGGTGGCGCAGTGGTTGGGAGTCCGCCTGCCGATGCAGGGGACGCCGGTTTGTGCCCCGGTCTGGGAGGATCCCATGTGCCGCGGAGCGGCTGGGCCCGTGAGCCATGGCCGCTGAGCCTGTGCGTCCGGAGCCTGTGCGCCGCAGCGGGAAAGGCCACAACAGTGAGAGGCCCGTATACCGCAAAAAAAAAAAAAAAAGAAACAAAGAAATAGGGGCTGTTCTATTGGAATTGCCCTGTTAAGATTTTAGTCTGGGGCTTCCCTGGTGGCGCAGTGGTTGAGAGTCCGCCTGCCGATGCAGGGGACACGGGTTCGTGCCCCGATCCGGGAGGATCCCACATGCCGCGGAGCGGCTGGGCCCGTGAGCCATGGCCGCTGAGCCTGCGCGTCCGGAGCCTGTGCTCCGCGGCGGGAGAGGCCCGCGCATTGGAAAAAAAAAAAAAAAAAAGGGATTTTAGTCTGGCTCCTTGGGGACCAGATTGTCCCTTAGAACTGGCTGGTATTAGGCCGTTTGAGCTATTTGAACAGTAAGTCTATTTGAAAATTATTCCCTTACTCTAGAGAAAAACCTCTGAGAGGTGGGATCCCAGTTATCTAAATATTTACATATTCACATTTTGTATTCTCTACAGGGACCTCAGCCAATTTTATGTTTGAAAACCACCGTCCTTCCTTATGTGCCTTTCTAGCTAAACGGACCGACCTAACTAAAGACAGTTTAGAACGTCAGTGGCCATTATGGGGAACTTTTGAAATCCCCAATCTTACTTAACTCTAAAATGTCCAAAACTGAATGCAGCACCTAATTTGATTGGTATTTTGAGGCTTCTCAAAACATTCCCAGCAGAAACTGTAGCAATGTCTCATAATCAAACACATTAAAACTTCTGCCACAGGGGTTCCCTGGTGGCTCAGCGGTTAAGAATCCGCTGAGGAACCTTTGCCTCTCTAAAAAATAAGATTTCAAGATTAACTGAGGCAAACAAAGAAAGATAAAATGGCTTCTCAAGCCTCAGGCTCTTCTTCCCCAGCTTTTGGGTCTCAGACTCTGACTCTGGCACCATCTTCTTCCTTCCCTTCTATGCCACCTACACCTCTCCACCCCCCTGTCCTCCCCAATATGAATTTTCATGTCAAATTTCCCTTTTCCACTGAAACTCTCCCCACTCCCTTTTCCTCTGAATTTATCAGAATCTGTTCCTTTAAAATTAAGCCTTCCGAGGATCCAGAGGCTAAACCCTTACTTTCTTATATTCCCTGGACGAAAGCTGAACTGTGAGCCACAGTCAAAGATTTAGGCAAAGTACCCAAGGATTCTCCAGATTTGCTGAGGGATTTAATAGAGTCGTTCAAACTTACCAGCCTCGTTTCTCTGACTTATATCAGCTAGTTCATACGTTTGTCAGTGAAGGTCAGGCCCAACATTGGATGAAAACAGCTCACTGGGAAAATCCTGAATGTCTCTAGAATTACAACTGGGAGACCAGCCCACTAACTCATACATGATCAGGCTTGAGCACTCGCTAGTCGACTTCACTGAGCAATTTCCAGGGCTTTTCCAAAGCCTGTTGATTGGAACAAAATTCAGGCTAGTACACAAAAATCTGATGAACCTGTTCATGACTTTACAATTGACTTCAGATTGTTTTTAAAGAAAATTCAGGTCTTCCTTCAAATGTTGATTCCACCTGGGTAGCTTTTAACTCTGTTTATTAACAGGCTGAACTGGGACCTTTCCCTTCATTGGGAATGAATCTCTTCCCATCCTCATTGACACCAGAGCCACACTCTTGGTCCTCAACCCCACTACTATAAGGCAACCCCTGTTCAAATCGTGGGGATCTCTAACGAACCTTGAGAGGTTCCTGTCTCTGAACGTACTCCCTTTTGTTTAGGATCTTTGAGAGATACACACCCCTTTCTCCTTAGTTCCTCTGCCCCGTTTGTTAGGGCAAGACTTCCTAGAGAAGGATTATGCTGGAATTGCTTTCTCCCAAAAGGGGGAATCATTCTAGAACTTGGAGATAAGTCATCAAAGCAGCCAACCTGACTCTGACATATTTTATTTGTTCCATCTCTAACAGTCCTAGAGTAGATCTGGAAACACCGATCATTTGTCCCTATTGAATCAGCTACCACCCTCTTTATGGGCAAAATCTCCAAATGATATTGGAAAAATTCACAGCACAACTCCCATCAAGATTCAAATAGATCCCTCAAAACCTCTTCCCAGATCCCCTGCACTTTCGGTCCGATCCGCGGCCGCCCGCTCAGTCTCCGGAGCGCCCTTCAACCGTCCCCTGACCCGCTTCCGAGGGCCAGTGCAGCTCGAGCCCAACGACCATGCCCACGGGCGTGTCCTGGATGTCCTACCTGAAAATGTTCGCCGCCAGCCTCCTGGCCATGTGCGCCGGCGCGGAGGTGGTGCACCGGTACTACAGGCCGGACCTGACAATATCTGAAATTCCACCAAAGCCTGGAGAACTCAAAACAGAGCTTTTGGGACTGAAAGAGAGACAATATGAACCTCAAAATTTATCTCTGCCAAGAACTCTGTGAATAATATTATGAGAATTAAATATGTATTTTTAGAATTTACTGAGTCAAACTACTTGGGTTTAAGCACTAATACAATGCTAACTGCAAGAGGAAGTGTTCAGCAGATGTTAACTGATGCATTGAGATTTAGTTATGGTTTGACTAATGTTTCTTGAAAACTGCCAAAGCTTATATCATCAGCTCCTCTAATGTGGTTTGATAGACACCTAGTCTTAAATAGCATGTGAGAGAACATATTTGCAGTGTCTCCTACCCTTATAATTCTGGTTTATTTCTCTGAATAAGTTTGACTATAATGGCAAATGGGAATTATAAATTAACTATAATAAAAGTGACATTGACCATGAAAAAAAAAAACCTCTTCCCAGAATTAATCAACATCCTGTAAGTAAAGAATCCCTTCAAGGCATAAAGCCCATAACAGAAGATTACAAGGCTTAAGGCCTCATTATCCCTAGTATTAATCGTTGTAACACTCCTGTTTTACTGGTGAGAAAACCTAAAGCGTGAGGGTAGAGGTCTAGGACCTCCCAGCAATAAAAAACCTTGTTATCTCCCCGACAACCTGCTGTTTCTAACCCTCATACATTACTCACATCCATTCCCACCAGAAGCGAATTCTTTACTGTAATCAGTTTATGCAGTGCATTCTTTAGTATTTCAGTTGATGAAGCTAGCAATACGTTTTTGCCTTCCCTTGGGAAGAAAAACAATTCATCTGGACGGTAATGCTTCAGGGTTTTACTGAGAATCCTTATTTTTTGCAAATTCTGAAGGCTGGTCTGTTTGATATAAAGTTCCCTAGAGGTTCTACTTTGCTATAATAGGTGGATGGTTTGCTTCTTTGCTCTTTTTCTCGGGCCTCCTCACAGGAAGACAGCACCCACTTGCTAAAGCTTTTAGCCTTAATGAGACTTAGGACGGCCAAGGAAAATTGCAGCTTGCCCAGACCCAGGTTCAATATCCAGGGCATCTGCTATCTCAGGATAAGGACTACACCTCGATCTAGATAGGTTTCATGGTGTCCTGAGTTTCCCAAAACCCAAAACTAAGAACCAACTGCGAAGTTTTCTTGGGCTAGGTGGCTATTGCTGAAATTGGATTCCAAGTGTCTCTCTTGTGGTCAAACCTCTGTGTTTTACTCAATTATAACAACCCTGAACCCAAGTTCATGGGAAGAATCAGGCAACATAGCCATCAAGGCCTTAAAGGAGAGTTTGATGAATCCACCCTTGGGCATCCCAATTCTGAATTCCTTTCTTCCTTTTTGTACATGAAAAGGAAGGGACAGTCCTTGGGGTACTCACCCCCAAACACAGGACCACCACGGACCCATAGAGTACTACAGCCAGCAGCTGGACCCTGTGGCATGGGGATAATAACCCCCTTGCCTTAGAGTCATTACAGCCACTGCCGTTTTGGTGAAGGCCACCAAGAACAGCACTGTGGGATCCCCTTTAATCACTTTTGTACCTCATACAGTAGAAGCCCTCCTGAATTCTCATCACACTCAATATTTCTCAGTCACATGCCTCACCTACTATGAAGTCCCTTGTTAACTGCTTCTTCCATGACTCTTTTACATTGTCATAACCTTAACCTGGGTACTCGTCTCCCCTCCATCACTGACAAAGTCCCTCATGACTCCTTAACACTGACAAGATCACCTGACTCCTTTCGAAGATCTGCAGGAAATTCCATTGGGTAATGCTGACTTCTTATGGTTTACTGATGGTTCTTATTTAAAAGGTGACAATGCAAATATTGTGCTGGGTATGTTACTGCTACTCCTTTTGATATCGTTGAATCATTCTAGAACTTAGAGATTAAGTTCTCCAGCAGGCTGAATTATACGCTCTTACATGGGCTTGTACTTCAGCCAAGGGCAAAACTGCCAACATTTATAACTGATAGTAAATATGTTTTTGGAATAGCCCGTGATTTGGGAATGTTGTAGAAGTAATGTGACTTCCTTACTCCCAGCGGAAATAGAATTTAAAATGGCCCCTATTTCAGGAATTATTGGATGCAATACTTTTACCTGTGTTTTAGCTTTATTATTAAGACTTCAGGGCATTCTAAACTTGACTCTCTGGTAGTTAAGGAAAATCATTTTGCTGACACTTCCTCAAAAAAAAACGCTGCCCTTAAAGAAACCAATGTCAGCCAAACCTCTGCCATTGTCCCAAGAGATATTTCCCTAAATGACAACTTAGGAAAACTGGTTAGAACAGTGCAACAACTGACCTCAGAGAAGGAGAAACAAGATTGGAAGTTCAACAATTGTTGGTTTGGTAAAAAGAGAAAGCTCTGGTTTGCACCAAGTAACAACCCAGTCCTACTGGAGACTCTCAAATTCTCATTCCTCACCATTGTACATGCCTTAAACCATTGGTCTACTGAAAAAATTATAGCATTCATGGACCAATATTGGTGGGGAAACATTAAAAAGGCCACAAAGAGTGCCCACCTCAATTGTCCCACTTGTCCAAATACAACCCAAGAAAGCCTGTTTATACAGCTCCTGGGCATTTTAAACTGCTTAATGGACCATTCGAGGTTTGGCAAATGGATTTCATACAACATCCTCCAACTCATGGATATAAATATGTTTAAGTCACGGTTTGTATGTTTTCACACTGGAACGAAGTCTTCCCATGCAGGCAGGCAGCACAAGTCGAGATATACTTTGCAACTTTCAGCTCCACAGAACCGCCAGGTGAGGGCTTGGTCACTTCAAGTCTGGTCCCCTTTGTGGTCTCTATGCCAGTGTCAGACACAGATACGGCTCTCTGTCCTTCCAGACCTTCCAGTGGGTAAGTAGTAAATAGCTCTTTTTCACACACACACACACACGCACGCACACACACACACACATGCACTCATATGCTCACACACAACCAAAATAAGGCATTCATGCATATAACAGAATTTACTGACATTTGGAGTCGACAGAGGTATACAAGACAGCAATTCCAAACCCTAAAAATTAGATGAAACCGGTTCTTCAATTGTTTTTTACTACCTCATCATGTAATTCAGCTGCCTTCATTCCTCCAATACCATTCTCTTTTCAGAAGTTCCCTTCCTCAGACAATCCACAGAAACTTAACTCCCCTCACTCTATTACCTAGAACAATTATATTCTCCCATGCTCTCTAATAGTATCACGGGGGGAAGAATAGTCTCCAAACTGGGAAATGGAAGGTTTTTGTATCTTGCATCTTTGCTTGGATCCTGAAAAGTATCATTACAGGCAATGGCCTGTTTAAAATTCAGCTGCACTCCCAGGCCCTCCGCTTCTACTCTCTGCCTGATCCCATTTCACCCTTTCAGGTTGATTGGACTAATCAGCACCTCAGCTGGGGGATGAAATTTTACTATTCCAGTGATCAGCACCATAGACATATCTGCCTCATTTGCTTGTAGTGGTTGTTCTTTCTTGTCTGGTACACAGCATACCTGGCATCTGGGACCAGCCCTCGCAGACTTTTTTTGTAACCACTGATAGAGTCGTGATACGAAATGAAACTGCAAATATTTCTTACTTTGAGAAACATTAGCTACTTATGTAATCATTCTTTTTCCCAACTATTTAATACCTTTATTTTCACTGCCCTTCTCCCTCTCTTTCTCTCTCTCTCCTCTTTGAACTTTACTGATTCCCTCGCCCCCTAGAAAATTAATGAACTTAGGCAAAATCACAATCAAATTTGTCTGAGAAATTTTGATTCACAATGAGCTCTTCTGAATTAATGACCCAAAGGTACCTGAAAAGATGTTCTACGTCATGTTCTACGTCATGTTCTACGTCATTCATGAGGGAAATCCAACTTAAATCCACTACGAGTTACTACTTCACACCTATCAGAATGACTAAATTTAAAAGACTGACCGTTCCAAGTGTTGGTGAGGATGCGTAGGAACTGGACTCTCGTACACTGCTGGCGGCGTATAAAGTAATGCAGCCACTTCGGAAAACACTGTGGCAGTTTCTTAAATGGGTTAAACATACACCTATTCTATGTTCCAGCCACTTCACTCCCGGGCACTTTACCAACAGAAATGAAAACATAGGTCCGTTGAAAGACTTGCACACAAATGTCCATAGCGATTAGCTAGAGTTCATTGTGATGGCCAAAATCTGGAAATGACCTAAATGTCCATCTACAGGAGAATGGATAAACTATAGTGTACCCAAAAATTGGAATATACTACTCAGCAGGAAGAGGAAGTTAGCAGTTGATATAGACAACAACATGGATGAATTTCAATGTAATTATGCTAAGTGAAAAAAGGCAGACAAAAAAAGACTATGTACTTATGATTCCACTTATATAAAATCATAGGAGGGGGCTTCCCTGGTGGCGCAGTGGTTGAGAGTCCGCCTGCCGATGCAGGGGACGCAGGTTCGTGCCCCGGTCCGGGAAGATCCCGCATGCCGCGGAGCGGCTGGGCCGGTGAGCCATGGCCGCTGAGCCTGCGCGTCCAGAGCGTGTGCTCCGCAACGGGAGAGGCCACAATAGTGAGAGGCCCACGTACCGCAGGAAAAAAAAAAATCATAGGAAATGCAAACTAATGTATAATGACAGAAAGCAGGTAAGTGGTTGCCTTGGGGATAGAGCAGTTGAGGAAGAACAGGAAGGAGAAATGACAAAGGGGCCTGGGGGAATCTTGGTGGAGGGGTAAAGAATACATTCATTATCTTGATTCTGGTGATGGTTTCACAGGTGTATATACTTGCGTAAAACTTACCGAATTGTACACTCTAAATATGTACAGTTTATTATATGCCAGTTATACATTAATAAAGTTGTTAAACAAAGATTTTTAAAAGGCTCTCTTCTGTAATCATTAACTAAATGACAATAAAAGAATGTTGTTTGAAAATAGAATTATCTATGTTTAAACCTTTGTTCTATTTTCTAAATATGTTTGGTCTTGTGATAAAACACCAATTGTGTGAGATGTTTATTGTGTTCAACTGAGTAGTTTTAAAAACTGTCTATGAACTGTTTTAATCTACATGTATATTATTTGGTGTGAATAGGTGTTAAGCTCTGTAAGAGTTCTCAGGAAGTTTAGAAAATGACACTTGTCATTGACCATAAGGTTGAATTATGCCCCTCCCCCCCAAAAAATTGATATGTTGAACTGCTAAACCCTAGTACCTCAGAATGTCACCTTATTTGGAGTCAGGGTCTTTACAAAGGTAATCAAGTTAAAATGATGTCATTAGGTGGTACCCTAATCCAATATGACTGGTGTCCTTATAAAAAGGGGAAATTTGGAGTCATCTACGCATGCAAGCAGAATGCCATGTGAACATGAAGACGGCTATCTACAGGCCAAGGCGAAAGGCCTAGAACAGATTCTTCTCTCACAGCCTCTGAAGTAACCAACCTGCCAAAACCTTATTCCAGCCTCCAGAACTGTGAGACAATAAAATTTTGTTATTTGAGCCAGCCATTTGCGATACTTTGTTATAGCTGCCCTAGCAAATCAATTTAACACTACTGTGTAGAAGAAAGACAATGTTCTCTTCTGGAATTTGTGACCAGTAATGGCATTTTTTTTTTTTTTTTTTCTGTACGCGGGCCTCTCACTGTTGTGGCCTCTCCCGTTGCGGAGCACAGGCTCCGGACGCGCAGGCTCAGCGGCCATGGCTCACGGGCCCAGCCGCTCCTCGGCATGTGGGATCTTCCCAGACCGGGACACAAACCCGTGTCTCCTGCATCGGCAGGCGGACTCTCAACCACTTCGCCACCAGGGAATCCCAGTAATGGCATTTTTTAAAGAATCTGTGAGGAAAATATCACTTGGATCCCTCAGGGTAAGAAGCTAATTGTGCCAAAAGATATATATTTGACTTAAGGAGATTATTAACTCCTTAACTAAATTATAAGGAAAAGAATGTTGGTGAGCAATAGCTAATCACATTTGGTTCCTGTTAGAAGTTTCTTGAGGGGCTACCGGGGGAAGAGGCTCTGGAAAATAAGGAGAGAAGGGCACCAGCTGACAGAACTTTGACTTATGAAGAAACATACTGATGTTTTCAAGGAAGTTACTTTTCAACTATGAGAATGTAAATGTTAGATAACAGATACTACTATACAACAGGCTTATTGTGATTCGTTCCCCTATGTATTTCATATATCATTATATTATGTTATTTGTTTATAAGTACATTGTTTAACTTACAATATACTTATGTAAAAAAATTATAATTAAAAACTACTGATAATCAAAAACCAGATTGCATTATATTTATACACAAGGAGAGTCAGGGACACAATGAAAATAAAATCCAAAGTTACAAATATGGCATTTACACCCATGATTTTATTAATTTTGCTCATTAATGTTTAAAATAGTTAACGTAGATAAAATAGTTAAAATAATAAAAACTCAACATAGATGGAGATAATAAAAACCTTGTAAATGGAGAACTTCATGACAGCTGATTCTGTGTTGTTTTTTTTATGAGTATAGCATTTAATGTAGCACCAGAAATATTAAATATCTGGGAATAATCTAACAAACGTGAATACCTCTAACAAAACTACAAAACATTATTTTAAAAGGCTAAAGAAGAACTGAGCAAATGGAGAAATATATCATGTCCATGGATTACAAAACAATAGTGTAAAGATAGCGATTCTCACCAAATTTATTTATAAATTCAATTCAATCACTGTATGTGTGTGGAAATCGACAAGTGAATCCGAAAATTTGTGTGTAAATGCAAAAATGGCAGCTGATTCTTAAGAGAACTGTTCTATTCTGTTCTTACGCCACTTTCAGAGGCACCTGGGAGCTATGCGAATGCTAATCACGGCTCTTGTTGAAACAAGAAATTCAGCATCATGGCAGCTATAAGAGAAAATCTATCAGGTGGTTCAAAAGAGTAGCCATTAAATTTATGAGACACTTAATGTAACTACTCTCCAATACATTTCTATGAATTTCATTTTCTCTGTATGGTAGTCAATGACTTTTGTTTGAAAAGTGCAGCAGAACATTTCAAAGTACTGTCTGCTTCTACCTCCCCCCAAATAGCTTGCTTCTGTTCTTGGAGTATTGCTCTGAACGGGAGAAAAATGAAACCAAGAAACATCCAGACCCTTCTCTCAATCAGGTGGCCACTTTAGTCACTCCCCATGCTCATAGGGATGTCGAAAAAAGGAAGGGAAGGGAAGAGAAGGGAAAAGAAAGTTCTAACCTGCATCTGCTCTGGTCGTTCCTAGAGGCTAGTGTAGTTTGGGCCCAGCCTGGGTTTTCCAAGAAGTCTGAATGCAATAGGATTTGATGAATCCCAGAAAAGAATCATACCAAAATTTCCTCTTACCTGGGTCTGCTAGGATGAATGGATTTTCCACTCTGAAAGAAAAATTATTTTTGTTAAAATGTTGTCCTTTTTTAAAATGTAAAATATCCCAAGAAAACTAACACCAAGCAAAGATCCAGATTTAATACCTTAGTTGATCAATGATAACTGACAGAAGATACTGACTGGATGAAAAGATGCCCATTCATGCTTTATACCTGGCTAGAGTAGGGTTTCTCCACCTTACTACTACCGACATCTGGACCTCGATAATTCTTTGGAGTCAGGTGCGGGGAGGGAGCTGTCCTTGAAGGACTAAACATTCAGCAGCATCCTTGGCCTCTAACCACTATATGCCAGTAACAACCCACACAGGGTGACATCCAAAAATGTCTCCAGGGAATTCCCTGGTGGTCCAGTGGTTAGGGCTCGGCACTCTTACTGCCAGGGCCTGGGTTCAATCCCTGGTCGGGGAACTAAGATCCCACAAGCCGCACAATGTGCCCCCCCCACCAAAAAAAATGTCTCCAGACATTGTTAACCGTCTTCTGGGGGCAAAATTGCCCTTGATTGAGAACCACCAGACAAGAGTTTTAGACGAAGTAAAGTTACTGATACATGCAACAACATGGACGAACCTCAAAAACATTATGAGTGAAAAAAGCCTTGCCCGAAAAGAGCATATATTGTGTAATTCCATTTATATGCTGTTCTAGTACAGGCAAAACTAATCTTTGGTGGTAAGAAGTAGAACAGTGGTTGCCTGTAGGTCACAGGGATTAATGGGATGAGACATGAGGTAAATTTCTGAGGTGAAAGTAATGTTCTATACATGATCAGAATTTGGGTTATACAGGTGTATGCATACTTGAGATTTGTGTATTTCATTTTACGTACAGGAAAAATAAAACTAAAAAACAAATTGAACTAATGCTATGTATGCTGAAGTATTCAGGGGAAACTATTCAAATGTCTTCAATTTACTTTCAAATGTATCAAAAAAAAGATGATTGATGGATGACTAGAAGATGGGCAGAGAGATGTGTGATAAAGCAAAATGTTGGTGGTAGAATCTAGGTGGTGGTATTGGTGTTCATTGTAAAATTATTTCAACTTTTGTAAATGTTAAAAAAAAATGATGTGGCCGGTTAGTGGTGTCAGATGGCCTAAACCAGCAGCTTCATAAATATTCATGCTGATAAAGCCAGTCCTTTGCTCCCTCACTGCATTCAGGTCTCCACTCAAATTTCACCTTATCAGAGCTCTCTCTGACTCTTTCTGTAAAAATAATGCCACAACCCCTCTCAAGCCCCTAATGCTATCTTCTGCATTATTTTACTCTATAGTTCATATTATAACCTGACATACATTTATTTCCTAGTTGCTCATCTCCTTCTGCTAGAACATAAGCTCCATGCAATCAGATTCATTGTTTTATACACTACTGACTCCCCAAAATCTAGAACAATGTCTGACACATAGTAGCAGCTCAATAAATATGGTTGGATGAAAAAAATGCTGAAAGAACCAAGAAGATTTCTCATGTGCAATTGCTGTGTGCAAGACGCTGGGCCAAACATAGCAAGTAAGACTGGCTATCATCTCTCTTCTCAACAGATCTTCAGCCTAGTTGGGTGTCACAGGATAGTAATAAATACAATAATAGCAATACACAGTGGCAAATGCAAAGTGCACAAGGAAAGCTAAACAACAAAACAAGAAAGGGCCTCTTGGAGATGAGATTTAAGCTTTGTCTCAAAGGAACAGTAATGACTTCTTGGTTTCCTTGGAAGGTACACCTGTCACTCTAAATTAATACATTGGGATGCCACTTTTCAGGATTGTTTGATATATCAGTTCTCGTGAATTCACTCAACTTCGCAGATGTTGACATAATTGAGCTTTGGGGAATCACGAAGCTAGAAAAAGCCAATGAAAGAAAGAATTTGAAGACAGGAAATAACTGAGAGAACCGGGTCTCAGAAGAGGGATTTACCTGGGACAGGAAAAAGCATTTCTTGTTCTGAGCCTGGAGGGAAAGAAGTTGTTTATCAGTATAGAACTGAGTAGATGAAAGACAAGAAGGTAATGGTGCTTATGCTTTCATCATCTCTTTGTAAGAGAGGACCTTGGTCAGAGCCCAAATGTATAGGAAACAGAGGCAACGTCACATAGTGATTAAGAGATTCTGCAGACAGGATGCCTACATTTAAATCTTAGTTCTGGTACTTAGTAGCTGTGTGACCTTGAGCAAGTTATATAACTTCTCTGTGCCTTAATTTCCTCATCTATACAATGAGGTGAGAAGTAATAATAATAGTATCTACCTCCCAGGGTTGTTATGAGAATTAAATTTAAATGACTTAAAACATAAGAAGGGTTTGGAATAGTGACTGACACATATTAAGTGTATTATTATTTGCAGGCTTAAGGTTGGTAAGAGCTACTGTGAGAAACCAGAGCAAGAGGAAGGTAAAATGAAATTCCAGTGATGCTTAAATGAGGTTGCAGCTGATGGGTTGATTGTTGTATTAATCTAAAGATATTTAGGGAGGGATAAATTGGGAGATTGGGATTGACATATACACACTACTATATGTAGATAACTAATGAGAACCCACTGGATAGCACAGGGAACTCTACTCAATGCTCTGTAATGACCTATATGGGAAGAGAATCTAAAAAAGAGTGGATATATGTGTATGTGTAACTGATTCACTTTGCTGTGTACCTGAAACTAACACAACATTGTAAATCAACTGTACTCCAATAAAAATTAATTTAAAAAAATAAAGATGTTTAGATTTTCTCAAGAAGAGCTAAGCTACCTAGTGCTGGAGAAGAGAAAGTGAGCTTTAAGACATATCCAAGGTCGAGGGCCTACAAAGTGAGCTGTATGGGGCCACAGTGGATCTACAAGCTGAGACTGGTAGTGAGGGAGTAGTCCAATGGGTCGACCTGGTTGTAAAGATGTGAGTCCCGGGGGAGAAGTGTTCCACTTGCTGAAGTCACCCACGGTGAGAGCATGAGGAAGGGTGGGGTCAAGGCCGGACTCTGGGGTGAGCGTCACCATGTGTAGGGGAGCCTCCTGATGCTCAGTCAGTGGTGACAAGGACTGTATGGGGAGTTGATGCGGTCATAGAGAAGGGTCATTAGGGAAGGGTTGTCTAGGGAGAGCAGTTGGTTTCTTTGGGCCTCACAGAGAGGTATTCCTGGGGTTGCGGGAGAGAAGAAGGAGGGTATTGTGAACAAAATTGTGCCCCCCAAATTCATGTTGAAGCCCTATTACCCAATGTGATAGAACAGAATTTGTAGACAGAACCTTTAAAGAAGTAATTAAGGTCAATAAGGGTGGGGCCTTAATTCAGTATGATCGGTGTCCTTTATAAGAAGAGAAAGAGACACCAGGGGTGGGCGCACAGAGAAAAGGCCGAGTGAGTATACAGTAAGAACACAGCCATCTGCAAGCCAAAGAGAGAGGCCTTAGGAGAAACCAAACCTGCCAACACCTGATCTTGGATTCTCAGCCTCCAGAACTGTGAGAAAATAAAATTCTGCTGTCTGAGCCACCCAGTCTATGGTACTTTGCTCTGGCAGCCAGAGCAGACTAATATAAGAGGCTATGGACCCAGATCACACCCTCAACCCTGCAGAAACAAAAGTCTGATTTGTTCGTGTGCACACTAGATAATCATTCAAGGACTGACTCATAGGTAGCAAACTCATAAAAGGTTATTTTATGGACCAGAAGAGTAATATTGACTAACAAGCAAAATAAAGCCTGCAGGAGAACTGGAATACATATTACTACTACTACCAGTGTGTCCTCTCCCTGTTGGCAAATCCTGGGGAAGGTAAATCATTATTTAAAGGTCACTCGGTGAGCATGGCTTTAGGAGAAAGGGAAGTGGAGGGTGTGAAAGACACTGCCGCAACTCCTGTTGCCAGTGACAAGGGCCTGTGACCTCAGAATGGGCTTACATCTTTGTTTATTCAACTCATTATGATTCAGACATCCACAGGCCTGCTTCCTCCAAAGTGCCTTCATAGCTATTTGCTGGCGTTTCCAAGGTCCTGCCTCAGGGGAATTTTACGGCAGGTGCCCCGGTTTCTTCTTAACCTGCAACCCTGATGAGTCTTGTGAAGCGGCCCCCTGGTGGGGTCAGCCGTCCCTCGTGCTTGCACTCGGTCCTCAGCTTGGGGATCCTGTTGCCACTAATGCCCAGAGAACAGCTGAGACCAGATGGCAGCTTTTATTAACTTTTAGTAAAGTGGGAATACAGAAAAGGATGCTGAGAACACTGTGTAACTGCTACAAACCTAACCTCTAGACTTGCTTAACCGACTTGCAACAGACCTCCTCCTGCCAGGAGCAGGCCTTGCTCCCCAGTGGGAATCCAGGCATCTCTAAGCAACCCCACAAATTGACTCCAGACCCAACTCTACCCCAGATGGTGTCCTCCCTCCTCCCATCCTACCTCAGGATGATTAACAGTAGAAACATGTATTCTCTTCAGCGGAGACCTCACACACACACACAACACACACACACAACACACACACACAACACACACCACACACACTCACACACACACAACACACACACACCACACACACACAACACACTCACACACACAACACACACACACACACACACACACACAGCGTGGTGTGGGGTCCAAGGTTCAGCCAGTGCCACGGCAACAGTCAGCAGTCCCCCAAGTCCAAAATCCCTCCTTTCGTGACATTTCCACCTTCTGATAATGACACATATATGGATGGGACTGTGAAATCTCCCCCAATAAATTTTAAGAAAGAGATACCATATTAACCCCTGAGTGTTAAACCAGTGGATTATAACAGATGTGATTCAATCTGCTCAAAGTTTCTCTTATAGGTTAGCGTTTCTCCCAGGCCATGAATGGGAAGAAAGGAGAAGAAAAGCCACTGATGCTTGACTGAACACAGAAGGAAACCAGCTTTATCACGGCCACAGGAGTATCTGAAGAGGGAACAGGTGAGCAGAGGAGGTCATCCGCAGGGAAGGTAATACATGGGTATTGAATGATGAGAAGGAATTCCTCAGGGTTCAGCCAGGAAGAAGAAACATTGAATCTGAGAAACTCCATCACCAGAAAGTACTTTTTTGGAGGCTGTGGTTTATGGAGAAACAGGAATGCAGGCTAGAGAAACAAGAAGAAAGCAGAGGAAAGCTGCTTCCTCATTTCCCAGGGGGGGACCCACCTCAGCTCTCTTTGGCCTGTGGCTCTTGTTAAATTAGACAAGGAGGCCATTAGACTGAGATGGCTCTGATACCCTGCCATCCTCCATTAGCAAACAGTGTTACAAATCAAAACACTAAGGCCACAAACAGCCACGCAGGCTTTAAGCTGTAGCCAGTCAAATACACTAAGTCCCCTACATACCAACCTTCAAGTTGTGAACTTTCAAAGATGCGAACATGCTTTCACACGTCCAATCACGTAAGTCAGTTCACGTGTCTGGCGTACATTGTCATGTGCATGCATCCTCCACAAGAGGCTGTGCTACTGTGTACTTTACTGCACAGTATGGTATAGAGTACAGCAGTACAGTATCTTTATTTCAAGCCCAGCATGTCCGGAAGCAAGCGTAAAAGCGGCGGTGATGTAGCTGGTACTACTGTACTTTTCAAGGTACTGTATTGTAAGGTAAAAAATGTTTTCTTTATTTTTTGTGTTTGTTTTTTATGTATTATTTGTGTGAAAAGTATCATAAACCTATTACAGTGCAGTACTATATGGTTGATTGTTAGTTGGGTACATCGGCTAACTTTGTTGGACTTATGAACAAATTGGACTTACAAATGCACTCTCGGAACAGAACTCATTCATAGGTAGGGGACTTACTGTAATTTCCCTTCTGTGAATTTTCTCTGACTGTCCCGCAGCTCCTTGTCCTTGGATGCCCCTAATCACTTCCAGTTTACCGCTGCCTGATTCTCATAGATTTTTGCTCAGATAAACTCAACATTTTTAATATGCCTCAGCTTAACACTCTTGAGAAGTCCTATTTATTTGGATTCTGCTGTACAGTTCACAGAGGGTTTCATCTGCATCTCACTGACTGCAATCTCCATGAGGGGAGCAAAGAAGGTGGTGTCAGGCTCCCCTTGCTAAGAGGAAACAGGCAATACCATTGCTAGTATGCAGCAAACTGATCTAAAACCGATCTTCAGAGTCCAAGTCAAAGAAACTTCCCCTGTAGGATTTTTGACCCCAAAACAATGCTTGCCTCCCCAGATATGCCCTTTCTCGTCAAGCCTCTGTCATTTCTCTTTCCTGCTTGCTGCTCCATCCTTCCCCTTTACGTTCCTCCCAATTTGTGCCTCTTGGTGGCGCTGTGTCTAGACTGTTGTGAGGACCACGTAGAAACGTCGCAGCAGCGCCACTCTCTCCCCTCACTCTGTGAGGCCACCGCTCTTTGCCTTGGGATTTTTCATTTAGGTAATAACTGAACTGTAAATTACAAGCCCTATTCTGTCCTCTTTTAGCAAGGAGTCCTAAGGCAAGGCAACACTAACCTGGACGGGTTCTGGGAAGAGAAGATTGGGAGGAGAAAGAAGAAAAACAGCCATTTATCACAATCTGGATTGTTAAGTGGTGAAGCAAAACGGATACCCTTTGTCCCCGCAAATACTTGTTACAGCTCATGAGATGCAAAATAGGTGGGAAATGGACTACTACACTTTTAAAAGATTATGTTCCTTGCTTATTTTCTTGTGTGTCCTTGACCCTGAAACTTAGGGGAAAAAAACTTTCAAAGTTGAGGAGATACCAAAAGGTGACCTAACCAGAATGCGAGAACATCATTTACGTCAGAAATCATCTGCTAAAGCAAAATCTGTTAGCCTGGTTTAACAGGGATGGCTCGGTCTGAATGGGGTGAATTGTGCTGAAAGAAAACATTATGCATTTATCTTCCTTTCCTGTGGGTGTAAAGCTGGTTCTGACTGTTATCTATGCAGGGAAAGCTGACATTTAATGACCTTGTATTTGCATAATGACCAGCCTTTGCAGCTTTTGCTGTCCCAGCTAATTACCTTAGAATACTTCTGCTACATCTGTTGGGTTTGACCAGTTTCTAATAGAATCAAAATCCTCAATCCCAGCCAAATCCACACCACTTATATACAAATTTTGAAACAGGTGGTTGTATGAAACATTCAGAATTCATGTGATTTGCCTGCTGACAAGATCACGCTCTATCAGAAAGAAGGTCACAACCCAGAAAGGACACACAGTCATCAAAGAAAAAAAAAATCAAAATCCTGTTTTCTATGTCCTCTGTACCTCACTGGAATAAGCTTTGAACAAACTTTGTTTCCTCTCATGATAGAGTTATCTTCCTACGAATAGAATCCAAGATTCTACACACCAGGCGGTTCTCGGGAGCTCAGTGGGGTCTCTTTTATAAGATCACTAATTTCATTCGTGAAGGCTCCACCCTCGTGACCTAATCACCTCCTAACACCATCACGCTGGGCATTCGGATTCACCATGTGAATTGTACAGGGGTGCAAACATTCAGACCATACATAGCACTTGGTGTGAGGACGCTTTTCATTTTCTAATGAGGAAACTGTACTTGACGTCAAGGTCAATGACTGGTGGGATTGAGGCAGGACACAAGGGCACAGGTCTGGACGGGGTGCCCTCTCTCCTAAACCTGTTTGGGTGGGTGCTGCCAATGGCTGGTTCTTTGGGAACAAGTTTTATAGGTTTCAAATTGACCAAGCCACTTGTGTTTCTGCAGGCTTTCTCCAAAGAAGGCATCATATAACTTGGTTTTCCCCTTACTAAATTATAATCACTTTGCAGTCCCTTGCTTTAGAGTAATCTAGATTGAAGGATTAGATATCTGTAGGCTTTTCAGACACATTATTTATCTACAGTTTACTCCCAAATCTCCTATCCGAAATCTTCTTCATGGAGATTGATATAGGTCAGTGAAATTAAAGATTCCAATCAAAAAACTCCCCTTGCTCTGACCCTACACTCTCCAAACCACATTTGGATGATAACTTGACTCCTTAGTAGCTTGTCCGCATGAAGCCCAAGGGGAGATCTGACAATGTAAGCGTTCTGATCAATTTGTCGGTGCTGTTGTTTTTGTAAGTTAATAAATGGGTGTACACGATACACTCCCCTCAGTTATTATGCATGTGTCAGGGCAGGGCTTGTGTGCCTACCTCAGTCTATAGAAGTATTGAATCTTTTTCTCGGTTTTTGTCAAAGCCAGATTTCTGAGAGTTGGAGGCTTTGGAACATCCCTTCAGAGGGTGTGGAGAAAAGGGAACACTCTTGCACTGCTGGTGGGAATGTGAATTGGTACAGCTACTATGGAGAACAGTATGGAGGTTCCTTTAAAAACTACAAATAGAACTACCATATGACCCAGCAATCCCACTACTGGGCATATACCCTGAGAAAACCGTAATTCAGAAAGAGTCATGTACCACAATGTTCATTGCAGCTCTATTTACAATAGCCCGGAGATGGAAACAACCTAAGTGCCCATCATTGGATGAATGGATAAAGAAGATGTGGCACGTATATACAATGGAATATTACTCAGCCATAAAAAGAAACGAAATTGAGCTATTCGTAATGAGGTGGATAGACCTAGAGTCTGTCATACAGAGTGAAGTAAGTCAGAAACAGAAAGACAAATACCGTATGCTAACACATATATATGGAATTTAAGAAAAACAAAATGTTGAAGAACCTAGGGGTAAGACAGGAATAAAGACACAGACCTACTAGAGAACGGACTTGAGGATATGGGGAGGGGGAAGGGTGAGCTGTGACAAAGCGAGAGAGAGGCATGGACATATATACACTACCAAACGTAAGGTAGATAGCTAGTGGGAAGCAGCCGCATAGCACAGGGATATCATCTCGGTGCTTTGTGGGTGCCTGGAGGGGTGGGATAGGGAGGGTGGGAGGGAGGGAGACGCAAGAGGGAAGAGATATGGGAACATATGTATATGTATAACTGATTCACTTTGTTATAAAGCAGAAACTAACACACGATTGTAAAGCAATTATACTCCAATAAAGATGTTTAAAAAAAGCCGTGAACTGGCTGAGGCGAATACCACCTGTGAACGCTCTTGGGAGTGGCAGCTGGTCTCTGCCAGCGACAGACACCTTCCTGCAACACCTGGGCATGTATCTTAACGTTCAAAATGGCAACAGTATAAGATCCTGTGCGTTAAGAACATTTAACAGGTGAAAATTTGAGCTTCATTTAAATCAACAAATTAGAGAACTTCCTTTGTATAAAACCTCATCAGTTCCAACCAAATAGGGACATTGTTTTGATTATTGCAAACAATTCTAATTTTCAGAATAACTATTTCTATGAAACAGTCTCTGAATTAATAAATATACACATATATGTATTTTAATATTACAAACAAGAAAATGTATATCACACACACACACTTTCTAATTCACAAATTGGAGCACATAGAATTTTGATTCCCAAAGCCACAATCACTTAAACGTTGACATAAAGTTCAGAGTTTAATTTGCTCAATTAGAGTCAGCTTGTCTCTTTCTTTCTCTTTAAAATTATATTTTTTCTATCATATTATTCCATCACATAAAAAATGAAAGAATTAAAAATACTACAGAATATGAGAGTTGTGATATTTCTGTCATAAATTAGGAAAAGGTAAAGCTACATTACTTGGCAAGAGTTAACAGTCCTCTATGATATCACCCCATCTCGTATTGGGGAAGAGTTATGCTAAACATAGAACATTTGAATGCATGCAAGGCCAAACTGGTGAATAAGAAAAAGGAAATAACAAGCTGTGGACCAGGTGCCAGCCTCCCCAAATAGAAAAATTTGTGTGAGTATCAGGAACCCTGGAATTGCTTTATCAGTCATTTGAGGACAGACTGTAGAACAACCGTCTTCATCTGCAAAGAATTCCTGATTAGGATCAGATTATTAAGGCAAGATACCAAGAAATAAATGTCTAGCACAGATTTTTGTTTATGATGGAACAGAAGAGGGTATAGATATCGTTTCTAAGGCTATCCATGTTCCTCGGTTCTTGGCTAGCAATCTTGATAACAATTTCTTGATAGAACCTGTTCCTTGTTCTTTTAAGATTACATGCTGAGGTGTAAAAGTGTTTTGCTAGTCTTAACATTACTCAGGAAACTCCTCAAATGTTCAAGTAGCCTCAAGAGACAAAATGCTGCTTTCTGGTGGGAGACAGCTCTCCACGGGGCTCCTGCATTTCTACTTGTCTCGTGAGCCGAAGCATCGCGTGGCCGTTGGTTTCAGACTACCCTTTCCAGGATGTGTAGTGAACAGCCTTGTAAGCTTAGCGTCCAGGATAACCCTAGTTAATGACCCTCTCTGCAGTCAGGTTCAAGCAGGTTGGCTTATAGCCCATTATAAAAGGTATCTTACAAATGATGAAATAAAATTCATATTTTACGGCAAGACAAGAAAAATTTAAACATAAAAGTTTTCTCTGCCCGTTTAGGCCTCCTCCCTCTCGTCTAGTGTGTATTGTGCATCGGCATGAACCAGCCCTCCTAGGAGATAACCTTACTTCTTAATCTCGTAAGGGATCACGATGACCTACTATTTGCTTTGTACATGCAGATCTGGATTATGTAAACTGTGAGTGCGCTATTTAATGTATAATCTTTTGTTTCAAAAACGTACATAACTATGCTTTGATCTCTAATGGGCAGAACAGCCCTCAGAACTTTCTGAAAGACTATCTCTTGGGTTGGCTCGAATAAAATTTTCCATTTCTTTCTTAGATCAACTATTGATTAATTTTTTGTTGGCACAAATATTCTATAAACAGCCTTTTGAACTTATGTTGTCCCATAAATCAGTCAGTGAAAGCCCTTTGAGAAAAATGGATTGATGAAGACTGGACTTTAAACTTTTGTTTAAATTAGGAAACTTGGCCATTTAGGCAATTTCACTCCATTTGAAAACAGACCCTAGTTTGTGTTCTTGTTAACAGTAAGCCTTCAGTGAATTCTTGTTTCAATGCTACAGCTTAGTAACAGCTGTCCTTTGAGGACTTAATCAAGGGCCCAGGTTGGCCACACTTGGGGCAAAGCAGCCTGGGAGAAGCTGCAGCTGAAGAGAAGCCTGTTACCTTCCCAATGGCCAGAGGTGGCCCAGAAGCCAGAGCAGCAGCTGTCCTGACAAGCATTACCAGGATGAACATGAGGCAGGAGATGGGCTCCAGGTTAGAAATTTACAGCCAGCCTCCTGTTTATACTTCAAGATAGAAATAACAACAGGAACAGGGTAAACAGCTGGACTTTGTCTCCTGTGGACACTTTAAGAAAATAGTAATGGCAGAGACAGAGGGGGGCTAACCACTGCCTGCATAAGAAATCAAGAGGTCACATATTTTTCATCCTTGGGGTCACAGAGATCTCGACTGCACACGAGTAGAAAGGCTCCTCGGGGATCAAAAAGGGAGGGGACGCCAGACCATAATAAGTTTTGCTAACTTCCCAAAGGTCCTTGCACTGAAATCCATCTTGGCTAAAGGATGCATGCACACATAAGAGAGGGTCCTGAGTCAAAGAACAAAGCAAGACGATTGGCCAGAGGAAAACAAAGACCTGGAAGACTGGTCCCTTATAAATGATTTAAACTTCCCAAAGGCACGACTTTCTCTCCGAGCTCCCCCGTGCGTCTGTCTGCATGTACTCTGTTTTTCTAAAACAACGCCTTACTTTCCTTTCTACCTTCTGTGTCCTCGTCCATTTTTTTTCAAGGCATATGAGAACTGGGACCCAGACTCTAGCCACTGACCCGCGTGGTCTAGTGTTTAGGACTTAGCACTCTCACCACCAAGACCAAGGTTTGATCCCCAGTCAGGGAACTAAGATCTTGCTTCAAGCTGCTACTCACTGCAAGCTAGTACTCACTGCTGTCTCTCCAAAATCAGACTTACAGTAGGGTAAACTTCCTTGGGAATGGTGAGGGGAATCTGGTCAAAGACTAGACTTTAAAAGGATGAGTCTGGGAAATGGAGAATTAGGGGGAATAACTGGTTAACAATAGCAATGCTAACCTCAACCAAATTAACTGCTGTATTAAAAGTTGGGTTTAAATAATAAAATATGGGGGACTTCCCTGGTGGCGCAGTGGTTAAGAATCCGCCTGCCAATGCAGAGGACACAGGTTCGAGCCCTGGTGCAGGAAGATCCCACATACCGTGGAGCAACTAAGCCCGTGAGCCACAACTACTGAGCCCATGCGCTCTATCTAAGGTCTGTGTGCCACAACTACTGAGCCCGCGTGCCGCAACTACTGAAGCCTGCGCACGTAGAGCCTGTGCTCTACAACAAGAGAAGCCACCCAATGAGAAGCCCACGCACCGCAATGAAGAGTAGCCCCCACTCACCGCAACTAGAGAAAGCCTGTGCGCAGCAATGAAGACCCAAAGCAGCCAAAAAAAAAAAAAAAAGCAAAAATATATAAAGAAATAAAAATTTAAAAAATAAAATATGGCACACCAAACCAGCCTGCCTCCATAAATCTATCGGAGTGATCCACTCATTGGACAAATACTTCTGAGGATATAGTTGCCGGCCAGCACTATGCTAAGATGCAGAGGTGCAATGGCGAACATGATGCGTGCCCTCGAGGATCTTAACTGTTAAAGGTAACAACACATCTTACTGACAATGGCTACACAGTTTTATTATGTTTTATTTAGGGTTATGTTCAGTAAAAAGAGCAATGGCTTAAATAAAATTAAGGTTCACTTGTTTTTCACCAAAGTTCAGGTAGATAGGCTACAACGTAGACTCCACAATCACTAGGACCACGGGCTTCTACTAATTGGTTTCTCCATTCTCAACACATGGCTTCCACCTTGTGGCTGAGGATGGCTGTTCTAGCTTCAGTCATCCCAGCCTGTGTTTCCTGGCCTTTAGCAAGGATGAAAAGAGAGAAGGAAGGTATACCCCCTCCCTTTTGGGACACTCCCCAGAAGTCCCACATAATACTTCCAATTACATACCAGAGGCTGGAGTTTAGAAACGTAGCTACATCAACTCTACCAGAGAGTTCCTTATTCTGACCAGCCACGTGCCAGCTAAAGATGTGGGGCTCTACTATGTGAAATGAGGGGAGATGACCACCACCACCATAGCTTGTATAACACAATGCGGTAGGCAGCCCACTGGGAGCTATGGAAACTACTTCTGGGATTTAGGGGACCTTTGGGGAAGAGATCTAACTGGAATCCTGAAGGACAGCTAGGCTTGTCCTGAAGGCATGAGTGGGAGGGTACATTCCAGGTAGAGGGAGGAGTTTATATAAAGACCTGGAAGTTAGAGAAAGCACAATGCATTAGAGAAGCTCAAAGTCCTTTTGAAAGCTGAGCACAGAGGGCAAGGTTGAGGCGGGTGGGAGATGCAGCTAAAATAAAACTCACAATGAAGAGCTTGCTGGGAGTTTAGATTTTCTTTTTGGAAAATGAAGGGGGTCAAACAGGGAAATAACTTGATCACCTTTGCACTTTAGAAAGAGACTCTGGCTGCAATGTGGAAACTGGATTGGAGGTGGGGTAGCACAAGGGTTAGACACATTAGGTCACTTTCGTAGTAAACCAGACTAGCCATCACAGCAGCCTGGAGTCTGGGGGTAGCAAGGGAAGAGGAGAAAGGAAGACAAATGCACCTGGTAGGAGATAGTATCAAGAGGACATGGTGGCTCATTGGATGTGGAGAATGGGGGCGAGGAAGAAGTTAGGGACAAGTCTACGTGTCCTGGCTTCGATGTGGCTGATGGCGGTGGCACATCCAAGACAAGGAAGTTGGTAGGCGCATCAGGGTTTGGGAGGGTTGGGGAGCTCAGAACATGCTGAGGTCAAATGTCCAGGGCTACGGCTCAGAGAGAAATTTTGGCTAATAGAGAAATTTGTGATTGACCATCATGTTCAAAATGGTGGATCTAAGCTTACGTTTTAAATGAATTATAACTGACAAATGTGTGTTTGTGAAAAGTATCCAATTCCAAATTCCTATATGGTAGACCTAAATTTACATTTTAAAAGAATTACAATAGGCAGATGAATGTTTACATAAAGTAGCCCCTTCCAAGTTCCTGTATACAGGAATATAGGAATTACTACATTACATTAATTGTATTAGGTTATTACATTAGCAATAATCATTTATTTTTAAATCATACCTGAATTGCAGTTATCCACTTTCTGACTGATTCAACATGAAATATGCATCATAAAAATTTAACTGCTAGGCAGATGGTCCCAATTTTTTAAATATTAAACTTAACAAGGAGTTTTCTTTGGGGGGGGTTGTAAAATCAAATACATTTTATTTTGCATTTTTAGATCCTTTTTAAAAATTAAGTTGATAACTTCCATAAATATTTTGTCTGCTGGTGTCTTGAGTCTGTTTATTTATTTAAAAATTCAGTTAGCTTTGGCTAAGTGAATAGTTGTACCTCAATTAAATGACAAGATTCATCAATTATAGGGACACGTGGCCTGCATGTCATGGGTGATCTAGGATCCTTAACAAGGAGTTTTGAATCTCCCCAAACTGCAATTCATTTTAGACTAACAGACATTTCCTAGATTTTAATTAACTTTCCTTGAGTCTACAATTCTGTTTTTCATAACAAAATAATAACTTTCTAAAGAATAGCATTTATTATATAAGAATATTTTTTAAATTTGTTTTATCTCATTTCTCTGGAGTGTTTTTCTATTATACAGCAATTTCTCTGTTGTCTTTCTTATTAATTCATCTAGTCCTTGAGCACTGTTGATTTTTAAATGCTTAATTACGCACCCTGAAAATTCAGGACAAAGGTCACTTTCCCTATGATTTTCTATGCTTATTAACCCCAAATCCCAGGGAAGTGTGGACATAAAAAATAGGAGTAGAATCAAGCCTCCCTTTTTAATGGAAACCTCATTCTGTGCCCAAACCAGCTCACTCTTTAAGAAAATAATTAGGCCTGTGGAAGTGGTTGAAGAAAGGAAAACGAGCTTAAAAAGGACACACAAACGGAGCATCAGATTTGCCTGAGGAAAACCAGAAGGGTGTTCTAACATAAAAGTCAAGATGACAGTCTCTCCTGTCTCAGTTTGAATCTGAAGAAAAGCAGAGAAGGCAGGGCTGAACTAGAAATTACACTGACCAGCCATTTTTCTAAGAAAAATCTTGCAGTGTGGCAGAGTGCAACCCTGCAACAACTTCTGCAGCTATTAATCCTAGTTGGCTAAAAAATAGCAAAGGCTAAAATTATCTATCTATCTCTATCTATAGAAATATATATATAATAAAATTATCTATCTATCTATAATTATATAAAACCCTCAATCATAAGGAAACTACTGGGACACAACAAGATCAAACATAACACAGCCCTCTCTCCATGGGCTTCTTGCAAATGGGAACAATAGGTCGGGGAACTCATTTCTTTTAAAGATAGGTTTAGAAATTGGACTAGAAAATATATAAAAAATACTACAAGGAAAAAGGAACGACAAGAAAAATTATCAGAATAATGTTGACACAGAGCAGACAGAATATGCAACCAAAGATACTGATACACCCATCAGATAAAAAAACAAACACAGGGGCTTCCCTGGTGGCGCAGTGGTTGAGAGTCCGCCTGCCGATGCAGGGGACACGGGTTCGTGCCCCGGTCCGGGAGGATCCCACATGCCGCGGAGCGGTTGGGCCCGTGAGCCATGGCCGCTGAGCCTGCGCGTCCAGCGCCTGTGCTCCACAACGGGAGAGGCCACGACAGTGAGAGGCCCGCGTACCGCAAAAACAAAACAAAACAAAACAAAACAAACACAATGAACCAAACCCCTCTGTAACAAAAGCACAAGGCAGAGAGATACAAGATCACAAACACAAGACGTTGAGAAGGAATTTTAAACAGCTACCAAGACCAGAGTGCCCACAGGACGTCAATGCCAGATTCCCACAGCACCAGGGAGGGAGGACAAATTCTGGGAGGTTCCGAGGCAGCCAGGTATACTGAGACAGAAGAGGCAGTGCCCACGATAGAAGAAGGGAGGTTTGGCCACCCTCCTCCCTAATTTAAGGCTTCCCAGCAGAAAGCTAGAGCTTTAACATTATGACATTCAGAATGCTCGTTGTTAAAGTGCTTAGAAAATTTAATTATTGAAATCGAGGCTGTTCTTAAGATTTAAAGTGACAGGAGCACATTGACTGAAAGAGTTACCAACATTTCATTCAATGTTTCTGGGTGGGTTTGGGTGCATGTGTTGGGGGCAGGGGGAGGGAGGGAAAAGAATAGAATTGTTTTCTGCTGCATCCTATGAAGTCCTGCTCTTTCCAGGTAACAGCTACACGAGACAGGAAGACTGCATTTCAGGAGGCAGTGCAAAAGGGAGACAGGTTTGGGAGCCAGATGATGAGATGGAAACTGTGAAAGTAGGTCAGTGGGAAATGATGCCCAAGGATAAGGGTTGTCAAAGGACTTCTACCTAGATGTCTGGTTTTCAGTTTTCACTTGCTATAGGGCTGGCTTCAAGATAACAACCCTCCAATGCCACAAACCTTCGAGCTTCTGTTACACAGAGTTTGGGTTATTGGTAATTCAGAGAGTGAAACAACAGAGCATTGTGTGAGGAAATGCGACATGTTTTGCCCATGAGTGATGTAAAGTACTTCTTGAGAATCTCTGTGAGAACATGCCACTCCCTCGTCAACAAGGGGAATTGATCCAAAAACATCAGTTAGAGGCAAAAAAACTAGATTATTATGAATCTAGTTAATGTGAAAACTACAGCAATTAACAGCAACAACTGGTAAATATTGATACTACGCATTCCTTCAGGAGATAATTCTAAATTCTATCATTACACTCATACCAATGACAAATTCCTGAGGAAACCTAAAAAGTTAACTTTTTTGTTGTTAAATATGTAAATTCATGATTTCCTACTCACAGCTGCTTAATTAAACGTTGGAAATTAGCTTTTAAGTTATTTGGTTTTAGTTATTTCAATTTTTAAAATAAAGATATTTGCCTAGTTTGAAATATAAATGGTGACAAAGAATATGGAGTGGAAAGCAAGTTTCCCTCCCACTCCTGTCCCACTATTATCAACTTTCCAGTCTAGAGGCAACCACCATGACTTGGTTTTTCTGTAACCTTCCATAAATATAATCTAAACATCATGCAGTTTTCAAAATCTGTATTTAAATAGTAGCAACAACCAACTCCTGTGGGCTTAGAAGTCATAAACCATTCAAATTTTAGAAAGCATATTGTAACCTAGTTTTTTTTAATAGGTAGTAACACTCGTGATGCTTCGGGAAACCATATTTTTTTCTTGACAAAATAAAATTGTTGGATTTTTTACTTGTTTTAAGGTAAAATACTATATTTCAATGCAAGAAACCAAGAAATAAGAAAGTAGCATCAAACTGAGGCTAAGAGTAAAGGCATGATGGCAGAGTTAAGTCATATGCTCCTTGATATATTACAACAAGGTTTACCTCTAATGAAAACAATGATTTTCTTTATAAGCAAAAACATACAAAGAGAGTCCTCAAATATCAAGAGATGACAGGATTTATACAGCATAACTATTACAGTACAAACAGCAGGTACCCATCATATTAACAAAAAAATTTTTAAGTGATGACTATTAGAGAAATGTTAATTAAAACCACGAAGAAATGCTAATTAAAACCACTAACCCTGGCGGTCCAGTGGTTAAGACTCTGTGCTTCCACTGCAGGGGGCGCGGGTTTGATCCCTAGTCCGGGAACTAAGATCCCCGCAAGCCACATGACACAGCCAAAAAAAAAAAAAAAAAAAAAGCTAAGAATTACCATACCTATTAGAATGGCTAAAATTTTAAAATAAATAAATAAACCGACAATATTAATTGCTGGCAAGAATGCAGAGCAACAAGAACTCTCATTCATTGCTGGTGAGAATGCCAACTGGTAGAGCCACTTTAGAAAACAATTTGGGAGTTTCTTATCAAGTTAAACATATACTACCTGAACAGTATGTGACACAGTACTCCCACTCCTAGGAAATCACTAAAAAAAAACAAATCAAAACTATGTTCATATAAAACCACGAATGTGACTGTTAATAGCAAGCTTATCTGTGACCTCCAAAAACTGGTATTAATTCAACCATGTGTATGAATCTCAAATGCAGTATACTAAGTGAAAGAAGCCAGAGACAAGAGTCTATACTGTATAATGCTACTTATATGACTTTCTGAAAAAGGAACAATTATGGACCTGAAAACAGGTCAGTGCCTGCCAGGGATGATGGTCGGGGTAGAGGTTGGCTACTACCACTTGTAGTGTAGGAATTGCGTCCCCCCCGACCCCAGTTCATATGAAGTCGTAACTCCCCAGTACCTCAAAAGGTGACCTTATTTGGAAATGGAGTCACTGCAGATGTAACTAGCTAAGATGAAGTCGTACTGGAGTAGGGTGGGCCCTTCGTTTGAAATGACTGGTGTCCTTACAAAAACGAGAAATTGGGACATGGACATGACCACAGAGAGAACCCACGCGAAGATGGAGGCAGAGATAGGATGATGATTCTACACAGCAAAGGATACCAAAGATTGCCAGCAAACTGTCCGAAGGGAGGGGAGAGGCATGGAACAGATTCTCACAGCTCTCAGAAGGAACCAGCTCTGCCAAACCTTGATCTTGGACTCTGGCCTCCAAAACAATATGAAAATGAATTTCTATTGTGTGATTCAGCCAATTTGTGGTTCTTTATTACAGCAGCCCTAGGAAACTAAAGGGGTGGCACAAGGGAATTTTGGGGGTGATGAACTCTTCTGTCTCTGAATCATGATGGTAGTCACATGATTACATGTGTTTGTCAAAACTCAGAAGTGTATACCAAAAGGAATGAATTTACAGTATGTAAATAAAGTGAACAAAAATTTTAAGGTAGTAGCTTGAAAAATGTAATCAAAAGATTTCATTGCTTGGTCTAGTAAATTCACATAGCAAAACACTTTCCTGTAACTTTCAAATATGAAATTCTGATTCTTCACAAATGTACTATTCATATAGTTGTTGTCTGAAGGGTGCCACACTTAAGTTAAAAATACTTTTTTTTTTTTTTTGGTCCCGCCAGGCAGCATGCAGGATCTTAGTTCCCCGACCAGGGTTTGAACCCGTGCTCCCTGCTGTGAAAGCGTGGAACCCCTAACCACTGGACTCCAGGGAATTCCCCCCCACCTCAGATTCGTATCTTTAAATTAACATTAGCTATTACTGCAGCCAATGCCCAGGATCGTCTTGCTAGCACCTAGAACAGTGCCAAGGCAAAACCCTATTAATA
Source organism: Grampus griseus (assembly GCF_964374135.1). Taxonomy (NCBI): domain Eukaryota; kingdom Metazoa; phylum Chordata; class Mammalia; order Artiodactyla; family Delphinidae; genus Grampus; species Grampus griseus. The sequence continues at coordinate 47,207,970 of NC_139006.1, forward strand.
ACTGTTGAACGAATGACCCATTAGAAGTTCTATACTTGAAATCACTTTCAGTGAAAATGTTAGCAAAAAGGCACAATACAGAAGCAAACCCAATGTTTCCACTTCCCTAAAACCCTTAAACTTTTTGTCATGAATAAAAGACTCAGTTATTCTTGCTGTTTTCTTCCATTCTTTTAACAGGAAAATGAATTCATATGAATGCAAGTATGCAAATTCAGTTTTAAAAGCTCATTTTTATCAAACTAAATGCCAGGATTATGAATATTTCTCACTTATAAAGCATTACACGTCATATTAAAGTCATTGAAGAGCTGTTGCCTGTTGGCACTGCGAATCACAAGATTCATTGCACTTGTAATAGACCAAAGGTAATTTAATTCTTATATTCAACTCAACAAGAATTTCTAGCATGTGTCCCGCACCGTTCTAAGTATTAAGGGATGATATGAAGGGAGCAAATCTCATAGTTGATGTGCATGAGGCCTAAGCCTGCAATCAAAATAAAGCCTATAATCTTGAACAAAATTGGAAACTTAAAATAGTGTGGTGGCTGCTATAGATAGAATTATGGGTTTATGGCTCATACAGCCATTTGAAATGGCATCTATTAGAGGAGCTTACAAAGAGCATTCTTAAATGGGATTTAAGTAAATCATGTTTAAAAATAGCAGATTATTGAGTGTTCACTACCAGTCAGTCACTGAACTAAGAAATTCATGGAATTTAGTCATTTGATCACCACAATGACCTAGTCATATGGGAACTATTGTTGTCACACTATACAGATGAGAAAACTAAGGTAGTTAAGTTACCTTTACTTTCCCAAGGTCTCGCATTTGGTAAGGAGCAAAGCTGTGGATTCAAATCCATGTAGGCTTAGGAGCCATTGGTATTAGATCTTCCAAGGCAGTCTTGTCTGCAGAGATTATGGTCCATTATCCACAAGTAAATTCATATGCCCCGAATCATAGCCCCTTACATTTTTGCTCAGAAAATATTACAACCTCCCTTTAAATATCAAAAATACTTAAGTATTACACTTGACATCTCGATCTTGGTATTGATTTTGAAATCAATGTTTTAGCTTATAATATTGTAACTTCTGTTACAAAATTTGAAAGATTATGCAAGCCAACTTCTTAACAGCCCCAGATTGTGACTTTTGGGTAACTGTGTGATACTTTAAAAAACTGCCCAAATGACTGAATTAAGCTGGTAAGTTTTCCTGTTCTCCACAATGCGTGGGCATTCTTCTGGTTTGAGTCATCTTGCCCTATAACGTCATATCCTGCTGGGAGGAATTCTCCAGGTACACTGGTAGCTCACCAACACATGATTTAGCCAGCATGCACTGGACACCAACCACGTTCTAGGAACTTTAAAACCCATTATCTCACCATATACCATACAAGAATCCTGTGATATAAGGAAAGAAAAAGGTTAAGAGGTGTGTCCATAGCCACCAAGCAGGGATGGAAGAATTCTTACCCACATATTTTATCAGAATTTTCATTGATTTAACAATGTTCCATTTTAGCCTCCATTTTAAATTGCACTATGACAAATTAAATGACTTTCTGATCAATAAAACTTTACAATGTCTGAAAAGATTAAGTTTCAGGAAAATCCATCTATCTTGATTCTCTGAATGAAGTAAAGACTACTGAAAAGTCAGCAACAGTTTTTTTTTTAAAAAAATTATTTATTTATTTAATGTATTTTTGGCTGCATTGGGTCTTCGTTGCTGCATGCGGGCTTTTCTCTAGTTGTGGCGAACGGGGGCTACTCTTTGTTGTGGTGCGCGGGCTTATTGCTGTGGCTTTTTTTCTTCCCCCAATAAATTTATTTATTTAATTTATTTATTTCTGGTTGTGTTGGGTCTTCTTTGCTGGGCGCCGGCTTTCTCCAGTTGCGGCGAACGGGGCTACTCTCCGTTGCAGTGCACGGGCTTCTCATTGCGATGGCTTCTCTTGTTGCGGAGCACGGGCTCTAGGCACGCGGGCTTCAGTAGTTGTGGCGCACGGGCTTAGTTGCCCCATGGCATGTGGGATCTTCCCGGACCAGGGCTCGAACCCGTGTTCCCTGCATTAGCAGGCGGATTCTTAACCACTGCGCCACCAAGGAAGCCCTGTGACTTGTTGCAGAGCATGGGCTCTAGGCGCACGGGCTTCAGTAGTTGTGGCACGCAGGCTTAGTTACTCCACGGCATGTGGGATCTTCCTGGACCAGGTCTCGAACCTGTTTCCTGCACTGGCAGGCGGATTCTTTTTTTTTTTTTTTCTTTGACATCTTTATTGGGGTATAATTGTTTTACAATGATGTGTTAGTTTCTGCTGTATAACAAAGTGAATCAGCTATACATATACATATATCCCCATATCTCCTCCCTCTTGCGTCTCCCTCCCACCCTCCCTATCCCATCCCTCTAGGTGGTCACACAGCACCAAGTTGATCTCCCTGTGCCATGCAGCTGCTTCCCACTAGCTATTTTACATTTGTGGTGTATATATGTCCATGCCATTCTCTCACTTCGTCCCAGCTTACCCTTCCCCCTCCCCGTGTCCTTAAGTCCATTCTCTACATCCGGCAGGCAGATTCTTAACCACTGTGCCACCAGGGAAGTGCAGCAACAGTTTTAATTATGAGGTATTTCCTGAGTTAATATCGTAACTTTAGGTTGGTAGATTACCATTAACTTGCCTGATTCTAATTCTCTGTAGCAGAAGAAAAAAAGGTCTAATGTGAAACCCAACCCCACTAAGTGTTACCTCATAAAATGCTAATTGCAATATTTTACATGTAAATAGAATGGCACTGATGCAAAATTGCACTTCTGGTGCCCTCTAGTGGATACAGTTGGTTTCAAGAATCACTTGCTAGGTTTTAACAAGAAACCTGCCTTAGAAAGGAATGAGGCATCCCTTCTCCCTACAATCGATCCTCTCCTTTCTCCTCTATTGTCTAGTCTTATCCAGGTTTCCAAGATATGCTGACAATGTCATTCAGTGCTAAAGCTAATATAACTTTATTTACAGAAACAGGTATTTACAAAAATAGCCACACCCACATATTTCGCGGCTTTTGCGCTACAGCTGGAATAGTTAAGTAGCTTCAACAGAGACTGTATGACCTGTAAGGCCTAAACTACTATCTGCCACTTTGCAGAAAAAGTTTACCAAGCATGTCACCAGTTATGAAAGCATGTCACCAGTTATGAAAAATGCTTTGTCTGGGAAGAGCTGGCTGGTCCCTATCAATATGTTTGGGAAACCCCCCATGAATGCACATGAGCAATAAAGAAACCTCTTTAATTTCATTTAATTCCACATTTCCCTAATTTGTTTAGTCAGGGAACTCCTTTTTCACCTAATACCTATTAACATCCTATTCAGTGAAAGGGAAATACTATTTTATAATATTGTGCTTAAATTTAAAATTCAAGTCATTATTACTACACTTCTTCTTGATATAAGAGGAAATTCTGTCTTGGAACCTTGTACCTTAGGAATCAAATGTTATACTGAGTATAATTTACTTTAAAATATTTCACCAAAAACAGTGTGATATATATGTAAGGTAAGTTAGTTTTAACCACCTAGGAGTAATTAAAAAACATTTCAAGTACCTAACCCAGGAGTGGTTATTTAGCCTTTGAAAAACTCTGGTCAGTCCATAATCCAGAAGTGGCTACCAAAAGCCTTTCAAATATGAGCTATCTCAGCAAATATTAGCACTAACAAGTTTGCAAATCAACATAAAGGACATATAAGTGGTGTTCAAGATACGATACGTGTACTGGCTAAAAATATTGTACAAGCTCCTTCACACTTGAATGAAAAGGGTTTAGGAATCTAGTTAGGCGAGTAGCCTATACTCATTGCAGTGGCATTCTTAGCCCAGGGCTAAAATTCAGTCCTGGTTCCAGGCATTAGGTAACCAGAGGATTCTGCCACCGGATTCTCATCTGAAGGTTAGCTGAATCTTGCCACTCATCATCACATCTGAATTGAGTGAACATTTCTGCCCAAAAAACAGGGAACTAGGACTCCCCCAAACATCTAAGGATAAGCCATACGACTTTCCTGAATATGCAGTATTTGTATATGTAGCAGAATTCACTGTAACATACCAGCCAGCAGAGAGCCTAAGAGGAGAGCTGAGGCCAGTATGAACTCACACTCCAGCGTGTCTGGAACACACCGTAATTGTTAAAGTGCCCCCTTTCACTCTCAAAATGCCTCATTTTGGGTGAAAACTTCAGCAATTATCCTATCTACAGCTCTCATCTACCTGTACCTAGTAGAGACTACAAATATCTGTCCAAAAGAGCCTAACCATCGTGAATGGCAAAACGGACAATACCAAAAGCTAGTAAGTGGTAGCAGTTATGATCAATGGCCAAGAAATAAAACTGACAGGCAAGCTGGGATTGAGTGTCAATCCCAGCCTTTAGTGTGTTTAACTAATTGAGCAAATGAGTTATTGTAAACCCAATTTTTATTTCAACTGTCCTTAAGCAGAAAATTAATCTTTGAGCAATTTGCCATGTCTTAGGGGCATATATTCAAAACACTGGCACAGCCACCCAGAACTTTTAAAGACTAGTAACGTTTCCATGATGTGCCTGAAAACTTGATAGAAACAAACAAACTTTATAAAAGTCTGCTGCTAGACACAGTGCTTCTAAGGCTCCCCAGGGCAACGTTTCCCAAAGTGTGGTATCTAGGTCTTCTCTTCTGAGTCAGAGCTTGTTAAAAACCCCACGATCTAAAAACAACAAACGAAACAAAACCCAACAACAAAAATAAGATTCCACACTCAAACCAGACCAACAAAAACTGATCGAGGCAGGTAGACCAAATTGCTGGGGAGGTAGCCTCTGGAATTGCATTTCTGGTAGCTACCCCAATGATCATGCCCATACATTTCGAGAACCACTGCTTTATGGGGTCCTAATGGCTGGAAGATTCAGCAAGACACCTTACGTCTTGGCTAAGAGCAACGTGGATATCAGGACATTAACTTTTTCATGGTCTATGCTCATACCCTGAGGTGTGCTGATAAATGTTTATCAAATCCTCTCCAGGAAAAAAACTTTTTTTTAACTGACATAGTCTTTGTAGCACATAATTTACAAACAAAAATAAAATATGCAATACTCAGGCTTCCCTGGTGGTGCAGTGGTTGAGAGTCCGCCTGCCGATGCAGGCGACACGAGTTCATGCCCCAGTCCGGGAAGATCCCACATGCCGTGGAGCGGCTGGGCCCGTGAGCCATGGCCGCTAAGCCTGCACGTCCGGAGCCTGTGCTCCACAACGGGAGAGGCCACAACAGTGAGAGGCCCGCGTACCGCAAACAAAAAAAAAAAAATATATATATATATATATACACACAATACTCTTTACTGCAAATTCCATATAGCCTATTGATTCTCACAAAGGACTTCTGTTGAGTTTTGCCGAGCTCTTGGATAACCAACCTGGGTTCCGATTCACAAATGAGAATAATTCCAGTATGATGCTGGCTGATATTTTTGTTTATGCTATGGAGGAAGAGGAAAGTGAGACGGCACATCTGCTCCTGTTCACCAATAACATGAGCAACTTTGCTGACCTGGGTAACAGTTTTTGGACACCAGAGGAATATCTTCTCAATTATTTGTGCTATTCATAATGTGTTGCCTGCTACAGGCAGGCAACGCTTTAAAGTTTAACCTGCATTAACATTTTCTGCATGACTTTCTTAGTTTGAGAATAAACAGCAAAAATCAATACAGCAAGCCCAGATGTTCAGCATTTGATTTTCCAGAGGCCAAAGTTCCCACTCTGGCCAATTTCAAGCTCCCAGAGCCAGATAACATGGAGTTGGGAAGAGATGGGATTGAATGCAGAGTTGGGAGGAGATGTGCAGGGGCTCCCCATTAGGTAGTATTACATAACTTGATTTTTCAGTAGTGTCTGTGTTTAACAGTCGGTTCACAGAAGTCCTGAACATTAATAACTGGCCCTCCTGCGTGTTGTGAACATGTTTCTGAGACAAGAGGGAAGGGGGCAGGGTACAATACACAGCCCTTGAGAAAAACTGGATAGACAAAAACCGGTTAGAACTGATTAGGCCCAAGATGGTGGAAGAGTCAACCTCCACTGGACCTTGAGCCTCATTATGCGCTCACTGTAATACATTAGCATATGCTGAATGACACACCCACAGGCACCAGGGCAGTTCCCAGGCTGACCATAAAAGGCCAAAAAGTGCGCAGTGGCCCTATTCCTGGAAATCCCCTTCCCCTCCCCCAAATAGTTGGAATAATCCTCCCGCCTGTTAGCCTATGAAATTACCCAGCCCATAAAAACTATCCACCCCATATTCTGGGGTCGCTCTTGCCTTCTGAGAGGGGCCGCATTCTGCCTATGGAATGTGTATCTCTCAATAAGTTTAATTCTTACATATCACTCTGCTGTTTGCTGAATTCCTTGTGCGCTGAGACATAAAGAACCTGAGCTTCATTAAGTCCTCAGACAAGTTGTGTGGATTCAGTTGGAAGATGGTGGGTTCCAGTCCCACCTGAGGTGTACGGTGGTGTCACCTCAGCAGTGACTACACCTCCCTCTCACTCTCAAATTTGCTCTCTTTGCTGAACATTTTTTGCAAACCATGGCCCTAAACTTCCAGGAAAGAAATACGTGCCCCCAAATGTGACCTTCCTCTCCACCTTGCCCTACACGCAGGGAAACGCAGGGCGGAAGGCGTGGAGCAGCAGAAGAGATGCCCACGTGAGACGTGGCAGGCGCAGACCAGCAACCCCTGCTCTCAACAAGAGTTGCTCTGCACCCAGGCTTTGAATCGTCCGTCTTTTTGAACCTGGAAAATGGGGTTTATTGATCTTGCCTCACTTTCGTGCAGTTCCCCTGGAGGGTTGCTGGGATGCAGACTGGAACAGACCTTGGAGTGGCACAGGGCTCGGGCTCCCGCAGCTACCCTCTCGCCCACAGCCCTTCTCCTTCAAGGACAAGAGCCTCCCTTCCAAGCACTCTCCTCCCCTTCCTCTGCGCTTTGCATTAAAATTCCCTATTGCTCCCTCTTGTGGCCAAATGCCTCTTCTCTAGTGCAAAAAGTTATTTTTAGAGCAGACTTTCTAAGCAACAGATTATTAATAGTCTTCAAAAGATTTCACGTTGTTTTATATACTACATCCTGGTGGAATGTTAATTCAACTAAGACATACCATTCGTTCACATGTGAAAAAGAACACTCGTTTTTGCCTTTTCACAAACATCCTGTTACCAGACGTGTCCTTTCCTGCCACCAAGTACAGCATACTCAAGTAGGTGAGAAACTGAAAACTGTTCCAAGTTTTAGGAAAGCTGACATCTATCAGAGCTTAAAAATCAAAACAAAAACACAGGGAGTGGGACTTCCCTGGTGGTGCAGCGGCTAAGAAGCTGCTGCCTATGCAGGGGACACGGGTTTGAGCCCTGGTCCGGGAAGATCCCACATGCCGCAGAGCAACTAAGCCCGTGCGCCACAACTACCAAGCCTGCACTCTAGAGCCCGTGCTCCCCAACCAGAGAAGCCACTGCAATGAGAAGCCCGCGCACCGCAACGAAGAGTAGCGCCCGCTCGCCGCAACTAGAGAAAGCCCGCGCGCAGCAACGAAGACCCAACACAGCCAAAAATAAATTAGAAAAAAAAACAACACAGGGTGTAGGGACAGACGACACATGACATGCAAACTTTTCTCCCGAGGTGAAAACCTACAGCCCGATAATCCTGAGGAACAAGGGAATACTACCAAATAGGGTTGACCCTAAGCAAGATTATGAAACGGGCCAAGTTCTCCTTCAGCAACCTATCCCTTCCTCCTTCCCTTCTCCCCATTTCCTGCTCCTCCCACCAGCTCCCCTCATCTCCCTTCTAGACACTGTTGTGTGTCCCATTCCATTTCAAGGCTTGCCTCACTCTTATAGGCTGCCTGACAAATCTTAACATTTTAAAGGACAATGAGGGTGAGTTATTAGGGTACCTACAGGCAGTTGCATTTTAATGGAGTCTTCTGGAACTCAGCCCTAAGGGTATGAAGCTTTAATGGAACAATTTCACTTGATTCGGGGTGCACAAACCTCAAAATACTCAACACTCTAAGTAGCCGACTTATAAGGTAATTCCTATTAGGATGTATTTCCTTAGCTGTGTGATAAATGGACCCCGTTCCTTTCTGCTCCTACAAGACCCCACTGCAAGGTCTCAAGTGCCTTGCCTGTCACCAGGGCTCTGATCTACCAGATGTCTTGTACTTTTACAGTCAGGATGACTTTCTTTGTTTAGAGTGATTGCAGCTCACCCTTAAGCCCTGTCCTCTTATTTCCTTTCCACAGGGTCTTTCCGGATTCCGGTCTTCCCCACCTGCATCCACTCTGTACAAAGGCTTGACATAGATGCTTGACATAGCCAGCTGGAATTTAAGGCTAAATTTTCCATGTGCAGATAATTTGAAGTTAATATTGTCTAGTTATGCTAAACACACGAGCTAGGTGTGGTTTCACTTGCTCTTGTTGATTTGTATACTTATTTGGAGAATGAGTGGAAAGATTTAGATTTAGGCAGATTATCCTAGAGTCACCTGAAGTAAACTCTCTGGTTTTATTTGTCTGAAAATGTCTTTCACTTTCATTCTGAAAGGTATCCTTGCCATTTAGAATTTGGGCTTAGCAGTTAGTAGGGCATCTTCAAAGGGTTGAAAGAAACTATCTTCTGGCTTCCATTATTTTTGTTGAGAAGTCTGCCATCAGTTGAATTACTGCTACCACTCAAGTAAGTTTTGCCTTCTGTACTCAAGACTGTTTCTCCCTTTGTCTTTGATTTCTAGCAGTTCCACTATGATGCATCTGTATATAGGTTCCTTTACATTTATGTTGTTTGGAATTTACTGAACTACTTGAATCTGTAACTTGTTGTCCATCTTGGAAAATTCTCAGATTCTATACTGCTTCTGCCCTATCCTCTCCCCTTTCTAGGACTCCAAATAAATACGTAAGACTTTCTCACTGAATCCAGGTTTCTTACCTTTTTTTGGCCTATTTTCCATCCTTTTCTTCTCTTTGCTTCAGTTTTAATTATTTCTCCTAACCTATACTTCTTGTCTCAAAATAAGTCAAACATACGCTCTGCCTCTCAGCTGCTTCTTCCTAAGTGGGCAAACCTCCCAAGGCAAAGTAGGCCCAAATATCCTCTCTCTAGACTTTCTTCTACTGGATTTTGGTCCTCTAATAACGGACTATATTGATAACACTTTGTTTTTAGTAAAACATTTTCTTCTATTTTGTTCTGACTTTTTACTTTTCTCCAGCAGGAGGGCTAAATTACCTAGTCTGCCATAACCAGCATAAGAGTCTGCAATGTGGTTATTTACAGTAGGGTCAATAAGCATAGATCTTCCTTTCTCCCAGGATATAAAAAGGTTATCCAAAATTGTAACTGGGTATCAGACATGAAACATTTAAAGACAAAATTCATTTGTTCATGTATAACACGGCCACCAAGGACTATAGGAACAAAGATTGTCATTCACTTTTAGAAACAAAGATAACGCTTTCTCAGGAAATTGATCTGGCACCTGCTATAATAATATGGTTGGCATTCTTTTTTTTTAAAATATCCACCTACCCATCTATTTATTCGACTGCATTGGGTCCTAGTTGTGACGTGCGGGATCCTTAGCTGCAGTGTGTGGGATCCCCAGCTGCGGCACGCGGGACCTTCTAGTTGCAGCATGCAGGAACTTTAGTTGCGGCAGGTGAACTCCTAGTTGTCGCACGTGAGATTCAGCTTCTGACCTGGGATCGAACCCAGGCCCCCTGTGCTGGGTGCACGGAGCCCCAGCCACTGGACCACCAGGGAAGTCTTGGATGACATTCATTTTCAATAATATGTTAAGTTCTCAGAATTTTTTAAAAAAGGCATCTAATAAATCTATACAGTGAATAGCATGTCTTTATTCTATTTACAGTACATTTGTTATAAATATAATACATTTTTGAAAAGCTGATTTTTAATTAACTTGAGTAGATTTATATTTTAAACAGATCATCTCAATTGTTAAAGTTACATAATAAAGAATATGATAATTTAAATGACAAAAATCTCATATTGTGAAATAGTGCACTGTACGCTGAGATGAATGGGGGGGGAGTCAAACTCTTTCCAAAACTATAATCAAAGCATCAGAAAAAAAAGTTCTTCTTTTTACAAAGTTATGTATAAGCCATAGGAACAACCAGATACTGAAGTATGAAGACCCTATAACCAACGTTCAAAACTGATTTTAGAGAACTGTGTGAAGCAAGACAGCAAAGTCTGTATTTAACACTCTATAGAACTTCACAGTAAAGCTGGAATTTATAGACTAATGGCTTAACAGGAATATTGCCAACAAGGCCTTTTCTTCCTCAAAATCATCTCCTAATGTTCATATACCATTGATAAGTTGTAACAGCAGACTTAGACACTGGTTTTAAGTGGGGCTTAATAAGGTGCATGGATATGCTGAAATTCTGTATTATGAGCATGTAAATTATTACCAGGGGTTAAAGAAATACAAAAAAAGAATTTAAGTACTCTCAGTCCAACGTGCTTTGCATCATCAACAAATTGACAAATCAAAAGTATTTTACAATGATCTAACACCAACCTCCCAAACAAGTTAGGTATTTCAAATACTGCTGTAAAAACCATTCAGTAAAATAAAACTGATTCCTGTGGATTTCAGTACAAATTTGTAAGTTATCACACATTATTGATGATGATCAGGGCAGGCATGGAGCTCTGCTGACTTGTTTCAAACACTGTAACTTGGTCCGATAACTTGGCAAATACCCTAGGAGTTCCAAGGTTATAAACACCTGTATGGACAAAGCATGCTTTCAGCTGCAAACTGTGAAGCTCCTGGCTTTTAAGATGAAGTTTATATTGTGTTTGTCCAAGCCATGTAAATGATCCATGGATTTCCAATGCTTCTGGGCTAAGGGAGGAGGCAAGTAGTAAGTTGGAGAATTTTTTTCTTCATAAATTTTTTCCCAAAGTCCCAATAACACATCCCTTTCATCTAGCAATTCTATTTCTAGAAATTATTTTATGACACCAACTGTATTAATAACAATAACGGCAATAGCTAACATTACAATTTCTATAATAGCTAAAATTTATTAACACTTACTATGTTCCAGGCACAATGTTAAGAATGAATTATCTCACTTAACACTCGCAACAGCAGCTAGTAAATAATGGAACCTGATTTCAAATCTGAGCTTTTAACCACTTGGTTATCCATACATAAAAATAAATGTGCATATAAGAATGCTTATAATATTGAAATTGTTTATAATACTGAAAAATGGAAAGCAACCAAGGGTCTACCAATAAGGCATTAGCAAATTAATTTATGATACACATAATCATACACAAAATGTTTGGATTTCACACAGCTAACCCAGATCCTGTTTGGAGTGTTATACAATAATTATCAGTATACGCTTCACACTGCTTTTCTAAAAACCCCAAAATTTCTGAATTCTGAAAAGCATCTAGATCTTGGAGTGCCAGTATGGACCAGCATTTTCGTTGTTGTTGTTGTTAAGCATTATTTTATAAATCAGAAAACAAGACAAAAAAAACTTCTATTCTGAACTTGCTGATTTTCAATTTTAGAGTTCTTTATCACCAACAAACTTTTATAAAAATTGTTGTCTCTGGTCAAAATAATTTGCTGCTTTTGGAAATTGCTTTCCATTTGCCACTATTGAAATTCTAAGACAATCTTTGTTAAGTCTTCTCTAACACTTCTTAATACTAAACAAAAAAATAAAGGCATGCCTGAGTAAACTTTCTCTATGTTAGGTAATTATTTGCATAATTTCAAAATATTAAATTGCTTTCAAATCAATCTTTAACTGCAAAATAAACTTGCCCTGAATAAATCTTTACCTTGTTGTTTTATGCCTAAGATCAACTATTACATCGACGTCGGCCTTTGAACAATTGGAAAGTAAAAGAGTCACTGGTACTAAACAAAGGCTGTGGAAAAAAAATAAATAAAAAAGGTTAGCGGGATATTAAAAAACAACAACAAAAAAAACCCACTTTCTTGAAAATAAAACTTAAGAGTACCTAATAGCATAAGCTCCTCAAAAACAATTAGATTCAAGTAAGGAAAAAAACTGAATTCTAAAATCACTCAAGCCACATTATTTGCATAAACAAGAAGTAAAACATATTAATACAATGCCTGAATACTAAATACCAGAATATATACATCTACAAAACCATTTTATTTATATTTATTAAAGCTAATCTGAAAAAATAACCAAAATGTTTCTAGGTGGTTATTTCCCAAAGTGCAAAACAGAATAATCGCAACTAAGAAAGATCAATGGAGATAAAAAATCATGAAAATGCCAACAACTAATCCTGTTCTCTATGCTTCGTGAAAATTACTTAATTTTGAGAACTGACATTTGCTCTTCTATCAAATTTGCATAAAAGCCATCACATTCGGGAGAATATGATAATTATTTCTGTACAGCAAGTTATGAGGAGAGCCCTTTCAAGTAGACACATTTGCTCAGTTAACCTAATTTCTGATCTCACTTTATAATTAGTAAATCACTAAAGCATAGGAGAAAGGACATGGAGTGATAGAAGAGGACCTAATGAACAGACTGGTGCAGATTTAAAATCAAGAACATAATAAATGAACGTATCTATGCACAAATGGTTACATACTATTATTGAAAATAGTTTACTCTATTAACACAAAGAACAAAGGGATAGTAAAAAAGAAAAAAGTAATTCTATAAGCTCCCACAAAATTAACTTTAAAATTCTGCTCAGATAATATATTTTATGCTTTCAGAAATTTTATATCCTCTTACTAAGAAATACTTTCTGAACCATACTGCAAATAACAGATTTCCCTAAACAAAAACTAAGATAATTTCAAAGACTTATTCTTAGATTGTACCGGTGCTATGCCCTTACCTCCTCCACAAACTTCTAACAAGGAAAAGAGGACAGCAAAGACTACCGAATAGGTTTCCAGTCTAGAGCACCCCATTAAGTTAAATTCCAATCGCATAATTTGTAACCCAAAGCAAAACCTCAGAAACTTTGCTATTCTGTTACCATTTGGGCCTCAAATTCTCCATGCTTTATCTAAATGCTTCTAGTAAAAGAAGAAATCAGAACATCTGGATGTTTCTTAGCCCCAAAATCATTACCTTCATTCCTCTTCTTCCTCCATTCACTGCTTCAGTGAATAGTACCCCCATCTCCCCAGCAAACCTTAGGCATCATACTAAGTGTTAATAAGTGGGAATGGGGGCTACTGCCTCACTAGCCCCCATTCCCAATTTTCTACTATTCTTCACGAATTCCTGTCAATTTATTTGATTCATATCTTTGTTATCTCTGGTCACCTGCTGTTTCTCATATTCTCATTCCTCTGCTGCCCTGTGTTCCACTGCTATGACCAAACCTCTTCCCTGTCCCATCCCTCCCACATTTCTATATCATGAACAACACTCCTCTAGATCCTCAGTCTCCTCTCTTTATATGTCTACATCTTACTTTAACTGAAATTTGGCTGAGTACACAGCTTCCTCTGCAGTCCTCTCAATAACACATGCTGTTCTTCTTCCAATATCTTCCATATCTCTAGCCAGAATGTCTCATTAATATAGTTAATACCACTTCTTGAGTTCTTCCTCCTACCTCTCCTATAAAAACACCTCATTTTTTTGGTCATAAACTACTCCAAGGTTTTTATTCTTTTTTTTCTGTCCCCATACTGACAAACTAATACCAGTGACAGTAACTCAGTACAGCAGAGATTCTTTGGGGGAGGGGGATGGGATGAGTCTTTCGAAATATCTGCTTCACCCTCTTCTCCCCACCCCAAATTCATCTAGTATATCTGTCAAGCAGAGGCCTACCATCTAGACAGGAAACATTGCTCAAGATTTTTCTTCCATATCATCTTATTGGCTTCATTTATTAAAAGCTTCTGGATGAGTTTGCTTTCTTCTTTTCAATCCTGAATTTTGTCATCTTTTTGGAGAACTTTACTGTCAAGGTAGACAACTCACTCAACTCCTTCTCAAACCCTTGATCTGTCACCTCCATGACCACCAATACTATTCAAAACTCAGCCATCTAACTTCCATGACCATACTGTGAATTTGTTTTAGTCACCTAAAATAACTGCCTCTGAAATACTACTGAGATTCTCCACTCTCTGACCACTATCTCCAGCTCTCTCACTCAATTACACTTCTGATCTTTAGTTTCACAAGGATGCCCAATCACTTGACCCTCTACTTCACTGATTCGCAATCCTGGTTACTGTGATAATAATGGTAATTATTGTTTAGCAGTTACTCATTCCCCTCACCTCCCACTGTGCAACGGTGGAGCATCCTTGTTGATTGTGAAGGAGAGGCTATTTGGCAATGGAAGATTAATGACTCTGATGCAAACAGAAGCCTTAAACGTGCTACTGCAATGTGGCTCACTTTTTGTACTCCAGAGATATGCCATGAGAAGAACATAACCCAGCTGGCTGCTGCCCATTTGGACTGACCCCAAATGTATGTGGCACAAACATGAACCCAACCAACCCACAGCCTGAAGCAGAGCTTCAGCCAAACTGTCATTGGCCTGCAGACCCATGAGCGTGGGAATAAATGCCTTGTAAACTACTGAATTCTGTAGTGGGTTCTTACGAAGCATTATTTAGCAATAGAAACTGATACAGATTCACTCTGGTATCATCTGAGGATTTATTTAAAATATATAGACACATAGGTCCTACTCCCAGAGATTGTGATTTAACTGGCCTAAGTATCAGGATTTTCAAAAATTCTTCAGGTGATTCTAATGTGGAGCCAAAGTTGGAAGAAACTGCCATATCTTATCCTTCTCAAATCTGCCTTGTTTTCACATACTTCCGTGCACAGTTTTAATTCTATGATGCTTTATTTTAGCCCACTGCTCTCCTTTTAGTTTGATCAAAACTGTCCTGTTTCACACACTTCCCTGAACTGCCTAGAGTCTATGATGCTTTTTACCCTAATAGAAGCACATGGAGAAGTCCTACATATCCCAGCCTCTAAGGCATAGCCAGGGTTTCAACCACTAAGCAGCACCATGGCATCTAAGATATTCAGGAAGTACGTGAAGCAGGACAGGTTTGATAAACAGGGGCAAAGTAGAACGGTGGGTTAAAATGAAACATTACGGAATCAAAACTGTCTATGGAAGAGTGGGAAGATAGGTTCACTAGGGATAAAACAAGAAATTTTTTCTCAGCTTTGGCTGTACATTAGAATCACCTGGAGAACTTTAGGTAATCCAGATGTCCAGCCCCCAACCTTCAGCCAATCGAATCAGAATCTCTGGGAGTAGGACCAAAGCATCTGTATTTCTTAAATTTCCCCAAGTGACCCCAGTGTGCCTCTGTCAGTCAAAGGCATACAGAATGACTACTGAGCAATTAAGACCTAGACAAAGATTTAAGACCAAAAGTATTTAAAAATAACTTAAATGGCTAAAATATTTAAAAGTGTGACAACAGAAAGTGTTGCTGAAGGTTATGAGCAGAGGGAACTCCCGAACACTACTAGTGCGATATACGAATTAGTAAAACTACTTTGAAAAAATTCCTAGATAAATGTGGGAAAAAAAGAGGGGAGCAAACACACATGCACCAGGAGATATATACAAGAATATTCAAGAGCATAAAGTTGAAATTTGAAAATAATCCAAAAGTTCATCAACAATAGAGTAGATAAACTAATTCTAATATGTTCAAACATATTCATTTGGCAATGAAAATTCCACAGCTTCGTCAATGGCTGATGAATAACATAATATTAAGTGAAAGAAACTGGACGTAACAAGAATATACTCTGTATAATTCCATTCATAAATAAAGTTCAAAAAAACCCACAGGACTTCCCTGGTGGTGCAGTGGTTGAGAATCCACCTGCCAATGCGGGCGACACGGGTTCGAGCCCTGGTCCAGGAAGATCCAACATGCCATGGAGCAACTAAGCCCATGCGCCACAACTACCAAGCCTGCCCTCTAGAGCCCGCGACCCACAACTACTGAAGCCCACAGGCCTAGAGCCCGTGCTCCACAACAAGAGAAGCCACCACAATGAGAAGCCCGCGCACCGCAATGGAGAGTAGCCCTTGCTCGCCGCAACTAGAGAAAGCCCACGCAGAGCAACGAAGACCCAACGCAGCCAATAAATAAATAAATTAATTATATATATATTTAAAAACCATGACAATCAAAATACAGATATGTAACACTTGGTTGGAAAATTATAAAGAGGAGCAAAGAAATGACTTAATACTGGGGATGGACAGGGGAGTGACTGGAAGGGAGTACACAGGGGGCTTCTGAGATTGCTAGCAATATTCTAATTTCTTCCCTAGATGTGATTATTTGGGTATTACTTTTGTGAAAAATAATCACTATGGCCACAAGTTTTCATTTTTGAGCACTTTTCTGTGTGTTATATCTCACGATAAAAGGGTTTAAAAATGGTTAGCACCATTTAAGCTACTTTTTAAATATTTCCGATGCTAAGTCAACATCTTAATTTTGCCCAGCACTCCTTCTGTGTGTCCTTGGCCAGCTCCTCATTCCTCTCAGTAGCTGTTCTCAAATTTCACTTTTAAAAATTCTCTACCCTTTATTCTCTTATTTCCTAGATTACTTTGAGTACTTAACCGTGCTTCTATGAACTTCCGAAAAGTGAAGGCACTCCAATAATGTGTAAACTTGTTAAAATTTCTCCCTACTTTCATCTTTCCCCGTTTCCATAGTAAGGAGGTCCGTTCTTCAGTCCAAAGCTAATCCTGCCACTCTTTGGTGTATCTTTCCATCTATTAAGGATTCTGTTGCCCTTCCTGTATCCCATCATTTCCTTCAAGACCATAAATACATCCATATCTTACCTAGTAAAACAATAATATTGCATGGCTATTCCCTGATCCCCGTTCATAGCCCAGCTTCTTGAAAGGGTGGTCTACACGAGTATCTTTACTTACTTCCTCCCATTTCTCCTCAACCTACTATATCATGCTTCCACCCCCACTATATAATAACATTCTTCTCAAAAGCATGAGCAATTTCTTTACTGTCAGAGCCAATGAATGACTTTTCTGCAGCATTAAAACTGTTAACTGCTCTCCCTCCTTGAACTGTTCTCACTCCGCCACTGTGATGCCACTTTCTCCTCATTGGTCTTTTCTTCCTAATTGTTTGATTGCTACTTCCCAATCAGTCTTCTTCGTGGACTTTTTCCTTAGCTCATCTCTCAAACACCACTGTTCTATAGGTCACCATTCTCTTTTGTTCTATCCCACCCCATCCCTACCTCTATCCAAGGTGACTTCACCAAACTTTATACCTTCAGTTATAATTCACAGACTGGCTCTAACAGACTTCTCTCCATCTTCTTTTATATCTGTAAACCAGCCACTTTTTGAAGTGTCATCTGACTTAGCACTTTTTATTTTAGAACCTTAAGTTTATATGATCAGGCTATTTACCAAAGTTATAAATACATCAATCCCCCAAAAGTTTAATACTTAATAAATCTTAAGTAAATGATGCTATCTAAATTTAAACTGTTTGATGAGTCTATACTATAGTCATGTCTTAGATTTAATTTCTGTACTTAAAACAAAAACAAAATGACGGTATTTTTTCCTTCTTCTTGACTTAATGATAAACCTGCTCATCAAAAGAAAACTTTTTTTGGCGGTATGCAGGCCTCTCACTGTTGTGGCCTCTCCTGTTGCGGAGCACAGGCTCCAGACGCGCAGGCTCAGCGGCCATGGCTCACGGGCCCAGCCGCTCCGCGGCATGTGGGATCTTCCTGGACCAGGGCACGAACCTGTGTCCCCTGTATCGGCAGGCGGACTCTCAACCACTGCGCCACCAGGGAAGCCCCAAAAGAAAACTTTTGACAACTAACTGGCTGAGGAAATACCCATCTTTTAATTACAGCAGCAACATATGGTAATCATAGTAAAGGGTAAATTACTTAAGGGCAATTTCTACAGACTCAATAGTATTCTAAATTGTTTCTTCAATATCTGGGTTAATGCTATTAATAAATGTGTGTATGTCTGTGTGTGCATGCACACACAGGTGTGTATATTGTAGAAAAATGTTAACAGGGCTTCCCTGGTGGCGCAGTGGTTGAGAGTCCGCCTGCCGATGCAGGGGACACGGGTTCGTGCCCCGGTCCGGGAGGATCCCACTTGCCGTGGAGCGGCTGGGCCCGTGAGCCGTGGCCGCTGAGCCTGCGCGTCCGGAGCCTGTGCTCCGCAACGGGAGAGGCCACAACAGTGAGAAGCCCGCGTACCGCAAAAAAAAAAAAAAAAAAAAAAAAAAAATGTTAACAAAAATACATCTCAAACCTTTTTTGATGAAAAGGATGACTAAATGATTCTGGATAGTGAAGACTCGTTCTAATGAGATTAGAAAGCTGCTCTACTGATGGTCTTGAGGAAACTGTAGTGTTTTCTGGTCTGAAAAATTTTAATAGTTCCATTTCTGGTGGCTCCTGAGAAAAGAAAAAATATATGACAATAAAAACACTGCCTTGTTAAAATAAAGTATAGCACACACAAACTAAAGAAGTTAAAACCAGTAGAGATAAAGTAAAGCATGAACAATACTTTTTCTGCTGTAAAAACTAACGAACTAACAGTTGAAATCATATGCAATACATACAACCTAGGATAAAAAAACTAGGATCTGTAATCATTTATTCATTCTCTATTTATTATGTGCTGGGGTTAGACTTGAAATCCAGCAACCTCACATATTAGCTCTGTGATCCTGGATAAGTTATTTAATACTTTAAGACAATTTCCTCATATGTAAAAAAGGGGTTTACAATAATAATAATTTCACAAGTTGCTGTGGTTCTCATCTAATAAAATTGCTGAGTACTTAGGCTATAGATATTCAATTGTATAGCATCTGTTTTAATAGTTGAAAAACTAAAATTGCCTTAAAGAGTCATTTTTGAAAATAGCTTCCTGAGTTTTTACAGATTATAGTGCCTCAACTATATTAACTGAAGGTTAACATACATGTAAAAGTCTCAATATAGCTAGTGTGAGGCACACTGTAAACATTTCAATAAATATTATTATTGTCTAAATGAAAATAGAGAATCATGTCCCACTTCTAGTATTATTATTTCTTTCTTGGTAATTTTTTTCTCCATTTTCCTTCACCGTCCAGAAAATTTTGATTTTTTAATTTCCTGCTAGCCTAGCTGGATTCTGATCTACACCAAGGACTGGCAAACTACAGCCCATGGGCCAAATTCAGCCTGCTTCCTCTTTATGTAAAGAAAGTTTTATGGAAACAGAGCCACATCTATTTGTTTACACACTGGCTATGGTTGCTTTTGGACTCCAAACAACACAGATGAGTAATTCTGACAAAGACTCTGAGCCAGCAAAGTCTAAAATATTTACCATCTGGCTTTTCTCAGAAAAAGTTTGCTGACCCTTGATTTATACAGCTGCAAAAGCAAGAATTAAAACTGCTTTTGACCTATGAGTGAGAGAAAAGTGACTAGAGGTTTACTCTGGAGGAGGGAAGACTTGTGCCTGGAAGCGAGCAGGAGCAAAACTTCTGGGTTCGGGTCATGTTCTCTTTCTTGATCTGGGTCCTCCTTATACTGAAGTGTTCTTCAATTTGTGAAGAGTCAATGACCTAGTCACTATTCTGCATTTACGTTACACTTTAATAAAAAGTCCAAAAAATGTACTATTATTATAATCTAATCATCTAAGAAAAATAAGCTGTTATTTGAGACTTCTAAATTATACTAAATGAATCTCTACATACTACTTACCAGGAGGAATACACACGAACAACGGCCAGAAAAGGATACCAAAAACCTGAAGCTAATTTACTGAGGGAATATTTAGAAGAGCTTCCCTCTCTTCTACCTTAAAAGCAACAACAGGTATTTTTGCAATGAGTGCTGGACAATTTGTACAGTAGTTTTATAATAAGGGTTTGATTCAACCTTATGACAGACAGTCCCATCACAAGAGAGGCAAGGTATAAAGTACTATTACCCGTTTTATATGTAAGCTAAAAGTTTATCAAATTATGCGAGTAACTTGCACTAGGCCATCAATCTGAAAGTCTCTGGGCTCCAAATATATTATTCTTAGTATGATGAACATGCTGCATCTCCCAACTCAGTTAATCATATAAAGAGAATATAAAGTATTTCAAAGGTGAAATACAGAGGAAAAAAAGGATATGCCCTACACAGTATTTTAGTAAAATGGGACTATAACTTGAGTGAATTTTATAGAAATCACTTTGTTTCATTTTCTAAGTGAAAAACCTTGCCTTGAGATGTTCGAAATTATCAAAATATGACAATTTGCAATTAAAACTTGGGACTTTTTTAACTAATCAAATCAATTTGAGAAAAACAATTTTCTTAAAGTAAGAAACAGATTTGGGTTTAAATATTTACACATACTATGAGAACTTTTGGTAAGATTAAACAGTATTTTAGGAAAAGTAAGTAAATAAACAGTATTACCAGCTTCTGCACAACTCCAGAGGCCATCCTTTACACTGTATGATAGGCCCCATAGAGTTCTGCAATGGTATGGGCCTGTTAAACAACAAACAAGATAATATAGAGAATATGGTTCCCTTCCTCTCAAGCTAACTGTGAGTTCTAGATTCAATAAAGAATATATCTTAGGAAACCCCAAGATCACAAATGCATCTCAATACTCTTATGAAGTGCTAGTGAATTTTAAAATCAATTTATGTTCATTTCTAATTTTAATCAGCTTTCTGCCACCAAGCCCCAACTCAAATTCCAATATAAAAGCTTGCACAAACCAGATACCTTCAAAAACACAAAAAACAACCAAACAAAAAACCCCACAAGTTCACAGGAAGGCCCCAAAGCAAACTCTGTCATTACCTGTTTCTGAGGATATGAAAAAGCTTCTTTTCCTATAGTGCGAAGAACAACATGGTGCTGACCTTCCAAAATAAGCTGCTTACTGTCTTCCACTACGTATGCCTAAGAAGTACAAAGCACAAAAATGTTAGCCTGCTTGGCAGTAACCTCAAAAGTAACCAATGCAATATCTGATGGAAAGCAGAGGTATTATGGCTAATATCTATCAATTACCAACACTCATGGCTGTGTCAACCTTTCTACTTTTGTTCATTCATTCAATCAATTAAGTATCTGTCAAAAGCTGCTCTGCCTCAATATAAAACAGTTGGCCTGGATACGTGAGAGACACTTCTTGAAATCTTTTCCAATTTTCTCTAGAGCGCTTAAGAAACTAGTCCAAAAGAACAGTGCCATACCATAACACAAGTTTTCTTCTTTACTGGACTGTCAATATACAGGCAAAAGGCTTTTTCTTTTTTTCTTTTTTAAAAATATATTTATTTATTTTTGGCTGCGTTGGGTCTTCATCGCTATGTGCAGGCTTTCTCTAGTTGTGGCAAGTGGGGCCTACTCTTCGTTGCGGTGCATGGGCTTCTCACTGCAGTGGCTTCTCTTGTTGCGGAGCACAGGCTCTAGGTGCACGGGCTTCAACAGTTGTGGCTCACAGGCTTCAGTAGTTGTGGCTCGTGGGCTCTAGAGCGCAGGCTCAGTAGTTGTGGCGCGTGGGCTTAGTTGCTCCACGGCATGTGGGATCTTCCCAGACCAGGGCTCAAACCCATGTCCCCTACACTGGCAGGCGGATTCTCAACCACTGAGCCTCCAGGGAATTCCCAAGGCTTTTTCTTATCGTCTTGCTTCTGAAATGTACCAGGGTTTATCATATAATGCAGCAGAATCAGTGAGTACAATCATAAATCCTAGAAGTGGAAATGCCATGTCCTTGGAGATCTTAAATTTAAGTATTGATACATATGCTTAAAAGAGAGAAAAAAAAGGTTTTTTTCTTCCTATACAATGAACTGATCTCATCTAAATTAAAACACTCCAGCACGTAACTTTTCTTCTTGAACTTCTTCTGTGTTGGAGAACATAAAATCTGTACATGGCTCTGATATACTGGTACTGTCACACTATGCAAATACAGATGCTTAATTTTTTTTTTGATAAGCCCGATTTCTTTTACTATTAGATTCAACAGATTCAAAATTACTCAGTCAGAATGCTATAAACACTCCTAAATGTTTATTTTCAATTTCTATACTTATCATGAGTGACAATTTGCCATCCATGGATCACACTTGGAGAACTGCTGCACTAAGGCAGAGGCAGGCCCAGGACCTGCTCAGCACCCATCCATGCACAACCCAGAAATGCAGGAGGAGTTAAATACTCGATGGAGTGACCTTTAATCAAGAGAGGATGACAACTGATAGATAACATCCTGAGACAGGTCACACATCTTTTCCAATGGTCTCAGGGACCAAACAGAAGTCAACCATAGCCATGTATAACCCTATAATGCATTCTCTTTCCTGCACAAAGTCTTAGTTTTTCAAAACAAACCTTTATTTTTGGTTAAGATTGGTTATAAGTTATACTATACCCCCTTACCAACTAAATTTTTTTACAAAAATGTTGTCCAAGGTCTTAGTTTTCTCCTGAATCATAATTTTTTAGAGTACTATGTTCCCTATGCATCAACTCCACAACTTAAATGACTTGTCAAGTTTTCTTCCGTTCAAGGGGGTCCTTTGTGCACTATCTAGAGTCTTCACTAAAGAAAATCTACTAGTCACTTCCTCAAATGAATTGAATAATAAACTTATCATAGCTACTAGCCCCTACCAAATTTAATATCCCATCCTGTAATCTATTCAAACTTCCATTTTCTAACTAAGGAGTATCATAATCTTGGGTAGTGTTCTTCTTCTTCAATGATAATCAGCAATACTAGTAATTGGTTTTTATTCAGGGTGATTTTTTGAAAGATAACCCCTGGCCGCCCCGCCCCCACCAAGGTTACTGTGGGCTCAACGATGAGTACAGAATACAGCACACATAACTCAAAATCTTGTCTCACGAATATTACAAATTGTTACATGGCAGGAATCTGTGGAGTGACAGCTACAAATGCTAAAGGTCTACCATACATTTAATGGATGGGTGGTTTACATTAAGGGGCAATGCTACTGAGCCTGAAAACAGGATTCTCTTTTTTTTTTTTTTTTTTTTGCGGTACGTGGGCCTCTCACTGCTGTGGCCTCTCCCGTTGCAGAGCACAGGCTCCGGACGCGCAGGCTCAGCGGCCATGGCTCACGTGCCCAGCTGCTCTGCGGCATGTGGGATCCTCCCGGACCGGGGCACGAACCCGTGTCCCCTGCATCGGCAGGCGGACTCTCAACCACTGTGCCACCAGGGAAGCCCAGGATTCTCTTGATTCTAAGCTCCAAGAACATTTGATTTCAAACTAATAACGTGTAACTTATCTTTTTAACATTAAACACCTTCACCTTCTATAGTCAACAAAAGTATCAATTTGCTTAAGCAGTTTTACTGGAATTCATGTAAAGTCAGCTTGGTTTCAAGAAAGTTTACTTAAAAGTGTACAGTTTAGTAAAAAGAACACTTTAGAACATCTGAATCAATTTAAAATAACATGTTCTAATCATCTACTATGAGCATGTCTCCATGTTAGGCCTTATATCAGACAGTACAAAATCAAACCTCCTCACATAGTTCAGGTGAATATCCCTGGGCAAGATCCTAAATTTCACTGTAGAATCATTTCTACAGTGGAAAAAAAAAAGATACATACTTAAGATACAAAAGGGTGTACTGTGAAAAATAAACCTCTTCTGCATTACAGTTAACTTTAGGGAAGACCAATGCCTAAACAACCTCATTCTGGTCTGCCATGTGTATGTGCAAATCTTAGCTGAATCTGATTTTTTTTAATTAAAATATTTTCAAATAATCTGAAAAATTTCAACACAGACCAACAATTAGATAATTGTAAAGAATTACTGTTAATTTGGGTGAGATAGTAATATGGTGGGGTTATATTAAACAAGAAAGTCCTTATCTGCTAGAAGTACACATAAAAGCAGATGAAATATGTCATTAAAAAATATATACTGCAGCTAAAAAATAAAGGAAGGTAAAAATAAAACAAAGTAAAGGAATAGGTGAAAACGAACAGCAGCAAATTAGTGGCTGTTGGAGCCTAAGTAATGGGTACTTAGAGGTTCATAGTGCTATTTTTCCTTTTTCAGAGTTTGAAAATGCTCACAATAAAGAGTTTAATAACAGCATTTTTGCTTTCATGGAGCTTATCATGTCTACAATATTCTCAGTACCTCTTACAAGTAATAAGTAACACAGAATAAAGTCATCTAATTTGAATGAATTCTTCCCTTTAGGCAAAAAAAAAAGTTATTTTGGAACTGTTGAAAAACTTATAAAACTATTTCAATATTCAAATTGGAAAATTTAAGCAGAGAAAATATAAAGAGCAGCTTACATTTACTCTTCAGCTTAAGAATCAAGTATAAGTGAGGCTTGCTGAAATAATTTAACAACACATACCTTCCACAATACAACAATATTCAAATCCACCTCATTGCACTTCTGAATTAATCTCATAGTGTCCTCTATTGACTGCTTTTCTGTATGCAGAGAAGACTGGGCTTGTGGTTTCTTCAATTCAGAGGATAAACTTCGATAAAAGAAGTCTGCACAGGGGCTTGCTGAACTTACTATCTGTTAAAAGAAAATCGTTTGTCTGTATGTGTTTTCAATTAGATATACCCTGCCAAAATTTAAATTTCTACAACTTACATATACCCAAAAGGCTTATTCAGTAATTTCTTATCAATTTGGTTGAATACAAGGAGGCCACCCTAAGACTTGAATACCTAAAATATTTGGCACAAATTACCCTGAATCTTAAAGTTTGAAGCTCAAATTCATAAATCTACACTTCCATGGCATTGGCTTTAACCTTCTAAGTATCCAGGGAGGGTAAATGGGTATCTCTAAGAAAATGAATAAAAAGTGAATTGTTGAGAATCTGACAAACAACATATATATGTATAACTGAATCATTTTACTGTACACTTGAAACCAATACATCGTAAAATAACTATACTTCAATTTTTTAAAAAGTAAATTGTTAAAAGGAAATTATGATTTTTTTTAACTATTAAAAATAACAAATATTTCCCATTCAAATACTTGGAAGACTAAGTGATATCCAATGAAACAGAACAAATGAAGCCACTGGCATTAACCTGGCTTTTATACTTGAAGGGAGAGAACAAGAGAAAAGATTTTTAAACAGACTCAGAACTACAGAATTTCTCTTAATTAACGACTACTGTGTTTCATAGTAAAATCTCTACACTTAACAATTTCCTGCATTATAAACTATATTATATAGCTGTTAAGCTTCAAGTTAATTATTAAATATTAATAAATACATATATTTTCCCCCTTAGACATGAACTTTTTCTGGTAAACCATTGTCCACATAGTTATCTCATCAACGTGTAGTGCCTGGTGAGTTCTATTTACTCAGATTCATCAAAAGGGAAAATGTCTTTGTTTATGCCATCTGCAGTGCTCCTATACAAAATTATTAACAACAAATATAATAAAAATTACAACCTTAATATAATTTAAGGGTCCTGATGATGTTTCTAGGGAATGTTTTTAAAAAGACACAAACAAAACAAACAACTTAAGTCCAAAAAGCTAAAATTCAACCATTCAGGAAGCAAGGAAGCACAGTGTCCAAAAGTCATACTCATTCTGGAATTATTGGACTTTTGGTGCTCTGGGATATTTCTAAATAGCCGCTTCCTCAAATGGCCAAAAGATAGTACAAAGAGTGGGTCAGATGAAGGCAAATGATAAGCACAATACAAAAGTCTAAGTATGTTTGGAATTATCAAGGAGAAGAACACAAAGAAATAATACTAGTAACAGCACAAAACGACAGGGAATTTGGCCCGTATTTTTCAAAGCAGATCCCCAAATCACCTCTTCAGATTATCTGCAGAGCTGGATGAAAATGTGTATTCCCAAACTCTACCCAAAGTATGAGCCAGAGCTTTAGAGGTGGGACGGCAAAGCTTTCATTTTTATAAAAATTCTCTAGATAAAAAATAGTGTGCAGAGCTTCCCTGGTGGTGCAGTGGTTAAGAATCCACCTGCCAATGCAGGGGATATGGGTTGGAACCCTGGTCCAGGAAGATCCCACTTGCTGCGGAGCAACTAAGCCTACACGCCACAACTACTGAGCCTGCGCTCTAGAGCCCACACACCTAGAGCCCGTGCCCCGCAACAAGAGAAGCCACTGCAATGAGAAGCCCCACGCACCACAACAAAGAGTAGCCCCCACTCGCCACAACTAGAGAAAGCCCGTGCGCAGCAACGAAGACCCAACACAGCCAAAAATAAAATAAATAAATTTAAAAAAAATAGAGGGTGCAGACTGATAACCTCAAGATCACCTACCTCAAAGCTTTAGCAATTCAGAGCCCCAGGTCTCATCCAGTCCCACTGACTGAGAATTTGCATTTTAACAAGATCCCCAGGTGACTTACATGAACATTATTTCAAAGTTTGAAAACCACTCTCAAGGTGGTTCTAACATATAATTATTGGGAGTATCAGTGCCCTAGTCAATAATACATTTAAAATTACAAAACAGCTTATTATTTGGGTCATAGAACCATATGATATTCCCAAATCCAGAGGGTTATCATCTATTTGTTCCACTGTGACCACGTTCCCAAATAAACAGGTTCCTTCATATAATCCTGTTTCTTTAATCCCAAGGACTAAACTTATTTCATGAGTATCTTACACTCTAAAAGAAAGTTAAATTTAAATAACTAATTAAAATGCTATATTCCATATAGCATTTTTGTTTGCTTTGGGGCATGAAGACAAGTTGCAAAACCCAACAAAGCTGACATGTTCATCCACCAAAGAATTTGGGGATTACTAAAGCAATAGTTTTACCAAAATAGTCAAGATACTCCAGACTGTGACTTTTTATTAAAATCAAACGTTATTGTGCTTATTCGCATACCTGTTCATTTCCAAAGATGATATCTGCAAAGGTATATTTTTCTGAGGACTGTGTAGCAACTAAAAAACAGGAGAGAACAAACTAATCATATCATTGGCATGAAATATAAAATAACCATTTAAGAAAGTGTGACAGTAAAATGAATTTACCTTCTTCCTCCTTACATCGTATTGCCTTGAAGCAAAATTTTCCCTTCTCCCTATTCGCAAGTTTGGCATCTAGGAAGAGAAAAGAGAAAATTTCAAGTATCTTTCTCAGTTTATAACATGGTAAAACCTAATTCATTACTCAGACTTCTTCAGTCACAATGGAAAATATTTCATAATTATAAATAGTGTTTAATGAAAAGCATCTTTGCTTTCCTCTCAATAAAGCAAATCTCATTCAGCTCCTTAAAAAGGTAAGATTAAATTTTCTTGAAATGCATGTTCATATGCACATATATATTCAGATATGTATGACATTATAGATAAACAGAAAATTTGAAAAATTAGAACTTGGGAGCCAGGGAGTCCACAATTCCCCCACTCTATCATTTCTGCATTTCCTATCAATATTTTTTTCATATGGATGATTTATACCAATATTACTATATGCACATATTTGCTATGATGCATTTCCCCACTATTGTGACGTATTTTAAAAGCTTATATATTTTAATGACCACAAAATAATCTGAGTTGTAGCTTAATTCACATTAAAGCTCCATTTGATTTTTCTCTATTGAACATAATCTTACAATAAACTGCTCTGAATATATGGATCTTCTTATATTTTGAATTAATTCCTCTGTATAAATTCCAAAAATAAGAATTACTATGAGGCTAGATAAGGGTTTAAACATTTTTTTTTAATCTTTTAAAATACATTGTACAATTCTTTCCAGAAACAGTAAATATTTTGCCAGCTTCGATCTACTCTTACAAGCACTAAGCACTTTCATACTACTAGCAGGATGATAAAATGATGGAAATATTTTGGAAAACAATTTGACAGTATGTATCACAAGTGTGCATATTCTTTTGTTTCAAGTTATATGGGTATGCAAATACACAGAAAAGCCACTCAACACACAAGTTTGATTACACACAGAAAAACCAACTTTCCAATAGTAAAGGAAACAAAGAGAAACTTACAATTCTAGTCTATATGTTTCTGTACTGTTCGAAATTTTGATAGTGACCATGTATTCAGGCACTGATTTTACAACTGAATTTTTTAAAAAAGAAAAAATATATACAAATAGAAAAGATGTGGAATAAAAAGATGGGAAAGAATCGATTAACACAGTAAT
The DNA here is from genome assembly GCF_964374135.1 of Grampus griseus. Taxonomy (NCBI): domain Eukaryota; kingdom Metazoa; phylum Chordata; class Mammalia; order Artiodactyla; family Delphinidae; genus Grampus; species Grampus griseus. The sequence continues at coordinate 47,236,399 of NC_139006.1, forward strand.
TTCACTTACAGTCATGTAAAGTAATGAAAGCACAATTTAATGCTTACAAAAGTTAATTATAAGAAAGTCATCAACCACCTAAACAAGCTCCAAAGATGGGTGCAAGCTGTGGCTATCAGCACAGACCCCTGAGAGGGGCATGAGACGCTAAGGCTGCTGCTGTAGCCACCAAGAAGCCTGTGTGCAAGCACAGGTCACTATCCATACCACCCCTGCTAGGAGCCTGTGCAGCTCGCCACTGCCAGGGTCCCATGATCCAGGGACAACTTCCCCAGGAGAACATGGTGCGCCTCAGGCTGTTGCAACGTCAAGTCACGCTGTCCTCTGCCGCTGCAGGCTCGCCCCACATTCCATACCCCTCCCTCCCTCCCCCCAGCCTGAGTGAGCCAGAGCCCCCAATCAGCTGCTACTTTAACCCCATCCTGCCTGGCAAACAGACGCCCTCAGGCGACGTACACACACAGGCGGAGCCAAATCCAAAGCTGAGCCCCAGGAGCTGTGCGAACAAAGAAGAAAAAGGGAAATCTCTCCCAGCAGCCTCAGGAGCAGAGGATTAAATCTCCACAATCAACTTGATGTATCCTGCATCTGTGGAATACCTGAATACACAACGAATCATCCCAAAATTGAAGCGATGGACTTTGGGAGCAACTGTGTTTGCTTTCTGTGTCTAATTTGTTTCTGGTTTTATGTTTATCGTAGTTTAGTTTTTAGAGCTTATTATCATTGGTAGATTTGTTTATTGATTTGGTTGCTCTCTTCCTTTTTTTATTTTACATATATATATATGAGGGTTTTTTTTCCTTTTTCTCTTTTTGTGTGTGTATGTGTGTGCTTCTTTGTGTGATTTTGTCTGTATAGCTTTGCTTTTGCCATTTGTCCTAGGGTTCTGATTGTCCTTTTTTTTTTTTTTTTGGTATACTTTTTAGCACTTCTTATCAATGGGGGATTTGCTTTTTCGTTTGGTTGCTCTCTTCTTTCTTTCTCGCTCTCTTTTTAAATTACTTTCTTGTTTTTTTATTTTTAATAATTTTTTTCTATTTTAATAACTATTTTATTTTATTTATTCATTTTTTTTTCTTTCTTTCTTTTCTTTTCTTTCTCTCCCTTTTCCTCTGAGCCGTGTGGATGAAAGGCTCTTGGTGTTCCAGCCAGGCATCAGGGCTATGCCTCTGACGTGGGAGAGCCAAGTTCAGGACACTGGTCTACCAGAGACCTCCCGTCTCCACGTAATATCAAACGGCGAAAGGTCTCACAGAGACCTCCATCTCAACGCTAAGACCCAGCTCCACTCAACGACCAGCAAGCTATAGTGCTAGACACTGTATGCCAAACAACTAGCAAGACAGGAACACAAATCCACCCACCAGCAGAGAGGCTGCCTAAAATCATAATAAGTTCACCGACACCCCAAAACACACCACCAGACATGATCCTGCCCACCAGAAAGACAACATCCAGCCTCATCCACAAGAACATAGGTACCAGTCCCCTCCACCAGGAAGCCTACACAACCCACTGAACGAACCTTACCCACTGGGAGCAGACACCAAAAACAACAGGAACTACGAACCTGCAGCCTGCAAAACGTATACCCCAAACACAGTAAGTTAAGCAAAATGATAAGACAGAGAAATACACAGCAAATGCAGAAACAAGGTAACAACCCACAGACCAAACAAATGAAGAGGAAATAGGCAGTCTACCTGAAAAAGAATTTAGAGTAATGAGAGTAAAGATGATCCAAAATCTTGGAAATAGAATGGGGAAAACACAAGAAACGTTTAACAAGGACCTAGAAGAACTAAAGAGCAAACAAACCAGGATGAACAACACAATAAATGAAATTAAAAATTCTCTAGAAAGAATCAACAGCAGAATAACTTAGGCAGAAGAACAGATAAGTGACCTAGAAAATAAAATAGTGGCAATAACTACCACAGACCAGAATACACAAAAAAGAATGAAAAGAACTGAGGACAATCTCAGAGACCTCTGGGACAACATTAAATGCACCAACATTCAAATTATAGGGGTCCCAGAAGAAGAGAATAAAAAAGGGACTGAGAAAATATTTGATGAGATTACAGTTGAAAACTTCCCTAATATGGGGAAGAAAATAGTCAATCAAGTCCAGGAAGCACAGAGAGTCCCACACAGGATAAATCCAACGAGAAACATGCCAAGACACACATTAATCAAACTATCAAAAATTAAATACAAAGAAAAAATATTCAAAGCAGCAAGGGAAAAGCAACAATTAACATACAAGGGAATCCCCATAAGATTAACAGCTGATCTTCTAGCAGAAACTCTGCAAGCCAGAAAGGAGTAGCAGGACATATTTAAAGTGATGAAAGGGAAAAACTTACAACCAAGATTAATCTACCCAGCAAGGATCTCATTCAGATTCGATGGAGAAATTAAAACCTTTACAGATAAGTGAAAGCTAAGAGAATTCAGCATCACCAAACCAGCTCTACAACAAATGCTAAAGGAACTTCTCTAGGCAGGAAACAGAGAAGGAAAAGACAAACAAATGCAAAACATTAAGAAAATGGGAATAGGGACATACATATCGATAACTACTCTATATGTAAATGGATTAAATGCTCCAACCAAAAGACACAGACTGGCTGAATGGATAAAAAACAAAACCCATACATATAGTGTCTACAAGAGACCCACTACAGACCCAGTGACACATACAGACTCAAAGTGAGGGGATGGAAAAAGATGTTCCATGCAAATGGAAATCAAAAGAAAGCTGGAGTAGCAATTCTTGTATCAGACAAAATAGACTTTAAAATAAAGACTATTACAAGAGACAAAGAAGGACACTACATAATGATCAAGGGATCAATCCAAGAAGAAGATAGAACAATTGTAAATATTTATGCACCCAATATAGGAGCACCTCAATACATAAGGCAAATGCTAACAGCCATAAAAGGGGAAATTGACAGTAAAAGAATCATAGTAGGGGACTTTAACACCCCACTTTCACCAATGGACAGATCATCCAAAATGAAAATAAATAAGGAGGCAGAAGCTTTAAATGATACATTAAACAAGATGGACTTAATTGACATTTATAGGACATTCCATCCAAAAACAGCAGATTACACATTCTTCTCAAGTGCTCATGGAACATTCTCCAGGATAGATTATATCTTGGGTCACAAATCAAGCCTTGGTAAATTTAAGAAAACTAAAATTGTATCGAGTATCTTTTCCAGCCACAACACTATGAGACCAGATACCAATTACAGGAAAAAAATCTGGAAAAAATACAAACACATAGAGGGTAAACAATACACTACTAAACAACCAAGAGAACACTGAAGAAATCAAAGAGGAAATCAGAAAATACCTAGAAACAAATGACAATGAAAACACGATGACCCAAAACCTATGGCATGCAGCAAAAGCAGTTCTAAGAGGAAAGTTTATAGCAATACAATCCTACCTCAAGAAACACCTCAAATAAATAACTTAACCTTATACCTAAAGCAATTACAGAAAGAAGAACAAAAAAATCCCAAAGTTAGCAGAAGGAAAGATATCATTAAGATCAGATCAGAAATAAATGAAAAAGAAATGAAGGAAACAATAGCAAAGATCAATAAAACTAAAAGCTGGTTCTTTGAGAAGATAAACAAAATTGATAAACCACTAGCCAGACTCATCAAGAAAAACAGGAAGAAGAATTAGAAATGAAAAAGGAGAAGTAACAACTGACACTGCAGAAATACAAAGGATAATGGGAGATTACTACAAGCAACTCTATGACAAAAATATGGACAACCTGGAAGAAATGGACAACTTCTTAGAAAAGCACAACCTTCCGAGACTGAACCAGGAAGAAATAAAAAATATAAAACAGGCCAATCACAAGCACTGAAATTGAAACTGTGATTAAAAATCTTCCAACAAACAAAAGCCCAGGACCAGATGGCTTCACAGGCAAATTCTATCAAACATTTAGAGAAGAGCTAAAACCTATCCTTCTCAAGCTCTTCCAACCTATAGCAGAGGTAGGAACACTCCCAAACTCATTCTACGAGTCCACCATCACTCTGATACCAAAAACAGGCAAAACTGTCACAAAAAAAGAATACTACAGGCCAATATCACTGATGAATACAGATGCAAAAATCCTCAAGAAAATACTAGCAAACAGAATCCAACAGCACATTTAAAACATCATATACCATGATCAAGTGGGGTTTATCCCAGGAATGCAAGGATTCTTCAATATACACAAATCAATCAATGTGATAAACCATATTAACAAACTGAAGGAAGGAAAACATATGATCATTTCAATAGATGCAGAAAAAGCTTCTGACAAAATTTAACATCCATTTATGATAAAAACCCTCCAGAAGTAGGCATAGAGGGAACTGACCTCAACATAATAAAGGCCATATATGACAAACTCACAGCCAACATCGTTCTCAATGGTGAAAAAGTGAAACCATTTCCACTAAGATCAGGAACAAGACAAGGTTGCCCACTCTCACCACTATTATTCAACATAGTTTTGGAAGTTTTAGCCATAGCAATCAGAGAAGAAAAAGAAATAAAAGGAATCTAAATTGGAAAAGAAGTAAAACTGTCACTGTTTGCAGATGACACAATACTATACATACAGGATCCCAAAGATACTACCAGAAAACTACTTGAGCTAATCAATGAATTTGGTAAAGTTGCAGGATACAAAATTAATGCACAGAAATCTCTTGCATTCCTATACACTAATGATGAAAAATCTGAAAGAGAAATTAGGAAACACTCCCATTTACCACTGCAACAAAAAGAATAAAATACCTTGGAATAAATCTACCTAAGGAGACAAAAGACCTGTATGCAGAAAACTGTAAGACACTGATGAAAGAAATTAAAGATGATACAAACAGATGGAGAGATATTCCATGTTTTTGGATTGGAAGAATCAACACTGTGAAAATGACTCTACTACCCAAAGCAATCTACAGATTCAATGCAATCCCTATCAAACTATCAATGGCATTTTAACAAAACTAGAACAAAAAATTTCACAATTTGTGTGGAAACACAAAAGACCCCCAATAGTCAAAGCAATCTTGAGAAAGAAAAAGGGAGCACGAGCAATCAGGCTCCTGGACTTCAGACTATAATACAAAGCTACAGTAATCAAGACAGTATGGTACTGGCACAAAAACAGAAATATAGATCAATGGAACAGGATAGAAAGCCCAGAGATAAACCCAGGCACATATGGTCACGTTATCTTTGATAAAGGAGGCAAGAATATACAATGGAAAAAAGACAGCCTCTTCAATAAGTGGTGCTGGGAACACTGGACAGCTACATGTAAAAGAATGAAATTAGAACACTCCCTAACACCATACACAAAATAAACTCAAAATGGATTAAAGACCTATATGTAAAGCCAGACACTATAAAAGTCTTAGAGGAAAACATAGGCAGAACACTCTATGACATAAATCACAGCAAGATCCTTTTTGTCCAACCTCGTAGAGAAATGGAAATAAAAACAAAAATAAACAAATGGAACCTAATGAAACTTAAAAGCTTTTGCACAGCAAACAAAACCATAAACAAGACCAAAAGACAACCCTCAGAATGGGAGAAAATATTTGCAAATGAAGCCAACTGACAAAGGATTAATCTCCAAAATATACAAGTAGCTCATGCAGCTCAATATCAAAACAACAAACAACCCACCCAATCCAAAAATGGGCAGAAGACCTAAATAGACATTTCTCCAAAGAAGATATACAGATTGCCAACAAACACATGAAAGGATGCTCAACATCACTAATCATTAGAGAAATGCAAATCAAAACTACAATGAGGTATCACCTCACACCAGTCAGCATGGCCATCATAAAAATATCTACAAACAATAAATGCTGGAGAGGGCGTGGAGAAAAGGGAACACTCTTACACTGCCGGTGGGAATGTAAATTGATACAGCCACTGTGGAGAACAGTATGGAAGTTCCTTAAAAAACTAAAAATAGAACTACCATATGACCCAGCAATCCCACTACTGGGCATATACCCTGAGAAAACCATAAAAAGCCATGTACCACAATGTTCATTGCAGCTCTATTTACAATAGCCAGGACATGGAAGCAACCTAAGTGTCCATCGACAGATGAATGGATAAGGACGGTGTGGCAATATATACAATGGAATATTACTCAGCCATAAAAAGAAACGAAATTGAGTTATTTGTAGTGAGGTGGATGGACCTAGAGACTCTCATACAGAGTGAAGTAAATCAGAAAGAGAAAAACAAATAACATATGTTAATACATATATATGGAATCTTAAAAAAACCAAATAAATGGTTGTGAAGAACCTAGGGGCAGAACAGGATTAAAGATGCAGACATAGAGAATGGACTTGAGGACACGGGGATAGGGAAGGGTAAGCTGGGATGAAGTGAGAGAGTGGCATGGACATAGATACACTACCAAATGTAAAACAGATAGCTAGTGGGAAGCAGCCGCATAGCACAGGGAGATCAGCTCGGTGCTTTGTGACCACCTGGAGGGGTGGGATAAGGAGGGTGGGAGGGAGACGCAAGAGGGAGGAGATATGGCGATATATGTATACGTATAGCAGATTCACTTTGTTATACAGCAGAAACTAACACACCGTTGTAAAGCAATTATACTCCAATAAAGATGTTAAAAAAAAGGACTTTGATATAATGTAATATATGATATAATTATAGCAAAGTATATACGGATATTTAAATGAGTTAAAAAAAAGAAAGGCACCAATAATCTTATGACATTCTGGTACTGTTCTGAAAAAAATAAAATCAACGAAGGAAGGTATCAGAATTTATTATGAAGAGGGAAAAAGGCACAAACCTTTGTTTTCAGAGAGATTTACAGATTTCTGTAACTTCCAGTGTTTGCTACTACTTGATACTTGTACTATATGGAATTCCTTAACACCTGCTTCACTCTATCAAAAGGAAATAAAAGAGTCATTCAAGATTTAGGAGCACTAACGTAGAATACTCTAATGAGAATGACACTGCTACCAAAGTCAGTATCAATTAACATAAGATGAAATTTTTATTTTGAAATAAATTAACAATACATTTCAGAAATGTAAATTATTTAAATCCCTCTATAAACATTCTTAAAACACGTAAGTCATCATCTTATTCACAAAATAGATTTAATTATAATATACTCCCAGTGGCAAAGTTTTAAATATTGAAAGGCATTCAGTTATTAGAATCTATTATAATGAGTTATTTAATATATCAAAAATTATTTGCTGCCAATTTTTAATCAAAACCATAGCACTTTTATTTCTTCTGATCTTTCTCTCACATTCCTGTTAAGGCAAAAAGCAACAAAGAACAGAATACCAATATACAGTCAATGTACATAAAATTATTTAAATTGCATATATTTTTTATTCTCCTGAAAAGGAGCTAATTTGAAATTATTCAAATGTTCTTACTCTTACAAATATTGGTTTTTTGGGAAGATCACCGAAGTATCAGCACATTGACCTTAAATGTCCTAAAATGAAGTGACCATACAAATTTATGAAGCTAAAAGACATGACAGAAATAATAAGTAACATTTCAAACAGGTATCTAAACTGAATCAATATGAAGCTAAGATTCTACTTTAATAAGATCACAGTTCCTTCTTGAAGAATATTCATTTTGATATTTAGAGTACATAAACAGGAAAGATAAAATGTTTAAAATGCTTTATATAAAGGAAATGGTACTGCTGGAAATGTATAAGTAAGGGGTTATCAAGTTAATACTGAATGTGAAATCCTAACAGAACTTTGTAAATTTAAGCACATCAAAACACATCCTCGTCATTTTCCTCACATCCTCGTCATTTTCCTACATTGGGCTGGTAGGCTTCCGTTATCATACAGGTGACTTCCCTTCATCCCATGTTTTTAATACTTTTACACCTGGAGATCTTCACCTTTCTCTAAGCTCTTCTACCTAGATTCTTAAGCCTGGACTTTTCCTACCATCTATCTAGCTCTTTGGTTTTCTCCCTCTCCTTCAATTCAACAACATGAGTGTGGACCCAGCTTGTCCCCAAAGCCTGCGTGGCCCCAAAGCATCCAATTCTAGGGAATCTTCACCAATGCCTGAGATTTACGGGCCTGAAGAAAATTATGTCCTTGCAAATGTCATCTGCTGAGACCCACGACATGGAGACTGTCTCTCCTCTTCCTTCCTTCTCCATGGATCTGCTTATTCAGGACAGTCCTGATTCTCCCACAAGCCCCAGAGTAAAACTAATAGCCACGGCTGCAGACAAGAGCACAGAGAAGAAGGAAGAGAAGGTCCTGGTCAAGAAGCAGAAGACCAGAACCGTGTTCTCTCAGTCGCAGCTGTGTGTGCTCAATGACAGATTTCAGAGGCAGAAATACCTCAGCCTCCAGCAAATGCAAGAACTTTCCAACATCCTGAACCTTAGCTACAAACAGGTTAAGACCTGGTTCCAGAACCAGAGAATGAAATGTAAGAGGTGGCAGAAAACAACTGGCTGAGGAATAGCAACATTGTGACTCAGGGCCCAGCAACTACAGAATACCCAGGCTTCTATTCCTACCACCAAGGATGCCTGGTGAACTCTTCCGGAAACCTGCCCACGTGGGGTAACCAGACCTGGGATAACCCAACTTGGAGCAACCAGAGCTGGAATAGTCAGTCCTGGAGCAACCAGAGCTGGAACAGTCAGACCTGGTGCCCCCAAGCTTGGAATAACCAGACTTGGAACAATCAATTCAACAACTATGTTGAGGAATTCCTGCAGCCCCAGATCCAGTTCTAGCAAAATTCTCCTGTCAGTGATTTGGAGGCCACCTTGGAAACTGCCGGGGAAAGCTATAACATAATACAGCAAACTGCTAAGTATTTCAATTCCCAACAGCAAATCATGGATTTATTCCCAAATTACTCCCTGAACACACAGCCTGAAGATTTCTAACGATGGCTGTATTATTCAATCTTAATTTGAGCTATGACTGTTATTACTTACCTAGAAGTTTTCTTTTACAATTACGTATCTCTCTGCCTTGACAAGCTGCTTTTCATTGTACCTTTTGTGTCAATTTGGGGGTGTATGATTGGTGTCTACTCAAAGAGGTTTCACAAGCATTGGCTTCTACGGACATCATGATAAAAGATGACAGGCGGCTATAGATAACTAGGTTATAATACTATTTTTTGGATATCTTTAGGATCTAGAACCTAACCTCAAAAATAGGGAGCAAAAGTACAAAGATGTGTAATGAAGGATTATTCATATTTTCTGGGATGGGGAGGCTTTACTTGTTAAGAACCTCAGTTGTTAAGGTGAAGGGTTAAGCTACAATGTGCTTCACTGATTTCCTCTACCCCTTTTTGCTACTTTACTACAACCCCTAATTTTTTCCACCAGTCTAGTATTTGTAGAAAGATGTTTTAATTTGTCCACATCATAATACTACCAGTTGGCTGGTTCGTTTATGAGTACCAATAAACAAAAAAATTACCCATTTAAAAAAAAAAAACACATCCTCAATGGTGAGACTAGAAAGCACTTTATGAGATCTTTTTTGGGTTGAATTACTGGTATACGGCCATATACCATATGATTATATATCATATTAATACCACTAATACCACTAGATCCTTTTTTTTTTTTTTTTTTTTTTTGCGTTATGCGGGCCTCTCACTGTTGTGGCCTCTCCCGTTGCGGAGCACAGGCTCTGGACGCGCAGGCTCAGCGGCCATGGCTCACGGGCCCAGCCGCTCCGCGGCATGTGGGATCCTCCCGGACCGGGGCACGAACCCATGTCCCCTGCATCGGCAGGGGGACTCTCAACCACAGCGCCACCAGGGAAGCCCAATACCACTAGATCCTTTTATTTGAAGTACTGAGGGATAAAATTACGAAGCAAATTGAGAATTAACATGTTTTTACATTCCATTCTATATGAACATCCCTAAATTCCTAGCTTATGCTGTCTTGTGAAGGAAAAAAAAATCATTACGAAAAACAAAGGATACACTTAAAATATAATTAAAGACAAAATTTAGTTTTAAACCAGCTTACGGTATTGGTATTTTCCACATCCACAAAGACTAGCATATTGCCTCCTCTGCCCTCCTCATCTTCAAGAGAATTACTTCTGCAGACAGTGGCTCGCACATTCAAAGATCGACTGGTACAAATGACTGCCGTGTGTCTTAATATTCTGTGACTAAAGAAGTAAAAATCACAAATTTAATCTAAGACTCTCTCCCAATGTTATGATTCTCTAATTCCAAATAAAGCTTTTTAAAACCTATTCACCCTCAGGACAATTTATACTCTAAAAAAACCAAGACAGATACAATAAGGTAAAATTATCTAGTTAGCCTAACATTAGTTCAATTCTTTATTCTCAGTTTGGAAGAAAACTATTAGTCTCCTTTTTTCCCTGCTCATCAAACTCAGCCACAGTATAGTACATGAAAATAATCATCATATAGTCATGTCTTGATTATACCTCTTCTGATAGTAGTTCCAAAGTTAATGACTGAATGCCTACCAAGTAAATGCCAAACTTTCACCTGGCATCTAAGGCTCTCCACAATAGAGCTTTACAATTCCACCTTTATTCCCCCTTTATACATTTTATACTGTAGCCAAACTAACTATATGCAGTTCGTATTTCCCAAGTTGGAAATTTTCATTCATATATACAGTTACTTCCGGGAATACCCACTACTCTCTTGCCTATCCCCTTTGATCCAAATTCTGAAATCTTTACTTTCTTTGGAAGCTCATTTTACCACTACTACATTCTACAAAGTCTTAATGGATTGCTTTGGCCAGAGAACTCTCTATCATCTTCTTAAGGGGAATTAACATTTACCGAGGACCTAAAATGTACCTGTCCTTACAAATATTATATCTTTTGGTTCTCATAGTAAGCCTTACAAGATATTTTATTAAATTTTAAAATGTAGCACAATTATTCCCGGTTAATTTTGTAAAAATGACAATGGCATTATCATAAAATACTCTATTGTGCTACAGGCTACAGATCCTTGTATAAGCCAGCTAGGTTTGATTTCTTCAGTGATGCCCATAACACCACCTAAATCATGTGCTCTGCAAATACATACATTTTGGGAGGCAGGGGAGGGCACTAGGGAAAAGGAAAAGGAAAACAGAGTAATTTTCTTTAAAAAGGATGACTGTAGGCAAGTTGTCTTCATATACAAATGACACCCTGTTTTAATACATGATACCTGTGAATTTCATTATTATGTGATAACGTTGGCCATAGTACTTAGTTGTATCGAAGAATCATGAAGTTTATAGAAAGAAGCATGAAAAAGATTAATGTAGCTTAATTTTTTCCACTTTTGGCTGCTTAGAACTTACAATTAGATTAGGGACAACCTCAGATACAAACTTCATGCATAATTTGGAAGGGAGTAATTTCTTAGTAAACTATGACATATGTTAACAAATATCAAAATGTTTATTTGAATGGGTGTATATATATCTATATATATTAGACGCAGAGGTTAAACCTAAAAAGTTTTATAATACTCACCGTATTTTAGGCTGCTTTTTAACACTTTCATAGTAAAACAAAAAGTTAATTTCATGGACACCTTCTTCATCTGGCCCACGTAACCACATTGGTAGCTGAACTGAAGCTCCAGGTAGAAGAACAGTGTCAGGAAGGGGAACAGGAATCACCTCTGGCTGACTTCCTATGCCAATGCCAAAGTCTACAGAAGAAGCTGATGATATGAGTGCTGTACACACAGAGGTAGAATCTGTCACAACAGTCTTGTAAGCACTACAGTTCTCAGAAGCTGAGGGACTTAGTGGTGTTAGAACAGCTGTGTTACCACCAAAAGTAAAGAACTCTGGACGTTTAGAAACAACCTTCAATCCAGTAAGAGGACATTTGCTGACATTGACAAATTCTACATATGCTTTTCGGATTTCTCCACAGAGAAGCCCTGTAGGAAAATGTATAAAGAACACCTGCATTGGAGGGAAAAAATATTATTATATTGTCTGTTAAAAATTCTGAACCTCTAATTAATAACACTTTAAGATGCTGTATTTCTTTACTACAGGTTTACAAGTATTTTATTAATTCTCTTTGATATCTCCCTGGGTATGTGGTATTAAGAACTCCATTTTAAAAAAGAGGATGAGACAGAGACCAGTGTTACTCAGTAGCAGATTTCAGAGTTATGAATTAAAGGTACAGTGTCAATAACTACAGGGCCACCGGCAAAACTTTCACAACTGTGTAGATTATGGACAAGAGAAGCTATAAGTAATTTAGCATGGTCACATGAACAATTATCAGCTGAAAAACTCTTAACATTGTCAACTTAAAAAGTAGCTCAACTATCTATTTATACATCATTAAAATGAAAAGAGGCACAATAAGTCTTAAAAGGGAAAAGCATATAGATGCGTGATTCCATACGTATAATTTAAAAAGCCGGTATCTTCGAATATCCTCAGGCTTTCAGTAAGCTGTGTGGAAGGAAAACCTGATCTGACAAATGGAGGTTCTTTATAGCCTTTTCCATTTAGTGTGATATTCATGTGGTTCACTCAAGCCACATTAATGTGCTTGATTACCAGGTGCTGCCACAAACCCAACAGGGGTCACATAACGCTTTAGATAAAAACACACATGTACATGCACAATTTCTAAAAATTAAAAAAAAAAAAATTGACTTCCAACACATGCCTGGCCTCAGGATTTCAGATAAGAGATGGAAATACGGGCTAACAAAATCATCCAGTAAGTCATCTGCATTTAAAAGATCCAGAAGAATAAATGTCAGAAGTACTCTGACAGCATCTAAGAAAGGAAGAATATAAAGGTAACAGTATGAGGATTAAAGTTACAGCTGGCTGTCCCAAAGGAGTTATGAAAGTCCGGTGGAGGCTTCCCTGGTGGTGCAGTGGTTGAGAGTCCGCCTGCTGATGTAGGGGACACGGGTTCGTGCCCCGGTCCGGGAAGATCCCACATGCCGCGGAGCAGCTAGGCCCGTGAGCCATGGCTGCTGAGCCTGCGCGTCCGGAGCCTGTGCTCCGCAACGGGAGAGGCCACATCAGTGAGAGGCCCATGTACCGCAAAAAAACAAACAAACAAACAAAAAACAAAGTCCAGTGGAAGTATCTGTCTTTTAATCTTAGTTTGAATAGGACTTCATTATGGCCATATTCTTAAGGAATCAGATAAAATTTGGGGAAATCAGAAGCTTTAAAAATGGACATGAGAAAATAAGGGATTAAGGCAGAAATCCAAAACACAGATTAAGAAGATGGGAAAAAATAAACCAAGTATAGCATTATACTGAAGACACTGATGATGTACTAATTAGCTAGTATCAAATAAGCTTAGTCAAATAAGCTAAAATTTGTGAGGGAATATCAATTTTGAGTTGTTATATCAAAAACAACTGCATGAGTAACAAGTGAAACAGAGTACTGTAAAGACACACTAAAACACACACCAATACCCAGATACCATCAATAAGGCTACAGCACTGGTAGAATGGGAAGGGTGATGGAATAAGACCAGTGATACACCACTTGTAGGATACTGTGTAATATACCTTCAGAATAAAGGTTTTACTAAATACACTATGTTGACTCTAAGGAGAACCAGTGTATCTAGCCTTTACTTCAAATGCACTGTTGCTGAAAGTCCTTTATTTTATTTATTTTTTGGGCGGGGGCAGCTAGATTGGGTCTTAATTGTGGCACGCAGGATCTTTTCATTGCAGCATGTGGACTCTTGGCTGCGGCGCACAGGCTCAGTAGTTGGGGTGCGCGGGTTTAGCTGCCCCATGGCATGTGGGAATCTTAGTTCCCCAACCAGGGATTGAACCCACGTCCCCTGCACTGCAAACAGATTCTTAACCACTGGACCACCAGGGAAGTCCCTAAAAGTCCTTTTAAACAGGTGGTGTTTTGGACAGCTTCAAATTTTAATGGAAAATAAGACCAAGAACCAGGAGTGTGACTTCTACTAATTTATCCTAAAGATGTATGTGTGATATGCATATACATAATGTATAAAACTGATATGCATAAGGTTATTTATTGTGGTTTTATCTGTAACAGCAAGTGACTGGACACAAGTGACAGACAAGTCTGGTTGAATAAACTACATGTACACAACTTACTGCCTATGCAGTGAGAACCTGAAGGGGCCTGCTCTTCTTTCTGCTATTCTATGTTAAAATTTATCCTAACAAAATGTTAAAAATTAGTAAGTGAAGAAAAAGTTTTGGAATGATACCATTTTTTCTCCAACAGAACTTAAATACAAAATATTTCTAAGTAGATACAGCTCATAGTTCACTGTTTGCTTTCAGTATGCTATACACATTAGAGTTAACACATGACACTTTAACTATATTTTCTCAATGAGTTTCTCTAATTTTCATCCTCAATCTTGTTTTGATAAATATATACTGTTAGAGACTATTTCATCAGATGCTGTAGATTGATTACTTCTTTCACTACTCCCTTAAACACTTCAAACTCTACAAAATATTTCTGACATAAGATATTAGGAATGGGAATATTCTATGATTTTTACTAATATTAATGTATACTACTGTTCATCCAAGTATAATATAAGGTCTCTTAACTGACTTCCATCATACCATGTCTGTTGGATTAACCAAATTCTCTAGTATTTCAATAGAAAATACTAAGTGATGTTTACGGAACTGAACATTAGTAGCTTTTGGTTTTCTACTAAACCCACCCTCTTTTATACCTTAAAGTACAACTTTTATCTGCAGATAAAATCTAGACATATACTGTACTTAGATTACTTGACAATTTCCTTTAGCTTCTCACTCTGAAGAAACCAAAACTGGACACTTAAAATGTCAACTTATGGATGTGGAAGAATGCATGAAAGATGAAATGAAACTCATATTAGGAAACCCAAACCAACACAAAGAACTCATAGAAAAGGTCTCTAACCTAAACACACACCCCCAAAATAGTAAATAAATGGATATTCGTATGTTTTCAATTAAGGTAAAATGTTTAGGGTATGGATTTATTATGGTTTTTTTGGTTATTCACTTTACAAGCTTTTTTGTTTAATCAACCAAACACCAGTTGCTGTATTATGTAGAACAAGAGGTCCTCTGCTCTAAAACACCCTCTTCAGGGAGAACTGCATCTATAACAATAAAATTTTAAAAACAAAACAAAAACGCTACGGTATGCAAGAGGCAAAGTTAAGGACAGAACCAGCAATATCGAAAACAAGATGAATGTAAATTTAAAGACTGTTGAGTTAAACAGAACTTAAAGTCAAACATCAACTGGTTCAACTTCCCTCATTTTATAAGTGAAGAAACTTTCCAAGATCATATAATTAGAGATGGGCTTAGACAGAAGCTGAAAAGCTAAGCTCTATCCTTAACAATGTGTGCCTGAGAAGCACTGCACTTAAAAACCATTGGCACATTTAACAGTCTTAATAATTGAAGAACATTTAACTAATGTGGTATAATAAAAACCATAAGCTAGGAGAATCTATAAAAACTGAGTATTTTGGTATTCTCTACTGATTTATCTCAAAACTTAAACCAGAGAGGTCAGAATCTCCCCTTTTGCAAGTAAGCTCTAGCAAATTCTTACATATACAATCCTAAGCAAAATGTTCATTAGTTAGTAACTTCTAAACTACAATGGTATTGAATAGCCCTAAAATAACATTTGGATCCCAACTCATTTCATCTTCAGTCTCAAAACTCCTAGCTATAGCAATGCAATTGTAATAAAAATGCCAATTTTCATTATTGTATTATTGTGGGAACTTGACAAACTTGGACAAAAGTGGCACAAGTGTAAGAAAAAAATTATGAGCAGGCCTCGGCTTGCCAAATTAAAAAAAGATGATAAAGCAAGAGTATGGAAATGACACAAAAACAGAAGAAGAAATGTCAAGGAGAATAGGTATCATCTGCATAACATACTTTCAGGATATTAGTATATTAGGAAGATGCCATAATAAGTTGCCAATATTCAATTAATGGTAATTGGGACTAGAAACAAAGTTTGATCCCTACCCCCTGACATTCAGAGAGTATATTCCCTTGGATTTCAAAGCAAAGACACTAAACAATAAAACTATAAAAGTTTTGACTAGGGAAGTCTCTGTAAGTAAATATAAAACTTAGAAGCAACCAAGTAAAGGACTATCAGTTAAGAATGATTTAATAGAAGTTAAAAATCTTTAAGTGATGAAAGACACCAAATCAAAGTTAAAGTATGTGCAAATATTTATCAACCAGAAACTGGCACTGCCATCAGTCTTTAATGAGTCTTTTATTTGCCCTACACAACTCTTTAAATGCAACATAATTAAGCAAGTGTAAAATCTGGGCAGAATACATGCAGCTCAACAATACCTTTCCCTTAACACACACACATCACCGTTTCCATGAGCATGTTACCTACCCCACCACTACAGGATTAGTACCCATAAAATCATCCAATGAGAAAAAGGAAGTAACCCAATTAAAGGGTATCATATGGACTTACAGAAGAAACAAACCATACAGACCAAAAAAATGAAGATTGACTAACCTATCAGTTATCAAAGAAATGCCATTTTGATTTGCAGAAGTTAAAAAAAAAAAAAAAACCTGATAGTATCCATTATGGCACAGACATGAAGCAACGGGCACTCTCATTCTGAAGGAAAAGTGTCAATTCCTACAGCCTTGCTGAAGGTAATTTTATAGTATATTGCATGATTGACCCAACAATTCCATTTCTAAAAGTCTAGTCTAATCTAGAACATGAACAAAATATGTATATAATAATAATGCTTACTGCAGAACTGTCAGTAATGATGAAAAACTAGAACCACACCCATCAATACATAAATGATTAAAGTACATTATAATGTATCTGAATAAAGGAACACCTTATCTAGCTGTTAAAAAAGAATTTTACTGATTGTGAACAAAGCCCAAGTTTTGTTGTTAAAGACAAAAAGCAAGTCACAGGATAAAATGTGCAGTATGATTATTAAAAATATATATAAGTGTAAAACGAAAGGTCTGAAAAGAGAAACATCTGTTTGGAATCACTGGCGCTTTCTGAAGGTGAATGACTAAGCTTCTAACTCCCCTACTAGGGAAACATGAGGATGCAGGAGGAAGGCCCTCTTTCCAGTGTTCACACTTATACTTCATGGCTGTGCCACTGGCCTGCCTTTCAGGTAAACACCTGACTCAAGGTGGGCCATAGTTCTTTCCTAGATTTGTAATGAAGTGGCACAAAGACCAGAAGTTGTAAGACTGAAGTCATATCAAAAGTAATGCTTTCTAAAGGCTTTACGAATTCCCTGGAGCTGCTGAGTCCTTATTCTTCCTTGAGACCTACTGTTCTGTGATACTTTAGTTTCCATGAGATATTCCAAAATCCTTCAAACTAAATAATATTGGTGGGGGGGAGGCGGGTTATGCTACCCAGCATCAGTTTCTATCTTTTGCAACTAAAAGATGGCACGAAAGTATGACAGGGTGGGATACAAAGAAAGTGAAGGGAATATTGGTTTTATTCATATAAAAATTATCTATATTGCTTAAATTTTTTACAAGAATTAACTCCTGTTATTTTTATATCCTACCCAGAAAGAGCCATTGATTTAAATAACAACCAAAGTGTTCTTTCAGAAGGTTTTTCTCAACTTCCATTAGTATTTTGAGGATTGTATCTTACAACCTGGCTGTGCCTTAATGCTAATTTGCATGATTATCTTATCTTTGTAAATTACATCTGTTCAGCATCAGCTTTTTTTTGGCTGCACCACACAGCACACGGGATCCCAGCTCCCAGACCAGGGACCGAACCCACACCCCCCACAACCCCACAGTGGAAGCGCAGAGTCTCAACCACTGGACCGCCAGGGAAGTCCCCAAGAATTTAAAAGTGCATTTCAATCTATCAATAATACCAAAGTCTAAAATTAACCTACCCAAAATATCATCCTCACCTTACAGATAAATTATTAAGTGTATGCAATTTTAAAAAGTGAAATACCTCCAACAGTGGCATTTCCTCAGTGATTATGGGATCTAGACGTCGATCAGGACCATATTTAATAGATGTTTTCTCTTCTTTTGTGTTGTTAAGTCGAGGACCTTGAATTTCTAAATCCTGTCTCCCTCGGACTGACATACTCAAGGAATGCTTTCCTGAAATAAAAAACAATCAATGCCCTAAAATAATTTGGTATGTTAACTGACATCAATTTAGCCTGAATATATGAATACTGTATGTTTCAGATTATTTCTAGAAAAATTCTAGACAATTACTAATTATCATGGTTAATCAAAGAATTAAGCACATTTTATTTCCATGCTTAACAACACCTATTGTATGCTGCTTAATTTCTCATTTTATTAGGATTTACTTACTTTACAGAAGGACTACTAAATAGGAAGTTTTTGAAACCTACATTTAACCATAATGGCTATTAACCAAAAAGAGCTATCTGACAGAACAGCTACTCATATTCAGTATATATATACTAATTTGAATTATTTCTGGATTATAAATAACTACATCTTCTTAATAGAATGCACAAAGAAAATTAAAGATAGTATAGGTAGCTTTCTCAAAATTAAACTCACTTAATAATCATGTGAGATTTTCCTCAAAAGCTTCCACACATTGCATGTAGGTGTGAAAAAAGCCAGGGTGTACAACTTTATTTCCTGCAGGAATACTTAGAGTCTTTAATGTGCTGAAGATCAATGTGATACTCCCAGACCAGACACACAATGTAGCATTTCCCATACCTCATCTGACCCAGCTCCCTATTAGCATTTTACATAGTAAATAGAACTACACTAAAACTTCATAAAAATTCTGCTATAAGATGCAATTTAATAGTTAATTCAGGTTCTCCTCCCACTGTCATAAAATATTTATTAATGCATATATTCGGTACCTTAAATGAAGCAATTAGCTATAATTTATTGACAACCGTAACTTTGTGGTACTCGATTAAAATCCTAGGTAGGTACAGTGGGAAAGGAAAGAAGCTTCAAAAAGTTTTTAACACTCAGTTTACTTACTTAAAATATTCAAAAATTAGCAAGATTATTTATAAAAGAATCTTGTCTGGTGCTTTTCAACAAGAATTACACATATAGTACTAAAATGCATAAACGCCATACTCAACTTTAGTGTCAATTACACAAATAGTACTAAAATGCATAAACACCATACTCAACTTTAGTATCAATTTTTTCCTTATAATTTTTGAATTCTTACGGATTCATTCCACTTCTGTATACTTTTTAAAAAAATGTTTTATTGAATTATCCTAGATATGCAGGCAAGTAGAAATATCCAACTGAAGGTTAAAAGCACCAACAAATTTTCCAAGTGTTCCCAAAGGATTTCCCAATATAATCAGCTTTTGTAAATGCTAAATTCAAGTCTGCCAATGACAATAATTTGTTAAAAAAAATAATAAGGGGCTTCCCTGGTGGCGCAGTGGTTGGGAGTCCGCCTGCCGATGCGGGGGACGCGGGTTCGTGCCCTGGTCCGGGAGGATCTCACGTGCCACGGAGCGGCTGGGCCCGTGGGCCATGGCCGCTGGGCCTGTGCGTCCGGAGCCTGTGCTCCGCAGCGGGAGAGGCCACAGCAGTGAGAGGCCCGCGTACCGCAAAAAAAAAAAAAAAAGACTTAGCTACTAAAATTAAGAGAGAGAAGTGATAGATTTTATAGTAAACTCTCTCTCTAGCATCTTGTCAACTTAAACTCAAATAACAATTACAAGGTAATATAAGAAGGGTTCCCTGAAAATTAAAGGGCAAAAAAAAAGGCAAACCATGTTAAACATATATATCTAGTAGTTTTACTCTTCAAAACTTTGTAAAACTTATCATCTGGGACACCAAGAATATCAGCTTAACTCTAAATCCTACTCTTTTTACAAAACAGATGACAGAATTTAAGGTGTTTCACATCCAATGATATGAAAACACTGGTCTTTAGTTTTCATATTCAAAAAATAGAATATATTAAGACAATGTTTTTTTGTACTGGCAGCAGATATCTCAACCAATGGTTAGAATATATTTAGTTAGAATTTACTAAATTTGGATCAATAACAAAAAAGAAAAATACATAGGGTAGAACCAAAGGATTATCAAAAATACGTCAGAAGGGAATAAAGTTGTTTTATTTTTGAAGCAATGGCAGAGTTAAAAATAATCCAAATTATCCATTCTTTCATTTGATTAAATGCCTTATTAAATGTACATTAAACTTATTTTTAAAATACCTCATTTTTCATTTTATTCTATGGAGATTTAATTATTAGTTTCTATAGCTTTACCTGTGTGACATCCAGGAAGAGCACCAATGCCATCTACTGTCATGGAGCCCTGAATAGTGCCAAGATTATAAACAACTCCCAGAATATGCAGCTCCCCTATGTGATGGGGAAAGAGCTTTAGCCTTGCCTGTGGAGATATTTAAGTCACTCTTATTATCTGTTTTCATAGTCTCTTAAATAGTGCAATACCTAAATTCTGTAATGTTGCAGAATTTATATTTAATATCAATATAATATCAATAATTTAATATCAATATAAACTCATGACCTAAACTTAACTATCAATTGATTTCTCTTACTAGAACGCATTTTCTTCAAAAGAAATTTTCTAAATTCAAAAGTTATAGGCCTGGATCCTCATCAATACTTTTAATAAAAGCCAAAATATTCTGGTCAACCAAATATCATATGAAATTACAATACTCATCCCAAAAAGAAAGCAAAAACTTTTTTCACCAGGCTTCTTAGGAAATTAACAAACTAAAGACCACTGCAAACCTACTTTCCCAATCTCCCCCCGTGCAATTCCACTTTCCTAATATTCCAAATTTTAGTTTTTAAGAAAACTGGAATATAAAACAAACTGAATAAATGGATTTTTAAAATTTGTTTTCATCTTACTTTTAAAGACTTGACAGAAAAATAATGAAACAATTACCACTTTAGATTCTTCACTATTAATTAAGAATTCTGAAACAACTTCAGTTCCAATCATTTCAGGTTCACCTTTTACCTGAAAAGTAAATTATGTAAAATATACATTCTAAGGAATAAAGTAGCAGATTATTAACATTTCTATGTATCAATATTTAAGAACAATAACAATAGTTATAGTTAGCATTTATTAGCTTTTCACCATGTGCTAAGCAATATGCAAAGTCCTTTGATTTCACACCGGCAGTAAAGTCATGCAGTAGTAGGCACTTGATTTATTTTATTTTCATTTCATTCAGTCCAATTCAACTGCAGAAGATAAGTGATCTACTCAAAGTCACAGCCACCAAGAAGATAAAACCTCAAGAGATACAAGTTCAGTTGCTCATCGTAAAAAAAATGGCCAAAATGGCCATTTAATTTAATCTTGCAATAAGAGCAAATTTTTTCTTCTTTTACTCCGACCAGCCTCTTTTTCCAAATTGGCCAATTACACATGGAAAAAGTAATAACAGCTTAAGTAGGATACATAAGATTCGTGGACAATAAGGGCAGTGCGGAAGAGCAAAAAAGTCCTGTCTCTTCCAAAAGCAGGGCTAAAGTTGGCTCACACTGGGGTAAACTTAATCCTCATAAACCCTGTTTAACTTTTACCATGAAATTAGTTAATTGACACAAGAAATAAAAATTTCATTTCCCTAAATTCCAGTTCAGCATCTTAGTCCATCACCAGTAGCAGCTCATGAAGAAACCCAAAGAGTTTGAAATTTACAGAAAAAAGTGCAACTTCATTATACACAATGACAATTTTCACTTAACTTTAATAAACCTCCTTTAAAACCTAACATCTTGAATGGACTAACATACATCAAAAACTAATAGATCTTTTAAAAAAACTTTTCCAAGAGTGAACAATTTATACTCTTCTAATTTGTATTCCAGGCATCCAAAAAACATTAGAAAAATTACTGAGGTTGCTAAAATTCAAGTCAGAATAGAGCCCGGGAAACCTCAATCTTTCAAAACTATTCACAATAAGTGTAAATAATCACAAAATGTCTTCAATGAATTTAAGCAGCAAGACTTAAGACTTAATAAAGCAATCTTTAAAAAAATGAAAACACTTCAAGAGAAATAGTTTAAAGTTAGTATAACAGACATCTTCTTTTAAGTTCTCCCTTCATAAATCAGCACCAAAATATTGGGATATTTCTCAATTTAAAAATAATTTTTACCACATTATTAAAGCATATAGCAAGGTAGTATAAAGAAGTATAAGTAACATAATAGATATTGGTGAATAAACAAATAAATAACTAAGTAAAAAAATGTACTTGCCCAAGTTATTTCTGTTACAATCAGCTGGGTAACAAAATTTCCTGCCTCAAAAATAACTATCTTAAATATATAAAGAAATTATACAGACATACATAAGAAAAAAGATAAATGTAAATGAAAGTTATGACAATTCACAAGAGAAGAAATACAAAAACAAGAACTTCAACTTCACTAGAAATCAATGAAATGGAAAATAAAATAGTAAGACAGCATTTTTCTTAACCTATAAAATCGAGATTTTTTTAAATAAATAAGAATACTTAATCTTGCAAAGATGAGATACCCAACCCCATATACTGCTGGTGCAAAGCTTGTTCGTATGACCTTTTGGGAAACCAAGAGTATTAAAATATTTATTCCCTAAAATATTCTAACTTCATGCCTAGGAATTTTTCCTACAGAAGTAATCAGGATAAGAAACTATGTACTCAAATTTTCACCAATGAATTATTATAATAGTAAACAAATGAAAACTTCCAAAACTACTACCAATGGAGAGAGTAGAATAGCTTACAGACCATTCGTGTTATGGAATATTATACAAAAATGAAATATTAATATATTTAATACCAAAATATGCATATAAATACACAATTAAAAAAGCAACATACATAATGAGACTCCCACATATGAGGAAAAAACATACAAATGCAAATGATTAGAAAGGCATACAAAAGTGTTAAAGTAGTTATTTCTAAATACTGATAAGACAATGATATCTAAGAAGCAAAACAAATGAACAAACATAACAAAACAAAAAGTCATAGATACAGAGAACAAACTGGTAATTGCCAGGGGGTGGGGTGGGAGGAAATAGGTGAGGGAGATTAAGAGGTACAAACTTCCAGTTGCAAAGTAAATGAGTCACAAGAAATGTACAGTGTGGGGAATACAGTCAATAACTCTGTAACATCTTTGTATGGTGACAGATGACAACTAGACTTATTATGGTGATCATTTTAAAATGTACAGAAATAGCAAATCACTATGTTGTGTATCAGGAACTAACATAGCATTGTAGGTCAATTATACCTCAAAAACAAAAAAACAAATGAACAAACTCATAGAAAAAGAGATCTGATTTGTGGTTATCAGAGGCAGGGAGTGGGGAGAGGGGGAACTGGATGAAAGAAGTCAAAAGATACAAAATTCCAGTTGTAAGATAAGATACTAGAAACGTAATGCACAGCATAATAAATATAACTAACACTGTTGTATGTTATATAAGAAAGTTAAGAGAAAATCCTAAGCATTCTCATCACAAGGAAAAATATTTTTTTCTATTTCTTTAATTTTGTATCTATATAAGATGATGGATGCTAGTAAACTTACTATGATAACCATTTCTTGAGGTATGTTAAGTCAAATCATTATGCTGTACACCTTAAACTTACACAATGCTGTATGTCAGTTATATCTCAATAAAACTGGAAGAAATAAATGCTGAGAAGACAAAACAGTTTTACTTCTATCCTTATCTTCTTCTGTACTCTCAATTTTCAATAAGCATATCTCATACTTTTTGTAACTAGAGAAAATAAGCATAAAAGAAGAGTAACTTCAGGGCTTCCCTGGTGGCGCAGTGGTTGAGAGTCCGCCTGCCGATGCAGGGGACACAGGTTCGTGCCCCGGTCTGGGAAGATCCCACATGCCGCGGAGCGGCTAGACCCATGAGCCATGGCCGCTGAGCCTGCGCATCCGGAGCCTGTGCTCCGCAACAGGAGAGGCCGCAACAGTGAGAGGCCCGCGTACCGCAAAAACAAAAAACAAAACAAACAAACAAAAAAGAGTAACTTCAGCTCACTGAACAGAAGAAGTTGAAATGCTATTACAGCATCTGTTAAGACTGTTACTGAAACATGCTTATTACAAATACCTTTTAACAACTTACTAGTTCTTTAACTTCATTTTCCTTTCCACTGACATCTTTAGGTTGAAACTTCCAGAGCAATGACAAATCAGTCAACAAAAGTGGAACTTTCAAAGGGTTTCTAAAAGCCACTTCCACTGTTATTGGCTCTATAAAAGAAAGGCCTAAATTAATAACTTGAATAAACCCCATACATCACCCTATGCTTCAATTCTCTGAACACACCTTGCTTTCACAGCTCTGCATTTCTGCCTATCACCTTGTAAATGTCCATTTATTCAGGATTCAGTTTAAATTACCTTCTCAAGAAGATTTCCCCAATTTCTCTGTACCAAAGAATGTCATTCTGTCTTCTATATTCCAAAAGCACATTGCATATTCCTGTATTAAAGCCCCCACTGCATGGTTTTATAAATGCAGCTCACTACATTATGAGTACTCAATTTACTTTTGCATCCCCAACTTCTAGTCATATTTGGCATGCAGAACATTATCTTGAGGGCTTCCCTGGTGGTGCAGTGGTTAAGAATCCACCTGCCAATGCAGGTGACACAGGTTCGAGCCCTGGTCCGGGAAGATCCTACATGCCACGGAGCAACTAAGCCCGTGCGCCACAACTACTAAGCCTGTGCTCTAGAGCCCGCGACCCACAACTACTGAGCCCACGTACCACAGCTACTGAAGCCCGTGTGCCTAGAGCCCGTGCTCCGCAACAAGAGAAGCCACCACAATGAGAAGCTCACGCACGGCAATGAAGAGTAGCTCCTGCTCGCCACAATTAGAGAAAGCCCACGTGTGGCAACAAAGACCCGACACAGCCCAAATAAATAAATTAATTAATTAAATTAAAAGAAAAAAACCAAAAAAACCCACATTATCCTGAATACACTGTAAACAAAATAAAAGCTGATTCACGTTGTTGTACAGCAGAAACTAACACAACATTGTAAAGCATTTATACTCCAATAAAGATGTCAGGGGGAAAAAAAAAACATGAATAGAAATTCAAGGGACTTCCCTGGTTGTCCAGTGGGTAAGACTCCACGCTCCCAATGCAGGGGGTCCAGGTTGGATCCCTGGTTGGGGAACTAGATCCCGCATGCATGCCACAACTAAGAAGTCCGCATGCTACAACTAAGAAGATCCCGCATGCTGCAACTAAAGATCCTGTGTGCCACAACTAAGACCCAGCACAGCCAAAATAAATAAATAAAAATAAATAATTAAATAAATAAATATTTTTTAAAAAGAAATTCAAGTATATCACCTTCTACAACTGTGAGCGGAAATCTTGAGTTATCTGAGTAACTGTTCAAACAGTACTCTGTGGGGTGGAAGTTGGATGGAAGTACTCCTCTGTTGACCACAGCCACAACGTGTTCCTCAAGTTCTCGCCACTGCTGAGAGGATTCAGAGTCATATTCTTGATCAAGACTTACATGAGTAGCTGCTTGCTTTTCACCTTAAAAAAAAAGAAAAGTGTCACTATTAAATACGCATATTTATTAACACCTGCCCTCAAATGAAATATATTTAAAATAAAGGTCTAAAGTATCCAAATAAACACATATACCATTCTTGCCTATTTCCAATTATCTGAGAGAAAAATAACCTCTTACTAATTCTAGCCTGACTGGAACTTAACTTATAATATTGATGCTTTTTTCCTTCTGACTCTGAAAGAATACATCTTCCTAGTTGTCTACAATTTTATATGAAATATTTCAAACATACGAACAAAGCATGGAGAATAATATAACAAATACTTGTATATCAAAATTTAACAAATGTTAACTTTGTTATATGATCCCAAATTTTATTTAAAAATAAAATAAATGTTAGAGATAGAGTTGATGTCCTCTATGTCACCCTCCCCAATCCTGTCACTCTCCTTCATCTCCTCCACTGGTACCACTTCTTCCCAGAGCTACTCTGAAGCATAACATTCACACTCATATTTTTTTTTTTTTTTACCTTACCAAATGAGTGTATACATAAACAATTCATAGAGTTGGTTTATATTTTTGAAATTTATATACATGGAATTACATTTCAGCCATCATTCTGCAACTTTTTTCACTCAGCTTTATGCTGGGGGTATTATCCATGAAACCATTATATGAATGTACCAAAATTTATCAATTCATTCCCTGCTGTTTTACTTTTCTTGCTACTAAAAACAATGCTGCTATAAGCATCCTGATAAATATTTTTAAATAAATTACTAAATTAGCTCTTAAAAAGAAACATATTAAGCTCCAATTAAGAAGGCTTAAAATTACAAAGTTTACTTTAACATGCATGAAGACCCTTGATATATTTATACTTTTGGCCCAGGACTGCCATTCTACAGCTCAACGCTAAGGAAATAATCCTATGTTTTAAAAAAGTCTTACAATAAGAACAGCATAATATTGGCAACTGTTCACTGCATCTGTATACATTTGAAATTTTCCATAATAAAATGTTAAGACAAGTTTTATCCACAAAAATGTCTATTACAACTTAGATTTTATATAAGCAAAAAGATGGAAACTATAAAACAAGCAAATGTTACAATACTTTATATGCACTGAATGGAATATTTTACAGCCATTAAAAATGTTTATCAAGATTATGTAATAACATGAGAATTCTTTATATTATATAAGAAAAGTCATTATAAGTACGGCTATTTTGTTGTTATTGTTTTTAGTTTTTAAAGCTGGAAGGAAAACCCCAAAGTAGTAGCTCAGGTAGCAGGGTAACAGATGATATGGTATTGCTGTTTATTTTCAAATATTCTTTAACAACTACACATTATTTTTTAAATGGAAAAAGATGAAAAAACTTAAACAAAAAAAGTCAAGAGGTAACAAAGCCAAATTAAACTTTACTAACCATCTGCTGGTCGTCTGTCATGGCCAAAGAAAACCCGTGTTGCTGAACTGTTAATATATGGTAAAGGAAGCTGCGGTAAAGGACCATCTGGTGATAGCTGACTTACATTCTAGGAAAAATACCAAAGAAAAGAACAATTTTTGAGAAAACTTCGTTATCTTCAAAATGTGCTTCCTCATTTTTTAATACACAAGATATTAAAAACATGTTAAACAAGAATATTAATTACTAGTTTTACTTAATATTTTAGAGTCATAAAATTTTATAACTGGGAAGAACTTTAGATATCATTGATTGTGGTCCAGGAGAATCTCCCTAAGGTTACTCCGCTAGTTAGTTCTCTCTGGATGTTATACCTCCAAATATTATTATTATTATTTTTATTTTTAATCACACCACCACCCCTCCCCCACCCCACCGCTTCCCCCCTTGGTGTCCATACATTTGTTCTCTACATCTGTGTCTCTATTTCTGCCCTGCAAACTGGTTCATCTGTACCATTTTTCTAGGTTCCACATATATGCATTAATATACAGTATTTGTTTTTCTCTTTCTGACTTAACTTCACTCTGTATGACACTCTCTAGATCCATCCACGTCTCTATAAATGACCCAATTTCATTCCTTTTTATGGCTGAGTAATATTCCATTGTATATATGTAACACATCTTTATTTTTGTATGTTTTTTACCTGGACTCATTATAGCATCCTCTCTGCCAAAATTCTTACCCATATGATTTCAAATTAATAAAGTATAAAAGGGTAATTATATTTTGCAGGACAGATAAAATATTTACTATTCATGGACCCTGAGGAAAAAATTACAGCTTTCCATTTCTCCACAAAACAATGCTTTAAAGTTACTATCCTCCTGTCTCAGTGAAATATTTTTTCTTCCTATTAATTCTACTGCATTACATCAAATTAATCTACCTCCCACAGATCCGTATCTCCCTATCTTTCATAGGAAAAAGAGAGGAATGTACTTTCCAAATGGGGAGATAACCCAATATACTGTAAAAACAGTTATAATTCAAAAATACATATTGAAGAAACAGTCCAGAAAGCTCATGGCATCTTTTTTTTAAAGATTCCAAGTACAGATACAAATGTTTACTGGAATATTAAAATTCTCTTTTATGAGAACTGTGGAAAGGCAGCACAACTCAGATCTATGACCAAAAAGCCTAGCCTGCCATATTAAGACAGATAATTGCATATATTCTAATAAAAACACTTATAAGACTCCTACTAGCTAGTACTGAATGTGCTTTTTGCTGAAAATAATGACAAATATAATTTTAATATACACTCTTGAAAATAAGTGTTCACCTTGTAAACATAAAGATATTCTCTGAGGAAGGCCCCTTGTTGAGCAGCAGATTGTTTACTTTCATTGATTAAAATATGCCTAAAAGCAGACACAGCATTGTCCAGTTGCCTAAGAGTATAGGACTGACGTCCAATGGTGAAGTTAATGTGATCCTCTGCAAGAGACCAGCCTTTTCCTTTGTAAACTTGCATGGCTTGACAATAGCAGCGTAAAGCATGTTTCTTCTGTAAGAAAATATACAAAACAAAGTATTACAATCCAAATTTCTCTTGGACTGGAAAAAATAACACACACACACACACACACACATGAAATCAAGTAACTGGTAATTAGTTCTTCCTCTAATAGACACTGGGATGATGAGGAAAATGAAACTAACATTTATGAAAACCCCTTTGTAATTACTGCTAAAAACCAAGTGGTCCTGAAGCAAACAAGTAACTGCTCTGTCCAAGGGCAAGAAGTCTAAGAAGTCAGGGCTAATAATGACTTCATGAAAAACCATCTGGGAGTTTCCAGAGCAGTAGCACATGGAGTCATGGATCAGTTAGAGACTTGCCGTCGTTAGCTTCTAGCTGAGAACTATCTTGTAAAGTCTAAATTTTGTTATGGTCAGCTCTCTATACCACCGCACTGGGCTGAACAGTAATGTGCATTCTAATACTGCATATATGAGTATATGGTATAAGTATGTACTTATATTTATTGGTCTTGTTTGTTTGGTAGTGATAGAGTTTGGCATCCTTTTCTTCTGCCCACCGCTGCATCCTGCCACACCCATGAGCAGATATTTGGCTTTAATTATATATCACTGCCACCCTCTGAACTCAGACAAGCTCCATTCTAAAACTGGGATTTGGTACCAAGAAAAAGGCTTCTCTCCACCTAACCTTTTGCTTCAGACTAAATTCTTGTAACCACTCCCCTCTCCAGGGCAGATTTACAAATTCTGTACCATGTTTAACCAGAATTGTTCATTGTTTTAGGAAATGTTTTCTTGAAAAGAGATAAGGAAAGCAAATCAAAATCATCTGCCACTTGATAGCATGCAATAAGAACAGTCTCTCTTTTGTGATATCCTTACAAAGATACCCGATTTGAATCTCAGGATGAGGAAACATCAGATAAGCCTAAACTGAGGGACATTCTACAAAATAACCGGCCTATAATCGTTAAAAGTGTCAATATCATAAATGTCAAAGTATCCTTCTGAACAGGATCCTTCACTATAAAGGACATTTAGGGGGCAACTATCAAAACCTGAATGGCATCTAAGGATTAGATAGTAGTACTGTATTAGTACTAAGTTCTTGATTTTCATTGTTGTTTTATGGTAATACAGGAGAAAAAAATTTGTTTCTAAGAAACAGGAAATATGTCCTAAAGTACTGGGGGGTACTGGGGCACCAGGCACACAACTCTCAAATGGCTCAAGTAAACAAAAGTTTCTGAACTGTGCTTGTAACTTTTTTATAAGTTTGAGATTATTTCAAAATAATTTTTAAGTGATGTTTCTTTAAAAAACAAAAAAACCCTATCTCTGTACTGCATTTAGTAAAGGAACACAGTTACTGAATCTTACAAACTGAGAGATAAAGAGAAACAAAGGTGTCTAGAAGTGTCACGTTCAAGTGCATTTTTTAGGATCTCTTGAAAAAGCATCTAAAGAGATTTAAAAGGTAACACGGATTTAAAGTCTGCCTTTTGAAGTAAAAAATAGAAAGATTGTCCAGGGTATTCTGGGCACAAACACCTTCTCCAGCACTTTCTTAATTTTTTTTTTTTAACTGTAAAAGTCTCTTATAATGTCAGTTCTCTAACTTTAAATACCTTATACGTGTTCATATTCTTAATGAAAAAATTGAATTATAAAAAATTTCTGGGGACAAGTAATTCAACATGAACTCACAGAGAGGACTGAGAAATGACATTACTATATATATATAATATCCTCTATGCTCCTCACTCATCCTTCCCAATACACACACCTGTTTTTAATGGAAATGTTATAAAAAGTTGGTGCTTCTCAGAAACAACCTGGCCTCAGTCAGAATTACGTGCCCTATGCGTGCCCTATCTTCCAAGGAAGATACTGTTCTTGACAAACTTCAAAGGGACATATATTTGCTTTTCCAATAGGTCTTCATTACCAGTTATATTTTCAAGTTTCTACTACTTGAGAAAGCAATTCCCTGGGTTCAAGGTATACAGAGTGGTCACAAAACAGCAACCTACCTTGGAATCATTAACTCCATGAGATAACTACAGTTAAAGATGATTATTAGGCCAGATAGCAAATGTATGTCAACCTACCACAATGTAGTCATTTTTAACTTGCTATGCATTTCCTAGAAACAATATGCCCTGTACTTTTAGAAGGTAAATACAAGATCCAATGACATCATAACCACAAATGAAACCATTCACAAAAGTGGACAAAGATGTGGAAAAAGGATAACTTACTTTTAATAAGAGACACAATCATTCCTAATGGGGCATATAATTATTCTTCTAAGGAAAGGAAACCACATGCTTAACACATTTTGTAGATTTTTGAATAACACTTTTTAAGCAAAGATAAACAATGGAATAGCACGTTTCAGATGCATTTTATACTTACTATGGAAAAAAGCTGTGAAAAATCAGAGCTTTTTTACCCCCACTTCAGAGCCTGAGAAATTCTAATACATGAAGTACATCAAATTATTATAAAGACTTTTAATTTTATAAATTTTTTACAGTTTTGTATTTAATATAAAGCAAGGTCACATATTTTCTAACTTGCCAGTTTCCAAATAGAGGGAGGAACCCAAATTTTGAAAAGTTGGTTTTTAAAAATCACGGCATTCTTACATGAAATTGAGAATAATTTTAGAACATCTTTATTTCTTTGTATCTTTGAAATAACATGTAATTTACAACACTGGCATGTTCTGGTTATCGCAGACTTTGAAAAATGTATGTTCATAAAAATTCTTATTAACTAAATTCAAAAAAATCCTCACACTCCCTGACTAGATTAAAAAATTCCTTAAGAGACAAGACATGTTAGTTTTACAGGTGTAAGCTCAGCTCCTAGCAAAGTCCCTGGAATACAGAGATGATTACTCAACCCACACTTCTATCTATATTTACAGTAAACCACCATATCTCAACTGCTGTTACCACTCTAGAAAGTGGTAACTGCCTCTAAAAAGGTCCCTCCAGCTAACGCTTAAAAGGACAACTGGGGCCAGAGAATCTCTCTAAATTAATAAAGATCTTTTCCAACCCAACTGCTCCCAGGGACAAGAGACAGAAGATTTCTACCCATTAAATATTTAGTAAATACCATTAAGAGACATTCTGAGAGAAAATAGAAGACCAGAGTTGAAATAGGGAGGGTTTAATCACCTTTAAGAAGAATTAAAATTACTTAAGTGCAGTATATCTGGCCTTCACATATATGATTTAGTTTAACCTCACAAAAATTGGGGCAAAATTACAAATTTTATAAATTAAAAAAAAAACGGAGGCTCAAAGACATAACTTTAAAAAGTCAAGTTGTGAGTAGATCAAGATTTAAACTCAGATTTGTCTAAATCCAAATCTCATGTCCTTATCAATATAACACATTACCTCAGAACAAAATTTAATTCCATCTTTAGAACTTTAAATCAAAAAATTGACAAATAACATACCTCTATAAACAAATTATAACAAATAAAAATTAAAATAAATAAATAATTTTCTTTTTAAAGCAAATGCACTCACCTGCCCTGCTTTACTAAACCGGTGGCCTGCCAGTATCATATGAAACGCGTATTTTCTAACCATGGGACTCTTCATGTTTATAAAGCAATGTGCCGCCTGTTCCAAAAGAAGTGCACTTCGAAGATCAGAATCCTATTGAATGTTAAAGAAAAAGAAGGTTAACGTCACAAAATTAAAAGTAAAGAAGTAATTAGTGAAAAAACATTTACTTTCTTAAAATAATATATAGCATACGCAATATTTAACTTAGGAGTATCTGAGGGCAGTGATCAAGAGACAATCCAGTCTTGATGATTCTTTCTTCCAATAAGCCAAATTTAAAAAAAGTCCAAAAAAGTCTCTATCATGAAATATTTTCTTTTGCTTTTCATAGAGCCAAATGTCTGGTTATGATATGCCCCATGTAATAAATCTGTGAAGAAATGCAATCTCTTTTCAAATGGCAAAAAAGAATATAAACTGGGAATTTAATACACGTATACTGATTTAAAGATAAACCAGAAAATGGAGTACAGAAAAAAATAGATTCACACTAATCTAATTTCTTCTGGAAACTGATCTGTGACATACAATAGCATACTTCCATCCATCCAAGAAAAAAGGAAAGACAGAATGTGTGTAGATCATGACATTATCTAATTTACTACTCTGTCCTCTATCAGGTTTTACTGTATTTAAAAGGAATTCTCTTCTTGCTCTAGTTCAAGAGGGTCAAAATGACTGATTTGCATTAAAAAGTCCAGAAGGCTTCCCCTTCAAAGATTATCACCTACTGTTAGCATATTAGTTAGTAAATGGTATAACTCAAATTAGTTTCCGCTTCAACTGACTTACAACAGAGTCTACAAAGACCACATACTACATTTATAGCCTCATCCGTAAGGACAACCTTTCAAATAACAGAGCCATCGTCACTTTACAAATAACTGAGAAAGTACTGAAGGTTGCTGATCAAGCATCAACAACATTTTCACCAAACTTTCTCTAGTTTTTCAGCTGTTCTCAAGCTGAACTTACCATGCCCTTCCATGTGTTCTGCTGCCATTATTTTCCCCAGGGAAAGTTGAAAACAGAAAACATTGACTTTAAATGCAATAATTTCAACAAATTATAGTTACATCAAAAAGTGTTCATAGACCATTGATTACTGTAACTATCTCTGTAGCAATCATAAAATTATATTAGAGTGGAAAAAGACCTGAGGAGACACTCCAGAAAGCATTCAGTAAATGGTAGATATTATTAATCTATTTCAACCCCCTCATAACAAAAACTAAATGATCAGATGATTTTCTTAGTTAACTAAATCCAAAAGCTAGTGAGTGGGAAAATTAGGAATATACAATTAACAAGCAGTTCTTAACCAAGGGTTTAACCAAGGGCATCGGAATTACCTGGGGAAGCTAGGGAGCTTACTTCTTTATTTTTTTAGGAAAATGCTTTCTTCTTAAAAAATTATTAAATACAGCCTCTTTTTTTCCTTAAAGAATAAATGTTTGAAGAAAAAAAGTGAGTATCTTTCTTTCCCACCTCATTCCTCATCCAATTTGCCAGAGGTAACTACTATTACCAACATGGTGCTCGTTTGTGTCGTTTCTCTCCCTCCCTCCCTGTACTTATATGTTAAATACAACAGTTTAATACTCATACTTCCTTATACATTAATCGTATTATACAGAGTATTATCTTGCATTTTAACTTAATATCATGGACTTCTTTCCAAAACATCTACATCTCTCATTTCTTTTAAAGCCACATTGTATTCCATTATATAAATGTACCATAATTTATTAATACAGTCTCCAACTGATTGATTTAATACTGCCACATACTTTAATTACTACAAAAAAATGCTTCAATAAACATCTTTACAAAAAATTTTTGAGTAACTATACAAATATTTTTATTAAACAAGTTTTTGGATGTAGAAGTGCTGAGTTAATGAAAGCTATGCATATACTTCAAATTCCAATTAATATAGCCAAACTGGTAAAAAAAAAAAAAAAAGCCATACCAGTAAAAGTTCCCATAAGAGAATAAGAGTTCATTTTCCACTCAGCCAAAAATCATTTTTTTTAATTTTATCACTTTCATAAAAGAAAAATAACACTTTGTTTCTCAACATACATTTCTTTAATAGTAAGGCTATTCATCTTCCATATGTTTATGTGTCTTTGTATTTTTTCTGTGAATTGCCTGTTTATGCCCATTTGTGAATGGGTTTTTGTGATTATCTGGTTTGTAAGAGCCCTTTGTACACTTAATTAATATTAGGCCTCTGTCATATATTTGCAAATAGTATTTCCCAGTTTTGACATGAAAGAGTCTATTCTTTAGTAGTCAAACATACTATATCTTCGCTTCTATGGCTTCAAAATACTGTATCAAACTAAGAAAGAATGTTATCATTCCTAGATTTTAAAAAATGTTCTCCCATATATTCTTCCAAGTTGTTCATTTTTTCATATTATAACTTAATCAAGCTATAATTATCATGTAATGAATAAGATAGGAATCAGCTAGTTTGATGTCACAACACCATTCAGTGAATAACCTAACATTTCCCACTAATATGACAAAACGACAGCTACTTATATGTAGTATTTAAATTCTCATTCTATTCCATTACTCTGTCTATTCTTATCATTGTAAACAGTTTTAACTTCTAAAGCCTTATAATACATTTTAATATCTAGAACAGGTAGATTTCCTCTAATTACTTCTTCTATTTTTGAATTTTATTTAGGTTTCTCAATAGAGTCAGTTTAAGTCCTATAAATTTCTTAAGTTTATTCTTAGCATGCACATGCACCCACACACACACACACATACGTGCACACACACAGCATAAAAACATTTTTTTAATTGCCTACAAAGCTTCATTAACCTGCAAAACCCAGATGGGCTGCAATCCTGGACATTCTGAATAAAATAAGGAATATACCCTAGATATCTTTGATGGTGTGTAAATGATTCTAATGTACAATTCAATTGAGAACCAGCACAGTAAACCCTCAGCATTCTGAACTTTAATTTGACTGACCAATTCAAGAGAGACCCGGAAGTCCACAGCATATATTAATTTAACTGAAGCAAAATTTGCCTCCTGCATCCAGTGAAACTGTTTGCTGAGAAAGAACTGATTTGCAGAGCTAAACACCCTGCACTCATATCTCACTGCAGCCTTTGTTCTTCGTTTAGGTCCTGTCTTACAGTGACACCTAAAGTAGAAAAAAAACACTGCTTTGAAACCAAAAAATGGCCCTGAAAAGAATGGTAACTGCCATCTGTGTTGATGGAAGAAAAATGGAAGAATTTCACGAAGTGATAATTTTATCCAGAAAGCAGAGGCTTTCTTTGAATGAGCTGAAGAATAAAATTTTATTTTAGTGTTAGTTCACATCCACGCTATGACAAGTCTATCATATATGCTCTATAAGGAACTAAGGAAAAAACCCCATGATACCACTGCAACAAGAACTCCAGCCTGTGAACTTTGCCCACAGCCAAGATATAATTTTAACAAAAGCTGAAAAGGCAACACTAACTTAAAATATGAAGATAAATATAAGGGAAAAAATCATTTGAGGTAGAGGTTTCCATAAACACTTCCATTAAAAAAAGGCACCCGCTGCACAAACTTAACTGAATCAAATCTCAAGGATGGCATGGCACTAAGATTTTTTTTCTTTGCATAATTGTGAAATTAACAGGAAAGGTGCTAGCAGCTGAACAATTTACCACAGGAACAGTTCCTCCCAAGCTTGAGAAACTTATAAAAAACTGGTGCTATTACTATATCCTTGATAAGGTGATTTATTGTATTTAAATGGAGTAACAGACAAAAAGGGTTATATGACCAGAATAAATGTTCAACACAGAAACACAGACACAAGGAAGGGGAAAGCACCATGTTTTAAGCACCAAATTTAAACACTACCTATGTGCTACTAAATGTGACATGTTTCATCATTAAACTGGGTTTGCTCTGCCATGCTGAAAATCCCAGGGCATAACACAACAATAAGACCCACTTGCCCATAAACTTACAGTGCAAAAAATAAAGTCAAAGCACAACTCTTTTCATCACAGCTATAATGGGATTAACAAAAATCTAGGAAAAACAATTCATGAATGTCAAGACTATGTAACTCAGTTCCCTACCCTCAGGATGAGTACATTTTTCATTTTAAACAGCCTTTCTAGTTAACAAAATTACAATAAATACAAATTATTAGTTAAAATTTAATAACCTTAGACATATTATGCCTAACAGTCTTTACTTTCAAGTTATCTCAAAGAAATATCTGACAGGTATAGTAGAAAAGGCCTGTGAAAATCACAATTTCTGGGGAAATATATCACATTCACCCCCATCTGTCACCCCAAAGCAGTAAATGACAATGATAAATTTCCTAGAATTTCATGACAAAATAAATCATCCAGGTTTGAAAAAGAAAGGTAAAAACAAAGAGTTGGAAAGAAAAAGAATAATGAAAGAAAATAATAACGCTACAATGCAGATAGAAGAATTTGCTCTAAAGAAATTTTACTCCAAGCTCCTAAACCATAAATTCCTTTTACATTCACTGATAACCCCTAGGTTGAAAAACTCAGCAACATATTCAAACCCAAGTTAAGATTATTTATTATAATACAGAATATCAACACACTCAAGAACCTATATTCAGCTCTAACAAATAGTTTCTGACAACTGTTCATACAGGTCAGTGTCCATGCAGTATCAATTATTAAATATTTTTAAAATCATCCCTTAGCCTACTTAGTTATAACTGACAGAAACCTTTTTAGAATAATTAATGGTTCAGTTCAACAAACATCTGTAAATGATATACCATGTGTCAAGCCCAGTGTTAGGCACTAGGGATAAAAATGTAGAAAGCAACCCAGTTCCCTATCCTCAAGAAGTTAACAGCTTAAATATAATTTCCAATATAATATGACAAGTCAGGTCTCACAGCATATATGAAAGGACAGGACAGAGACACTTAGAACAACCTGGGTACTACATACAAATATCTGAAGGATATGACTGATAATCAGGACTACTAAATTAAGGTGAGGAAAAGGGCCAAAGTCCAAGAGAAGGACATTAAGGACATGAACCAGGACAGTAATAGGAGGGATTTTAAAAAGAGAAAGAGAGATAAGTAAAATATGTGAAGATATAAAAACATGTTTAAGAAGTTTAAAAACAAAAAATCCCCTGGGACTTCCCTGGTGGTCCAGTGGTTAAGAATCTGCCTTCCAATGCAGGGGACATGGGTTCGATCCCTGGTCAGGGAACTAAGATCTCACATGCCGTGGGGCAACTAAGCCCACGTGCCACAACTACTGAACCTGCGCACTCTAGAGCCCATACACCACAACTAGAGAGAAGCTTGCACACTGCAACAAAAGATCCACATGCCACAACGAAGATCCTGCATGCCACAACTAAGACCCGATGCAGCCTAATTAATTAATTGATAGATTAAAAATCCCCTAATTGTGTCACTGACAGTATAGAAGAATATAGGTACATCTCAAGTAGTTTTTGCCTTGAGCAAATAAGGAGCTGGCTGGTTATAATTTAAGATCAAGATCTATAAGGTAAGAAAGTAGAAGTTTAGTTATTGCTATGTTGACTCAAAGGTGCATTGGGAACACTCAAGTAGGTTAAGTCTAAAAGGCAGTTGGCCTTTCAAATCTAAAGCTCAAGGAGACATCAGGGCTGGAGACAGATTTGAGAGTGAAAATCATAACTGTAAATAGATTACCTAAAACATGTATGAAGTAAAAAAGTACAACGGTCCAAGGATTAAAACCCTAGGGAACATTAATATAAACACAAAGGTGTTTGATTTTGTTTTTTCTGTTCTTGAGCATTCATCTAAAAAACATGTCTTTAACCATACTGACAAAGAATTACTGCCATTCTTTACAAGCCTATAGTCAATACAACTTAATGTCTGTTGGAAACATTCAACAGCAACTATTTACGTGAATTTCTTTTTCTCCCTTTTGAAATATTCATAATATAGATTTTAAAAATGCGTAAGATGATTTTTTAACAAGTTCATAGGAATGAAAACAAAATTAAAAATTCCTGAGTAATTACTTTTTAAAGTATCAATTTTATATTAGGAAAGATGTATATGCATGTTGCCTTAAATATTGTTATCCATAAGTCAAAACTTAATTCATAGAAGACATACAGTGCATGTCTGTGGTTAATAATCATGCAGGCTTAAAATGTGTAAATAAAATAAATTCAGTTTACAAAATACTGCATTTAAAATTAATTCAACAAATTACTAAAGTAGCCAGGTTATAAATTCCCAAAGAGAGATACCCCTCTAATTTTGTTTTGCATACTCTCTCAAGAAAAAAGAAACACTTAAAAAAATATATGAAACAATACTAATTAGAACAAATACTACACAGTTTTAGTACCTCACTGGTCAACCGTATTAGGAGAGCTGCAGCCTCTGAATATTTGCTTTGGCTTTTTAAGATTTCAGCACTAAGCAATACACATCTTTCAGCCAATACCATATTCCTAGAGGAAAAAAGGCAAGAAAAATATAATTAGCACTACAATAATATTTTAGTACATCATAGTAACCATGTGTTCAACAAAAGTTTCCAATTCTAGTTTTTAAGTAAAAAGAAATACATGTCTTTGTTCTCTACTTACCAAAAAAGGTTAAAAAAAAAAACTTCAAAGAATTCTCGTAACTCATCAAACCTTTTTAGCATTGTATAATTTTGTAGTAAGACTACAATACAAAGTCACATTTCCTGTATGAAAAAAGCTAGAACCCAACTCGTATCTCTGAATCAGCAGTTAGTTAACAAAACTTGCTTTCAGACATAAAGGAATATAAACATTTCACCCAGATTTCTTTTTCCTTCCTTACTGCAAACTCTGGTAATGTGTGTTTCATTTTACTGACTACTTTTAGGAATAATTAGGCATTTTCTCTCTGGTTAGTACTATTGAAATGTTTCACTTGGAGATAGCATGGAGCCAGTGTTGCCTGACTGTTACTGAGAAAAATCTTCTTTGTAAAAACACAAAATCAGTTGATTTTTCTTGTGGACAACTATCATCAAAAATCTAGAGTTAGATTATTTA
Source organism: Grampus griseus (assembly GCF_964374135.1). Classification (NCBI taxonomy): domain Eukaryota; kingdom Metazoa; phylum Chordata; class Mammalia; order Artiodactyla; family Delphinidae; genus Grampus; species Grampus griseus. Next base: position 47,275,810 of record NC_139006.1, read on the forward strand.
TTCTTGAAAATAATAAAAATAAATGAAAATATTTTTTACTGTGTAATTACAAGATGGAATCCTTTTGTTGAGAAATACAGTTGACCACTGAACAGTGCAGTCAAAAATATGCAGTTGGCCCTCAGTATCCACAGTTCCACATCCATGGATTCAACCAACTGTGGATTATGTAGTACTGTAGTATATATTTCTTGAAAAAAATTCATGTGTAAGTGGACCCGCAGGACTTCCCTGGCGGTCCAGTGGTTACGACTCCACGTTTCCACTGCAGGGGGAACAGGTTCAATCCCTGGTTTGGGAACTAAGATCCCGCATGCTGCACATCATGGCCAAAAAAAGAAATGGACCGACACAGTCCAAACCTATCCTGTTCAAGGGTCAACTGTAGCAGCAAAGTTTTTCTCATTTTACTTTCTAATTCTTATACAAAAATATACCACTTGACCTTAAAATTACAACCAAAGACTACTAACTTGAAGGTCATTCTGAACAGTGATATTTTAAAAATACATTTCACTACTTTCAAAATTACTGTAGTGACCTGCCATAAACTTTCTACAAATCATGATTTTTTTTAGAGGGTTGGTATTTATGAATATCTGAGAATGTTTTAATGAACACAAAAGACTAACTCCTCCTTACCAGTACCTACTCACATACTACAATATGCTCAAATATGCTCCGTTCTTAAATCTTCTTCAGTAAACTTTACAAATCTTAACACAATTGTTTTATTTTTATCCTCAGCTATTTCCCCTTGTGATCAGCTATGAAGTCACAAGGCTACCAAGTTCAGGACTTTATATTAATTTGTTTATTAAAGCAAGATTTTAAAAAGTCATTTGTGTCAGGCAGTGGAATTACTAAAGATTCAAGTGTTTCTATGACACAATCCCTACCTAAACGCAGAAACTGACATAAAACAGATAATGAACAGGGTACCATTGATTTTTATTATGATTTGGGGAGATAAAGGAGGGAAGGGAAAGCTTCAAAAAAGAAATGTATAAATAGGATTGCATCAGTTAAAAAGTAGAGCCTGGCATTATAAGGGCATTGCAAAAGTAATATTGTATATCCTGTACTTAAGAAAATTTATTTACATTTTAATATTTCTGAGACCAGGGAGTTTCTTAAAATTGATATGTATAACTAATGTAGTATTTTCTAATTTATCCCAAAATATCTATTAAATTGTTGATAAACCTTACCAATTATGGTAACTTAGAAAAAAGATTTTAAGTTAAACGGATGTCAGTTAAGTATGTATTTAGAAAAAGCATATAGTCTGCTATGAACAGGAAGACAAAACTGGATTGCCACGGCTTATTTGGCTATCTGGGTCAATTGGTATTTTCACTTTTCTTTTGCACCACTCCACGTGCATCTCTCCAAAAGCTCTGTGCTTCATGAAGACAAGGAAAATCTTTTCAGAGAAAGGACTTTACTGCTCTGGCTTCCTTAATGCCTCATTCTCATAGTTCTTCTACCTTTTGAATCTCACTTTTTCGGAATCCTTCAAAGGTTCCTCGTTCACAGAAGGCTGTTTCTCCTGTCAGAAACTCCAAATATATTCTCAAACAGATTATACAAAGTATTCTATACAAAGGGCAGGATTTGATACTGGCTCCACCATTTATTAACTGCATACCCTTGGGCAAGTTAAACTCTTTAAGTTTCAATCTCCTTGTCTATCAAATGGTATCCACCATTTCACAGGCTTGTTGTAAAGATTAAATGAGCATGTAAATTACCTTGGCATAGTGGTAAATGCTGAGCACTAAATAAATGTTAATCATTATTACTAGTGTTGTGTTGTAAACACATTGCTATGACTACTACTTCTACTTCAACATTATAGGACACAAAACTGCCTTTGTGTCTCTGACTGTAACCCATCCATTCTATATAGAAAAGTCATATTAATCTTTCTGAAAAATAACTTTTATTATCAAGGCTCTACTCAAATATTCAGTAACTCCCCCATTTACTACTATACAAATCTTAACTACAGCTTAAAAATAATAATAAATGAGAGTTAATGCTCCCCCACGCTGATTTCTCTCAAAACACCTTTCCATATATACAAACCCTCTAACCTAGCCAGTGCTCTATTCCTTTTCAGCAGTAATGCTGTATCCAAAACATTGTTCCTGCCAATCACAATTACTAAAATGTCTTTGTGGCTATCAACTACCAACCAACCTTTCTTTCAAGGTCTATTCCTCAAACATACCGTGACACCTTCTCTGGACCAGTTCATAGTCTCCTTTACAGGTGGTGAGTTCTAACTCCCATAGAGTTTCAACAGAACTCACTATGTGTACAAAACATTTCTCATTTTCTTCCCTGGACCATTATTTAACTCTCTGTGTTTGCCTATTTAACAAGGAAAGTTCAAACTAACTAACTCCTGGCTTAACAGTGGCTAAAGTTAGAGATGTCCCCAAAATATAAATCACCCTCAACAGAACAAATAACCTCAACATTACATATAACAAATTCCTAACCACATATCCAAACAAAATTGGAAAGGAAAGGAAAATGTAGTAAAACCCTAGTTTTAAAAGATCATCTCACCTTATCTATGTCTATATTAACTTGATTTGGAAGCTTATTTAAGTTTAAAGCATAAAAAACAAAGAACCATTTATATCTAATAACCATATAAATGTCAAATTTACCTCTAAATGGATAGAACATAAATATTCTAGTCACCTACTTGCAGATATCCCTGTATGTCTGGATTGCTGTATCCATATAATGTGCAGGGTATGGCCTGGGTGCTCCTGGCTGAAGGAACGCTGACACTGCTGCCATTTCCTAGAGGAAAAGACATTATTTATAGTATTTCAAAAGGAAAATATTATTGTAGTTTAGCATTCAGGAAGTCTAAAAACTGGAATGAAGTTTGCTGAGTTTTTTTATGTATCCACATATATAAATCTGATAGCCTAATGCAGACTTGGAAAATATATGTATATGCTTTTAGTTTCAAAATTCTCTAGTCAAATTCCAAAGTCTGTCATTCAGTATTTAAATGAGTTTTTTCAAGAAGACCTAGTAAACAACTTCAGTCATGGTATATATATAACTTACACTTTCAGTCATGGTATATATAACTACCAAGTGAGCCTAGCTTAAGATTTCTGCTACCACCTCCTCCTCGTTATTCCCTATTCCTTAATGACTAAAGAACAGACCAATGACAGAACCATATAGAAAGAAACAAAATAAAGTGCGTCTCCTTCCAATGTACTGGCTTCAAAATTTGAAAACAGAGCTCATAACAGCTTGCACTATGCATCTTTTCAGCTACTTATACACTCTATAGTTTATATCCTATATCATACAGAAGGCACAGACACCATTTCTGAGACCTATACTACTGTCAATTTTCTAGGACTTCTTATTTCATTTTAAAAACCCATTCCATTGTTAATACTTCAAATAATATACAATAGTGCTGAAGAATTTTGAAATGAAGATGAGAATGAAGGTTTTGGCTTCTTAGTAAAATATTCTATTATGACCATACTTGTGGTCTCATATAGACAAAGTTTTAATAATTTAATTAGAAATAAATGAAACTTTCATACACTGGGGAAAAACTTGTTAATGGCAATCCACTCTTAGGACGAATAAACATTTTTCTGCAACAGTTTTTAAAATAGAAAAAAAATACAGAAATAATTTAATTATCTAAAAAAAAAGAATTATCTAAAAACTGAGATGATTAAAGCCTTTAACCTGACAGACTATATAAGTTCCAAGACAGTATGAACCATATCTGTTTCAGAATACCTCTGTATCCTTAGTACCCAGCAGTGTGCTGCTTTACTGAAGAAACTGAATGAAAATATGTGATTTTCACATGAAAAAATTTTCTACAGCTCTGAAACATCATGTTTTCTTAACTAGTTTATATCTTAACTAATATACATAATGATATACATAGAGGTCTATATTATACCAAAAAATCTAGTATATTTTATATATGGTATATTATATAAAAATACATTATATTTGCTATATATGAACTATATATACTGCATATATATACATCAATAAGTATACTAAGAAAAAATCCTGTAAGAAAAATAGGCCCCAATTCTAAGTTATTTTCTAATTTCATTCTACAAGAAATTACAAATCAACATACACACAAACCGACAATTTCTAAGGATACAGTGAGAACATTCAGAATGATCACCCCAAGTTACTGCACGATCTTCAATAATCAACCATTAAACCATTTCTTATAGTCTACAATAATGGATTAATACATTTCACAAAGACATTCATCAAGAACTGGAGTGATCTACTTACCCTTCAGCTAGTTATGACAAATTTAACTACAGAAAAACCATATTTCTCCAAGAATTCCTATTATTGGTTTCACCATGATACATCTTTTAACTTTATAGTTAAATAACTAAGTATCTTCTTAATTATCATCGAAAAAGCCAGGCAATATAGTCTGTTATTAATTAGCTACTATGTGACTGGTAAATAGGAAAGAGATATTAGCTCAAATGAAATTTTTATTCATTCAAAAATAGTTTTTCTTAGGCAACAGGATCAAATATAGCAAATATAGAATTATAACCTACAGCAGGAAAGGAAAAAGCTCTGAGCTTAGCTGTTGCTCAAGCAGCTTTTTTTAATCTGTATTTTAAGAAAATATAAAACGAATGACTACACTTCGTATCTGTGTGTGGTTGGGGGGGCTGGAGGGGGCCTCTCTAGAGACTTATGCTCCCAGCCTTGCACAGTTCTTGGTTTAAGGCAGGCTGTGCTTCCTTCCACGCTCAACTTCATTGCAATTACACTGGTTACAAGTTCCTCTTCCCCACCCCAGTGTTCACATATTGTTTTTGCATACTTTTTTTATTCCTTGAGATAAGCTCCTGCCATGCTAACCTGCCTCACACAAACATTTTATGCTCTGGTTACAAACATACATAGGTTTTGTGAGACTCTCCCAGCCCTATTTTTCTCTAAGGCCTATTATTTTTAGGGCAGCTATTCTAGACTACAAAGATTTTTAGGTATGCATATATTATGCTACAGCAGCTATGCCTTTATTTTCCAGTGTTAAACTACCTTCTCTCATATAGCTGCTACTAATATGCCTCCATCTAAATGATTTAAATGCAGTATTTATCAGATGCAGATAGAAATGAAAAAGTTTAAGTACCATAAAATCATAGAAAGTTTTTGTCACTTTCCTAAGATTTTACCAAACTTGCAATTTGCAGATGCATTGTGTACAATTTTGAAATTATAAACTTATAAATAACATTTAAGTGTTTGTGATTTTATATTAGCTCATACTAGATGACTATAAGACCAGAGACTGTCTAACCAAGGACAATTCACATAATTTTTCAAACACTCTTATTCATAAAGGTAACATATTTTCAGTTCCTGAAGATTTCTTAGACGTTAGCTGACTTTTTAAAATTAAAAATACTAAGAAATAAGGCTTCTCTGGTGGCGCAGTGGTTGAGAATCTGCCTGCCAATGCAGGGAACACGGGTTCGAGCCCTGGTCTGGGAGGATCCCACATGCCGCGGAGCAACTAGGCCCGTGAGCCACAACTACTGAGCCTGCGCGTCTGAAGCCTGTGCGTCTGGAGCCTGTGCTGCGCAACGAGAGAGGCCGCGACAGTGTGAGGCCCGCACACCGCGATTAAGAGTGGCCCCCGCTTGCCACAACTAGAGATAGCCCTGGCACAGAAACAAAGACCCAACACAGCAAAAGTACATAAATAAATTAAAAAACTCCTACCCCCAACAACAACAACAAAATACTAATAAATAAAAAATAGTAATGTAATTTTGCTATTTTAGTTTTACAGTTTAAAATCACCTATTTTATTTTTATAGACATAGTATTAAAATAAATGCAAAAGAGATGGCAGTTATTAAACAAGTATCTACATGCTAATTATCAATGAAGTAGAGTTCTTATGTATTTTTATTCTTTCCACTTTTGTTTATAGCTTGCTTGTCTTTAAAAAGATTACGTAGGGGGGCTTCCCTGGTGGCGCAGTGGTTGAGAGTCCGCCTGCCGATGCAGGGGACACGGCTTCGTGCCCTGGTCCGGGAAGATCCCACATGCCACGGAGCGGCTGGGCCCGTGAGCCATGGCCGCTGAGCCTCCGCGTCCAGAGCCTGTGCTCCGCAACGGGAGACGCCACATCAGTGAGAGGCCCGCGTACCGAAAAAAAAAAAAAATTACGTAGGCACGCAGCGTGTGGGGGAGGGAGCTCACGAGGGGCGCGGGCCCTCTCCCTCCTCCAGGGCTGCCGCTCCCACTTCTGCACTGCTTGTGTGCCCGTACAGGGCAGACCTCGTTTGTGAAAAGACAGCTGAGGAGACTCCAGCGCTCGCCATGGCCAACGAAAGCGGAAGGAAGGAGTCAAGACTAAGAACGATCATATAAATTTGAGGGTGGTGGGGCAGGATGGTTCTGAGGTGCAGTTTAAGAGGCATACACCCGCTTAGTAAACTAATGAAAGCCTATTATGAACAACAGGGGTTGTCAATGAGGCAGATCAGATTCTGATTTGACGGGCAGCCAATCAATGAAACAGACACACCTGCACAGTTGGAAATGGAGGCTGAAGATACAATTGATGTGTTTCAGCAGCAGACAGGAGGTATCTACTAAAAAGGGAACCTGCTACTTTACTTCAGAATTCTGTTCCTCCAGACCAAGACTTTCTCAATTAGAAAACTGCAACTTGGTTCCACCACATCCTGACTACCACAATACAGTTTCTCTACTCTTTCATTTTCCCCTTCCCTATTCCTTTACTGTACATAAAGTAACTGGTGTATGTGCAAAAGCATATTGCATTTTTTTTAACTAAATGGCCAATGGTATGTTTTGATCGACATCAAATGGAGATGGGATAGCATACTCAGCAAGTTATTTTGCTCTCACTGTTCAACAACAACAAAACCCCATAAAAATCCTTGCATACCTTGTTGCAAGGAGAATTTTAATATTTTTCATTTATCATTGTAAAACCAAGGACAATTTTATACCTTTTTTGTACATAGCTATTATATGTAGGGCAATCTGTCTTTAAATAGGGATAAATTACTCTAAAAGAAATGAATCCTATAGTTTTTCCTTCAACTTAAGCATCTTGTTTAAATAAACTTCTTGTTTAATTAAATAACTATGTAGAAAGTAGCTAGTTTACTCTTTTCTAAGCACAGAAAGATTATAAATATATTTATGACTTTTCAATTACATTAAAAGGTTATAAGGCAACACAAACACAGAATATTCTTTCTGAAACACCCAGGTTTTATACTGATTACAAAAACTAACATAGCCAATGCTTACTGACAGCTTATTATATATATTAGATAGTGTGCTAGGCACCTTACAAACCTTATACCTTATCTAACCCTATGCCATTAGGATTCCCATTTTACAGATGAGAAAACTAAGGCTTAGAGATGTTCAATAACTTGCCTAAGATGAATTTTATTTGCACTGATATCTCTTTCCTATTTACCAGTCACATAGTAGCTAATTAATAACAGACTATATTGCCTGGCTTTTTCGATGATAATTAAGAAGATACTTATTTTAACTATAAAATTAAAAGATATATCACGGTGAAACGAGTAATAGGAATTCTTGGAGAAATATGGATTTTCTGTAGTTAAATTTGTCATAACTAGCTGAAGGGTAAGTAGATCACTACAGTTCTTGATGAAATTCTTTGTGAAATGTATTAATCTATTACTGTAGACTCTAAGAAATGATTTAATGGTTGATTACTGAAGATTGTGCAGTAACCTGGGGTGATCATTCTGAATGTTCTCACTGTATCCTTAGAAATTCTCGGTTTGTGTGTATACTGATTTGTAATTTCTTGTAGAATGAAATTAGAAAATAATTTAGAATTGGGGCCTATTTTTCTTACAGGAATTTTTCTTAGTACACTTTTATTGATGTATACATATGCAGTATATATAGTTCATATATAGCAAAATATAATGTATTTTTATATAATATTATACCATATATATAATATATATTAGATTTTTTGGTATAATATAGACCCCTATGTATATCATTATGTATATTAGTTAAAATGTAAACTAGTTAAGAAAACATGATGTTTCAGAGCTGCAGAAAATTTTTTCACGTGAAAATCACATACTTTCATTCAGTTTCTTCAATAAATTTTTTTTTTTTTTTTTTGTGGTACGCGGGCCTCTCACTGTTGGGGCCCCTCCCGTTGCGGAGCACAGGCTCCGGAGGCGCAGGCTCAGCGGCCATGGCTCACGGGCCCAGCCGCTCCGGGGCATGTGGGATCCTCCCGGACCGGGGCACAAACCTGTGTCCCCTGCATCAGCAGGCGGACTCTCAACCACTGCGCCACCAGGGAAGCCCTCTTCAATAAATTTTTGAGCAGACACTGCTGGGTGCTGAGGATACAGAGGTATTCTGAAACAGATATGGTTCATACTGTCATGGAACTTATATAGTCTGTCAGGTTAAAGGCTTTAATCATATCTCAGTTTTTAGATAATTTATTTTTTTTTAGATAATTATTTCTGTATTTTATTTTCTATTTTAAAAACTGTTGCAGAAAAATGTTTATTCATCCTAAAAGTGGATTTAACAAGTTTTTCCCCAATGTATGAAAGTCTGTCTCACACCAAAGTACATGTTCTTAACCAATATATAGGCTTAGATCAGAAAAAAACATTTCAAATAATTTTAAATTATTGTAAGAGATCAAAAAGCATCTTCTAAAAAAAAGTTATTATACTGTGAATACAGTGAAAACTGTAATTCAAATTAAATAGAAAGTACTAATCAAATCTAAGAAACCAACCCTCACATATGACCATGTTTCAATGCACTAGTTTAAGAAAAATTCATCAAGTTATCATAAATGAATTCAAAACCTATAAAGCATTGTACGCTATTTGAGTACAACTTATCCCTAGGTAGTTTGCTTGCCATTTCATAAATAAAAATTTCTAAGTCATTTATGGTAGCAGAAGCAAGAAATTATAATACTACAGAATACCAACCAAGGCACCAGCTGCATAAAGCATTGCTTGATCATTAAGAAAATCTTTCTTTGCAGTATGATAGCAACTGTAAGCCAAATCATAATGCTGCACCAAAAAACATAAGTCAGCCATTTTCCTGATTTGAAGCTCTGGAGCTTCTGGTGGATACCTGTAAATACAAATTAAGTTAAGAAAGGAATTTATAATTTATGACCTTTAAACCATTAAATATTATAAAATGTCTAAAAAAATGCCCAACTGTCCAAAACAAGAGAAAAACTGATCCTGTATGATAAGAATTCTACCTCCAAGGAGAGAGTGTCATTTCTCAAAGATATTTGGAAACAGATAGTTACATCCTTATTTACATAATTTATATCCCTATACTGAGAACTTCTCAACAGGAGGCAAGCATTTTCTCTATTGTCAAATTATGAAGTAAATAAATGATCAATTCCATGTGACTCACCTTTATGTACAGCAGAAAAAAAAAGAAAATCTAAAATGGATTCTATTTTCCCCTAAAACAGGATTTTATATTAAACAAAATTTCTAAATATATGCCATGTCTTAGAATTATTAGACCTCAATACTTTAATATAGTTATTAATGAATACTTAATCTAACTCCATCTTTTTACAAATAGGAAAATAGACCTAAAATAAAGTGACCCTCCTTATTATTTTTAGATATCCAATTACTTATAGTTTTTTAATTTAATATAATTTACTTATGGTCACTATTCTTATCTACCCCAGCTTTGACCAATATGAAACTAAGAAACTAAAGAGACAGTCATTTTTTGCAGAACATCATATAGTCAAACACTAATCAGAGTTAAATACAGAAAAACTAAAAACAATAATATTTTACTCACAGCAATCCAGATGTATTTTTTAGCTCATTAATGCTCTTTTCTGGAACTTTACTGCCACTAAACCATTTTTTAGTTGCAGAAAATAAAGATCGACTCAAACCTTTTCTTGATATTAGCTAAGAGAAAAGATTAAACATATTGACAAATATAAGAATTTAATATTTTTCTTTTACATACAAAAGAAAAAACTCTAAATAACTAAAGTTTTAAGAGTGAGCAAATGTGCATTTTAACATTGATTTAAAGAAAACTGTCCAAAATGCTGACGAAATCCCTAGTGAAAATAAATAAGCCTCTTCTAGGATTTAACAGAATTTCATCACTGATAGTAATGTTAATAAACCCTAATATTGGTCTATTTTTCAAACAAAAACTTCAATTCTTTAAATAACTTATACTACTATATTCTCAACTTTACTATTTACTGAAATTTTTTAAAATACTAGTGCAAATAATTAAATCTTACCTGATCATTTAATTGCCGAATTGTTTTCTCTATATGTGGCAAGAGGCCCCGAAATGTGAACTCTTGTATAAACTGTCGAATTCTATCATGATCAGTAAGGGTTAAACATGCACCATGAATAATTCCAGCATTTGCTTTCTTTGTTTCATGTAATGATGAAGCAGATTTTACATGATCTGGGCCATCAATGCTGTTAGAAGAGTCACCAGATGGGTCCAATTGAAGCGGGTGAGTTCTAAAGTTGTTTGGTAAGCCATCTACTGAAAAACAGATCTTTCTTTTACTCTCAGAAAACAACAGAAAATTGTGATATTACTACTATATTACTAAAGAAAAGAAAGAATGTTGGAACTGTTTATCTTTCTGTATTTCTTAACAAATCTAAAACAATAACATTAAAGTGTTCCCCCTAAAATTTTAGGACCTGGGTTAATACCTGTTACATGTAATAGAAATTTTTTAATTCATGTAAAGAAATGAAGAAAAATAATGTTAAAATATAAAGAATTATTTTTAAATAGCATAACTAACCAATAAGAAAATTTATAACAAAAAATTTTTAAAGCTATCACTGTCTAAACTGTAATTTAAAATACAAAAATAAAGCTCTCAAAATCATGTGAATTGGGGGAATTAATGCTACACATAATATCTTCCCTTGCTTTCTACCCAAAAAATTTTTTATGAAGCCTGATATATTACTCTTAAAAAACAAATTTTTAAATGTCAAAAAACATCAAACTCAAATAACTCAATAAAATCTTCAGAGGAAAAGCTAACCTGTCCATTATCTTTTTTCATCATGAAAATTCCCCCATCTTTTACGTATAAAGATTTAACAACAGTGCATATTTTCAATCAAAAGAGAAACTTAGAGAAAGTATATCAAGACCTTTGACTTCGTTATCTAATCCATCCAATGAAAGCAAGTTACTATCAGAATTCTTATTTGAAGTTATAGTACAAGGGCCATCTTCATATGATTCCTATCAAAATAAAATTTAAACAGCATTAATGGTTATATTTAATCATGTTTAAGATACCATCAAATTCATCAACAACTATGGTAAATCTCATTTTTTTTTGCTACAGCAACTCTTTTCTTCCAATCCTCCAAATTCTTAACTTCTTCCATGTATCATATTCTATCACTTCAATCCACACCTACTATATTCTTAAATTCTGTTTCACATGCAACCTACTATCCTAATTCTTCTGAATTCGAGTTACTTCTATCTCAGTTTTTCTGTTTATATGTGATATGCACATGCTTATATGAAACCTCTATATATATCTATGTAAGGAATAATGGCAAGACAGATGGACTACTAGAGTCAAGCGGGGTAAAAAAAGAAGGATGGTATGGAATCTGCTGGATCACAGATGCAGCGTTAATAGGTTGGAGTGCATTCTGAATACACAGAAGTGTTTTGGAGAAATATCCAATGCAAAAAAAAAAGAAAGAAAGAAAAATATCCAACGCAACGTTTACTTGTAAAAAGGGCACTGATTTCAGCCAACAAAAAAAACTTTAAAAATACCCAGACTACTCCGTAAGACCACTAATACTATGAGGTATTATTCTGAGTGCCAAATTTTGGGAAAAATATGTAAACTAGAACTTAATAAGAGGAACGTGATCAGGACAAGAAACAGTCTAAAAACAACATTTAAGAAAGAGTTGAAAAAACAGTATATTTAGCCTAGAAAAATATTTTAAAAGACATGAAAGCTATCTTGTATAATTTGAAAGTTGTCTTAATGGAAAACTGATATGGTCCCTATAGGATTGAGTACAAGCAAAGGGAGAAAAATTCTGGTTGATCCTCAAGCTGCTCAGACATGGAACAGGTCACCTGAGAAGACAATGAGTACTTTTACTAGATGAGGTCATTTATAGGTTTAAAGGAAATTAAAGCATTAGAACAGGGGTTGGATTTGACAACCTTTAAACTATCCTTCAATCCTGGGCTTCTAGGATTCTAAGCTGTAGAATTTCTATAGCTCTGTCTTCTATTAAAAGTTCTCCAACTGGACAATCTTACTTATTATGTTCCCTTTCCCAACCTAAGATGGCTGGATTCTAAATTGAATATTTCAATACTATTCCTATTCTGAGTGTGGCCCTGAAACATCATTTAAAGTTCCTTCACATCCAACTGGTTCTTTTCTCTCAGACACCTTTCCCCAGCATTATCTTAAAGAAGGTCAACAATTATCTCAATATTAAAGTGAATAAAACTGGATTAAAAATTCTATATATAAGAGAAAAGGCAAATAAACAGATTATTAAACAATATTTATATTAGAACATCAAAAACTACATGAACTTTCTAATTCATATTTCTTAAAATAATATCACATCAAGTACATAATGTAGTTTAACTGTACAAAATATAAATATATTTTCCATTTACTTAAGAAATCCTCTTTCTAAACAAAAAAAAGTCAACTCTTGATTATCTGAACTTAAGCATAGGAACTTGGCATTTGACCACTACCAAGTGCCATAAAGTTCTACCTTAAAAGTTGGACAGAATGTGAAACCTTACACCCACACGCATTAGCCAACAGACAACAATTAACATTAGTCTAGAACTCTATATTAGAAGAGTTGATTAGGAAGAAACAAAACTTCCTGGAAATTCAAAAGAGAAGAAAATCAGAGGAAAGTTAGGGAAAAAAGCCCACCCACCTAAAAAGTATGAGCTCCAAAAGGTGGCCATAAGAACAGCATGTTGAAAATGAAGGAAGGCAACCCCAGAGCATGTGGATAATAAAGAATTGACTGTAAGCATTCATAATGAATTAAATGTACAAACCAAAAATTCTATTCTCTACATGTTTGTTTAGTCAATCTAATTCAATTCTTAATGTATAATTCACTTTTCATCATTTTTTTTTCTCTTTTTTTTTTTTTTTGGCTGGGCCCCGCGTCATGCAGGATGGGATCTTAGTTCCCAGAGCAGGAATCAAACCCACGCCCCCTGCAGTGGAAGCGTGGAGTTTTAACCACTGGACTGCCAAAGAAGTCCCCACTTTTCATCTTTTAAGAAAACAATCAATTAACACTGATATTATATACCTGAAAGGTATACACATAAGGGATTACTGCAGTTAGTTAAAAACAGCTTCTGAACTACTGACTTAAGAGCTCACATACTGATGGATCAAAACTAGCCAGATTCCACAAAATAACTATTAGTAATTCTACAAATTCTACAGTGATACCATTAGCCATAAAACTGAAATACAGCTTTTGTAGTTTGCTTCATTGTTGTTTTTTACATATACCTGGTTTTGAATACTATTTTTCTGGAGATACTGACTCCAAGGATCTGGTATCTGTTCATCTGACGCTCGATTAGGTGTTCGAGAATTAATTTTAAGTAAATAGCAACCCTGAGTTCCATATTTCTGTTTCATTTCTTCATAAATTGATTCAGCTCTAAAATAAAAAATGGAAAAGTTTGTAGCCAATGGGGAGCAGACCTTAGGCAATAACAGATATTAAAATAATACAAAAACCATGAAAAAATAGTCCCCCCAAAAGAACAAAAAGTTAGAGGTAGAATAATTTAAAAAAACTAAAAGTTCATGATCCTAACTGAAATTTAGCTAGCTTGGTTATCACCTTAAAGCACAATTACCAAAGTATGCGTCATGGAATAAAATTTTGCAGGATACTCTTGTTAGTCAAACAGAAAGTTTTGGTGGTCAAGCTAGTTTGGGGAACTACAGTAAGGAAGCCAACCAGTTTCTTTTGCAGCAGACCACCTCAGAGCCTTCCATTTGCTAATATGTACTGTGAATTTCCAAAGAGTGGCTTCAAACTTATAGATCAGAAACTCTTTCAACTATGTGAACTAGTCTGCAGGAAATACAACTTTGCGAAATTCTGTCTTAGAGAACAGACATTTATCAAAAAATGTAAGTGCTAACATAAAAAAGTATAGCACCCCCCAAAAAATCACCTTTCACTGCTAGAGTTTACCCTTCCCTTAGCTGTCTCCAAAGGGACACAGTTCAGAGGAAGAAAAACGAGAAAACGCAAGAAAAGCAGCCAAAATATTTACTATATAAAAATCCTTGCAAAATTTATAATAGCTGGATCCATGAGCTAATCTCAGATACAACAAAAAGCACTTGATTTCCTTACTTTTAGTTAACTAGACTTGCTAGTTAGTGGCAGACAAGATACTTCAAATGGTAAGTCAGCCTAAGAATCAAACAGTACATTCTGATGGAAAATGAAATTTTGGTACATAGAGCTAACCTAATTTAAATAGCTTTTTTTTTTTTTTAACCAAAAAGCACATGGATAATCCTATATCACATTCAAATGCAGAAGCTAATACTATACAAATAACAAGCCTAACAAATAATTAAATCATATTACACACTATAAAATGAAAGCTGGATAAATAAAATAGTTATAAATTTGTATAAACACAGATATAAGTATACGTGTATGTATATACACTCAAGTACAAAAAACTAAACATCTACTTGCTTTACCAATGACACTGCTAAGCATAAGAACCACTGATCTAATACTGCAATTATCACTTAAATATCCTAGTTATAACCATCCAATGTGGAAGATATATACCATATTCAAATGATAGAAACTAATTTCAATAGCCAGTTCAAATTATTTCTATTTATATAGTACACTATATCCAATAGGCTACAGATTGTTTATGATGTCAAAAAAATTCTAAAGATTAGTAACCCTCAGAACAATTCTGTGGTCTTAGAGAGGAAAATTTATTTTAAAACGATGGATTGTGCTCATAACAAGGGCAAGAAATAATTATTTAATTGCATATCCTAAACAGCATTGAGATATCAGAGTAACAGTTTGAAACAACAGATTAATTTGATCCACATCTTGAACCAAAATTCAAAATAAACTGCAAAGCCACAAAAGTAAAATTGTTTTAATATTATCTTATTTTTCAAGAACTCATCTTTAAAGATATCTATTCTCTTATCCCAAAGATAAAAGGACTATGGCAAATCACTAATAATGAACATTAAAGGGAACATAAGAAAGAAGTGCTTGGATGTTTCTCAGACTGTGAAAAACATCAAGGCTAAATATATAGTGATGAGAAAGTGAAGAGTGGAAAAAGCAGTGCCTATAAGCCAGGAAGTGAAAAGTCAGAGGAAAACTGGGAAAGAGAAAAGAGAAAAAATGAGAAATAATATTATACAAAGTAAGAAATAACAGTGAAGACCTATAGGTATAAAATGGCAAGCACTTGTGGACAAAGATTACAATAATAGAGATATACATTGAAAGAAAATTTTGGGTAAGCATATGAAATCTAACATAAAATGATGTAGCTGTTGAATATAACTCCAAATAAGAGATATAGTTAAATGTTTTATTAATGAATTTTTACTTTCTTGGATGAAAAATATATCAAAAACTTAAGCCATGTCCAAATCAACATTAACTCATTTAACAGGAAATTATTTAAAATTTAAAAAATAAAAAAAGCTTACCTCTGTTCATCTCCTGCACTTACATCATGTAAAAGTACATAATATTTAAGTGTATTTGGTATAAACCACTTGGGGTAGGAATAATCATTGTTGTGCTGAATTCGATGCTGTTCTTGTGACAACTTTGAAAACTGTTCCATAGGTTCAGCTTCACTAGACGATGTCACCAACATACCTTGTAAATCATATTAAGGTAATTATCACTTATCACTTAATAATAAATATTATCCTATTAATATAAACTTTAGGGAGATATTTTTTGAGCTAAAAAAATCTGATTTTACAGGTTTTCCTGCAAGCATAAAACACTGATAATTTCTTCAACATTTCTAAGTAATTCAAGGTTCTAAATAGTAAAGCTATTTTGTTGGTAGTTTTTTAGATCATTTATATATGTAATAAGGAAATCCATGAAAAAATGGACAATATGAAAATTGTGCAACTATCAACATAATGAAAAATTCTGCTGAATCTTGCTTCTCTCCATTCCATCTCACTGTGATCTCATATTCTATCCCATCTCAACTTTTCACTGTAACTGCATTAAGGAAATGAAAGTCATAACTGTCAAAGTAGGTTAACAGCTATAAAACAGATTACTAAAAAAAAATGGATAACTTTTTAAATATGAGCTTTTGCATAAGCGATTAATTTTGAGGCAATCAGCAAAAGCAGTTAACACCGACAGTTTACATTTTTTCTTTCTAAAATAGCTTAAAAACATATTAAGCATGAAATTTTCAAGTTGGGTGATAAAGAAAAATAACCAAGCCCTTAGTATTCTTATTTTTTAATCAAAAATTAGTTACACCAGTCTTGTATCTAGGATGCCATTTAACAAAGAAAGCAATAAAACTTGTAGCATCATCAATAAAAAATAATTTCTCCATCTCTATATCCTCTCAACAATTTTGCCTTCATATAACTCTTTCTGAGATTAATAACTTCCAAAACATTTGATTTTAAGAGAACATAAAAGTCAAAGGATACATGCTAAATAGTGGTTCAGAAATTCATGATCTGATGCTGGCATCGACTGAAGAAAGGTCTCTCTGTAAGACTCAAACCATGGAGTAGTAGCTAAAATTAACAATAAATAAACCAGTTAAAAGTCCTCAGTAGAATCAGTTTACAACAGACAAAATTTCAAGTCCATTTTCCTAAAAGATATGAAACATCATTTCTAGCAATACACAAGCATTTTTCACTTTTGCTTTAAGATGCATATGTGATGTATGTGTATAAGCCATACACACAAATATATTCATACATGGCAGTATATATATTTGCAAAAATAAAACTGACCTATTCCTAAACCTACCCAATGATCCCACAGCTTACTTATTAATGCTTTCAATATTACCTACATGAATAATCAGATTTTAGAACTAAAGTTTTGTATCCCTGCCACTAGTCATGTTGTCATAAGTAGCTCCTTTTCATAAATGGTATTATTTCCGAACAGTGGTTCTCAACCAAGAGTGATCGTGACCCCCAGGAAACATTTGGCAATGTCAGGAGATACTCTGAGCTGTCACAACTAGGGATAGGGAGGGGGTGCTACTGGCATCTAGGGAAATAGGTCAGGAATGATGGAATGATGCAGTACAGCCTACAATGAGGAGAACAAGACAGCACCCCCCGACCCCAGCAAAGAATTATTTGTTCAGAATGTCAACAGCGGTGAGGCTGCCAAACCCTACTTTATAATTTGATTACTTGAGTATGATAGCAACTAAACCTCTTCAAATGGAATTTCAAAGCATACTTACCTTATAATCAAATACAAAGACGTGTGTTTTCACTTTTTGTATACATGTATATGATGTTGATTCTTAAAATTTCAAATCTCTCTTGCTCCATGCTATGCATTTTACATTAAAACTATTCTAATGTTAAAAATTTGAATTTAGTTAAACTTAGTCATTTCATTAGGTTTAAGCAGATTATCTAAATCACAGTTTTACTAAAAGGATACTCCATTCCTATTTACTTATGCTGACTATAAAACCTTGTGTACTTTTTTGTCTTATTCTTAGAATCACTGAAAACACAGCAAGTATATTTTCTGTTTACATTATAATACTACATTAAACGACTGGGAAGGTTGAAGAAAAAAAGCTATTCATTTTGACCGAATAACATATCCAACCTGGTGCCATATATACAAAAAAACTTTAATTGCAAAAATGCCTATGAGAATAACCCACATATTGTTTAGGAGGGCTATTACAAAAATCTCATGTTCATTGCTATAAAAGAGGAAAAAGATTCCCAGAGACAGTACAATATATATGAAAAGTGGCAAAAATCAGAGAATGAATGACAAGGATTAGTCTTTTAAAACAGGAAAGCAATTTTCTTACCAACCAGTAAATATATCTTCCCGCCAAATGAATCAAAATTAGTCTCTAACTTGAAAATTAGTATTAACTTTCATTTAATCCAATGCCAAGAAAATATAAAGATTAGTGAAAATTTTGGTTAAAGAAGAAGGAATCTCCACAGATGGGGGAAATGACTTTATCAGCTTTGATTATTTTTCTGTTTGTTGCTTCAATGATGCAACATTAACAAATTATTAACAAATTAACAAATAACAGTAAGTTGTAGACATATGTAGACAAACAAAATGTAGACATATGAAAAGGGGTTTGTTTCACGGTGGGCTGGGGAGTTCTGAATAAACAAATTAGGTCTTCCAAAACAGCTATCCTTTGCAACACTATCTGGAATAAAAGACTAGAAAACCTACATGTCCATCGGGGGGGACATTAAATGGAGGCACTATGCAGCTTTAAGAGAAAGGGGAAAATCTCTATATATTACTATGAAGTGCTCCCAGAATACATTAAATGAAAAAAGACAACAGCAGAGAAGTATACATTTTTGTGAAAGGGAAGAAGATACAGAAAGCCACACATGTATTAGCTTATATCGTCAAAGAGAAATAACAGAAGGATAAATGCCACCAACAAATGCCATCATGTGTCAGAGAAAGAAGAAAGAACAGATAAGAAAGGGGAAGGGCCTGAACAGAAGGTAGACCTCTGCAAATGTACCTTGTTTCACAGTTTTGACTTTGGAACAATATAAATGTCTACATAACTAAAATTAAAAAGAAAATAGCAAGTACACACATGCAGGAGTTCTTAAACGGAAATAATACTTTCTAAATACTGGCGCAAGAAAACACTCGGTACTCAACAAAGAATATAAGGAGCACAGGAAAATCTTCTAAATGTATATGGCAGAAGTGGGTTTTATCCTTCAGGTAGGTCACATTCAGGTTGATGAGGTAAGTTTTTCCCTCAGCCACATGTTTCCTTGAAGGGCTAGAAGTCTCCCTTTATTTTTCTTACATGTCAATAAGTCTAGGGCATCCTTCTTTTTTGCTTTTTCTAGTGACATTTTTGAAGAAAGTGGAAAAAAATAGTTTATTAATTTTTTAAATATTAACAAAAGACTAACATTTAGTGACAATTCTCTTCCCTTAAAAATTCTCTTGTACTTATTTTGGGATGAAATCGGTATTTTGCTCATACTCCTTTCCATCTCTACATGTTCTTTGGTTGGAATTGAAACAGCAACCATGTTATCCTACCAGTTCAAGTTTCTCTATGCAGAATGTACTTTTCCCTTGGTAAGAAGGGTAAGGAAGGCAGCTAAGAGCTGAAAAACAACATAATGCTCTATATCCTCCACTCACACTCATAAAATGCAGCCCTCTCTCTCTCCCCATTTCTTCTTTGTTCCCTTCTTAGTGCCAGTAGCTTCAGACACAGTTACTAGTGTTCCAATACATACCTAACAAGGGCTGCCGGCAGTGAGCTAGACCTAGAGCAACTCTGGTCCTCTTTCTACTGAAACCAAATACTATCACTAGAAATCCCAAACCTGCCAGTGAAAAAGACTGACTACCCTAAACATAAATGTCACCTGTAAATCACATATTTTCCCTTTCTAATCATTCACAAAAGTTGAAAGTACCAGAAAACCACCATTCAGACTAAACAAAATAGCACTAAGAAATATTACAAATTCCACACAATGTTGTCACTTAAGATTATAACTTTAGATAAACAGTAGTACCAAAACTTAGTATATTTCAGAATGAAACTATTCAAGTAAGGAAAAGAAATCAGATAATTAGATGCTGTATAATTATTTAATTCTTTAAAATACAGTTTCAAGGTCAAAAATACTTGACAACACAGTGATTATCAGAATATATGGTTTAATTCAGAGTATCTTAGACTACAAAAGCACCAACAAACTAAAACCAGAACTCATATAAAATTTATGAGCATTTTGCAAATCAAATAATCTTAAATAATATGAAGAGCTAAGAAATACTAACCTTGTATTTTAACAACAACCTTGAGAACTATCCTTGAAGAGAATATTTCTAATCAAGTGTTTTCAGAAAAATCAGCAAAAATCAAAGTATTCTAAAGAGATGAGAGTCATGATTACTTATGCCCAATTATTAAATTTCTCACACACCACAGGAGAAGACTTTTTAAAACAGGTTGTCCTTTATTGAAACTATATTCCTTTTAACCCTCAGTATATCAGGAAAAATAGTCACTGCATTTACTATCTGGATCTAACTGACCCTTGATATTTTATTGTATCTTTAATTCAGTTTACAAATTATTTACAGAATTAAGAGTAAAACCATAACAAACTTTTTAATAAATTTTAGTAAAGCGAACTCAAATTGTATTCCATATATTCCCCATTTTAAAGATACATGCCTCAGTTAGGCAACGTTTTTTGAATGCAACTAACTGTTCATCAACTATCATGCACAAAGCTAGAACACATCCATCATGTAAATACCAATTCCAGATTCAAACACATCTCTAACAACTTCTAGTTTATCATTACTTCTGTTTCTTCTTGCACTTGCATAGTCAAGGTGCAATATTTTGGAAAAATGTGATGGCTCATATTCGCTGAAAAGAAAAAGGTCATTCTATTTGCTCCATCACTGCAAAACGTTTTCATTCTTTAGACTTCTAAACAGCAAACAGAACGATCAAGCTAATAAATTTTTTACTTCTACATCATCTAATTCTTTCAGATTACCTTCATACACATACCTGCTTTCAGCATTTGTCCACTTACAAACTGTATCAAGTAAATTTTGTTACACAAACTTATGATCATAAAAGATGAAAGAATACGGTCACATGTCCTTTAACAAAATGGGATGGTCTAGGTTATCATCTCAAAATATTGTGTGAAGTCTTTTCTGCTAAATTAGTGATTAGCTGGATGAAAATACTGTATTTTCTTTTTGTTCTTAGAAATACATTGTTCACTCATCAGTTCTTGAGCTTGAGGAAAATTGTCCTGGATATTGTCATCTGAAGACTCATAGACTGGGATTTCTGTATATGATCAATTTCACCATTGTCATCAGAGTCCAATAAAGTAGGTAGCCACTAGCCACATGTGGCTAGTGGGCACCTGAAATGTAGCTTGTCTGACTGAGGTGTGCTGTAGGTGTAAAATACACATAAGATTTCTAAGACAATATAAGAAAAAGAATAAAATTTTCCATTTATTACATTTGAAATGATAATTTTTTTGTGTATATATATATATATATAAACTGGAATTAAATTAAATATATTATTAAAATTAGTTTCACCAGTTTCTTTTTACATTTTTTTTTTTCGGCCACAATGCGCAGCTTGTGGGATCTAGTTTGCCTACCAGGGATTGAACCTGGGTGCTCGGCAGTGAAAGCACAGAGTCCTAACCACTGGACCACCAGGGAATGCCCCCTTTTTACATTCATTATTGTAGCTACAGAACACTGAAAATAATGTAAATGGCTTACATATTTCTATTAGACAGTGTTAGTCTAAAATGCTATACGTCCGGCTTCCCAGATGGCGCAGTGGTTAAGAATCCACCTGACAATGCAGGGGACACGGGTTCGAGCCCTGGTCTGGGAAGATCCCACATGCCGCGGAGCAACTAAGCCCGTGCGCCACAACTACTAAGCCTGCACTCTAGAGCCTGCGAACCACAACTACTGAGCCAGCGCACCACAACTACTGAAGCCCACGCACCTAGAGCCCGTGCTCCACAACAAGAGAAGCCACCGCAATAAGAAGCCCACACACTGCAACAAAGAGTAACCCCCGCTCGCCGCAACTAGAGAAAGCCCAAACGCAGCAACAAAGACTCAACACAGCCAAATATAAATAAATAAATAAGCAAATTTATATCTAAAAAAAAAAGAGTAAACACAATAGGGACTTCCCTAGTGGTCCAGTGGATAAGAATCCGCCTTCCAATGCGGGGGATGCAGGTTCCATCCCTGGTTGCGGAACTAAGATACCACATGTCGTGGGGCAACTAAGCCCACGCAGCGCAACTACTGAGCCTGCACACCACAACAAAAGATCCTGCATGCTGCAACGAAGATGCCACGTGCTGCAACTAAGACCCAACGCAGCCAAATAATAAAATTTAAAAAAAAATTTTTAATTGCCTTAAAAAAAAAAGTAAACACAATAGACAGTAGGTGATAGGATAGATAAAATTATCTCCGTTTTAGAAAAATGAGACAGAAATGCTAATAATAGCAGTAGCTGAATGGAAAAAAAGATAATAGGCAAGGAGTGGAGTGTAAACAACCTGGAACAGACCACCACAGGAAATAACTGTATATAATGAAGATTCTTTCAATTCCATCGTTGTGTCTTTCCAATCACTGTACTAAGGAACACTAGCTTTAACTGACCAATCTGATGAAGAAAACGTGGCACTGTTAAGCCAAGCTTATGAGGTAAATATCTAACATGTATTTCATAAATAGAATGCATGAAAAGTATGATGACTCACATTAATGGTAAAAACTAGAAGCGTATTTCTAGACAAACAGAGAATTAATCTTATTTACAATGGATAAAACCACTCTCATATCTCCAAAGAGAAGTATTCTGTTATAACAGAATCTTATTAAAATGAATTCAGTCCTTCATATCACATTCCCAGTCTTCAAGACCAACATAAAAATAAAGCTAAAGGGAGGTGCGTTAAGTAGCAGGGAAAAAACTTGAACAAACTGTTTTCTTCTGTAGTTTGTCCTAACCACTTGGAATTCTTTTTTAAAACCTGCCTAAGGAGTTCAGCTATAGTAATGCCTCCACCCACTTTTAAAAGCAAATGGCACTGAATCTTTCCTTATGTGGAGATGTTGGCAGGGACCTGAGAATGTAAGTAATATAATTAGATAAAATTTCTCACAACTAAATCATGACCACATTGTTCCTATAAACTATCTATACCAAACAACTTTAATAAACTATAAAAAAATAAATACGCCAATCCCTAATATACAGCCAACCAGACATCGGATTTGAGAATCTTTCTCTAAAGATAATTAAATGACCCCAAATAATTCATAGTGAGAAGGGACTTCCTTGGTGGTCCAGTGGTTAAGACTTCGAGCTTCCAATGCAGGGGGAGTGGGTTCAATCCCTGGTCACGGAACTGAGATCCCGCACTCTGCGCAGTGCGGCCAAAAAAAAAAAAGAACTGTGAGTAATAAAAACTGAGCAACTCTCAAGCCTATTCACAGGCTTACCACCCAATAAAGAAGTCCACAAGATGACAAACTTTTTTATGCCCAATCAGGGTTATAATACCTCAATTTGAAATAGAAAATAATGCCAAAGGCTCACCAGACATTTAAGGAAAGTTTCCAACGTGAAATAGAGAACAAAACAAACTGAAAAATAATACAAATGAAAGAAAAAGCATAGAAGAAAACTTAAAGACTTAAAAGAAGCCAACAACAATTTACTAATATCCTTTTCAGACATTCATTCCTCAAAAATTTTACCTTTCACACAACTTTTCTCAGGAAACCGCTGGAGATCCTTCACCAAATCAACAAAATACACCAAAAAAGATATGAATGAGAGGCTACAGAAAAGGGAAAGAAATCTCCAGAAAGGCAGCAGTGGAGCAGGCCTTGGAAAGCAACCAGACCACGACTGAGTAGAACAGTGTTTTGAAACTTTTATTTCATTATCTCCCCCCATGAGCCTTTTTAGACATTTTTCTAATTGATCATTCTCCCCAAAGAATACTTAAAAATATTGTTAGATACTTAGATATACTGTGTATCCATTTACAGACTGTGGTCCTTTGGAGAGCCACAAACCATTATAATATCTAATATTTTTGTTCCCCAAGTACCAAATTTTCACCCCATTGAGGGATGGTATCATTCCCCATAGAAAATGCCTGGAGTAGAAAGAGAGAAGACTTCAGGAAGGAGATCTTAATAAATGGATTATCTCATAAATTAATCTGTCAAGGGGAAAATCTTACTGAGTGAGAGGCTATTAGAAGTCTGAGGGACTAGTAAAAAATAGAAAGAACTCTGGGCAAGTTGTTTTTAAAAAGGCAATTACTAACTACTGGAAAAAAAAAAAAAAACAAGAGCTGTATAAGAATGAACTGAAAGCCCAACATTCGGCTCAGCAGTGAAGAAGTGAATACTCAGTCACAGTACTGTAAACAGTGAGTATTAATCAAAAATTATAAAAACTGCATTAGGGAGATGGAGGAAGGGGAGTAATTAAGCTAAATCTTCATCAATTATAATGAGAAATCAATAAATAAAAATTTTAATTAAGCCATAAATAGCCATATAAAAATATTACTTAGAAACACGAAATGAATACCAGAGAAAAGAGTTGGTGGGGCAGGGGTGCAGAGAGCAGATCAACTGTTGCTTGTTCCTCTCAAGTCTTTTTAGCATTATGTCTCTGTGTATATATCATTCTGATAAATTAAATTTTTTTTATGTTAAAGGTATATAAACTTTGGAGGTTAGGAAAATATTTTCAGTATAGAAAAAGATAATTTTTTAAAAATATGATAGTTAATCCTTCTCTGTGTGCCCCTCAGCACTTTGGCATATTGGATATGCCATATCTCTATTACAACATATTGTCATCTTAAGATACTATAAATTCGAATGTATTATAATTATTGACCAGATATATGACTAATATATGAAGTTATATATAGCATCTCATTCATCTCTGATCTCAATGCAAAGCATACAGTAGGAAATCAATAAATATTTGTTGCATGTATAATAAAAATGTTAAAGTCCCTATAAAATAGAATCACAGGATTAAAGGTCTAGAAGAGGCCTTAAGACGTAATCTAGCCAATTCCTCTTGTTTTCAAAGAATAAAACTGATTCTGAATAAGTGACTTATTCAAGTTATCCAATTAACTACTGGATAACTCTGGCCCTTGATTCATTGCCCTTCACATCTCAACATGAATTTTCCATTGATGACAGAAATAGTTCAAATTCCACTGCTTTCTCCCAGAAATCTGCAAATTTTGCCTCATGTTGAAAACATGTTATGCCAGGAACTGCTTAAAATATGTATCCTGAAAATGGATTCTTTTGATTTACAAAGATAACCATAATCTTCTAAACTTAGTCTTATTAAGTTAACTTGCCTTGCTGGAATTAAAATGACAGAGAAAGAAGAAAAATTATAAACATTTAAACAAAATAAATTTACAAATACTTCTAACCATACAAGTGCAACCAACTAACTTCAGGATTTAAAACACGCCACTTAATTTCTCTTTGTATGTTTGGAAAAATCTTTAAATATGCAATTAGGAGGTGTTAAAGTAATAGATTATGAGTTATACTGATCTAAGATTATTTTATTAGGCTGCTAAAATATCCTAATTAGATGATGTACTTCTCTTTTTTTTTTTGGCCGCACTATGCAGCATGCAGGATCTTGGATCGAACCTGTGCTCCCCTGCAGTGGAAGCGCACTGCCCTAACCACTGAACTGCCAGGGAACTCCCAGATGATGTACTTTTAATCTTTCCCCTCTAAAAATCTATCCCATGTCTCCCCATTAAGTCTTTTTCATACTGAAAAAGAGTCACACCAACCACTGCTAACTCACTTTACAGAGTATTACATAATTTTACCTACCAAGCCTATTATGAAAACATTTATCTTTCAAATCAGATTAAGATCAAATATTTATTTATATATTATAAACATTTCCTCCACTTAGCACTAAGCAAGATAAAAAATATAATAAACTTAATGCTTTTTATGTAATCACAGTATTACTTAATGTCACAAGAGAATAGTTTTTTATCTACTGTTAGTTCTTTCATTCAAGAAATATTTATTATGCTTATGATCTAGGCATTACTTTAGATACTAGGAATAAAATAAAGAGCCAAAGTTCCTGCCCTCAAGGAGCTTGTATTAACTTTACAATTAGAACTACAAAAAAAATTTTTCATTATGAAAAAGTAAAGTGAAATCACATAATTCATAGTTATTTGAATGGCTGCCTGATTACTTGACTGTAACCTCCTTAAAAGCAAGGACTTTTTTTTTCAACATTGTATTTCCAGGCTCTAGCACTCAGCAAGCACTTAAGTGTTGAATGATTTCCAAGTTATAGAATTACCTTTTCTAATAAAAAGAAAACGTCATTTTAAAAATAATAATAAACCTTATTACATACCACTGATGTTGAGGTCGTAATCTCCTGCCGTAATCACATTTGCTACTAATCCTTCTGCTGGCTGACTGCCAGAAACAACATCATTCAAAAGCTTCCGAATGGCTCCAGGCTGAGGTGGTTGGGTGATAATGTTGCTTACTGCTATCTTCAAGTTTTTGATTACGTGAAGCTGATTATTGGGATCTCTCATATGAACTTAAAAAGAAAAAAGAGAAAAACTTGAAATTACTTCTGTACAAAGCATAACAGGCCAACTATTACAACAATAATAAACTGGGTTAATGGTTTATAGAGGATGCTCAATTTGGAAACCAGAAATTCCAAGTGGGACAGTCTTCGAGAATACAACCAACTTACAACATTCCATTATACACCAAAAGGGCAAGCTAAACAGTCTAACCTTCCTCTCCCACAATGCTACTGCTCACAACTACTCTACTCTAGGTCCTTTCCTTCCTCTTATGTTAGAGTTGCCAGGGACCAACTACCATCCATACCAAATGTCTAATTCTCACCTCACCCTAAGGCTGGTCCACGGCAGTGTGAGGTCTATGGTATCAACACTGAAAATAGGAAAAGGGAAGAAAGGGAATTAAATGCTGTCTGCAGGTTTCCTCTGCTTCTCCGATAGCGATGCCTCCATTCTCAGCCCCTATTCTAGTATCATAAAAATCAATGCCGCTCTGGTGCCGGATGTTGACAGTGAGGGGAGGCTGTGCGTGTGCTGGAACAGGAGGTATATGAGAACACTCTGTATTTTCTGTTCAGTCTTGCTGTGAACCTAAAACTGCTCTAACAAATAAAGTCTATGAAAAAGAAAGAAAGGAAAAAAAAAAAAACAATGCCCAGATCCCTTCTCCTAACCCAATACCTCCTGCCTCCTCTCTGCCTTGGCTCAGTCTATGGGATTTATAACCAGTGGTTCAGGGCTTCAAGGCCAAGGAACAGGTTCTCAGGCAACTGTAGCAAGACAGTGTCCACGGTGCACAGAAGGAAATGTGAGCGTATTTTTTCTCATAAATATAATAAGACAAGATGATTAGTTGCCATGGTACTATAAGAAGCAGTCCACTGTATTGATTAAGGGCCCAACTTTTGGAGTCAGACTTTATTTGAAATTCCAACCCACCACTTATTAACTGGGTTACCCTAAACAACTTTTAATCTTTCCCATGCTCAATTTCTTCATCTATAACATATAAAGAAAGTAATGTACTTCACAAGGTTATTTGAAGGATTTAGGTGAGATATTCTTAGAAGACACAGTAAGTGTAAAGCACTCAGCACAAGCCTGACACATGACTGTATAGTTAAGATGGAGGCAGCACGTACAACATACTCTATTTGAAGTACATCATGGATCATATACAAATACGAGGCACTTTTTGGAAAACTGACTTTGGGTACCTACCCATTAAAAATTGACGTTATTTTCACCAATGGAAAACACTTTATACCAAACTTTTAAGCTCAAGCCCGCCTACATTTTAAATAAAGTTACATCTGTTAAAAACTGTCTTCCTAAATTTCCTGTGTGTTCTGTTGACTTCTAAATCTTTAATTAAAAGACATTAAACAAAAATCTTTTTAAAATACTACATGTGGCATGAATATGTGTACTTGTATTGCAAAACTAAATATATGTACAGAAAGTATACACGCAAATTCCATTATAATGATTACCTATGATGAAAGAAGGAAAGAAATGGGACTGAGGAAGGGTAAAAAGGTGAATTCAGCTCTATCTATAATGTTTCTTTTTAAAGGAAAGGAAAAGATACAAAGCACATATGACAAGATTCATTGGCTCTAGGTAATGAGGACCTGGATGGTTCTTGTATTCTCTGCATCCGTCTGTAATTGTTTTCTAAATTATTTAAATAAACATATGCAGGCCTCTCTCCCTAATGAAACTTCTCAGCTGGTCTAACTATGAAACAGAGAGACCAAAAAACACAAAGATACTATGGTACATTTCTGATATTTTTAGAGTGTACTGTACAAGTAGTTTCCTTGAAGGGTTGATCCATAATTATCAAATAACATAAGTAGCCATGTATGTATTAAACATCTTTCAAAATTTTAAATTGACTCTAGTATCCGGAAGTGTTAACACAAAAAGGTTATTCTAGTTGTGCCCTATATTCAGAACGGGTTAACCAGTTATTACGTTATTAGTTATTGGGTAATCTTACTAATAATCCAGAAATTAGTTATTATGTGTGGCAGCCAGACTCTGAAATGGCACCCAATGATCCCGGTTATTTCCTGGTATATACTCTGGTGGAGTCCCCTCCCACATCCCAGGACTGGTATGTGTGACCAATGGAACACAGCAAGAACAATGGTATACTACTTCTGAGATAAGGTTGTAAGAGTTCAGGGCTCCCCTGGTGGCACAGTGGTTAAGAATCCGCCTGCCAGTGCAGGGGACACGGGTTCGAGCCCTGGTCCGGGAGGATCCCATATGCTGCGGAGCAACTAAGCCCATGCGCCACAACTACAGAGCCTGCACTCTAGAGCCTGTAAGCCACAACTACTGAGCCCATGTACCACAACTACTGAGCCCGCATGCCACAACTACTGAAGCCCACGTGCCTAGAGCCCGTGCTCCACAACAAGAGAAGCCACCGCAATGAGAAGCCCATGCACCGCAACGAAGAGTAGCCCCCACTCGACGCAACTAAAGAAAGTCCACGTGCAGCAACGAAGACCCAACGCAGCCATAAATAAATAAATAAATTTATATATATATATATATTTTTTTTTTTTTTTTTTTTTTTTTGCGGTACGCGGGCCTCTCACTGCTGTGGCCTCTCCCGTTGCGGAGCACAGGCTCCGGACGCACGGGCTCAGCGGCCATGGCTCACGGGCCCAGCCGCTCCGCGGCATGTGGGATCTTCCCGGACCGGGGCACGAACCCGTGTCCCCTGCATCGGCAGGCGGACTCTCAACCACTGCGCCACCAGGGAAGCCCCAAAATTTATATTTTTAAAAAAAGGGTTCAGCCTCCATCTTGGGTTCTGATCACTCCCTCTGGGATAAGCTAATGTCATGGGGACACTCAGGGAACCTATGGAGAAGCCCACATGGCAGAGAATTGAGGTCTCAGGCCAGCATCCAGTGAGGAAGTGAGACTTGCCAACAACCATATGAGTGAGCTTGGAAGCGGATCCTCCAGCCCTAGATGACCACAGTCCCTGCTAACAGCTCCACTGTAACCTCAAGAGAGAACTGTCCAGCTAAGCCACTCCCAGATTCCTGAGAAACTGAGAGATAATAAATGCTTTTGTTTTAAGGTGCTAAGTTTGGGGGTAATTTGTTACACAACAATAGATAAGTAATATACTGGAATAGCACAAAACCATCTTAGTAAAGAGAAAGGCAAAAGCTAAGAATGACTGAGAAATGCTCTTAAATCACACACAAAAAATCCAAAGGTTCAGAATTAAATAATTATATTAAGGCTTCATTAAGATTATAATGTCACAAAAGGTGATGTTATGTATCATATAACATCTCAATTTCAGGGTGAAATTCAGCTCTATCATTACCTTACTTTTACAGACTACCATATAAATATAGTTTCTTGAATACTGTACTATGAAGCAACATTCCCCACTGTGCTGCCCATGGATTACCGGTTGCTCAAGATAGCTGTCTGAAAAATCAACTCCATGTTCAAATAAATTTGGGAAGTACTGGATTAAGTTTTTAAAAGGTCTCTTTACAGCAGGTGTTCCCAGAACTCTCCATATGCTGAATGACACTAATTCTCCCAAACACATGCTATATTAAGCAAACTTATTTGACCACAAAATTTTTCCAGGAAACATACAACTGGTGTACTACAGAACATATTTTGAAAAATAAAATAATGATATCTTTTGTTTTTATGTAGCACACACAAAACTTTACTGTACTAAAAAAAATTTTTTTTTAAACTCAATTGCTTATAAACCACACCAACTCCCCCAAAACTCCATACACTTGCTTAAGAAATCTGTGAGTGCCACATATTTACCATTAGATATGAAATCAAAAATTCCTTTCCTAGAAT
This sequence comes from Grampus griseus, assembly GCF_964374135.1. NCBI lineage: Eukaryota > Metazoa > Chordata > Mammalia > Artiodactyla > Delphinidae > Grampus > Grampus griseus. The sequence continues at coordinate 47,306,354 of NC_139006.1, forward strand.
TCAAGATCCTTCCTTATCTAGGTATTTTCCCTTACTATCCTGTACTCAATAGGGACTTCTCCCACTGTTCCCCCCAACCATTGAATCATAATTTATACCTTTGCCCATACCATTCTAACCTCATCCCTGTCTTCAACAGGGAATGCCCACCCTCTTCTTTTCCACCAACCGTCGACCTATTAAAGTCCAACTCACTATACTCCTCCCTTAAATCTTTTGCAGTCTACACAAGGAAAGCAGAGTACTGATTTCAGCCTCTATTCACTGCACTGTCCAATACAGGAGGCACCAGCCACATGTGTCTACTGAGTACTTGAAACATATCTAGTCCAAACTGAGATGTAATATAAGTGTAAAATGCACACCAAGTTTCAAAGACTTAGCAATAAAAAAAATGCAAAATATCTCATTAAGATTTTTGTATATTTACTACATGTTGAAATGGCAACATTTTGGAAATATTGGGTTAAATAAGATATTACTTAAACTGCTTTCACCCATTTCTTTTCACCTTTTTAAATGTGACTACTAAATAAAAGTTATACATGTGATTCACATTATTTTACTACTGGACAGCACTGCTCCCTTGTGTGAATAGGTGATTCTAAATATTACCAGCAGATAAGACGACTTGATTAAGAACACCTTGTCTTGAATCAAATTGCCTGTTTTTAAATCTTTCCCACCTGTAAGACTGGACAAGTTAACATCTCTGGGCCTCAACGTCCTCAAATTTAAAATGGTATTAACGGTATCTACCTCATAGGACTCAAGGAGGACTCAAAGACAAATGCTACGTAAGTAGGTATAGGTGTTTGCATTATTATTCTTTATTAACAAAGCAGAAAAGAGCACACAGCTCAAAATCAAACGCACTGTTTTGTCTTTTAAGAATTTAAGAATGTAGCGCGCTTTATTGTTTTTATTGACTTAGGACAATACTGGAGGAGGTGAGATGGATGGCTAAAGTACATGCTGAAGAAAATCCAAGAGTTCCCAATCTTTGCTTTATTGGATAGCGCTCTCTCTCTCTCCTTTAAATACACAAGTGAGGGCTTCCCTGGTGGCGCAGTGGTTAAGAATCTGCCTGCCAATGCAAGGGGCACGGGTTCAAGCCCTGGCTCGGGAAGATCCCACATGCCGCGGAGCAACTAAGTCCGTGCGCCACAACCACTCAGCCTGCGCTCTAGAGCCCATGAGCCACAACTACTTAACCCACGAGCCACAACTACTGAAGCCCGCACGCCTACAGCCTGTGCTCTACAAGAGAAGCCACCGCAATGAGAAGCCGGCCCACCGCAATGAGAAGCCGGCGCACCGCAACAAAGAGTAGGCCCTGCTCGCCGCAACTAGAGAAGGCCCGTGCACAGCAACGAAGACCCGACACAGCCAAAAATAAATAAATAAATTTATTTTAAAAAAATAATAAATACAAAAGCAAACTTATAATGGAGATATTCTCCCAAAGAATACACGTGTGGCATGTAAATAAATAAATTTATGGCGCAGCATTTTTTTGTGTGAAGTCATAACCAAAAAACCATGGTCGTTGGCTTGACACAGCTTTATTATAGAACCTTTTTATTTTAAAGTTCTTAACACAGAACTTTCCCTATACTTTAGTATGTTCTGTTTGCAAAGTACAGGTAAAGATATTGGCTAAACCACACTTGACTATTATTACACTTACTTTTCCCTAATAAAGAATCTAAAGCTGGAGAAAACAGGCAGCTCTTCTATAAAAGATATTTCTCCCGTTGATTAAACTTTTAACTGAAAAAAAAATTCAGGACTTTTCCATCCCTATAAATCATAACTCCAACTATCTCGATTAAATTAACTACAACTTGTCCTTATTTCCTCGTCCATTAGGCAAAAAAAGGCTGCTGCAAGTTTCATTAATTTTATAATTCTTTTTATTTTCTTGAGAGATTAAGTAAAATACTGGATCCCTAAGGAAATGTTTGAATTCTCAAAAGAAAAAAGTAAAATAACTGAACAGAACGCTTGAAGGGGATGCACCTCACTGCTAAAGAATATAATACTCAAGACAACTTTGAAAGCCCGGTTTAACTCCCAGGGGAAAATGATTCGTCGTCTTCCCCCTAAGACCTAGTCGTCTAACAGGGAGCATCTTCTTACCTTGCCCTACCTTGCAACTTTCTAATTCCCTCCCTGTGGCGGCTGAGAACAGTCTCAATGCCCTTCTCTGGGACTCACATTTTTAATTACCTAACAGTGTGGCTGGTCGGGGAAGTGCCTAGAAAAACTGGAGGTTAGGACCATGATGTCTTGACCACCTCACGGCCCCTCCTCCTAAGGCCACCGGAGACACCGCGGGGGCCCAGCCCAACGCCACTCTACCGGCTCCGGGATGTAAACACCGCCCTTCTCTTCCCTGCCCGCCCCCAACTTCCCTCTCCCGGCCCCAGCTTTGCGGGAGCTCAGTGAAAAGGGGAGACCACATACCCTCAGAAGTGAGGCGAGAGAAGGGCTTAAGCAACTCCGCGAAGCTAAGGTGATTGAGACGAGTGAGCCGCTCGGCTTCGTCGCTACACAGCGCGGCGACACAGGGGACGAAGGAGTCCGGGATGAGCTCCTGCACTGATTGTACACACTGGGCCATCACCGCGGCAGAGGCAGCAGCGGCGCCCGCCCTCCGGCCCACTCTCAGAGGCTGATCCTGCGGCTGCAGCAACTACTGCCTCCGCCCGCCGGCCTGGCCCGGCCCGGCTCGGCCGGGCGGGGCCCGACACTGAAGCCTTGAGACCAACAGAACAGACGCCGCCGCCTCGGCTCCCGGGGCACCCGCCACCGACCCCTCTCCGTCACCGCCGCTCCTCAGCGCTCGCCCCGGCGTCCTTGCATTCCACCCTGATAGGTGGAGACGCCAACAATCGCCAGTTAATCCTCCCGACGGCAAAGCGTTTGTCGCCGCCCGACAGGAACCGCCATGTTGGGGCCGAACCCTGACCCACCGGCGTACTTATCCCAGCAGCCCCCGCGCTCGCCCCTCACGTGACAGTGTTAAAGAAGATGGGGGCGGGGGAAGAAAGCCAGGAAGAGGGAAGTAAAAAGCGACCAAGGCCGGTCTGGAGGCTGGCGCCGGAAGTGCGACGGGTGGGCCCCCGCACTACTGGGCAGGGCTGGGGCGGGGCTACGAGCGCGGTGGGCGGAGCCAGGCGCGGAGGCACGCGGGGGTTGGCCTGGTTCTCGCGCACGTCCTTGGCAAAGCCCAGCGAAGTGTGACGTAAGGGTCGGTAGGCCGAAGCTCGTGGTCTGTGCTGTCACAGTGGTGCAGGCACCCGTTCGTCTTCCACGCCCACTCGACCCTCCTGGGAAACGGTAGGTAAACCATGTGGCTGTTCGAGCTGCCTTCTGCCCGCCCGACCTGCCCTTCCCACGCTCCTGGTGGAGCGACTGGGGGCACCCGCTCAGCGGAGAGAGCGTGCTGCCCGCCGGGTGTTTGGATGTTTCGCTGGAGCCGGCCTAAACAGGCCACGTATCATTTAAACACAACCATGCTTTCAGAAAGCTTTTAGAAAGGACTGCCATGCATGTGAACTCAACCAGTGAGCAGAAATGTGTGCCGTTGTGGGCGCTGCAGTTAGCCCGAGTGTAGGAGAAACTACTACGTTTTTGTTGGTCTCACGGAAAGGATGTGCCCAACCTCCGACCCGTTCATCCGCTGCCGCCTTCTTTTTACAGTCTGCTAGAGTATTTACTTTATCGTGATGGAGGTGTGGGAATCCAGTAATTACGTGCCGAATAAATAGAGGCCTGAACTTCTATTCCTAACTTTCATTTTTATAGATTTTTCCTCTAAATATGTAAAAGTGAATGAAAGGAATTTTACTATAATATTATTCAGCTCCTTCTGAATTAAATGACAAAAATATAAGACAAGGAAAAAAAAATGCAACACCCATAAAGCCAACATCATGGCTTTATGGTCCTTGATTTAAAGGAGGCTTCCCCAAACAAGAGTATCTCAAATTGTCAGATTGGCACCCTGAAGTTTCTACCCTGGTAAGAATTTATTACAGGTGAGTATGCCTTTCTCGTATAAATTGAAAAATGGGAGGTAGGAAAGGACAATAGGACATAATGACATGACAGCTTAGCCACAGATCAATCTAGAAAAGATAACACGTGGGAGTTGAGGATGTGGAAATTCATTTCCTTAAAACTGGCTGTGCCTGAGGACCTCTTGGAAAGCCTTCTTTTAACCCCAGGGGTATACATGTTACCTTTTGAATACCTCTAATATATCCCTTACCCTTTATAATGTAAGAATCTCACACAACAGAGCGTGACTCAAGTTATAAGATATACTTTTTGGTAACAGGGCTCCTTAATGCAAGCATACTACTTTAGTACTCAACTCAAAGTTAAAAAGGCAATTTATTTTTTACATTGAAGGTAAAACTAGCTGTATTAGGCTCTGTGAGAAGGACTTTCAAGGGTAATTTAGCTTAAATGGATTTTTGGAGATATAATTCACATACCATAAAATTCACTCCTTTAAAGTGTACAGTTCAGTGGGTTTTACTGTACTCAGAAAGTTGCACAATCATTACTGCTAATTCCAGAACATTTTCATCACCCCAAAGAGAAGCCTGGTGCCCCCTAGCAGTCAGTCTGCACCGCAACACCCCCTCTAGCCCCTGGCAATCACTAATCTACTTTCTGTCTCTATGGATTTACTTATTCTGGACATTTCATGTAAATGGAATCATACAATATATGGCCTTCTGTGTCTGATTTCTTTCACTTAGCATAACTTGCAAGTTTCATCCATATCGTAGCATGAATCAGTACGTCTTTCCTTTTTATGACTATGCCTAAATGGATTTTTGTCTTATGCATTGCCTTTACAATCTAACACCACATGCATGCACTGTTTCCAGTGAGTGACAGCACTGTAAAACACTATTTCTCTTCTAGTTTATCCTAAACTATCTAACATGTTCAACTTCTAAGGTATTGTCTTCCCCTAAAGATTAAAGCTGAGTCACTGCCACATTTGCTTTTCAGCCTACATGAATGGGGAAAAGAGAATGTAAATGTACATGACTGATGGTTTCAGATCAAATTGTAGAAATGGCATTCAGCAATTTCACTCACATCCCACTGGCCCCAGTGTGTCCAAAGGAGACTGGAAAATGTAGGCTTGAGGGTTCTGTTGCTAGATGAAGAGGAGAATGAATATGGGGTGACAGTCAACGGTCTCCACCCCACTTCATTAGGAATGAGGTACCTTGCAGGATGTATCGATATTTGCCTGAGGTCTAAGATATCACACGTCTTTCATTTCTCTGACTCCTCTGGACAATGACCCTTTTTGCATCACTTGTCCTCTGAACCATTTACTCTGTCCAGGAAACATGAAGTGTTATGGTTGGCCAGGCCTTGGCCATGTGCCCACCCTCAAGGCCAAGCAGACAGGGTCTATCACTTAAAGAGAAGAAGCTTGCTGGACAAAATAGTAATAACACAAGCAACTAAGGACCTCTTTTCCAAGTATTGAAGATAAGGCCCAGCTTCCTACTCTCCCCAGAATCAAAGAATCCCGTAAGTCGTATGCGATGCCAATTTTGAAATAGTGTGTTATCAAACATTCATGGATTGTTTTATTTTGCATGTGTGATACTGCTAGTCTCTTCTGATGTCTGGTGTGGTCAAGAATACAGACACTGAAGTCAAAGAAGTCTGAATTCAAAACCACTCCACCCCTTGTGAATAAAAATAATATCACCATTATTGTTCACCATATATCAAGCATGGCACTTCACATATATGTCTACTACATATATATTCTGCTTCTCACACAAACCCTGAGAAGCACATGTGTTGCCAGTTTTCAGATGTAGCACCTGAAGCACAGAGCAATTAATTAACTTGGCCAAAGATAGCACTGGAGCAGAACCAGCTCGGTTCTTAATCCTAGAGACTTGATCACTGGGATAAATTGTTTTTCCATATGTTTCCTCGCTTTGAAAGCATCTACAGAAATTTTAGCTTGCAATAGCTTGTAATACAGTTTTAGCAAGAAATCTGTGACTTTTAACAAGTTACTTGTCTTGTGAACCTCACATTCTTTATCTGTAAGCTTATGAAGTTGGGACTAGAAGATTTCTTGTATTCATTCCAGTATGAAGATACGAGAATCTATTATTCTTTCCACTATTATTAAATTTCACTGTGTTAACAGTAGATCGTGCTATTGAGTATTAGCTTCAAAAGCCAATAAAAAACCGGTTCTGATTCCTGAGTACATGGATCTCACATAGGAGCTAACGACCTGTACATCAGAGCATTGGAGGTCAGGGGATGCTGAGAAAATTTGTACATTAAAAGTTTCTTAAGCTTCTGTGGAATCTAAAAATGTAAATGTATATACAAAACAGAAAAAGACTCACAGACATAGGAAACAAACTTATGGCTATCAGAGAGAGGGCGGGACAAATTAGGGTATGGGACTAACAGGTACAAACTACTATGCGTAAAACAGATAAGCAACAAGGATTTACTGTATAGCATAGGGAGTTATACCCAATATCTTGTAACAACCTATAATGGAATATAATCTGCAAAAATCCTGAATGGGTATGCTGTACACCTGAAACTAATACACTATTATAAATCAACTATACTTCACTTTTTAAAAAAGTTTTGTAAGCTCAAAGATTTTTATGCTATGCTACTTTAAAACACTAAACAAAGAAAGATTTAAATATATAATACACATATTGGCCCACACTTTTTATTCTGTTTACTGTACTGGATTTTTTTGTTGTTGTTTGCGTTGGGTCTTCATTGCTGCGGCAGACGGGCTTTCTCTAGTTGCAGTGAGCGGGACCTACTCTTCCTTGTGCGTGGGCTTCTCATTGCAGTGGCTTCTCTTGTTGCAGAGCACGGGCTCTAGGCGCTCAGGCTTCAGTAGTTGTGGCACGTGGGCTCAGTAGTTGTGGCGCATTGGCTTAGTTGCTCCACAGCATGTGGGATCTTCCCAGACCAGGGCTCGAACCCGTGTCCCCTGCAGTGGCAGGAGGATTCTTAACCACTAGGCCACCAGGGAAGCCCCTGTACTGGATGTTTTAAGTATAGTTATTATCATTAAAGTTCTGACTAAAACAGATGGCATCCATTTCCTGGTTATTTTAAGGATGAATCATAGCCACAATTTTGCTCATAATTCTATTTTATACTTATTATAGGTATTTAAGCCCCATATAAATCCTCCTCTAATTTAATCTGCAGCAAGTAAAAATCTTTTATACATATTTTCTCCTTTATGCTTCTAAGATAGGGAATAATATTAGTGCTTGGTTTATAATCATATGTAAATACTTCCAAAAACAACTGGATTTGGATAAGAAAAATGTAGATGGGGGAACGGTGGGTGAGAATGTTGAAGATCTAAACTCTAAACAATTCTATAAACATTAATCCTCAAGATTTAGGCTAAAAATAAGTGCACATTTGCATGCCATATTTCGATTGGCTGCATAAACCCATGACTTTCCGTCTAGGAAAAATTATAATATCGTTTTAAATGTGAGGAACAGTCCTAGAGAGATAAAGTAATTTCCCCAAGGTTATATGCCTAGTTAGGTGCAGAGCTAGAAAACGCTTCCATTTCCTGACTTTTAGTTTCAAGCACTTTTCATTATACTTCCTCGGTTTACATATTAACTGAAATGTTTTTACTTATTTGTCCCTCCTATTTCAGAAATTATTTAATGCAATGGATATTGTTTTAATACATACTTCTTTATAAATGCTTTTAATGTCAACACATTAATAATGATTTTTATCTCTATAAAAATAAAAGGAATAGTTACAGCTGCTAAGCAGTCCCCAAAAGTCATGTACTTTTTTAGCTAACTTGCTATGCAACTTAAAAAAATATTTGCAGTTTGAAAGAAATGAAAGACCTGAACACATGAAAAGACATCTCATGTTCATGGATCAGAAGACTTAATAAGATGTCAACACTCCCCAAATTGTTCTACAGATTGATATCAAATTACCAACTGGCTTCTTTGTAGAAATTGGCAAGCTGATAGTAAAGTATATGTCAAAATTCAAGGGATCCAGAATAGCCAAAACAATCTTTAAAAAAAAAAAAAACACAAAAACACAAAAAACAAAGTTGGAGGACTCAAACCAGCTAATTACAAACTTATTACAAAGCTACAGTAACCAAGAGAGTGTGATACAGGCAGAATAAAGCCTCGCATTTAAGGGCAATTGAATTTTTTAAAGGGTACCAAGACAATTAGAGGAAAATAAAATAGTCTTTTCAACAAAAGGTGCTAGGTCAACTGGTTATCTACATGCAAACGAATGAAGTTGGACCCCTACCTCACACCATATACACAAAAATTAACTCACATTTAAAGACCTAAATGTAAGATCTAAAACTATAAAACTGTTAGAGAAAAACATAGGCATGCATCTTGATAACCTGGAATTAGGCAATGGTTTCTTAGATACAACAGCAAAAGCAAAAGCAACAACAACAATGACAACAAAAAGAGAGAAACTGAACACCACTAAATTTTAAAACCTGTGCTTCAAAGGACACTTAAGAAAGTGAAAAGACAGCCCACAGAATGGGAGATATTTTTTGCAAATCACATATCTAATATCATTTGATGAAAAACTGATAAATTTAAATACTGCCAAAAACTGGTTTTGGATACCAAAAGTGCAGAAGTACAAGGGAAAAAAATCTAGTATATGTAAAGAACTATTATAACTCAATAATCAGAAAGATAAATTATCCAATCAAAAATGTGCAACATCTAGTTAACATCCATCACCATAGATAGTTACAAAAATTGTTTTTTCTTGTGATGAGAACTTTTCAAACCTACTCTCTTAGCAACTTTTTGGTGACCATTTCACAATATATACAAATACTGAATCATTACCTTATACACCTGGAAGTAGTATACCATTATGTCAATTATAGCTTAATAAAAATGAAAGGAAACTCCTAAACAGATAAAGGTTATGTAGCAAAGATTCATAATATTATACCTAATGGTTAAATGTAAGAAAGAATTATTTCCTTTAAAATCAGAATGAGGGACTTCCCTGGTGGCACAGTGGTTAAGAATCTGCTTTCCAATGCAGGGGGCACAGGTTTGAGGAAAATCCCACATGCCTCAGAGCAACTAGGCCCAGGTACCACAACTACTGAGCCTGCGCTCTAGAGCCTGCGAGCCACAACTACTGAAGCCCAAGTGCCTAGAGCCTGTGCTCTGCAAGAAAGAGAAGCCACCGCAATGAGAAGCCCACGCGCCACAGGGAAGAGTAGCCTCCACCCGCCCGCAACTAGAGAAAGCCCACATGCAGCAACGAAGACCCAACGCAGCCAAAAATAAATAAGTAAATAAATTTATTAAAAAAAAATTATATAGTGGGATAAATATATAGCACACCTTCATCATATTTATGTAGCTGTCCATCTCTCCTCCCAAAAGTAGGAGGCAGGACTCATATTTTCAGCTTCTCTTATAGCTAAGACATAATCATTTGACTTTAGTTTTGTCAGCTAGACATATATGTGCAAGAATCCTGTCTGAAAGTGAATTATATGAGGAAACATATTTTGGGAGAGCTTTCATTTATGCTCTCATTGGTAGTGAGAGACACCATAAAGCTGTCAGTTCCACTAAAATTAATCCAGAGGTTCAGTGCAATTCAAATCAAAATACCCACAGAGATTTTATGGAATTTGACAAAGTAATCCTCAAATTCATACTTAAGAGCAAAGATCTAAGAATAGTTAAGATAATTTGGGGGACTTTGCTGGTGGTCCGGTGGTTAAGATTCCACACTCCCAATGCATGGGGCCTGGGTTCGATCCCTGGTTAGTGAACTGGGTCCCACATGCCTCAATTAAAGATCCCACATGCCTCAACTAAAGATCCCACATGCCGCAATTAATACCCAGTGCAGCCAAATAAATAAATAAATAATTTTTTTAAAAAAAGATAATTTTGAAGTTAAATAAAAAGATAGAGGAATTTGCCCGACCAGCAAGCAAGATATATTAAAGTTATAATACGGTTATCAAGAGACAGGAGTAGACAAATAGGCCAATGGAATAGAATGGAGAGCTGTGGGACAGACCAACTTGAAACATAAACAAAGTGATGTAGAACAGATTATTTGATAAACAGTGCTTCAATAATTGGTTATCTCTATGGAACAAAAACCTGATTAGTTTTCTATGTCATGGCATACAAAAAAAATCAGGTCAGGTAGAATAAAGATGCAGACAGTAATAACACTTACTTGTTGCTTATCTTGTGCCCAGTACAGTTTTAAGCATTTTATATATCCCGATTCATTTAGTCCTCATAACAACCCTGTGAGTAGGTACTATTAATATCATTCCCATTTTATAGATGAGGAAACTGAGGCAAAAGAGATTAACTAAATTGTCCCAGGCCACAGTACCACAAAGTAAAACAGCTGTGATTTGTACTCAGGTAATCTGCCTCTTGAGTACCCATTTTAAACCACTACACTAACACTGCCTCCCTTTCATGAAGGAAACAGGGACAGATTTCTTAAACAAGATTCAAAAAGTGCAAACCGTAGCAGAAAAGATTGATAATCGAACTACATTAAATTTAAGATCTTTTTATCAGAAGATCACAAAGTAGTGAAAATTCAAGCTACAAATGTGCAAAGATATATATCTACCATAAAGAACTCCTATAATTAATAAGAAAAAAGGCAATCTGTATACAATTGATACTGTATAAGTACCAGAACACAACACAATATGATACAAGTGACAAAGTCCCAAAAGAGGAAACCTGAATGACCAATATATAAGTATTCTCAAAGTTTTAAAAAATGAGCAAAGGATATAGACAGTTCTCCAAAAAAAAGATGTACAAATAGGCAATACACACATGAAAAGGACTTCACCATAATTAACCATTATGGAAATGAAAACCAAAACCATAATAAAATACCACTTCACACCCACAGGATAGCTATAATCCAAAAGACAATAGCAAGTGTGACAAAAATGTGGAGAAATTTGAACCTTCGTATACTGCTGGTGGGAAAGTAAAGTGTTGCAGCTGGTTTGGAAGACAAGCTGTTTTCCAAACTGTTAAACATAGAGTTACCATATGATCCAGCAATTTGCCTCCTAAGAGAAATAAAAACATATGTCAACACAAAAACTTGTACCTGAATGTTCATAACAGTGTATTAGTAACAGCCAAAAAGTAGAAACAATCCAAATTAACTGATAAATGAATAAGTAAAATGTGGTATAGCCATGCAATAGAATATTATTTAGCAATAATAAGAAATGAAGTACTGAGACTTCCCTCGTTGTCCAGCAGCTAAAACTCTGCACTCCCAATGCAGGGAGCCGGGGTTCAATCCCAGGTCGGGAACTAGATCCCACATGCCACAACTAAGAGTTCACATGCTGCAACTAAAGATTCCACATGCCGCAGCTAAAGGATCCCACATGCTGCAACAAAGATCCCATACGTGGCAACGAAGATCCCGTGTGCTGCAACTAAGACCCGGCATAGCCAAATAAATAAATAAATATTTTTAAAAAGAAATGAAATACTGGTACATGCTACAACATGGATGAACCTTGTAAACAGGCTAAGTGAAACAAGCCAGTCACAAAGGACCACATATGAATCCATTTATACAAAACATTTAGAATATGTACATCTATAGAGAGAGAAAATAGATTAGTGCTTGCCTAGGCCTGGTGGTAAAGATGGAGATGGGAAGAGTAGGAGAGTTTGGAGGTTATGGCTAAGGGGTGCCAGGTTTCTTTTTGAAGTAGTGGAAATATTCTAGTAATGATTGTGATGATGATGCACAACTCAGTGTATGTGCTAAAAGCAATTGAACTGTATCATTTAAATGGGTGAATTGTATGATATGAGAGTTATATCTCAATAAAGCTGTTGCCAAAAAAGGTACAAGTGCAATGTTTTGCAATTTTTAAAAAATCAGAGATGAGGAAAACTATTACAATTTTTGTTGTAAGTTTTGGTAACAGCAAAACCATAAATGAAATGAAATTCTAGTCATGGTTCTTCCACTGCCCACTTTTAAGACCTTGGAACTAGTCACTTAACCTTTCTGATCTCAAGAATCATCACCTGTAGACTAAAGATTGTATGATTGCTAATAACTCATGATTCTAAGCAATGGTCCTTAATGTTTAGAATAACAGATCTCTTTGAGAAGTTGATAAACATCAGAAGCATTCTGATGAAAATCAGAAACAAGGCACTATTAATTACTATTAGTATTTAATGTTCTGAAAATTTGGGTTAATGAAATAAAAATAAGTATAAATATTGGAAAAGAAAAGCAAATTATTACATACTCAGAAAGCTCAGATAAATTTGCTGAAAAAAATCGTGAGAATTAATAAAAGTATTCAATAAAGAATTCTAAATTCATAGTCAATAGCAATGAATAAGAATAATTCAATTAGAAAAAAAATTTTTTAAAAAGATACCACATTCAAATCCATACTCCTAAATTTGAATGTTATCTCAACCAATGAAAATTTCAACACCATATATGACAAAAACAAAACAAAACAAACAAAACTTAAATGTTCCTGTAAAAATGCTACAGTAGGGCTTCCCTGGTGGCGTAGTGGTTGAGAGTCCACCTGCCGATGCAGGGGACACGGGTTCATGCCCCAATCCGGGAACATGCCGTGGAGCAGCTGGGCCCATGAGCCATGGCCGCTGAGCCTGCGCATCCGGAGCCTGTGCTCCGCAACGGGAGAGACCATAACAGTGAGAGGCCTGCGTACTGCAAAAAAAAAAAAAAAAATGCTACAGTAACAGATAAGATCACAGTTACAGTTAATGGTCAGTTAAATTACAAATAAGCACTACTTTAGATGCATTCCACAAAATTTGATATGTTTGTTTTTCATTTTCGTTTGGTTCAAAATACTTTCCAAATTCCCTTTGCTATTTCTTTTTGTACCCATGGATTATTTAAGAGTATGTTATTTATTTCTCAAATATTTGGGATTTTTCAAATGTTTCTATTATTGATTTATAACTTAATTCCATTGTTATCAGAAGGTACTTGGTATGATTGAATTATTTAAAATTTATTGAGAGTTCGTTTAAGGTTCAGAATATGGTCTATCTTGATAAATTTTCTTTGCACATTTGAAAAAAAAGATGGATTCTATAATTGTTAGAAGGATGTTCTCTAAATGTTAATTATGTAATATTGTGTTCTTCAAGTCTTCTATATCTTTGTCTTGTATTTTTATGTTTATCTGTACTAGTTTCTTAGGGCTGCTCTAACAAATTGCCACAGACTGAGAAGCCTAAAACAAGAGAAATTTCTTTTCTCGTAGTTTTGAATTCTAGAAGCCCAAAATCAAAATGTCAGCAGGGCCAAGCTCCCTTAGAAGGCTCTAAGGAAGAATCTTCTTCCCTCTTAGAGCCTGTGATGGATACTGACAATTCTTGGCATCCTGTGGCTGGTGGCAGCTCCAGTCTCTGCTTGCTGTCACTTGGCCTGCTTCCCTATGTCTCTGTATCTTCAAACCTCTTTCTCCTTATAAGGGCCAATCCTTGGACTTAGGGCCCACTGTAATCCAGTATGACCTCATCTTAACTTGATTACATCTGCAAAGACCGTATTTTCAAGTAAGGTCACATTCATAGGCATAGGCATTAGGAATTCAACATATCTTTTTGAGGGATGCAGTTCAACCTACAATACTATTCTTTTTTTTTTTTTTTTTTTGTCTGTGTCTCGTGGCTTGCGGGATCTCAGTTCTCTGACCAGGGATTGAACCCAGGCCACAGCAGTGAAAGCCCGGAATCCTAACCACTAAGCCACCAGGGAACTCCCCTACAATACTATTCTTGTATCTAGTCTTATATCCTTATATTTATCCTCATAGAAGGATATATCCTTCTATATCTTTAGACTAAAATTTTGACTGAGTTTTGGTGTACTACTATTAATTATTGAGAGAGAAGTATAGAAATTTCTGGTTATAATTGTGGATTTGTCTTATTTCTCATTTCAGTTCTTATCAGTTTTTGCTTCATGTAATTTGAGGTTCTTTATTAGGTACATTAACATTTAGTAGTGCTAACTTCTCTTGATGAATTAACTCCTTTACTTAACAATATCTATTACTACTCCTATTCAGCATCATACTGGAGGCCCTAGCTAGCATAATAAGGCAAAAAAAAAAAAAAAAAGAAAAGAAATATCTGGTTTATGGATCAGAAAGAAAAATAAATAAATCTTCATTATTTGGCAGGATAATATATTCTACATAGAAAATTTATTTTAGTATCATAGAAAAATTATTTATAACAGAAAAAGAATTCTGCAAGTTTGCTAGATAAAAGATCAATATACAAAAAAATCAATTGTGCTATTACATATCAGCACAATTAGAAATTTGAAAATAGATGTTTTAAGAGGTACATTTTTCAATAACAAATATTTGAGACTACTGACAAAATATACATAGTAATACATATAATTATTTTTAAAACTTGGAGGTATTTTGTGAAGAAAACTACAAAACTTTATTGAAAAACTCAGGAATTTAAAAGAATGCTTAAATAGACAGAGAGATATACTTTGTTCATGAGCTCAGTACAATAAAGATGGTAGATCTTCCCCAATTAACATGTGACTTCAATTCTAAGGTTAATATTAAAATCACAATAGAAGAAATGGGTAAATTTTACTACTTCAAAACTTAAAAACTATTTTTTTTTTTTTTTTTTGGCCATGCTGCGTGGCATGTGGGATCTTAGTTCCCTAGCCAGGGATAGAACCCGTGTACCCCTGCAGTGGAAGCGTGGCATCTTAACCACTGGACCACCAGGGAGGTCCCTAAAAGTATTATTTGATCAAAAAAAGTAATAAAATTTGGGAAAACAAAAACACAGGAGGAAAAATTTATCATACATGTAACAAGAAGCAAATATGTTTTTCATATAAAGGGTTTCTAATAAAGCCTTTTTATGAGAAACATGTTTTCTTTTTGTTATATTTATGATAAATCTTTCCTTCTATGTTTTTGTTCTTATACATCTCTCAAATCAGTCCCATTTCTTCTTTCCATCCTCAGTTATTGTCTCACTTTAGCGCTTCATTATACCTCACCTCAATTTTTCAATGGCCAATTAATTGCTCTTTCAATTTCCAGTCTTGCCCAGTTCCAATTTTATTCACCAAAGTGAACTCTACAAAAATGCGTATGTAAATATGTTACTCACTTCCATAAAAATATTCAGTGACTCCCCATAGCCCAAATCCCTGGCACATATTAGGATATACCTTGACATGGTCCTTGTCCTCCCCCCAGTCTTTTGCTTCTCAAATGCAAAATTTTAACAATATTTGAAACACTTGATGGGACTTTCCTGGTGGTCCAGTGGTTAAGACTCTGTACTTCCACTGCAGGGGTCATGGGTTCAATCCCTGGTCGGGGAACTAAGATCCCGCATGCTGTGGGGCCAAAAGAAAACAAACAAAAGAAAACCTTAAATTTTCTTAAATCTATCAACTCTCTTTAACTATAATAGAATTTTAATAGAAGTTCCTTAAGCCTTTAATTACAGAAAAACTGAGACTCACTCAAAATAACTCACATACAATGCAAAGTAAAGTAAATTGTTACAATATAGACTTTTCATTAAATCCATGGACAAGAACTGAAATATAACAGGGCTTGATGCAAATAGAAATAGAAATGCTAGAGCCAAAGCTCCTTCCTCAGTCAGGGTTCTTAATGTCCTTTTCATCTCAGCCTCTTTTCTGTTATGGAGTCTATGCTTTCTCTAAGCCCCTCTCTTTCCTCTTCTTCTTTCTCTTCTTCCTTTTCTTCTTTCCCTCCTCTTTCTCATCCTCTTCCTCCCCCTTGTCCTCCTCCTCTACCCTCTTCCTCTTCCTCTCCTTTTCATTTCTTTTTATTCCTCCTCCTCCTCCTGCTCCTCCTCCTTTTCCTCTTCCTCCTTCCTCTATTTCTTACACACACACACACACACACACACACACAGAAACACACCTTTTTCTCTTTACTCATTTTACACGATACTTAATATAGTTGTCCAAATCCCAATTCTATATGATGTAATAAAGTATTTCCTCTGCTTCCCTGTTCAATTTATTAAAACAGATAAAATGGTTAGTTGTTTTTAGGTGTCCATCCTTGCTTTAATTAGCCATGGTCAGTGACAAGCAGTCATGAATTATAAAAAGTGTTATGAGAAGGGCAGGCAATGAAAACTTCCCTTTAATCCTACTACCACTTCTTCATCATTCTCTTTTAATGTGATTAATTCTTATTCTTTCAACATTAAGTTCAAATTTCACCTTCTCATGAGACAGAATTCTCTGACCTTCAGATCTAACCATAAGCTGTCCCTCTATGTGTCTCATAGCATATCTTAATATAGACTGTATCTCGTAAAATAATCATTTGTTTTCTCATCTGTTCTCTTATTTAAATTTTGAGCTTTTAGCAAGCAAGTACACATTAGGCACTCATTTCATCCCCCACATAAGATAAATGAGTGAAAGTTATAAAGAGAGAAATCTTAGAAGTTTTACTTGGTGGCTTTGTAAATTGACATCCCACTTTTGAAAAGCAATTTGAAGAGTATCAAGAGCTATGAAAATGTTAATAGTCCTGCACAAATTTGATTTCACTATGGAGAATTCATTTCATTTCATTCAATAAATATTTATTGACTACTTTTTATAGATTACACACTGCTGTAAACTAAGATTTAGAACAAGGCCAACAAAGACCTGCCATAATCATATCATGACCATTGGAAGTTTGAACCATGAACACTGCCCTCCATGGTTCTGAACAGTACTTGCCATTCAGGACACAAGTCTAGTTCACTAATATCTCCTGTGTAATCTTACACCAGAGTTGTGAAGCAGAGTGGGGGAAGAGAGAATAATAAGAGAAAAATGTAGAAGACAGAGGAAGAGAGATCATTATAAAGGCATAGCCACTTAGAGAGTCTTGATCAACCACTAGGATAAATAAGCGAATTTAGTAAGGTCACTGGATATAAAATAAGTATATTTAGATGGGGAGTTAGCTCAAGATAGCAGAGTAGAGGACGTGCGCTCACCCCTTCTTGTGAGAGCACAGGAATCACAACTGCTGAGCAGCCATCAACGGAAAAAAGCTGGAACCTACCAAAAAGGATACCCTACACAAAAAGACAAAAGAGAGGCCACAGTGAGACAGTAGGAGGGGTGCAATTACGATAGAATCAAACCCCGTACCTGCCAGGTGGGTGACCCACAAACTGGAAAACAATTATACCACAGAAGTTCTCCAGCTGGATTGAAGGTTCTGAGCGCCACGTCATGCTTCCCAGCCTGGGGGTCTGGCAACAGGAGGAGTACCCAGAGAGTCTGGCTTTGAAGGCCAGTGGGATTTGATTGCAGAACTTCCACAGGACTGGGGGAAGCAGAGACTCCACTCTTGGAGGCACATGCAAAGCCTTGGGAATAAAAGGACCCAGGGAAAAAAATCAGTGACACCATAAGAGACTGGGCCAGACCTACCTGCTAGAATTGGAGAGTCTCCTGCAGAGGTGGGGGCAGCTGTGGCTCACAGGGACAAAGACACTGGCAGCAGCAGTTTGGAGAGGTACTCTTTGGCATGAGCCCTCCCAGAGGCCACCATTAACCCCACCAAAGAGCCTGTAGGCTCCAGGACTGGGTTGCCTCAGGTGAGCAAACAACAGGGAGGGAACAGAGCCTCACTATCAGCAGACAAGTGGATTAAAGTTTTGTTGAGCATGGCCCTGACCACCAGAGGGACAAGAACGAGCTCTACCCACCACCAGTCTCTCCCATCAGGAAGCTTGCACAAGCCTCTTAGACAGCGTCACCCACCAGAGGACAGACAGCAGAAGCAAGAACTACTGTCCTGCAGCCTGTGGAATGAAAACCACAATCACAGAAAGTTAGACAAAATAAAACAGCAGAGGATTATGTCCCAGATGAAGGAACAAGATAAAACCCCAGAAAAACAACTGAGTGAAGTGGAGATAGTCCAGAAAAAGAATTCAGAATAATAATAATGAAGATAATCCAGGATATTGGAGAAAGAATGGAGGCAAGGATTGGAAAGATGCAAGAAATGTTCAACAAAAACCTAGAAGAACTAAAGAACAAACAAACAGAGATGAACAAAACAATATCTAAAATGAAAAATACAGTAGAAGGAATAAATAGCAGAATAACTGAGGCAGAAGAATGGATAAGTGACCTGGAAGACAGAACGGTGGAAATCACTGCCATGGAACAGAATAAAGAAAAAAGAATGAAAAGAAATGAAGACAGTCTAAGAGACCTCTGGGACAACATTAAATAAAACAACATTCACTCTGTAGGGGCCCCAGAAGGAGAAGAGAGAGAGAAAGGACCTGAGAAAATATTTGAAGAGATGATAACAGTTGAAACTTCCCTAACATGGGAGAGGAAACAGTCACCCAAGACCAGGAATCACAGAGAGTCCCAGGCAGGGTAAACCCAAGGAGGAGTATGCCAAGACACATACTAATCAAACTGAAAAAAATTGAAGACAAAGAAAAAATATTAAAAGCAACAAGGGAAAAATGACAAATAACATACAAGGGAACCCCCATAAGGTTATCAGCTGATTTCTTAGCAGAAACTCTGCTGGCCAGAAGGGAGTGGCATGATATATTTAAAGTGATAGAAGGGAAGAGCCTACAACCAAGAATACTGTACCCAACAAGGCTGTCATTCAGATTTGACAGAGAAATGAAAAGCTTTACAGACAAGTGAAAGCTAAGAGAATTCAGCACCACCAGATCAGCTTTGCAACAAATGCTAAAGGAACTCCTCTAGACAAGGAAGAGACAAGCAACTTAAAACAACTTTGTACATATATAGACTGCTATATCAAAACCTCATGGGAACAAGAAACCCAAAAACTACAGTAGATACACACAAAAAAAAGAAAAAGCAACCCAAACACAACACTAAAGATCATCATCAAACCACAGAGAAGAGAACAAAGAGGAAGAGAAGAAAAAAGACCTACAAAAACAAACCCAAAACAAGAAAAGGGTAATAGGAACATAAATATTGATAATTACCTTAAACGTAAGCAGATTAAAAGCTCCAGGGAAAAGACATAGACTGGCTGAATGGATACAAAAACAAGACCCATATATATGCTGTCTAGAAGAAACCCACATTAGACCTAGGGACACATACAGACTGAAAGTGAGAGGATGGAAGAAAGTATTCCATGCAAATGGAAAACAGAGGAAAGCTGGAGTAGCGGTACTCATATCAGACAAAATAGACTTTAAAATAAAGACTGTTATAAGAGACAAAGACACTACATAATGATCAAGGGATCAAGCCAAGAAGAATATATGTCAATTGTAAATATATATACATCCAACACAGGAGCACCTCAACATATAAGGCAAATACTAACAGCCATAAAGGGAGAAATCAACAGTAACACAATAATAGTGGGGGACTTTAACACCCTGCATTCATCAATGGACAGATCATCTAGACAGAAAATCAATAAGGAAACACAGGCCTTAAATGACACATTAGTCCAGATGGACTTAATTGATATTTACAGAGCATTCCATCCAAAAGCAGCAGAATACACATTCTTCTCAAGTGCACATGGAACATTCTCCAGGATTGACCACATGCTGGGCCACAAAGCAAGCCTCAGTAAATTTAAGGAAACTGAAATCATATCAAGCATCTTTTCTGACCACAATGCTATGAGACTAGAAATAAACTACAGGAAAAAAAACCTGTAAAACACACAAACACGTGGAGGCTAAACAGTATGCTATGAAACAACAAATGGATCACTGAGGAAATCAAAGAGGAAATCAAAAAATACCTAGAGACAAATGAAAATGAAAACACAACAATCCAAAACCTATGGGATGCAGCAAAAGCAGTTCTAAGAGGGACGTTTATAGCAATACAATCTTGCCTCAGGAAACAATAAAAGTTTCAAATAAACAATGTAACCTTACACCTAAAGCAACTAGAGAAGGAAGAACAAATAAAACCTAAAGTTAACAGAAGGAAAGAAATCATAAAGACGAGAGCAGAAACAAATGAAATAGAGACTAAGAAAACAATAGCAAAGATCAATGGAACTAAAAGCTCGTTCTTTCAAAAGATAAACAAAATTGATAAACCTTTAGCCAGACTCATCAAGAAAGAAAGGGAGAGGACTCAAATCAATAAAATTAGAAGTGAAAAAGGAGAAGTTACAACTGAAACCACAGAAATACAAAGGCTCATAAGAGACTGCTACAAACAACTGTATGCCAATAAAATGGACAACCTGGAAGAAGTGGACAAATTCTTAGAAAGGTACAATTTCCCAAGAGTGAACCAGGAAGAAATAGAAAATATGAACAGACCAATCACAAGCACTGAAATTGAAACTGTGATTTAAAAACTTCCAACCAAAAAGTCAAGGACCTGATAGCTTCACAGGCGAATTCTATCAAACATTTAGAGAAGAGCTAACACCCGTCCTCCTGAAACTGTTCCAAAAAATAGCAGAGGAAGGAAAACACCCACACTCACTCTATGAGGCCACCATCACCCTGATACCAAAACCAGACAAAGATACCACAAAAATATAAAATTACAGGCCAATATCACTAATGAACATAGATGCAAAAATCCTCAACAACATACTAGCAATCCAAATCCAACAACACACTAAAAGAATCATATACCTTGATCAAGTGGGATTTATCCCAGGATTGCAAGGATTTTTCAATATCCACAAATCAGACAGTGTGATACACCACACCAACAAATTGAAGAATAAGAACCATCTGGTCATCTCAATAGATGCAGAAAAAGCTTTTGACAAAATTCAACACCCATTTATGATAAAAACTGTCCAGAAAGTGGGCATAGAGGGAACATATCTCAACATAATAAAGGCCATATACAACAAACTTACAGCTAACATCGTACTCAATGGTGAAAAGCTGAAAGCATTTCCTCTAAGATCAGGAACAAGACAAGGATGTCCACTCTCACCACTTTTATTCAACATAGTTTTGGAAATCATAGCTATGGCAATCAGAAGAAAAAGAAGTAAAAGGAATACAAATTGGAAGAGAAGAAGTAAAACTCACTGTTTGCAAATAACATGATACACATAGAAAATCCTAAAGACACTACCATAAAACTACTAGAGTTCATCAATGAATTTGGTAAAGTTGCAGGTTACATAATTAATACACAGAAATCTGTTGCATTTCTCTACACTAACAATGAAAGATCAGAAAGAGAAATTCAAGAAACAACACCATTTACCATCATATCAAAAAGAATAAAATACTTTGGAACAAACCTACCTAAGGAGACAAAAACCTGTATTCCAAAAACTATAAGATGCTGATGAAAGTAATTGAAGGTGACACAAACAGATGGAAAGATATACCATGTTTTTGTATTGGAAGAATCAATATTGTCAAAATGACTATACTACCCAAGGCAGTCTACAGAGTCAATGCAATCCCTACCGAATTACCAATGGCATTTTTCACAGAACTAGAACAAAAAAATCTTAAAATTTGCATGGAGACAGAAAAGACCCCAAATAGCCAAAGCAATCTTGAGAAAGAAAAATGAAGCTGGAGGAATCAGGCTCCCTGACTTTAGACTATGCTACAGTCATCAAAACAATGTGGTACTGGCACAAAAACAGACATATAAATCAATAACAGGATAGAACAGGATAGATCAATAGAACAGGATAGAAAACCCAGAAATAAACCCATGCACCTACGGTCAATTAATCTATGACAAAGGAGGCAAGACTATATAATGGTGGAAAGACAGTGTCTCCAACAAGTGGTGCTGGGAAAACTGGACAGCTACGTGTAAAAAAATGAAATTAGAACATTCTGTAACACCTTACACAAAAATAAGCTCAAAATGGATTAAAGACCCAAATGTGAGATGGGACACTATAAAACTCTTAGAGGAAAACATAGGCAGAACACTTTCTGACATAAATCACAGCAATATTTTGTTTTAATTTGTCTCCCAGAGTAATAGAAAGAAAAACAAAAATAAACAAATGGGACCTAATGAAACTTAAAAGCTTTTGTACAGCAAAGGAAACCATAAACAAAATGAAAAGACAACCCCCAGACTGGGAGAAAATATTTGCAAATGATGTGACCGACAAGGGATTAGTCTCCAAAATTTACCAACAGCTCATGAGGCTTAGTATCATCAAAACAAACAACCCAATCAAAACATGGGCAGAAGACCTAAATAGAAATTTCTCCAAAGAAGACATACAGATGGCCAAGAGACACATGAAAAGATGCTCAGCATCACTAATTATTAGAGAAATGCAAATCAAAACTACAATGAGGTATCACCTAACACCAGTCAAAATGGCTATCATCAAAAAAATCCACAAACAATAAATGCTGGAGAGGGTGTGGAGAGAAGGGAACCCTCCTACACTGTTGGTGGGAATGTAAACTGATACAGCCACTATGTAGAACAGTATGGAGGTTCCTTAAGAAACTAAAAATAGAGCTACCATATGACCCTGAAATCCCACTCCTGGGCATATATCTGGAGAAAAACATGGTCCTAAAGGGTACATGCACCCCAATATTCATTGCAGCACTGTTCACAATAGCCAAGACATGGAAGCAACCAAAATATCCATTGACAGAGGAATGAATAAAGAAGATGTGGCATATATATATATATATATATAATATATACAATGGAATATTACTCAGCCATTAAAAAGAATGAAATAATACCATTTGCAGCAACATGGATGGACCTAAAGATTGTCATACTGAGTGAAGTAAGTCAGAGAGAGAAGGAGAAATATTGTATGATATTGCTTATAAGCAGAATCTAAAAAGAAATGATACAAATGAACTTACAAAACAGAAACAGACTCACAGACTTAGAGAACAAACTTATGGTTACCGGGGGGAAGGAGGGAGGGAAGGGGTAGTTAGGGAGTTTGGGATTCACATGTACACACTGCTGTATTTAAAATGGACAACCAACAAGGACCTACTGTTAAGCGCAGGGAATTCTGCTCAATATTATGTAACAACCTAAATGGGAAAAGAATTTGAAAAAGAATAGATACATGTATATGTATAACTGAACCACTTTGCAGTATACCTGAAACTATCACAACATTGTTAATTAACTCTACCCCAATATAAAATAAAAGGTTAAAAAAAATCCAAAAATAAAATAAAATCAGTATATTAAAAATCACTTGTGTTTCCATATACTAGAAAAATAGATAATAAAATGTTAAAACAATATAACTTTTAATAGCATTAAAAGACATCTAATACCCAAGGAAAAAATTAATGAAAGATATGCAAGACCTATATTCAGAAAGCAAAAATACGTCATTGAGAATAATTAGAGAAGACCCAAGTAAATCAAGGTGTATGCCTTCTTCATGGATTTGAGGATTCAGTGTTTTAAAGATGATGATTCTTCCCATATTGAAGAAACTTTTTGTGGAAATTGAGAATTTAGTGAAACTGATTCTAAAATTTATGTCAAAATGTAAAGGAATAAGAATAAATTCAATATTGAAGAAAAAGGACAAATTTACACTATCAGATTCCAAAACATTTCTAAATAAGGTATAAAAAGTATATTATTGTTTCAAGTGCAGACAAATGGATCAGTGGAACAGAATACAAATTTCAAAAACAGACACCAAAATTCTATGCCAGGTGTCATAGACTTCAGTGTGAAATTAAAAAAAAAAACTTTAAAAATATAACATAGGAGAATATGCCCAAGACTTTAGGATATGCAGATATTTTCTAAACATAACACAAGACACATAATGAAAGAGACTGCTGAATTGGACTTGATTAAAATTTAAATTTCTATTTAACAAATGGAAAAGCAAGTCACAGAATAGGAGATGATATTTGCAATATACATATATGACCAAAAAATTGTATCCAGAATATATTTGTAACTTCTACAAATCAATAAGAAAAAGACAGACTATGCAATTTTTAAATAGGCAAATGATGTGTATTCCTACTTCACAAAAGGGGACGTCCAAATGCCCAATAAGCATATGAAAGCATGCTCCACATTGTTTGTCCCCCACCATAATAGCTAAATTTATGTCATTGCTGATACTCAGTGTTGGCAAAAATGTGGAGCAACTGGAACTGTCATATTCTGCTGGTGGGAGTTTAAGTTGATTCAGTCCCATTGGCTTCAGCTGCTCTTCACACTTAGAATCCTGGGAACTAAATAAATCCATTACTGGCTTGCTTACCTACACCAGGACCCTCTCAGAAACACAAATAAGTCAGTTATATAATGAAGGTAAACATACTTTTATGGACCCAGCAATTCCACTCAAATACATATTTAACACATATGCATAAATATGCCCCAAAAGATTTGTACAAGAAAGTTCATAGCAGTTTATTGACAATAGCTCTAAACTGGAAAAACTCAAAATATCTATTGACAATAGAATGGATAAATTAGGGTGTATTTGTATAATAGAAACTATGCAAAAAGAATAAACAAATGCTACATGTGCAAACATAATACTATACGATTCCATGTAACAAAATAAAACAAGCTAAGCTATAATGACGTGTCAGAATAATGGTTAACTTTGGTGGAGGAATATTGACTGGAAAGGAGCATGAGATAGGCTTCTGTGGTGTTGGTAATGCTCTAGATCTTGGGAGTGGTTGCATAGATGTATTCATTTATAAAAGTTCAGTGATCTGTAAATTTAAATTTATACTCTTTCCTTGATATTTTATACTTTAATATGTTAAATTTGCCTCCCAAAAGGACCTCAAGGTGACATAGACTTTTTCCCTATGTTTTTCTCTAGAAGTTTTATAGTTTTACCTTTAATACTTAGACTTATGATCCATTTGAAGTTAATTTTGTAAGTGGTTTGAGACAGAGTGACATTGATTTTTTTCATACAGATATCAAGTTGTTATAGCATCATTTGTTAAAAGGACTTTCATTCCCATTGAATTGCCTTGCCACCTTTGTAGAAAATCAATTTACCATATACCTGAAGGTCTATTTCTGGATTCTTTACTCTGTTTCATTGATCTCTGTCTATCCTTGTGCCAGTACTATACCATCGTGATTACTATAGCTTTATAGTAAGTCTTGAAATCAGGTCAAGTCCTCCAAGTTTGTTTTTCTTGTTTTAAAATTACTTTGTCTTATATCACCTACCAATAAATATTTCTTGAGTGAACAACTTTTTAAAAATTGGTTGGCTGGGCTTCCCTGGTGGCACAGTGATTAAGAATCCGCCTGCCATTGCAGGGGACACGGGTTCAAGCCCTGCTCAAGGCAGATCCCACATGCCGTGGAG
The DNA here is from genome assembly GCF_964374135.1 of Grampus griseus. Taxonomy (NCBI): domain Eukaryota; kingdom Metazoa; phylum Chordata; class Mammalia; order Artiodactyla; family Delphinidae; genus Grampus; species Grampus griseus. The sequence continues at coordinate 47,331,858 of NC_139006.1, forward strand.
CAACTAAGCCCGTGTGCTACAACTACTGAGTCTGTGCTCTAGAGCCCACGAGCCACAACTACTGAACCCGTGTGCTACAACTACTGAAGCCCTCGTGCCTAGCACCCATGCTTCACAACAAGGGAAGCCACCACAATGAGAAACCCACACACTTCAAGAAAGAGTAGCCCCTGCTCACCACAACTAGAGAAAGCCCACATGCAGCAACGAACACCCAATGCAGCCAAAATAAATAAATAAATAAATTTATTTTAAAAATATTGCTTAGCTAATCTAGGTCACATTTTAAAATAAACTTTAGAATCAGCTCATCAACTTCTACAAAAATAACCCCACTAGAATGATGATTGGGATTGTGTTGCATCTATAGATCAATTAGAGGAGAATTGAGATATTAATAATATTGAATGTTCTAATTGATGAACACAGTGTATTTCACCATTTATTTAGGCCTTTCATTTCTCTCAGAAATGTTCTGCACTTTTCAGAAAAGAGGTCTGTATATATTTTGTTAAATTTATTCCTAGGTATTTCACATTTTGTAGTAATATTGTAAATGGAATCTTTTTTTTTTTTGATTTCCAACTGTTTGCTACCAGCACATAAAAATATAATTGACTTTTGTATATTGACCTTGTACCTCTTGATCTTGCTAAATTCATTATTTCTAGGAGTTGTTTTCTAGCATTTTATAATCATTTCTAGCATTTTTATACATCATCTGCAATAGAGATGCATTACTCCTTTCTGATTTTTATGCTTTGCATTTATTTTTCTTTTTTTATTGCAATGACCAAGACCTCCATTTCAAGGTTGAATAGGGTATCCTTACACAACAAGGACCTACTGTATAGGACAGGGAACTATATTCAATATCTTGTAGTAACTTATTGTGGAAAAGAACCTGAAAAAATATATATATATATATGTATAACTGAATCACTTTGCTGTACACCTGAAAATAACACAACATTGTAAATCAACTATACTTCAGAAAGTTTTTGAAAGGTATATTTTACTTGGTCCTGAACTTTAGAAGGAAAACATTTAACATTTCACCATCGATTATGTTCATGATTCAGATGTTAACTGAATCATGAATTTGTATTTAGATTTGTCTAACACTTTTTCTGCATCTATTAAAATGACATGTTATTTTTATTTTCTATTCCATTACTATGGTGAATACTGATTGATTTTCAAATGTTATATCAACTTTGCATTCCAGGGTAAAACCCTACTTTATCATGATATATTATCCTTTTTAGATATTGTTGGATTTGATTTACTAATATTTTATTAAGAATTTTTGAGTCTATGCTCATGAAGTATACTAGTCGATACTTTTATTTATTTTTTATAATACATTTTTCTGGTTTGTGGTTATGTTGGTCACATAAAACAAACTGGTAATTTCCTTTTCTCCTCTATTTCTGAAAGAATTTATGCAAGATTGGCATTATTTCTTCCTAAAATATTTGATTATTTACCATTGAAACTGGGGTTTTCTTCATCAAAATATTTCTGGTTTAAAAATCAATTTCTTTAATAGATACAGGGCTATTCAGGTATCGTCTCATCTTTGCCAATTTTAGTGTTTCTAGGAACTTTTTTCCATTTCATATAATTTATCAAATTTACTGGCAAAACGTTTTAATAATATCTTTTATTATTATTTTACTGTTCGTAGGATCTGTGGTGGTAACTCCTGTATCATTTTTGTTATTGGTAATATGTTATTTCTTTCCATTGATTAGTTATTCTAAGGTTTGACTAATTGTCCTAATCTTTTCAGCATGATTAGTAAATAATGTAAAAATCAGCTTTTACATTTATTAATTTTCTCTAGTGTTTGGCGTTTTCTATTACATTGATTTCTGCTCTTAGCTTTATTTCCTGGCTTCTACACTTTTGGGGTTTACTTTGCTCTTTTTTAAAGCTTATTAAGGTGGAATCTCAGATAATTGATCTTAAAACTTTATTCTATTTAATATAAGAATTTAAAGCTATAAATTTTTTATCTGAACACTACCATAGTTGCATCCGTCCTAAAATGGATATCTTGTATTTTCATTGTCATTCAGTTTGAAATGTTTTCCAATTTCTTACTTAACCCATAGTAAGACCTATGGATTACTTAGAAGTTTTTTCTTTAACTTCTGAATATTTGAGGTTTTTCAAGCGTTATGAACTGAACGTTTGTGTCCCCCCAAAATTCATATGATGAAGACCTAACATGCCAGTGTAGTTGTATTTGAAGATGGAGCCTCTAAGGTAGTAATTAAGGTTAAATAAGATCATAAGGGTTTTATGGGAATTAGTGTCCTTATAAGAGAAAACATCAGAGTTCCCTCTCTCTCTCTCTCTTTCTCTCCCTCTCCCTCTCTCTTCCCCTACTCATAAACCCACCAAGGAAAGACCATGTGAAAACATAGCAAGAAAGTGGCTGTCTACAAGCCAGGAAGAAGTCACTCACCAGAAACCAAATTTGGGTGCCTTGATCTTAGACTTCCAGCCTCCAGAACTGTGAGACAATTAACTTATGTTCTTCAGGCTACCTATGCTGTGGTATTTTTATTTCAAAATTATAATAATGCTAGTTTTTATAATTGTTCATATACTTTCCTTTATCAAATATCTTTATTTCTTCATACAGCTTTAAGTTACTGTTTAGTTTCCTTTCATTTCAACTTGAAAGATTTCTTGCATGACAGGTGCAGTGGTAATTAACTCCCTTAGCTTTTGGTTTTCTAAGACTATATCAATTTTTCCCTCATTTTTGAAGGACAGTTTTGCCAGATATAGGATTTTAGATTGATAGTTATTTCCCCCTTCAGCACTTTGAATATATAGGCTGTGGTATTTTGTTGTAGCAACCTGAGCAGCCTAATACACCAAGATACCTGTTTCGTGGTTCCTAATTTAATCCTGTTGTACTCAAATAACATATTCTACATGATTATGATTTTTCATTAGATTTTTTAAAAAATTAGTCAACAGGCTTCCCTGGTGGCTCAGTGGTTGAGAGTCCGCCTGCCGATGCAAGAGACACGGGTTCGTGCCCCGGTCCGGGAAGTTCCCACATGCCGCGGAGCAGCTGGGCCCGTGAGCCATGGCTGCTGAGCCTGCGCATCCAGAACCTGTGCTCTGCAATGGGAGAGGCCACAACAGTGAGAGGCCCGCATACCACAAAAAAAAAAAAAAAATTAGTCAACATCTTTGAGTCAATATTCATTATTCAACATGAATTTGAAAAGAAATTTGAAAATTTTAAAAGTACAATTGAAGAGCACAAATCTATTAGGGTGTTGTGTTCTGTCAATATCAGTTAAAATAGTTGATGGTTTAGTTCACATCAACTATGGTGACAAATGCTTTTAAGAAGTTTCTAATATTTTAGGTAGTGACAAAAATAATTGATTTTGCTCTAGTTATTTCATGTGTGTGTATAAGAACTCAGTTTCACATTGACTGCTGATTCTTAGGTTGACATTTTAGACTGAATCCAAGTCGCGCATTGGAAAATTGAGTCCTCTCGCATCTCATGTCTGAGCACTTTTTCTCTTCCTCGACAAGCATTTAGAAATCAATGTGGATTGGAACCAAGATGGCGGAAGAAGGACGTGCTCTCACTCCCTCTTGTAAGAACACCAGAATCACAACTAGCTGCTGGACAGTCATCGACAGGAAGACAGTGGAACTCACCAAAAAAGATACCCCACATCCAAAGACAAAGGAGAAGCCACAATGAGACGGTAGGAGGGGCTCAATCACAGCAAAATCTAATCCCATAACTGCTGGGTGGGTGACTCACAGACTGGATAACACTTATACCACAGAAGTCCACCCACTGGAGTGAAGGCTCTGAGTCCAACATCACACTTCCCAACCTGGGGGTCTGGCAACGGGAGGAGGAATTCCTAGAGAATCAGACTTTGAAGCCTAGTGGGATTTGATTGCAGGACTTCGACAGAACTGGGGAAAACAGAGTCTCCACTCTTGGAGGGCACACACAAAGTAGTGTGCGTGTTGGGACCCAGGGGAAGGAGCAGTGACCCCATAGGAGACTGAACCAGACCTACCTGCTAGTGTTGGAGGGTCTCCTGCAGAGGCGGGGCATGGCTGTGGCTCACCGTGGGGACGGGAACACTGGCAGTGGAAGTTCTGGGAGGTACTCCTTGGCGTGAGCCCTCCCAGAGTCTGCCATGAGCCCCACCAAAGAGCCCAGGTAGGCTCCAGTGTTGGGTTGCCTCAAGCCAAACAACCAACAGGGAGGGAACCCAGCCCCACACATCAGCAGTCAAGCAGAATAAAGTTTTACTGAGCTCTGCCCACCAGAGCAACACCCAGCTCTACCCACCACCAGTCGCTCCAATCAGGAAACCTGCACAAGCCTCTTAGATAGCGTCATCCACCAGAGGGCAGACAGCAGAAGCAAGAAGAACTATAATCCTGCAGCCTGTGGAACAAAAACCACATTCACAGAAAGATAGACAAGATGAAAAGGCAGCGGGCTATGTACCAGATGAAGGAACAAGATAAAACCCCAGAAAAACAACTAAATGAAGTGGAGATAGGCAACCTTCCAGAAAAAGAATTCAGAATAATGAGAGTGAAGATGATCCAGGACCTCGGAAAAACAATGGAGGCAAAGATCAAGAAGATTCAAGAAATGTTTAACAAAGACCTAGAAGAATTAAAGAACAAACAAACAGAGATGAGCAGTACAATAACTGAAATGAAAAATACACTAGAAGGAATCAAGAACAGAATAACTGAGGCAGAAGAACAGATAAGTGACCTGGAAGACAGAATGGTGGAATTCACTGCTGCAGAACAGAATAAAGAAAAAAGAATGAAAAGAAATGAAGACAGCCTAAGAAACCTCTGGGACAACATTAAACATAACAACATTAGCATTACAGGGGTCCCAGAAGGAGAAGAGATAGAGAAAGGACCCGAGAAAATATTTGAAGAGATTATAATCAAAAACTTCCCTATCATGGGAAAGGAAATAGCCATCCAAGTCTAGGAAGCACAGAGGGTCCCATACAGGATAAACCCAAGGAAAAACACGCCAAGACACATAGTAATCAAATTGGCAAAAATTAAAGACAAAGAAAAATTATTGAAAGCGGCAAGGGAAAAACGACAAATAACATACAAGGGAACTCCCATAAGGTTAACAGCTGATTTCTCAGCAGAAACTCTACAAGCCAGAAGGGAGTGGCATGATATATTTAAAGTGATAAAAGGGAAGCACCTACAACCAAGATTACTCTACCCAGCAAGGATCTCATTCAGATTCAATGGGGAAATCAAAAGCTTAACAGACAAGCAAAAGCTAAGAGAATTCAGCACAACCAAACCAGCTCTACAACAAATGCTAAAGGAACTTCTCTTAGTGGGAGACACAAGAGAAGAAAAGGACCTACAAAAATAAACCCAAAGCAATTAAGAAAATTGTCATAGGAACATACCTATCGATAATTACCTTAAACGTGAATGGATTAAATGCTCCAACCAAAAGACACAGGCTTGCTGAATGGATACAAAAACAAGACCCATATATATGCTGTCTTCAAGAGACCCGCTTCAGACCTAGGGACACATACAGACTGAGAGTGAGGAGATGGAAAAAGATAGTCCATGCAAAGGGAAATCAAAAGAAAGCTGGAGTAGCAATACTCATACCAGATAAAATAGACTTTAAGAAACAGAAGGAAGGACAAGAGAGAAGGAAGGACACTACATAATGATCAAGGGATCAATCCACGAAGAAGATATAACAATTATAAATATATATGCCCCCAACAAAGGAGAACCTCAATACATAAGGCAACTGCTAACAGATATAAAAGAGGAAGTCAACAGTAAGACAATAATAGTGGGGGACTTTAACACCTCACTTACACCAATGGACAGATCATCCAAAATGAAAATAAATAAGGAAACAGAAGCTTTAAATGACACAATAGACCAGGTAGATTTAATTGATATTTATAGGACATTCCATCCAAAAACAGCAGATTACACTTTCTTATCAAGTGCGCACATAACATTCTGCAGGATAGATCACATCTTGGGTCACAAATCAAGCCTCAGTAAATTTAAGAAAAGTGAAATCATATCAAGCATCTTTTCTGACCACAACGCTATGAGATTAGAAATGAATTACAGGGGGAAAAACGTATAAAACACAAACACGTGGATCCTAAACACGGCATTACTAACCAAGAGATCACTGAAGAAATCAAAAAATACCTAGAGACAAATGACAATGAAAACACAACAATCCAAAACCTATGGGATGCAGCAAAAGCAGTTCTAAGAGGGAAGTTTATAGCTCTACAAGCCTACCTCAAGAAATAAGAAAAATCTCAAATAAATAATCTAACCTTACACCTAAAGGAACTAGAGAAAGAAGAACAAACAAAACCCAAAGTTAGCAGAAGGAAAGAAATCATAAAGATCAGAGCAGAAATAAATGAAATAGAAACAAAGAAAACAATAGCAAAGATCAATGAAACTAAAAGCTGGTTCTTTGAGAAGATAAGCAAAATTGATAAACCATTAGCCAGACTCATCAAGAAAAAGAGGGAGAGGACTCAAATCAATAAAATTAGAAATGAAAAAGGAGAACTTACAACAGACACCACAGAAATACGAAGCATCCTAAGAGACTACTACAAGCAACTCTATGCCAATAAAATGGACAACCTGGAAGAAATGGACAAATTCTTAGAAAGGTATAACCTTCCAAGACTGATCCTGGAAGAAATAGAAAATATGAACAGACCAATCACAAGCACTGAAATTGAAACTGTGATTAAAAATCTTCAACAAACAAAAGTTCAGGACCAGATAGCTTCACTGGTGAATTCTATCAAACATTTAGAGAAAAGCTAACACCCAGCCTTCTCAAACTGTTCCAAAAAAATGCAGAGGAAGGAACACTGCCAAACTCATTGTATGAGGCCACTATCACCCTGATACCAAAACCAGACAAATATACTACAAAAAAAGAAAATTACAGACCAATATCACTGATCAATATAGATGCAAAAATCCTCAACAAAATACTAGCAAACAGAATCTAGCAACACATTAAAAGGATCATACACCATGATCAAGTGGGATTTATCCCAGGGATGCAAGGATTCTTCAATATATGGAAATCAATCAGTGTGATACACCATATTAACAAATTGGAGAATAAAAACCACATGGTCATCTCAAAAGATGCAGAAAAAGCTTTTGACAAAATTCAACACCCATTTATGATAAAAACTCTCCAGAAAGTGGGCATAGAGGGAAACTACCTCAACATAATAAAGGCCATATACGACAAACCCACAGCAAACATCATTCTCAATGGTGAAAAATAGAAACCATTTCCTCTAAGATCAGGAACAAGACAAGGATGTCCATTCTCACCACTATTATTCACCATAGTTTTGGAAGTCCTAGTTTCAGCAATCAGAGAAGAAAAAGAAGTAAAAGGAATACAAATTGGAAGAGAAGAAGTAAAACTGTCACTGTTTGCAGATGATATGATACTATACATAGAGAATCCTAAAGATGCCACTAGAAAACTACTAGAGCTAATCAATGAATTTGGTAAAGTTTCAGGATACAAAATTAATGCACAGAAATCTCTTGCATTCCTATACACTAATGATGAAAAATCTGAAATAGAAGTTAAGGAAACACTCCCATTTACCATTGCAACAAAAAGGATAAAATACCTAGGAATAAGCCTACCTAGAGAGACAAAAGACCTGTATGCAGAAAACTATAAGACACTGATGAAAGAAATTAAAGATGATACCAACAGACGGAGACATATACCATGTTCTTGGATTGGAAGAATCAATACTGTGAAAATGACTCTACTACCCAAAGCAATCTACAGATTCAATGCAATCCCTATCAAATTACCAATGGCATTTTTTACAGAACTAGAACAAAAAATCTTAAAATTTGTATGGAGACACAAAAGCCCCCGAATAGCCAAAGAAGTCTTGAGGGAAAAAAATGGAGCTGGAGGAATCAGGCTCCCTGACTTCAGACTATACTACAAAGCTACAGTAATCAAGACAGTATGGTACTGGCACAAAAACAGAAACATAGATCAATGGAACAACATAGAAAGCCCAGAGATAAACTCACGCACCTATGGTCAACTAACCTATGACAAAGGAGGCAAGGATATACAGTGGAGAAAAGACAGCCTCTTCAGTAAGTGGTGCTTCGAAAACTGGACAGCTACATGTAAAAGAATGAAATTAGAATACTCCCTAACACCATACACAAAAGTAAACTCAAAATGGATTGGAGACCTAAATTTAAGACAGGACACTCTAAAACTCTTAGAGGAAAACATAGGAAGAACACTCTTTGACATAAATCACAGCAATATCCTTTTTGATGCACCTCCTAGAGTAATGGAAATAAAAACAAAAATAAACAAATGGGACCTAATTAAACTTAAAAGTTTTTGCACAGCAAAGGAAACCATAAACAAGACGAAAAGACAACCCTCAGAATGGTAGAAAATACTTGCAAATGAATCAACGGACAAAGGATTAATCTCCAAAATATATAAACAGCTCATGCAGCTCACTATTAAAAGAACAAACAACCCAATCCAAAAATGGACAGAAGACCTAAATAGACATTTCTCCAAAGAAGACATACAGATGGCCAAGCAGCACATGAAAAGCTGCTCAACATCACTAATTATTAGAGAAATGTAAATCAAAACTACAATGAGATATCACCTCACACCAGTTAGAATGGGCTTCATCAGAAAATCTAGAAACAACGAATGTTGGAGAGGGTGTGGAGAAAGGGGAACCCTCTTGCACTGTTGGTGGGAATGGAAACTGATACAGCCACTATGGAGAACAGTATGGAGGTTCCTTAAAAATTAAAAATGTAATTACCATATGATCCAGCAATCCCACTACTGGGCATATACCCAGAGAAAACCACAATTCAAAAAGACACATGCACCCCAATGTTCATTGCAGCACTCTTTACAATAGCCGGGTCATGGAAGCAACCTAAATGCCCATCAACAGATGAGTGGATAATGAAGATGTGGTACATATATACAATGGAATATTAGTCATAAAAAGGAACGAAATTGGGTCATTTGTTGAGACGTGGATGGATCTAGAGACTGTCATACAGAGTGAAGTACGTCAGAAAGAGAAAAACAAATATTTTATATTAACACATGTATGTGGAACCTAGAAGAATGGTACAGATGAACCAGTTTGCAGAGAAGAAATTGAGACACAGATGTAGAGAACAAACGTATGGACACCAAGGGGGGAAAGCCGCGAGGGTGTGTGTGTGATGAATTGGGAGATTGGGATTGACATGTATACACTGATGTGTATAAAATTGATAACTATTAAGAACCTGCTGTATATAAAAAAAAATACAAAAAAAAAGAAATCAATGTGCTAGCCTTGCTTTCTGCTGACAGGCAGTAGTGACACTGCAAGTATAGATTTTGGCTGATAGCAGCTTAAAATCAACATCTTAATAATGACAATACTTTAAAACATAAAGTTTAAATAGAAGTTATGCTACAACAGTGAAATGACAGAAGCTAGTATTCCTTTTTTGGGGCAAAACACTTCCACAGCATTTTCTATTATCTATTTTAAGGGTCAACACTGACTGTCCCTGGGTAGAAAATTGAGACAATTGTTTGGATAAGTTAGTTCTTCCTTCATCCACTTTTCCTGCTGATCCCCCAGTTTCCAAAATAAAACAAACAAAATAAAACAAAGAACAACCAATTTAGTCATAGTTATTCAGAAAGTTCAGACCAAAGGGCGTCATTTGGTTTGAATTATATGGTTTGCTTTCCCCAGATAATCATTCTACCTTGCCTATGTATAGATACTCTCTTAAGGTTGCTGTCATGGAAAAGCAATTGAGTACATTTTGCAGAAGCTAAGATGACTCAACTCACTTACTTAAAGTCACATTGGACTTTAACTCATCTTGCATTTAAAGCCACGTTTATAAAAATACCAGTGGGTACAAAAGTGCTAATAACATCTGTGATCCAAAGTTGGGTCTGGGTATTTATTTACTTTTGCTTGCAGATTATGGTTTACATACTTATGCAACGCTCTAGAGGTTATCGGAAGACAGAATCCCTGATATAGGCTTCGTATTTCACATCTTGGGCAAGTCCCTTAATCTAATACATATACATAAATTCTCTCATTTTTACACATACTTAAATTCTCTCACTTTTTTAAATGAAATTATTTCACTTTACATATCTAAACATTATTATATTTACACTTGTCCACTGATTTGAAATTCTGAAACTGTAAGAAGTGTAATTTCTAAAAAGATCTAAGGTATAAAATTCTTTCACTATGCTTCAAAACATATGGAAAAGTTAAGGAAACTTTTGCTTGAATTCTTAAACTCCAAGTAGAAATCCTTGAATGATGATAGCTACCACTTACAGAGCATTTACCAAGGCTAGGTCCTGTTCAGACTGTTCTACATGTATTAATTCGTTGAAAATTCACAATTCTAAGAAGTAGGTCTTATTATTATGCCCAGTGCACAACTGAGGGAAACAAGGCACAGAGAAATTAATTGACTCACCCAAGAAATCTCATGTAGTAAGTGGTAGCGTTAAAATTTAAACTCTGACAGTCAGACTGTGACTCCATACTCTTATCTATTATATGCTATACCCCTTCTGTTGCCATGACTCTTTATAATGACATAACTTGTGTTTTGACTTTCTCCTCAATAAATACTTGATACATGAATCTGAATAGAATCCTTAATATTGTATTTGAGAAAAAATAGAGTTGTGTTTTCTGAGAATAACCACAAGATATGAAGAATATTGATTTGAAAAATAATACTTAATATTTCTGCCTTTTTTTTTTTTTTTTGGTGATACACGGGCCTCTCACTGTTGTGGCCTCTCCCGTTGCGGAGCGCAGGCTCCGGACGCGCAGGCTCAGCGGCCATGGCTCACGGGCCCAGCTGCTCCGCGGCATGTGGGATCTTCCCGGGCCGGGGCACGAAACCGTGTCCCCTGCATCGGCAGGCGGACTCTCAACCACTGCACCACCAGGGAAGCCCAACATTTCTGCTTTAGTTTGAGGAATCACTGGCACCAGTCTTAAAACCATATGACCATAAGGTTTATCAGAATAAACCAGAACAAACTTATAAAATGCATCCGGGACCTCCTGCACATGTTTTTAAGCAATCAAGTCCATGTCCTGGCCAAATTTCCTTCTGGACAATATTTTGCACCACAAAACTAGCTCTAACTTCCAAACTACACAGTGGGCCAGAATATGAAGTTGGAGACATGGTCTTTGTATTAGTTACTGAAAAAATAAAATGCTGAGGTCATCCCTGATACCCACTAAATTCACTGGCCCTACAAAGACATTGACACGCTCAATTTGGCAGCCATTACACAGGTTTGGGAGGCCAAAAATTGCAAGAATATTTTAAAGTCTCTACAGTGTTATATTTGGTCCCATAAAATGTGAAAGAACTTTGAAAAACATAATATTCAAATATAAAATAGTATTTTTACCATCATCAGAATCTGTAGGCTTCTCTATTCTCCAACACCAATGGATTAAAATCTGAGAGTATACAATTCTGCTTTCATCCATCTAAATGCTCTTCCGGAAAGGAAAGGCAACTCAATCTTTCCACAGTCTCCTTGCAGGCATCTGTGCATAATCTCAGCTGCTCTGCTGAAGGCTGTAACCACTGCTTGCAGTGGCACTGCTAGTCCTTCTCCCCTTCTGCGGAGCTCCACCCTCCCATCATGTCCCTCTCCACACCTCCTCCTCACCCCACTTGTATTCATTGACTTTGTCTTGTCACTCACGCCCCCAGCCCTCACTCAGAGCAGTGCATCCATGACTGACGATTTATAGAGGCACTCGGCCCACACGCAGGATGTGATGCCCGCGGGATGTGATCTTCATCCTACTTCTGAAAGTCAGCACTTCCTGGGATGATTCTCTGAAAATTGATAACAGGTTTTCTTCTAGAAAATTGCAGGGCAAGTTGAGCTCAATCTATTTCAAGAAAATGCCCTTGAAGTTTCAATTTTTAAAAAGCTGAAAGGTTACATTTCTGGCACTGCAAGTTACACATACCTTCAAGACTATGTCCTTGAGGTCATAATATGAGATATTTTATACTACTTATGCTTGGAAATATACATCAGGAATATGAATGAGATCAGGCACAACTCTGCAATTAGTTTAGAGCTATGAGAAACATGGTTCCACAGAAAACCTAGGTTCTGTATCAAATTGTACCAGGTAACCTTTTCAAATGTAATATAGAATTGTACTATGTGGCCTAATTCCTTCATCAGATTCTGGGTTTCACACTGACCAAAGGGAAAGAAGGAACATAAAATCTAATATTCAAAAAAGAATTAAAAGCTACAATATTCCAGCCAGGTGATAGTCTAGCCTCTGTTTGGTTACCTCTAATGATCAAATACCAAAGCAAAAATCTAATCTACATCTTAGGTTAAGCTAAAATATGCCTCCTCTGATGGCTACCCTTTGTGTTTTGCTTTCCAGAGCAATGTATAAGAATGCTACCTCCTTTTACATATTTGAAGACAGCTAGCTAGCTATTGTGTGCCCTTATCATCTGCTCTTCTCTGGTCCAAAAATACACACCCTTTTTAGCAGTTCCATTTACCAATGATTTTAAGTTCCCTCACATCTCTGAGAATATTTTCATTTGTCTGTGTTTCTCTAAAAATGCAGTGCTTAGAGTTGAACACAGTGTCCCACATATGATCTGACCAGTACAAAGTACAATGCAACTATTATCTTCCATCATCTAGAGTATACTTTTTTTAAGGTCATATAACAATTAGGAATTTAAAAAAAGAAAGTTTTACAGTGACTACCATGTATGTAGCGGCATTCCAAAAGTATGTCTGAATGTTCTTAACGAAAAGCCAGCATGTTTTGCTTGTTTGGTTTTTTCTTTGTTTTGGTTTGGTTTGGTTTTTTTGGCCACGCCACACAGCTTGCGGGCTCTTAGTTCCCCATTAGTTCCCTGACCAGGGATCGAACCTGGGCCCTCCCTTGGCAGTGAAAGCGTGGAATCCTAACCACTGGACCACCAGGGTATTCCCTTCTTTGCTAGTTGTTTTGTGTGTGTTTTTAAGAAAACTTGCAGAATAGACTTGAAGGTTTATGAGACATTTAATTTTGTATCCACCTTCTCAGTATATTTGATATTTAGGTGTAACATAGATATTCTACCCTTTTAAAGGAATAGTTGTATTAGCATCAGTAACCACTTTCATTTAACTCAATTTTAACTTTTTTTTTTTGGCCACGCCCCGCAGCATTTGGGATCTTAGTTCCCCCCACCGGGGATCGAACCTGTGCCCCCTGCAGTGGAAGCTCAGAGTCTTAACCACTGGACCACCAGGGAAGTCCCTAACTCAATTTAAAATCAGTCTGTCAGCCTCTCAGAAGTGAGTCTTGCCTGAACAGAATTCCACTGACTAGGACTTAGATCATGAATATAGTACTTGGCCAGCTGTTGCTGTAAGGTGGCAGCACTTACTGATATCATTGTTCTTCTCCAAGGGAACAAAGCAGGGTGTTCTTTGAGGAAGCCTCCCAAACAGGAAGCTGGCATGATCTATTTTCTAATGTAAATATGAGTCACGTATTTATTTGTTTTAGCAGAGTAGACGTTTCTGTGAAATGATGAAAATGTTTTCTGCAGTAATGATAGTGACCAGACAGAGTTAGGAATCACCATTTTGTCCAAGCAGGTGTTTGCTGGGAACAGGATATAAAAATTACTCACCATCATGTTAACCATCCTATCTCCAGCCATTGATACAATGTTTAGCGAAAGGCAGACTCCAAAACACTTGGAAATTAAGTCAAAAAAAGAGGAAGGGAGGAAAATGCTGGAGGGAAGAAGTTTCAGGATTACTGTAAAGGTCAAAACCACCAGATTAAACCCCAAATATTGGTGCAGGATGAGATCTCTGAGATCAGTGTCCAACCTCCTTATATTATATATGGCAACTGGAGACACAGAAGAGTTAAGTAACTTGCCCAAGTTTACAGTATCTCAGTCCAGTTAGTTACTGAGTCACTTGTAAGTCTTAATTCAGACCTTATGTAATAGCAGTAGAGCTGCAGAAGGAATTATCAAGGGAAGGCCCTGGGATCTCCCACTCTGGCTCCAGATTAGTTCCCTAAGCATGCCTGGATTGCAGGAAGCTTAGGAAGAGTTCTTAACCACAGACCTGGAAGAAACCCTAGGATTTAAATGAGTAGTCAAAAGCAAGACATGGTAGAGCAGTTTGATTCTGAGTACCAGAATGAGACTGAGCAAATCGACATATGCTGTTACTTCCTTACTGCCAGTGGCCTACACTTCTCTCCACGCACACACCACAGTCCCCTCTTTGTGATAACTTGGGTTAGACTGAAGTAGATCAAACTCGGACAGGAGTTAGCGCTCTCAGAGATGACAACTTGCCAGTAGAAATCAGAGACCATGACAGCACAGATGAAAGCTTGCTTCTCCCAACACCAGGGCCGAAAGATGTTAATAGATATTATCCCTGAAATACAAAAAAAAAAAAAGTTCTGCAGCCAATCTTTAGAAAATGTTTAGTTAAACATTTCTTCACTGAAAGACTTACAGGGCTTGTGATATGCTAATATGAGTTTTGAATCTCCAAAAGGCAAATTGGAGATTTGGCAAACTTATTTGACCATTGTTAAATTAATTAAACATGGAGGCCCTTAGACAGGTGGCTCTATGCCCTGTCTGCCTACTAAGCAAACTGAAATCTAAACCTGTAAATACCTCAAAGTTAGGAAATTGAAACTTAAGGACAACCATTTACAAACAGCCACCTAGGCTTTAAGCTATAGACAATCAAATAATTTCCTTTCTTTGCTTCTGCACTTTCGCTATATAAGTCTTCCCCTGGCTCCTGTTGGCTGTGCACTCTTAACCATTTCCGGTTTGGGGCTGCCCTGTCCCAATCAATTTTTGCTCAAATAAACTCTTCAAATTTTTAATATGCTTCAGTTTATCTTTTAACACCACAAACCTCTTACATTTTCTTCCGATTTAAAGGATTTATTTTTCCAAGGAGTATGCTTGAGGACAAAGGTTTTCAAATTTATTTTTACTGTGACTTCAGCTAGGGATATATTTCATATCAGAAACCACTACACACATACTTGTAAATGTAAACCTGAAACGTTTCATAAAACAATACCTACCTTTTTTATATGGGCTGCACATCTTTTCTATTCTACTTTTCTTTCTAATGTATGCTGGATTTTTAAACTCACTAAAGTGATTTCACAATCTATCCACGGGTCACAACCTGAAGTTGAAAAAAAACATTGTTTTAGCAAATACCGGGGTATGATTTAGCAATTTCTCCTCCTCTGTACCCTGTAGTCTTCCTTTTACCTGTGAGCTGTGCAATATTATTGATTGAACCTATGATCTACCTAGGATGAATCCAAATAATAGGGGTTAAGTAATCCTCAGTTATTTCACTGCAGTTATATTGGAGCATACCTTGAAGGAAGCATAGTGGAAAAAGCCTGGAAGCAGAGTGATCACGGTCGTCAAAGAGATCTCAGTATTTTTGCAAGATCTCAGTATCTTTGCAAGTGTCTTTGCAAGAGATCTCAGTATCTTTGCAAGATCTCAGTATCTTTGCAAGTGTCTTTGCAAGAGATCTCAGTATCTTTGCAAGATCTCAGTATCTTTGCAAGTGTCTTTGCAAGACACTTTTTGACCCGTGTAGTGAAAGAAGGGGAACCACAACTACATTATATTTTAACATAGTGGATATGCTGTTGACAAGAATGAGGTACTGATTTGCAACAATCAATAAGATGTTTTGTTCAATGAATTAAGCAAGGTGTACAATGTTGTATACAATACGCTTTTATTTGTGTAAAAAAGGGGGGTTATATATTTATATGGTTGGTATGTATAGAGTATCTCTGGAGGATAAACTGACCACAGTGGTGTGTCATTTGCTGGGGTTACTGTAGGAAGGACTTTTTTTTTCACTGCATTTCCTTTTATATTGTTTTAATATGTATTACTTTTGCAAAAATATAATATATTATTAGGTGGATAAATAAGCATATTTCATGAGAGCTGGGAAAATCTGAAAAATGAAAGGACTTCCAGTATTTGCTTTTGTAAGTCACTGCTAGCAATGATATCTCTGAGAAATAAAAGGAAAGCTCTAGGTCCAAGTCTTGAAGACGTATGTATGTACTATAGTGACTGTTAGACATTCTGCTTCATTCACTGTACTCTTGACCTTATTAATAAGAACAATCTCTGTTTAGGGTGTGTGTTCTTTATTCCAGCTTTTCCCCAATATACAGAGATTTTTAAATACAGGAAAAGGGGTCCAAATATGTTTTCTCAGGATGGTGCAGGTTCTTCTGCTTTACTTGCAGAGGGGTAGAAGCACCAGAGGCAGAGGAAAAAAAAGAAGAAACTGAACAAGAGGAATATCCTGGGAGGGGCAGGTCTCCAAGAGGAGAAAGCTAAAGGGAGCTACCAGTACTTTGGGTAATTCAAGAGGGATAGCAGCAGTGGTTTTCAAACTTTAACATCCACAAAAATCACTAGGGATGCTCATTAAAAATTTAGTCTCCTGGAACTTCCCTGGTGGTCCAGTGGTTAAGAATCCGCCTTCCAATGCAAGGGACGTGGGTTAGATCCCTGGTCGGGGAACTAAGATCCCACATGCCTTGGGGCAGCTAAGCCCGCACCGCAACTACTGAGCCCACGCACCGCAACGAAAGATCCTGCATGCCACAACAAAGACCCAACGCAGCCAAAAAAAAAAATTTATCCTCCTGAGTCCCGCTCCCAGAGATTCTGGTACAGGGGTGGTCTTAGGAGTCTGGGAATGGATAAATTCCCTTTTCTGAAGCTTCTGTGATAAGACTTACATAAAGTGAAATGTGAAAATCCTGTGAGAAAGAAACACAGGCACGTAAAACAAGACAAAACAAAAATCAGAGATCATTTATGCTATGTATATCACCGACACAAGGACTGCTTATATAAGAAAACTATCTGTTTTTAACCTCTAAAGCAGATTTTCTTAAGATAGGCATATGTACATGTAAAGAACAATGCCTGACACTGGATATGAGTTTAAGGTACAAGCTATTATGATCTTTTTTAAGGATATGTAAAAGATCATATGTACAGTTATGTAGATGAACCAACTCTATAGGTGATGCAGGGATGGGTTGAGAGATCTCATATTATGAGAAATATTTCTCTATAACTTAGAGTTCTGGGTCTGAGAATGTTAGTTTTCCAGACAATGAGTCACGTAAATGCTTGAGGGTCTATACAGTATCCAAACAGTGTTTGAAAGTAATGATGGAGTCTGTCCAATTGGTTTAAAATTTGTATATAAATTGTCATCAATGGCACATTGCAAGCAACAACATTATTAAAAGTACAACGTCACAAACACGTAAATATACCTTTGAGTCTTTTCCTTACTTCATCTCACCAGATTGTTTTCAATTTTATTTTGTTTTCCTTTGCAAAGTTGGTGAATACCCAAGCACTGGTCCCAGTGTGGGTTTAAACTTCGTTCTAAATGCTTGAATAATGTCCCAGATTCTGTCTCCTTTTTTAAAGCAACAGCCTTTCAGCCTAACGTGAGTCACTCCTCCAGATGTGAGTTTTCCTGTTAGCAGAAGCCGTTAACCTGATCTGCAATCCGAGTGTTAACTCCTCCTTGGAAGTTTCCAAACCTGGGTAATCACGTAGATAACATCATGTCTTATCAAGTTCCCTCCACTCCCAAGAGAACGGGGTTCATTCAATAAATATTCCATACTTGGTATCTTAGAGGCCAGCAAAAAAGAAGACCTTTAAAACATTCAGTGCCATTCAACTGGCCCAGCATCTTTCAAGGGTCCCTCCTTTTCTTGAATCTGGGCCATAGATGCCTTGTGAAAACATATAGACATCTTTATCTTTACAGCACCACTTTCTAGAGGTTGTCTAGCTTTGGCTTTGTTTAAGGCTTGTAAAGAACTCACCATCTGTCAAGGCAGCCCATTCTATTTTTAAGAAACTTGGTAATTAGAAGGCCTTTGCTTCTGTTCCTTCTAAATATGCCCAGTGGTGTTTACCCAAATTCATGTGCCCTTTGAAAGAAAGTGGAATGACTTCATCTCTCATGCAAGTGGCGGCTTTTCGGCTTTATCAAAACATCTGTGATAGTCTCTCCTGCTCTCTTTTTCTTTTGTCTGGCTCCTGAAAGAGGTGGGAGGGAATTATGCATTTGGATTTACTATAAATGCGAATCTAGTTGTATTTAAGCTTACTTTATACATAGAGACTCAACAACCAAAAAAATCTCTAGAAGACATAGGGATTAGAATGCACTTGAAACCTAGCAGGAGATTCTCCCTGAAAGACGCATGTATAGTTTATTCTTTTTCAGTAGGTATGCTTGGGTGGTGGATCATCTTTAGTGTGATTCTTTTGCTTTTCTAACAATGTGTGTGTATATAAGTTATATAACTTTGAAATGAAATAAAAACATGTAGGGGCTAAAATTTTGACTGCGCGGGAGCTGATAACACGTTCTGTGAATAGGGAATATGGAATTCTTTCCCGAGTTTCTTGAAGGCCAGGACTCTCTTGCTCTTCTTGATATCACCAGTGCCTAGTGTAATAGCATGCACAAAGTTGACCTCAATAAATACTTGTTGAATTGCATTTACCTGAATTTCCAGAAGTGGAGAGATCACCAAAGAGAGATACAGACCAGTAAAAGGGGACTGAAATTACTTCAAGGAAGATTTTTTTAACTGGACTTTTATAATCTTGTCCTTTTACTCCCAAAAACACCCTCAAGGAGATAAAATTATACTGATAACTCTTTGGTAAATTGTGTGTAGAGACGCCCTCCCCACCTTAAAAGCTTTGTCTTTTGAAGCATCAGTATGCTTTTTTATTTTTTATTATTTATTAATTTATTTATTTTGGCTGCACCAGGTCTTCGTTGCGGCACGCGGGATCTTCGCTGCGGCATGTGGGATCTTTTAGTTGCGGCAGGTGGACTTCTTAGTTGCGACATGCGAACTCCTAGTTGCAGCATGCATGTGGGATCTAGTTCCCTGACCAGGGATCGAACACCCTGCATTGGGAGCACAGAGTCTTACCCACTGCACCACCAGGGAAGTCCCCTCTCTTTTTTTATTTTTATTTTTATTGGAGTATAGTTACTTTACAATACTGTGTTCATTTCTGCTGTACAGCAAAGTGAATCAGATATACCTATACATGTATCCACTCTTTTTTAGATTTCCTTCCCGTTTAGGTCACCACAGAGCATTGAGTAGAGTTCCCTGTGCTATACAGTAAGTTCTCATTAATTATCTATTTTATACATAGTAGTGTATATCTGTCAATCCCAATCTCCCAGTTCATCCCACCCCCTCCCCTTGGTAACCATAAGTTTGTTCTCTACATCTGTGACTCTGTTTCTGCTTTGCAAATAAGTTCATCTGTACCATTTTTCTAGATTCCACATATAAGCAATATTATATGATATTTGTTTTTCTCTTTCTGACTTACTTCACTCTGTGTGACAGACTCTAGGTCCATCCACCTCACTATAAATAATTCAATTTCATTTCTTCTCATGGCTGAGTAATATTCCATTGTACATATGTGCCACATCTTCTTTATCCATTCCTCTGTCGATGGACATTTAGGTTGCTTCCATGTCCTGGCTATTGTAAATAGAGCTGCAATGAACATCGGGGTGCATGCATTATTTCGAATTCTGGTTTCCTCCAGATATATGCCTAGGAGTAGAATTCCTGGGTCATATGGTAGCTCTATTTTTAGTTTTTTAAGGAACCTCCATTCTGTTCTCCATAGTGGCTGTACCAGTTTACATTCCCACCAACAGTGTAGGAGGGTTCCCTTTTCTCCACACCCTCTCCAGCATTTATTGTTTGTAGATATTTTGATGAAGGCCATTCTATCCACCGTGAGGTGATACCTCATTGTAGTTTTGATTTACATTTCTCTAATAATTAGTGATGTTGAGCATCTTTTCATGTGTTTGTTGGCCATCTGTATGTTGAAATATCAGTATTCTAATAACCCCAAAGCAATGTGTCATATTTGGCATTCTTTCCCCTCAAGTCAATGTGCATTTTTAACATGGCTTTCCAAGGAAAATGCTTCTGATTAAAGGAGAAATTAAAGTGATAGACAGAGGTGTCTTAGGAAGTATTTTAGTGTCAAGTGGTGCCTAAAACTACGAGTCAGAGAAACCCAAGTCTGTGACTTGGCAGAGAGAAGGAGAGACCGCCAGGAGAAAAGCTGGGGTGGAGGGAATCTGCTTGGGAGTCACAGCCAAGGTGACACTGTGGTCTGCTGGAACTCCCCAAAGCATTCTGACCCAATGACCTACTTTAGGAGGGCTGGGAGTGCTGTAGATTCCAGCACAAGTGGAATTGGCAGCGGCCTGTCAGTGCAAAGCTCCCTGTCCCTTATTTGAGGACAGTTTGTACTTTAACCAGATAACTGGATTAACAGCAACACTTGCCCAATCACAGGAAGCACAGCTCTTTTCTCACAGTGAAACAGGCATTAATCTTGGGACTTGGCCAAACTCACTCCCCTAGGAAGAGGGTGGGAGGGTCTGACTCAGCTAACAACAGTATTCCAGCCAGGAGGGCAAAGGACAGTGTCCTCAGGTTAAGGCAATCTGTGTCTGGGAGATCTGTTGCTGGGTTTCAGGGACAGGCTCTTGGTCCTCAAGGAGAGGACAGGGAAATGCAAGGTAGAGATCCGGTACCAGGAGAAGTATGGATAACTGGCCTGGACAGTGCTGAGTGATGCCTGTTGTCTTGACATAAGTATAAATAGCATCCCCTTGCATCCTCGGCAAGGTCCTGCTTAGGACTCATGATCATGTCATTCTTGGTATGGGATGCTTGGAATACCAGGAAAGCAACTTTTGAACCAGGAATCAAGGCAGAAGCCGTCTTTATAAATGAGGGCAACAGGGGCTTGAAATAGGAACTGTGACCCAGGACCACTTGCGGGAGGAGGACGGTAAGCAAGCTGCCCCTGCAGTTACTGGGAATCTCAGAGTGAGCACAGCCACATCCACATCAGAATGTCAAGAAAGGTCTGTGCCTTAGTCACAATGACTCCTGCAGTCCTTCCAGATGCAGGAGGATATAGTCTTCCTCTGTCCCGTTTCTGTTGTCAGCTTCCTGTTGAGCATGACTGCTATTTACTGAGCATACTAAAGTGGTGTGAAGTATGCCTGAAGAAGAGAAGGTTCTGTACTGGGTATTCTTTCCACGTACTTGGGAAAGACACTGTGCTGTATAATGCAGAGACTGCAAGTTGCTTATAATCTAATTGGAAAGTTAAATAGTTGTGAGTTTTAAATAGTAATCCAAGACAGCACCAGAAGAGTTATCACAACATAGGCCTGGTTAATCGTGAAACCAGTTGTGTTAGCTGTGATTTTTATGACACTTCAGAGAAAGAGTAACCAGGTTAGGTTGGGAAGAGGAAAGAAAATTCATGAAGTTCTGGTCCTGAAGGATTTCACATTTATTAAGTACGTGTTACTTGTCAGGCATTTGCACATGCAGATTCTGATCTCTCAGAATAAACCTATGAAATAATTATTAGTATCCATGGTCCTCTAAGGAGGAGACAGGGGTTCAGAAGGTTTTAGCAACTTGTTTTAAGTCACTCAACCAGGAAATAGCAAAAGGGCTTAAACCGAAATGGTTCTGTAAAGGAAAAAACATACTCCCTTTTTGCGTCTCCCCTCCTCTCAATACTCTATGACAATACTACCTCATTTCTGACACCAGATGGGCGGGTTTTCTGCACACCAATGGATTCTGAGACACCCGCTGGGTGTCCTACAGTTTAACCCAATTCTGACACTATGTACCTGGAGATAGCACCAGATCCCACAAGTTAAGCGCTGTCAAATGACGAAACAATTTAGTAACGAGGAGGATGTCCTTTATTCAAGGGAAAACAATTCATGGATGAGAGTACACTGCCTCACAAGCAGTGGAACACTCTTCCCGAGGGGTTTATGGGCAAGAGCGAGCTTTATAGAATGTTAGAAGAGGCAACATGGAAACAGGGCATGATTGGCTAGGAACTTGGGGATTTCCTTTTAAGGCTAGCAGGTCAATCAGGGAATAAGGAAAAAGTATTTGGCTTAAACTGATTGGCTGAGATTGCATATCTGACTTTATTTAGAACAATGAAATCATTACGGATTCTTGGCAGTTGGAGATTGGCTGGCTGGATATACTGCAATCCTGATCAAGCGGAACATTTACAGGGACACGAAAGTTATCTAACTTCTGCTGATGTGGTACCTTGGGCAGGAGCGGCTCCATCTTGGTCCTAGAAATTTATTTCAACAGGGCTCAGTCCCACAAGACTGCCCCACTGCTGCACGCACCAATGGGGAGTCCAGGTTGTCATCTGTGTTGCTAACTGACCGGCTGTAAATTGGAGGTTCCCACAACCCTCTCCTCAGGTTTGATTAATTTGCCAGAGTGGCTCATAGAACTCAGGAAAACCCTTTACCCATTAAACTACCAGTTTATCATAAAAGGATATAACTCAGGAACAGCCAGATGGAAGAGATGCATGAGGCAAGGTATGTGGGAAGGGGCTCCATGTTTCCATGCCCATTTTGGGTGTGTCACTCTCCCAGCAACTCCACATGTTGACTAACCCGGAAGCTCTCTGAACCCCATCATCTTGGGGTTTTGTGGAGACTTCATTACGTAGGCACGGTTGATTAAATCATTTCCAGTTGGTGATTGACCCAGCCTCCAGCCCCTCTCCCCTTCCTAAAGGTTGGGGGAATGAGACTGTAAGTTCCAACCCTCTAATCATGGTCGGTTCCCCTGGCAACCAGCCCTCATCCTGAGAGGCTTTCCGAAAGTAATAAATTCAGGTGTGGTTGAAAGGGACTAGTTATGAATAATAAGACACTCCTTTCACCTTTATGGCTCTGGAGCTATTTCAGGAACCAAAGATAAAAGACCAGATTCTATAACAGAAGATGCTGCTAGTGTTCTTATCACTTAGGAAATTCCGAGAGTTTTTGGAGCTCTGTGAAACAGAAACAGGGATAAAGTCCAAATATATATTTCTTATTATAAATCACAGTGTTTTACTTCAAAGTTTCTATTTTTTCCACCAGGAGAGTCACGAAATCCAATCAGAGGCCTCCAGTCAGTTTGAACAGCATGAACAAGTGCAGGGAAATCTAATAATGGAAGGTCTGTTTAGAGTTCTGCAAGCAGCTGGATTTGACAGGAGTGGAGATTTCAGGAAGTGGAAGGGTGCCATTCTACCAAAGAAGTAAGGAGTAAAGTAAGGCTTTTTAAAGACCTTTTAAAAGTAAGGATTTTGTAAAAAGGCCTTAAGTCAAAGTCCAAAGAGCAGTGGGGAACTATTTAATTTTGGGCCTGACCCTCCATGCCTGGAAGCCAAGATGGGGCACGGCACTCGGGGCCCTGGATTCTCCACGCAGGCTGCAAGGGCCAGGGCAAGGTATCTACTCTCAAAAGAGAAAACACTCTAAAACTAGAAGGGACAGATAAGCTGCAAGCTAGAAAAGCAAACAAGTGACACATCATGTAGTGTAAAGCACAAGGGCTTTGGCATCTGCTGAGTTTAAATCTCGGCTCTCCAGATGCAAAACACCACATAATACATGATTCCACTTATATGAAATTTTCAGAAATTGTAAGCTTGTAGAGACCAAAAGCAAATCAGTGGTTGCCTAGGACTGGAGGTGGGAGTGAGGATTGACTGCATGTGAGCTCAAGGGAACTTTTCGCAGTGATGGAAATGTAACGGTTGCACAACTGTATAAATTTGCTAAAAAACCCATTGTACTGTATACTTTATTTTTTTTATAGATTGTCTTTTTTCTTTAATTAATTAATAAATGTATTTATTTATTTAGGCTGCGTCCGGTCTTAGTTGCGGCACGTGGGGCACGTGACTTAGTTGAGGCATGCAGGATCTTTTCGTTGCGGCTCGGGCTCTTCGTTGTGGCGCTTGGGCTTCTCTCTAGTTGTGGCACATGGGCTCCAGGGCATGTGGGCTCTGTAGTTTGCGGCACATGTGGCGCAGGGTCCAGAGCCCGTGGGCTCTGTAGTTTGCGGCACGAGGCCTCTCTCTTTGAGACCCTCAAGCTTAGTAGTTGCGGCGAGGGCTTAGTTGCCCCATGGCATGTGGTATCTTAGTCCCCCAACCAGGGATCGAACCCTCATCCCCTGCATTGGAAGGTGGATTCTTTACCACTGGACCACCAGGGAAGTCCCTGAACTGTATACTTTAAAATGGTGAATTCTATGGTATGTAAATTATACCTACAAATAGCTGTTTGAATCTTGGCTCTCCCACTCATTATGTGCATGACCTTGGCTGCTCACTTAACATCTTTCAGATAGTCTTCTGATTTGTGAAATGTACCTACTTAACCATAGGCTCTGTGGTTGACTCCCCCACATTCTTTTCACCTCAGCTGATCCATCTAAGCTAATCACGAGAATCTCATTCTCAATGCAAATGATTGCACCAGGATGGCTAAGGAGATATGAAGAAGGACACTGTGGACTGAATTGCGTTCCCACAAAATTCATATGTTGAAGCCCTCAATGCTATGGTGTTTGTATTTGTATTTGGAGGTGGGGCCTTTGGAAGGTAATTAGGGTTAGATGAGGTCCATGAGGGTTGGACTTCAAGATGGAATTAGTACTTTTATTAGAAGAAACACCAGACAGCTAGCACTCTTGCACACTCTCTCTCTCTGTCATTTTCTCTCTCTTTCAGTGCCATGTGAGGGCACAGAGAGAAGCTAGCAGTCTATAAGCCAGAAAGAAAGTACTCACCAGAACCTGACTGTGGTGGCCCTCTGATCTTAGACTTCCAGCCTCCAGACTGTAAGAAAATAAATTTCTTTTCTTTAAGCTACTCAGTCTATGATATTTAGTTATGGGAGCCCACTCTGACTAATACAAAGGAATTAATGGAGGCTTCTGGGAAAGGTTTTCCTTGCTCTGCTAGTGGAAGAACAGGAAATCTCTTTCTCATTCCATACATCAAAAAGGACACAAGTAGCCCCAAATGCTACCAGCACCCATTCCACACCACCAGGGAAATCAGCTTCAGAACACAGCTGACATATAGAATTGAACAGAATTGTAAGAAAATAGAGCCAGAATCCTGGAGAAACCTTGCCTGAAGCCAACACTATGTTTGCTCTTCCTGTTCTGTAAGCCAGTACAAGTTCTTACTGTTTAAGCAGTCTTGAGTCCAGTTTCTGTTCCCTGCAGACTGCAGCAACCTAGGGTTGTTGGAGGATAAAATCAAATAATGAAAGTAATGACCTTACTCCAGTCTGTGGTACATATAAACGATAGCTATTATTATTTCAGGCAGGCAACTGATTTGTAAGTCACTCAATACAGTGGTCATGACTGGGTGATCTATCTGGATATAGAGAGATTTCCTGTCAGTGAGTAAGGGTTATGATGAGCAGAACCAGTCTCTGAGAAAGAAAGACTCAAATAAGATGTACAGAATTGACCTGGGATTTGCCCCTGGCAAACCAGCTTTATATTCTGGTTGACAGTGAAGAAACCAGCAGAAGAAATAAAACAGAACTGATCTAAATGTTGAGAACTGCAGTCTCCTTCCTAATTTCCATTTTTCAGCTAGGAATTTTCCTATGGTCCTAGCTTATCAGCCAGCCAGCTCTGCTTTAGAGACTTCCTTAAGTCCTTTCCTTGCCCTCATTTGAGCTCCCATTATTAATTTCTCTGGAATGTGCTCTTACATAAGCTCTACTTCTGCTGTTTAAATGCTTATACTACTTAAACAGGTAAAAAATCGTAAAATTAAACGAGCTCATTTAGTTCTCATTTTGCTGGACTCTTCTTTGGATTCAAATAACTTAATTACATATTTAAAGAAAAACAATAAAAATGTCTGCAAAATTATTCCAAAACCACATGTTTACTTGATGGTGAGCAGTTTCTAAACAAAACCAACATAGCCAGGAAGATAGTTGCTCTAGGCCAGTGAACAGCTCTTCCTTGAATTGTTGTAGCTGATAATTAAGCTGGTATACATGGTATAATTGTTAGAGTTTTCTATTTTTATCAGTTGCTCTTCTAAATCCTGCAAACTCTTCAGTTCTTGAACTACTTATGAAATCATTTCCTTGCTTTTAAGAAGCATGTAAAACATCAAATTAGCTATTATGATCCTAAAGCAAAGATTAAGGAAATGTGCGAGTTTTGACTGCCAGGATGTTCACTGCAGCATTATTTATAATAGTAAAAAACAAAATAACCAAATGTCCAATAATTGGGGATTGGTTAAATCAATTATGGTACAGTGCATAAAATGCCATTAAAATATACGGTAAATTATATAAATTCTGATGTGTACAAATAAATAACAATATGAGTCGACAAAAATACTTCATATAATTATATTTATTAATATGGAAAGGTACTCCTATCAGTGGTAGTAACCAACAGAGACAGTGGTGCCTATCAAAATTGTAGGGGGAGCAGGCAAAGAGCCCTGTGTTAGGCAGAGAAGCAGGGCAGCCCTGCAAGGGTCTGCAGCAGCACCCAGCAAAGGGTGACGGAATCTGAGGAAGGAGTTACCATAGAGCAGTGACAACGCCCAATGGGAAAGGACTCTTTTGCAAGCATATGTGAGATACCTCTTGATAAGCCCCAGAAATACTTGTGGTCAAACTGAAAAAAAGTAGATGTCCTGCTTCAGTGATTGTGGGGCTGAGAATCACTGACATTTAAATGATGATTGTTAATATACTTCCATGTGTTCTACAAACGGATAAAGCCGTGGTAAACTGGCTCATTTTTTTTCCCATAAAGAATAGTTTTCACTACATATACATAAATGACATATTTATACACCTTAAGCAAATAGTTTTCAACTACTTTCAAATAATTTAGAAGACTTGGTTTGCTTATAAAGTTACGTTCCTGTTAACATTAACAATTCAATTTTTCAGGAACTCCCTATATTCTTATATTTTATGCTAAGCATGTAGATAGATGATAGAAGTAAAAGTTTCATTCCCAGAAGAGCTCATTTTAAAATTATCAGTAAATGTGGAGTGACTGTGAGTGGCTAGTTACAAGGAATTTCACTTGGCATTTAACAAACTTTCATCAAGTTCCCACCATGTTTAAGACCTTATGCTAGATATTAGGTCCTTAAGGTTGAATGAGATCCCTATCTGGGGAGGCAGACAAAACAACTGATTACTGCATTTTTAGATAACCCTTGACAATAATTTCAAAGCCAGAACATCTAATGTAAAATGAACAATGAGTCACCATCATAATAGCAATACAAGTAAGGTCAAATAAATTAAGTTGCTCATTGTTCTTCTCTGTTGCTGACATAATCCCCTGTTGAGTTTTGTTTTTTGTTTTGCTTTGTTTTTGACAGCCATGTTATTTTAATGAAAGACAGAAGGATGCATACCACCGAATCAGGGAATAAATAACCAAAGCAGAGCAAACTGCACGACCTGCCAAAAGGAGTTTGGTCATGGTGGAGACGAGGACACAAAAAGTACACCTGGAGACTGGATCACAAACATCTGGGATGAGACAGGCAAGTACTTCTAAATCCATCCAACGTTTTTTTGTTTCCCCAAAGACACCAATACTCAGTCAAAAATAGTGGCTGCTGAATTATCTTGAGTAGACCATGCAAAAAAGCTCATAATATTGTTTGCTTCTTTTGATTTCTCTATGAAATTGAGTAAAGTAGTAAGATTATATATTCTGATTAAGAAGATGTGACTGAAATGACCTGCGGTCAAGGTGTGGACACCTTCACACACTCCACGAAGCCAGCCGTTCTCTCCTCACCATCCCCCAAACCTTCTAAGGATGTAGCGCAAAACTGTGAGCACGAAACATGTATATCCCAAGGGACTCACATCTGGACAAGCGTCCCATTAGAGCCAAATAATCCTAGTTAATTTAGTATTTCTCTTCCTGCTGACAAACTCTGTAACGGGAATAACATAAACTTGAACTTCAGTAAACGATTTTAAATGTTATTCCTTCCAAGGTAGTCTCCCAACCAGGTGTTACTGCCTGAAAAGTTGTCGCCAAGGAATGGTACAGAAGGTGTCCCACACGGTGTTGACGATGAGCGGGAGTTGGTCTAGCTTATCACTGTCCCTTAGTTCGCTCGCCAGCTGAAACTGTGCACCTCTGATGGACTTGAACCCAGGTGCCGGGACTCAAACCCAGCCAAAGCCCAGTTTGGGACTTGAACCCGTGGTCTTTTAACTGAGATCACAAACCTGGCCTTGGCCTCAGGACTTAATGAAGCTCAGGTTCTTGATGTCTCACAGCAGAAAAAATTCAGTGAGAGACAAAGTGATAGTTAAGAAGTGGATTTATTCAGAGAAACACACTCCACAGAGTGTGGGCCATCTCAGAAGGTGAGAGGCCCTCTGTTAAGTTTTTACCTCAATTATTTTCTAGAATAGATCATCTTTCTTAGGCAATTCATTAGGCTGAAAGTGTAGTTTGGGATTCTTGAGTGTGATTGGAGAAGATTAGCTTGCAAAATTATCAATTTTCATTAGTGATCTATATATCCTGCCTACTCAACCAGTCGATCCAGTTGAATTACTGACTGACAGGGCAATATATAGATCACTTCCCATCATCAATTACTTCACTTCCCATTGTGTAGCCTCCAAATGGTTGAGAAACTGATGACAGCTATAGGGGTATTCCCCAACCTGATAAAATCACCCCCTTCCCCAATTATTACTGTAGGATCCCAGGCCTAAGTTATTGAAACCATTCTTATTTTGAGAATGATTATGACTTAATTCAGGCCAATAAGGGAAGTTTCTTAAGGCCTTTCTGGAAATGCCCTCACTTTGAACATCTGATGACCATTCAATCCCTACATAATCCCCATGAGCTGGAAAGCCTACCATCAGGAAATAGGTTGCGTAGGACTTCCCTGGTGGTACAGTGGTTAAAAATCTGCCTGCCAATGCAGGGGACACGGATTTGAGTCCTGGTCCAGGAGATCCCACAAACTGCATAGCAGCTAAGCCCGTGCACCACAACTCCTGAAGCCCACGCACCTAGAGCCCATGTCCTGCAACAAGAGAAGCCACTGCAATGAGAAGCCCGCTCACTGCAACGAAGAGTAGCCCCCGCTCACTGCAACTAGAGAAAGCCTGTTTGCAGCAACGAAGACCCAACACAGCCAAAATTAATTAATTAATTAATTAAAAATAAAAGGAAATAGGTTGCGTAATAGATGTAACCCTTAGGCGAGGATTCTGTGCTGATGCTCACCCCAGATATGGCCAAAGAGGACATTGGATAAAAGACATCATCCCAGAGGACAGAACTAGGGCTCAGTAAGGGCAAGAGAAAGGGTGATCCTCTCAGGGACACAACTCTGACTACCAGTGTGGTTAACCAAAGACCTCATGGCTCTGCATGGCATAGAGGACTCACTATTCCTGTCTTACAGGATATATGTGTTTGGAGCTGTATGTTGTTGCCCAGCCTCCCATTTTCCAGCTCTTTAATCAGTTATCTTGTTCTTTGATTACTGGGATATTGGAGGTTATTTGTTATTCAGATATAGGCCCCCTGAGGAGCTATGGCTAGAATTGGTAAAGATGATGACATAACACCCAGATTGCTGAGGTGCTAAGACCACAGTTGGATGTCTTTGGGTTGACTCCTGAGTGAATGCATCTCATGGAAGTGGGTGCAGGAAGGTGTAGGTACTGGATGTCACAGTGCACCACCCAGACCCCCCCTCCATGACCAAGCCACTCTTCCCCCACCAGCTTCCGTGAGTGATGTCTGCTAATGCCTCACCACCAAGTCCCACCCTAGAAATTGTCC
Organism: Grampus griseus; assembly: GCF_964374135.1. NCBI lineage: Eukaryota > Metazoa > Chordata > Mammalia > Artiodactyla > Delphinidae > Grampus > Grampus griseus. Next base: position 47,361,968 of record NC_139006.1, read on the forward strand.
TATCTCTGAATTAGACCTATCCTCAGGGGAAGCCTGCATCCAATGTTACTCACAGCGGGGCAGGGGTGTGGAATGAGGAGTGGAACAAAGGCCTCAATGAAGGACAGCTCCCTGCCCACCTCGCCCCACAGGCTCTGTTACAACAGCATCCCAAGTCAAGTTCTCCCTCTGCCCAATCCTAACCTCACTCACAGTGGTTGATCTCAAGAGTACTATCCAATAACTTTCCTACACCAAAATTCCTATCTCAGAGTCTATTTCCTGGAAATTCAAACTAAGATAATAAATGATAATGATAATAACTTTGGGGAATACTTAACGAGGACTTATCATGTACCAGCCACTCTTCAAAGTGTTTCACATGTATCAACTCACTAAATTCTCACAAGCCCGTGTCATAGGTGCTATTACTAACCTTGTTTTATCGATGAAGCAAAATGAAGCACAGAGAGGTTAAGCAAGCTCTCCAGGGTCACATGGCCAGCTGTTAAGTGCCAAAGCTGGGATCTAAGCCTAGGCATTCTTTTTTCTTTTTTAATACATATGTATTTTTAAAATTTATTTATTTATGTATTTATTTTTGGCTGCGTTAGGTCTTCGTTGCTTTCTCTATTAATGAAGCCTGGGTTGCACGGGCTTTCTCTAGTTGCGGCAAGCAGGGGCTACTCTTCGTTGCGGTGTGTGGGCTTCTCATTGCGGTGGCTTCTCTTGTCGCAGAGCATGGGCTCTAGGTGTGCAGACTTCAGTAGTTATGGCACGTGGGCTCAGTACTTGTGGCACACGGGCTTAGTTGCTCTGCGGCATGTGAGATCTTCACAAACCAGGGATCGAAACCACGTCCCCTGTGTTAGCAGTAGGACCACTGCGCCACTAGGGAGGTCCCAGCCTAGGCACTCTGTTTTGAGATTTCTGTGCTCTTAACTGTGCTGCCTCTTAAACAATTGGGATAGTACTTACTATGTGCTGACCACTTCCACATCCAGTACCACTGCTGAGACATTCAGGGCCAAGAAAAATATCACATTGCCACAAGAAGCAGCCACAGTCCAGATAAAGTTTGGTGGTGAGCTTACCCACTCTCAGAGATCCCTGGACCATCCCTGGCCTCCCAGGCTGTCTCAGAAGGAGCAGTCATCAGCCATACTGAGGGCACCAGAGAGCAAAGGCTCCTCAGTGCAGATTAATGACTCTAGTGCCTTCTTTAAGCAAAGAATATGACAGGGCCAGTGGCCGCTGAGGACAAGAAGAAGACTCAGAGGGAAGCCAAGATTCTGAAAAATCTCAGGCAGTCTGTATCCACAGCCAGTGCTGTTCATACTATACCCATTGTTTCTCAGCAAGGAGGAAGAAGGGGCACCTGTAAGGATGCTAGCGAGCCCAAAGGGGGGCTAGAGTGGACTCCAATATCTGTTCTACCCCCGCCCTACAGTAGCAACCATATTCTTTTTTTTAATTTTTATTTTATATTGGAGTATAGTTGATTAACAATGATGTGTTAGTTACAGGTGTACAGCAAAGTGATTCAGTTATACCCATACAAGTATCCATTCTTTTTCAAATTCTTCTCCCATTTAGGTTATTACAGAATATTGGGCCTAGTTCTCACTGCTATACTGTAGGTCCTTGTTGGTTATCTATTTTAAATATAGTAGTGGGTACATGTCAATCCCAAACTCCCAGTCTATCCCTCCCCACCCCACCCTTTCCCCCTGGTAACCATAAATTCATTCTCTGAGTCTGTGTTTCTGTTTTGAAAATAAGTTCATTTGTATCATTTTTTAGATTCCACATATAAGCCATATCACATGATATTTGTCTTTCTCTGTCTGACTTACTTCACTTAGTGTGATAATCTCCAGGTCCATCCACATTGCTGCAACTGGCATTATTTCATTCTTTTTCATGGCTGGGTAATATTCCACTGTATATATGTACCACATCTTCTGTATCCATTCATCTGTTGATGGACATTTAGGTTGCTTCCATGTCCTGGCTATTGTAAACGGCGCTGCAATGAACATGGGGGTGCATGTATCTTTTCGAACCATGGTTTTCTCCGGATATATGCCCAGGAGTGGGATTGCAGGATCATATGCAACCATGTTCTTCAGGAAGATAACCTTGTTAAATCTCCATCCTGCTTTCCAGACGTTAGTTCAGGAACTTGGGCCTCACCTTAGCACATGACATTGCCCTGGCCACAAGGATTGTAGCAAGAATTAATGTGAAATGTGTTAGGGACATTAGGAAAGTTTCCTTGAACTCATAGTTGGTTATCTCACCACTTGCCTGAGAAGGATGTGGGCATGGAGGTGACAAGATAAACAGAAATGGTGCTGATGTCCTCAGGTTAAGTCAGCCCAGAAGCTTGCGTTTCCTCCGCACTTGTAGCTGCAGAAGCCAGTAAGTCTTCCTTGCTGGTTAAGTCGGTGTGAGTTGGACTGTCTTTGCCTGCAGGTGATATGATAGAAGGGGCATCTCCAGACTTCACTCACACCACCGCTCCTCCAGACCTTTCGATGTTCTTATGAGACAGACAATTGGGAAACTGCTTAATGCATTTATTTTTTTTTTAATAGAGTATTAGTTCAGAACTCTTTTGGTTGCAAGTGACAAGAGTGGATTTTAGCTATCTTACACAAAAGAAAGAACTTTCTGGAAAATCAGGACACATCACAGAATCCAAGGACTGAGCCCCCACTGGGCATCAGGAATAAACTAAAGCCTGAAGCACTGTAGAGAATCCAAGGTCTTCCTCATTCTCCATGTCTCTCCAGTGCTTCTGCGTTTTTCTTACTGCGAAAGGCTTTCTCTATTCTGCATTCCACGATGAAGAACATAATGACACAAAGCTTCAGAATTTTACAAGTTACAGCCAGTGCAGAGAGGAACTGATTCATTTTCTCTCCCTTCCACCCTCCCTCCCTCCCTCCCTTCTCTATATTTTGAAATCTCTCTGCCCGAATTTCGAAATGCCTATGGAACAGAATTCTCAGCCAAGCTTCGGTCAGGTAGCCATCCCTGAACTAATAAACAGTGGCGGGGGACTTCCCTGGTGGCGCAGTGGTTAAGAATCCACCTGCCAATGCTGGGGACACGGGTTCGAGCCCTGGTCCGGGAAGATCCCACATGCTGCGGAGCAACGAAGTCCGTGCGCCACAGCTACTGAGCCTGCTCTCTAGAGCCCGTGAGCCACAACTACTGAGCCCACGCGCCACAACTACTGAAGCCCTTGCACCTAGAGCCGGTGCTCTGCAACAAGAGAAGGCACCGCAATGAGAAGCCCGCGCATCACAACAAAGGGTAGCCCCCGCTTGCCACAATTAGAGAAAGCCCACACACAGCAACGAAGACTCAACGCAGCCAAATAAATAAAAAAATACAAATAAAGTAAAAAACAAAACAAAAACAGTGGAGGGTGGCTGGGGGCGGGGTGTTGGGTGCAAGGTCATTTCTAGGAAAGTGGTTACTCTTGCTAAACCGAAAGGATATAGTAGGTGGAGACAACAATAAACGGAAAAGAAGTTGCCATTGATATTCCTATGAATAATGAAAGGGAATGCAAGAAAATGAAAGCAGTTTTACCAGGGCTATGGGATTATTTATGAAGTTATTCTCTTAAATTCTGTACTTTAGAACAGAAAACATAGAACAGCAATTAAACTGAAACTTCATTGTCATACAGACCCGTGTCTACCTTCCAGCTCCACAACTTAACAAGCTGCATGGTCTTATGCCAGTTATTTAAGTTCACATTGAGGTAGTAATACCGGTTTTAAGAGTGAAGGATGAAATGAGCTAAACTATGTAATGTACTTCGCACTTTAACGGCACATGGTAAGTGCCTCATAAGTAGTAGCTAACGTTATTTATGAATTTTCTTTTTTTGGGGGGGGGGGTACGCGGGCCTCTCATTGTTGTGGCCTCTCCCGTTGCGGAGCACATGCTCCAGACGCGCAGGCTCAGCGGCCATGGCTCACGGGCCCAGCCGCTCCGCGGCATGTGGGATCTTCCCGGACCGGGGCACGAACCCGTGTCCCCTGCATCGGCAGGCGGACTCTCAACCACTGTGCCACCAGGGATGAATTTTCTTTAACTGATTAAAATACCACTTCAACACAAATCAAAAGTGGAAAAGGGAGGAAATTTCTGCTGTTTTGTCTGAAAACCAAGTCATAACTCATTGGTACTGGGAAAAACAGTCTTTGCTAGGGCCTGTGGGTGAGACCGCGCCGGTGGCTTCCTCTACCTTGGAGGTCAGCGGTTCACGAGATATGAAGTCTGCAGCCCCGCCCTGCTGTATCGGAATTTTTCCACAGGGGATTTGACAATAACAGAACCATTAGCAAAATCTCCTTGAGAGCCATCTGGCATTGATTTTTCCACTGTTGCCTGAAGGAGTACTCTCCAGAGCCTGAAAGTGAAGGAAACACTGATCCTTCTCTTACCTCTGCAACTGCGGACCTAGAATCCCCTGATTTTTCTGTATTCTCTTTGACACAGAGACAAGCTAGGAGGCCACCGCTATGCCATAGAAAAGGCCATTATTTCTGAGTTAGGCCAGGGGCACAGTGGTTCAGTTTACAATTCGTGGTTAGTTTTTATTCTTGTAAGTTTTATGTTTAGGATAGGATTAACTCATAATTAATGTTAATTTTATATTATTCTAACATAAAAATTTTCCATTTAAATTTTGCTTGTCCTTTGCATTACTGCTACTCTACCATCACTATTGATAACTTCAGTTTTTGACCAACCTTTTGGCTACTCATTCTTATCTGGCAATGGAGTTCCAGATGATTCTCTGAAGCAAATCTAGTAAAGCAGTATTTCCATTAAATCTTTTGAGTGTGTTAGTTTATGTATTGCAGTTACCAGTTGTAAATACAAAGGTTAAATATAAGGCGAATATAGAGCTGCTTATTTCTCTTTTTTTGAGTGGAATCATGTTTGATTAGACTCATGTAAATTTTAAATTTTATTTAAAAAATTGAGAAACTATTGGTGTGTTTCTTTTTTTAATTAATTTTTATTGGAGTATAGTTGATTTACAATGTTGTGTTAGTTTCTGCTGTACAGCAAAGTGAATCAGTGACACATATACATATATCCACTCTTTTTTAGATTCTATTCCCATATAGGTCATTACAGAGTATTGAGTAGAGTTCCCTGTGCTGTACAGTAGGTCCTTATTATCTTTTTTTTTTTCCAGTACACGGGCCTCTCACTGTTGTGGCCTCTCCCTTTGCGGAGCACAGGCTGCGCAGGCTCAGCGGCCATGGCTCACGGGCCCAGCCGCTCCACGGCTTGTGGGATCTTCCCGGACCGGGGCACGAACCCGTGTCCCCTGCATCGGCAGGCGGACTCTCAACCACTGCACCACCAAGGAAGCCCATTATTATCTATTTTATATATAGTAGTGTGTATGTGTCAATCCCAGTCCCCCAATTTATCTCTCCTTCCCCATTACCCTCCATAAGCTTGTTTTCTACATCTGTGACTCTATTTCTGTTTTGTAAATAGGTTCACTTGTACCGTTTTTTAAGAGTCCACATATAAGCGATATCATATGATTGATATGTTTCTGATCACTAAAACAAAAAAAGAAAATGCTCACTAGACCCTCATTGGCATTTTAATAGTGACTGGTTTTACATATTGGAAGGGAAGCCAGTTTTATACTGGGACCAATAAAAGAAGAAAATAGGCCAATACAATTCATTAGAGGTATATACATACACTACAAAACAATTGTGGCACATTCTTAACATGCTGGATCGAATTGCCTGGTGCTCTGAAGAAGGACTTATGGATTTAAGTTAATTCTCTTTGCATGATCTTTTATATAAATCTTGGATATTGTGCTTTTAATAAATTTCCATTTACAGTGATGATACGTTATTTTGGTGTACTCCAACTGCAGTTGGAGAACTGCTACACTTTTAATAATCCCAGTTGAAGTCTTAAAATTAATAAACTTACTCCAGTGTCCATTGGTCCACAACACCTCTTCTTTCAACATATGCTGTTAACTGTAAAGGGACACAAAGTGACCCCACCCAGCCAGCACCTCAGCACCTAACCTGTCCGGGCACCATCTGGAAAAAGGCTCTGTGTATCTAGTACGGCACCTGGAGAGTTGCTTCACAGCATGTCCTTATCCTGGCCCAGTGGTATGCACCTAATTCCCAGGTGGACCGTGTCTTTCCACCCTGTCCCACTATTCCTATTGCTTGTGCAAAAGATCAGAAGACCAAATACAAACAGAGGAGGGAAAAGAGGAACACAAGCACTGCATAAAACGTATTTATTCTAGCACTTTCTTATAGACAGTAGTTGTTTACTTCAACATCTGAGGACACCACTGGTCTTTCACATGGTGCAACTGATATGGATTTGGATATAATGTCAAAAAAATGACACCCACAACCTTTACTGCTATGCTATTTTTTAAGAGGAGAAGTTGTTCTTCAGTTTGAGGCACAGAAAAAGAGCTCTTACCATTAATTTTCCCAGAAATTTCTTCATAAAATTCATACAGTAGCTGTTGTTGCCACTCCAGATCATTGGAGTTTAACCTCTACTGTAATTTCTGTGTCTCTTTTTCAACTGACGTACCTTTCAAATTGTGAGGGCATAGGCTAGAAATAAATGGTGTGTTAGGCCTATTTGTATGCTTGAGTTGTCCATTTGTAAAGTGGGAATAACAAAGTTTACACCTGCTTTATGCTAGGGACATCTTTAATACTGTAAGATATTTTCAGTTACCTATGTTATGCCTTAAAAAAAAATCAAGTCTGTTTTCACCATATCCTATATTATTTTCTGGATTTGGGAACTCAGAGTGTCAACCTAAGGAAACAAACAGCATAAATAAAACAGACTCGGTCCTACCTGTATATCTGACGCTATAATGGGAAAAACCTGACACCTGTAGCCTTGTGTAGTAACCACAAACATAGACTTAGGAGGCTGAGCTATGTGGTGCCAAACTCTGGCTCTGCCACATGGCAATTGTTCGACTTTGGACAAGTTACTCTCTTAGCCTAAATTTTGAAAAGGGAATCAGAAAGAAATGTGTCATTGAAACATTCAACTATACACACACATATGTGTATAAACGCACATGTGTGTATATGAATGTATACATGGCTTAATTGTTATAATACTGACATATACATACATACATATATGTACTTGGCATTAAACATTGTGCATGATTTGTAGTAATCAGTCAAATAGTATCTGTTGTTGTCTTCACTGTCTTCTAGCTTAAAGAAGACTTCCATAATGGGAGCCTATTTGTATACACTCGTGTACCAATAAAGCATATTTTTGCCTTCCCCAGGTGAAAAGACACCTTTCTGCGTTTATCACAGAAAGCAATCACATTTGTTTGGAATTAAAGCCTGAAGCATTGACATTATTCTGTGATAAAAGATGGATAGTTGTGTTCGTAATAGAAGAATATTCAATGGCAAATTGTTGCTGTTGTGCAAAATCACAAAGAGATCTTATATTTGTAAGCAATTAATCATGGACGACTTTGTTAATATTGCTTCTAATGTTGTCTTAAACCACTATTTAAATCATTTATTGTTACTTATCTTTTCATCATTGTGACCTTGCCTCCCCAATAGACTATGTCGCTTATAAATGTGCCAATGCTTTCCGAGTACTTAATGCCTTAATTTTTCTATCAAATGTGTCCATTTGAAATGTTGAAGGATGCAGTGTAACTGCTTTCACTTCACTGGAAATCAGTTTACTAATCTGCAAAATGAGAGAACTGGGTCAGAAACCCTCTATGGTCCTTTCCCATTCTAGGCATGCCACGATTTCATGTTCATTGAAGTCCACCCCAAACGTGGATTTGGTTCAAACATTACTCAGTTGTGCTGTCCACTGAAAGTTACAGAAATATTTCACCAAGTTATTCCTGGAGTCAGACAGCATGTTTTGAGAATATGCTGTAATGTGACTGTCCATGGTTGCAGAAAATGGCAATGGTCAGAAAGGCACAGGGACAGCTACCCCTAACACGCTACCTGGGAAACCTAGCAACAAACAGCAGTGAGATTGCTTAGCAGGAACACTGAGGACAATATTCAAGTATGAAAAACCAATTATGCTGAAACCAGAGACGAAGATTTAGGACCTTACCTGGGGGGGAACTCATAGGTCTTTCATTCAGCAAAACTTCATTTGTGATGGTGTTCTTCTCCCTTTAAGAGAATCGTGCCTCATTGTACCATCAAATGACACTTCAGATTGTGGAGGTGTGCTAACACCATTCAGATTCACATGTCGGATGCCCGTATTTCTGATGAACACTATGAATCTTTATTACTCTCGATAGGTTTATAGGTAGGAATTTTTAAATTGTCTTTGTAAATACAGAGATATGTATGTTTCGGTGCCATGGTATTTACCAGTGTAATCTCATCCAGTATTGAGGAGGCAGGGTCAAGGTGGTGGACAGATTACATTAGCAATGCATGTAAGTAACTCTGTCCTGGAAACTGACATCTCTGCTGTGGTCAAAGTAACCCAAAGGATCTGCTGCTTGCCCATGATGTGGAACCACATTTCTCAAGGAATGGTCCATTGACCCGCTGCATCAGAACCAGCTGGGGGACTGTTAAAAATGCAGCTTCCATAGCTCACTCCTGGCTCCCTGAATTGAAATACCTTGGAGTGAGGCCATTTTAATAAACTCCTCAGGTGATTCTGATGCTACATAATGTTCGAGAACCCTTGACATGAACAGAGTGACTTGTCAAAATCGCAGTATGGCCATTTCACTCTTCTACCTAACCTCCTAACTGGCTCCGCTAAGCCACAGAAGCAAGTTGAAATTTTTTCACCTGTCAAATACAGCTTTCGTGATATAACCTCTGCCTAGGTCTCTGGTTTTTTTCTCTCCTTACCGCCTGCTGTGTGCTTAAAATTGCAGCAACAGAACTGCTTGTAGACTTGAACAGAGCATGCTGCTGCTTGCCTCCTTATCTGTGCTCACCAGGTCCTCTCTCTGGAATGCTCTGCCCTTCTGTCTTTTATTCCAGATTCCCTCTATTTGGAATGCTCTTTCTTTCTCCTCCCCTTCATTACATTCCACCTGGGCTAAGTCAGCACCAATAATGATCTTTCTCTGTATAGATTGGTCTTATCATCTTGAGTAACAAAAGTAATGCTATTTTTCTGTCCATCTTACCTACTTGGCCATGAAAGGCCTTGAGAACGCAGAATAAATATGTAAGTGAGTTTGGTGGCAAGCAACAGAACTCAACTCAATAAATTAATCAAGAAAAAAGAGGAAGCACTGGTAAGATACTGCATAGCTAGGAGATAAATAGGAAGTGTGTCAACTGTACTTAGGAAGGACAGACATCAGGGAAGCTGCAGATCCCAGCAACAGGAACTCCTACTCAGGACAGGGGAGGGCAATGAGGGCTACAAAGCAGACACATGATTGGTGGCCCCACTGAGGTCACGTGAGATGAAAAGTCAATTCCTCCAAAGGAAGAGGATGTGGTGCTGTTACTGAAAAAGGTTAGGAGATACTGGGCAGACAAAAACAACAGCTTCCACTCCATTGAGTCTTTTTTTTTTAATACATAAATCTATTTATTTATGGCTGTGTTGGATCTTTGTTGCTGCGTGTGGGCTTTCTCTAGTTGAGGCGAGCGGGGGCTACTCTTCGTTGCGGTGCGCAGGCTTCTCATTGCGGTGGCTTCTCTTGTTGCAGAGCACAGGCTCTAGGCGCGTGGGCTTCAGTAGTTGTGGCACACGGGCTCAGTAGTTGTGGCTCGTGGGCTCTAGAGCACAGGCTTAGTAGTTGTGACGCACGGGCTTAGTTGCTCCACGGTATGTGGGATCTTCCTGGACCAGGGATTGAACCCATGTCCCCTGCATTGGCAGGCAGATTCTTAACCACTGCACCACCTGGGAAGTCCTTCCATTGAGTCTTGCTCCTGCTTGTGTCCCCAGAGTCTAGTGAGGAGTGTGACACCCGGTAGGCTCTCCTTGGATGTTTGCTGAATAAACAAAGCCAGAGATAACTAACATTTATTTAATACTACCTGCCAGGCAATGAGCAAGGGTTTCAACATTATTGCATTTGACCTCTCACAACAGTTCTACAAGTAAACATTATCTGTGTTTTGAAAATGAGGAAACGAAATCAAAGAAGTAACTTGCCAAGATCACTCAGCAAGAGAAAGAGCTAGGACCTTGAACATGTACTGCACTGCCTTCCCCCAGTGAGAAATATATAATGCTTTTTCTTCATAAGAAGTATAACATTTCTTTTTTCAACAATATCCCTGTTTAGTTAACAGTGTCTTAGAGATACCTCCCATGTTATCCCAGGGAAGGCCAGTATTGCATAGTGGTTAAATTCGTAGGTACTGAGAGAGATTTCCTGGATTGGACTCCCAGCTCTGCTTTTTACCATGAATGTGATCTGAGGCAAGTTTTTAACCTATCTGCACCTCTGTTTCTCTGGAAAATCAGGAGGACAAAATTAGTTACCTATGTCATAGGGTTACCTCAAGGATCAAATTAGTTACTATATATAAAGCATTTAGCTTAATACCTGATATATAGTTAAGTGCTATAAAATTTTGCTTGTTCTTTTTATTACTGCATTGCCTTCCACAGAATGTGTGTACCATAATATATTTAATCATTCCCCATGGAAATTTTGTTAGCTGCATATTTTTGATATTATAGACAATGCTTCAAAGAACATTTCTGTTTGTATCTCCTTGTTATATGTTTGTCTACACATTAGCTCAACGATTAGAATTATTGAGTTAAAGGGTGTATGTATGTTAAAATTAATTTTTATCTATTACAGTGCATATACAGCACAAATATCAAAATATGCAAAAGATCATGCAATAAAATTACTTCTTCCCATTCTTGCTCCCCAGCAACCAATTAGTTCCCCTCCCTTAAGGCAATCACACTTATTCATTCCTTGTGTATAGTTTTAAGGATATTAATATGCATATGCCAGTACACATATGTGTGTGTGTATGTATGTGTGGATGCATGCATATGGGCTTTAAAAAATATAAATGATAGTATTCAATACATACAGTTGTGCTCCTAAAGCCTTTTTCACAACAATATACGTTGGAGAGCTTCCTTTGAGGAGAGTTACAGAGTTGCTCTTCTTTTTTAAAGACTGCATAGTATTCCATTGTAAAGATGTACCATAGTGTATTTAATCACTCTTGTATTGGTAGACATTCAAAGTATTTCTAATATTTTGCTATTACAAACAGTACTATAATAAACATCCCTGTCTTTTCACCCACATGCATTTTTAAAATGAAACACTACAAACGGGCCTAAAAATGGCAAGCTGCACGTTTTTGGGGGGTGGGGAGATGGCTGTGTTGGGTCTTTGTTGCTGTGTGCGGGCTTTCTCCAGTTGCGGCGAGCAGGGGACTACTCTTCCTTGCAGTGCGCGAGCTTCTCATTGCGGTGGCTTCTCTTGTTGCGGAGCACGGGCCCCAGGCATGTGCAGGCTTCAGTAGTTGTGGCTCGAGGGCTCTGGAGCGCAGGCTAGTTGCTCCGTGGCATGTGGGATCTTCCAGGACTAGGGTTCGAGCCCCTGTCCCCTGCACTGGCAGGTGGATTCTTAACCACTGCACCACCAGGGAAGTCCAAGCTGCACATTTTTAAATGGTGCTTTATCTGTTTGTTAAGTCAATTTACCATACTTTACAAAAATGTTTTCCTATTATGGACATTTAGATTTCCTCTAAGTTTCCGGTATGAACAATAAACTTCAAAGAATATAGAGACGTCTTTCTCATATCTTCAGCACTACTTAAAATTGTAAATTCATTTCTTTTCATTACTCCTGGAAGGAACTAAGTAAGGAAAGTATGTATTTTTTCTGGCAATTTTATTCTTTTAATTTAGTGAGAGATTCATCAGCCTTCTTGATACCAGAGATGTTGATTATAGGGCTTTCAAATTTCTTTTGTACTAACCTATACTTTTGATGCCTTTCAGGGCCTAGAGTCTGGATTGTAAATTCATTCTCTGGCTGATTCCTCCATCATCATCATCATCATCACTGTCAATTTTATAAGTCTATTAAGAGCCTTATAAATAATATCAGATGTTTAATTTTCATCTATCCTCCCAGGTCCCAGTTTCCTGCCTTAATTTATCTAATTTTTGTCTTATTCTTTTCTAAGATTCTTAGTACTTCTCATCTCTACACAAGTGCCTTAGTGAAAAACACACGGATTTTAAAAAAAAAGATCTGGTTTTAAAGTATGGGTCTGCCACATATTTGCTATGTGACCTTTGCTAAGTTACATTCTCTGAGCCTATAAAATGGGAACATATAATATCTATCTTGTGAAATTAGTATTGAATCACATATATAAAGATAAATACATGTATCAGCTCCTACACGCAAGGCTCCTCCTACACTTCACATTCATTATGTCTACTCTTAGAGTAGCCGCCACAGGAGAAATAGGAAGGCCAATACCGCAGACTATGAGAAAATCAAGGAGATGATAGTATGAGATGGATGTGGTGTAGAAAGTCACCAAACTAAGACCTGAGATTTGAATGAGAGGAGCTGAGAGTTGTGGGTGTTGGTAGGAAGTGTTCAGACAGAGCAAAACAGCACGTATAAAGGCGCTGAGGTCAGAAAGAGCTTGGTACAGTCAAGAAATTATAAGAAGTAGAGACATTTAGGACCATACAGAATAAGGGAGAGAATGAGAGCAGATGGGGCCCACAATGGTATTTTGGGAGGCCCTATTGTTGGCCTATCCAATTTCCTTATCTTCTTCTTTCCCAGTAAAGAACCCCTAATTGTATTGGTCAGACAACTGAAGAGCCAAGCCCGGTGGAGTATATTACGAGTTTAAGCCAGTTAGAGTACCCTCATTATCCTCTGCTGGTGACTGGTTTAAGAACCATAATGGGGCCCAGTTTAGACAAATAGGATATAAGGGGAAGTCTGCAGAAGAAGGCCCCTAGGAAGTGTTTTCCTCCCACTTTAAAAGGAGAAGGAGCTAATAGAAGGAAACTCTATCTTTCCTTTCTGTTTTTGGAGATGGTTGTGTGTAGATGTGATTATTGGAGCACTTCCTGCCATCCTTCTGCCATGAGGAAGACACTACTGATACACTGGGGATGGCAAAGGGCTGAGACCTTAAGGACATCTTTAACTGCTGAGCCAACTCTGGAACTGCTTCGCTCTGGACTAATTTACATATTAGATAATAAATACCCTTATTGATTAAGGCGCATTCAGTTGAATTTCTGTTCCCTGCTGCTGAAGGTATTCTACTGATTATAGTTGTGGAAGGAGTAAGATCATGGAGAGCTTCGTAGATCATGCTAAGTATTTGAAATGTAATCCTAAGGGTTATGGAGAACCATTTAAGTCTTTTGAGCATGGAGTGACACAAGATAGGATATCTTTTCAAAAGGTCACTTTAGTTGCGATGTGGATAATAGATTGGACAGTGGCAATTGTGGATGCAGGTGGAGCAGATAGGAACTATTGCAACAGGTCACACAAGAGAACACAGTGGTTTAAAGTAAGTGGTGGCTGGCCATGGGAATAGAGAAAAATGAAACAATTCAAGAACTGTTGAGAGATATATTGGAGGCAGAACTGTGATTGGGATTGATTCAATGTGAGTGAAGACGAGGAAGAAATCAAAGATGGCTCCCAGGTGTCTGGACTGAGCTACTAGGTAGATTATGATGCCATTTACTAAGAGAGGAATAAACAACTGGAGGTAGAACAGGTGGGAAGTCACAATAATGAGTTCATTGTTGGCGGTGTTGAGTTGAAGGTGCCAGAAGCAACCAGGTGATTATATCAAGCAAGCAGGTGGGCATTTGAGTGCCTAGATAAAGAGATAAAGATAAAGAGTTTGGAATCTAGATGGTAACAGAATCTATGTGATTTTTGAGATTCTTAGGTAGGGAATGAGTGATCAGAAGGGAAAAGATCCCAAGACAGAATCCTACGATCCCTAGCACTTAGCTTTTCCATGGAGCAGGGGAGTCCAGTGAAGGAGACTGAGAAAGAAGGGCCAGAAAGAAAGAAGGAAGGCCAAAGCATGTTTCTACAAGGAGGGAGCAGTCAGCACTGACAAATGCAGTTGAGAGGTGAAGCAAGAAAAGGACTGAAAGGAGTCTATTCGATTTATCCACATAAAAGCCACCCACCACTGACACTGATGACGAAGCAGTTTTTGGACAGATAAAGTGGTCAGCTCAGAACCCAGGTTAGATGGCATAATGATGGAGTAATTAAGAAATGAAGACCTAAAAAGTAGAGCATCAGGTCAAGAAATTTGGCCTTAAAGAAGACATAGTGTAGGAGCTGAGGGAAATGTGGGACCAAGGGAAGGTTTTTGTTTATCTTTTACAGGTAGCAATAGCTATCTTTCCTTCACTCCTATACCCAATTTATTAGCAAGCCCATTTAGGTTTTTGTCTAAAATATATCACAAACCTGTCCATCTCTCACCTACTACCCAGATGACTCCCTGGTTTGGGTCATTATTATCCTCACTTGGATTCATTCAGTAGCCTCCTAACTGGTTTCTCTGCTTCCATTCTTATTTTGTTCCTGTCTTTTCCAAACCACACAGCAGTGGAATTAAATCAAACATGGCACCTGAAAAAAAAAAAACAAAAAACATGGCACCTGGAATAAAACCCAAGCTCTTGGTCTTGCCCTGTAAGACTGGGTATGATCAGGACCGTCTCCTACCTCATCTCATGCCATTTACACCCCTGGTCCCTCATGCTCCAGCCCCACACCCTGGTTTTTGTTGTTGTTCTTGCCTTGCTCACTGTTCCCAGAGCTTAGCAAGCTTCTTCCTAAATCTCTGAGTGGCTGACTCCTTTTCATTATTCATGACTCTACTCAAATGTCACCGCATCCAAGAAATCTTCCCTGACCTTCTTACCCTCCCCGCCCCCATCCTCACTCCCTGTTTTATCTTCTTTTTGGCTCTTATCAGCTGAAATGAACTTGTTCATTTATTTATTTATTGTTGATTACTTATGTCTTCTCATTAAAAGTAAAGTCTGGGGAAAACTGGGTGAAGTTTATAGGCTTATTATGTATCATTGTTTGTGTGTATTGCATATGCATATTATATATTACCATGGATTTTTTTAAATAAAAAGAGCGTGGAGCTTCCCTGCTGGCGCAGTGGTTGAGAGTCCGCCTGCCGATGCAGGGGACACGGGTTCGTGCCCCAGTCCGGGAGGATCCCACATGCCGCGGAGCGGCTGGGCCCGTGAGCCATGGCCGCTGAGCCTGCGCGTCCAGAGCCTGTGCTCCGCAACGGGAGAGGCCACGACAGTGAGAGGCCCGCGTACAGCAAAATAAATAAATAAATAAAAATAAAAGAGCATGAATTTATATCTCCCAGAAAAAAATGTTTTTAAAGTAAGTTCTGTGAGAACTGGGATTTTGTTTGCTTGTTGGGAACTGTGTCCCCATCACCAGAAAGGAGTCTGGCATGCAGTGGGCATTAAAGCCTTATTAAATGCGTGAATTAATAAATGCTATATTTGGTCATAAATATTCAAAAGAGGATGGAGAGGGGAATACAAACAACAGCAGGAGATTCTAAGGCGACGAAACTGGACGGGGTGGGGGTCGTCGGGAGGGTCCTAGGATTTTAGCACTAGAATCCCTGTCCTAGCGGTAGGATTCGAATCCAGGTCCCAGAACTCTTTCCACTACTGCATGCTACCTCTCCATTTATGCAGTGTTGATTACATGACGGAAGTGGTGATTAGCACTTTCTTAGGAGACGCTCGTAGATCATCTTTGTGGCCTATTATGATTACAACAGTGCAGGACCCATAGGACAACCACCTTACAAATGGGTGTTCTCTGACTGCCTTCAAACGGGACCACGCCCGCACTTTCATTCACTTGCTACAGTGGTTCGCAAGGAGGAGGCGGGCGATTGCTTGGAAGACTCACTGCCCGCCCAGGTCCTCAGCTCTGCAGTTGAGGTGTCAGGTTTCAATCCTCCCAGGACCACTGGACGTCGCGGCGTGCCCGGTGCGGCGGCCGCCTCCGCCCCCAAGCCTAGACTTAGGCAGCGAGCGAAGGCTCACTTCAGACGCGCGGCCGCGCACTCGGCCTGCCGCAGACCGAGGCTGGGCCCCGCGGCGGAGGCTGCTTCGGGGCTGCGCTGGCTGCGCGCTCTGGGCGGCGGCGATCGCGGCTGGGCCGGGACTTACTTCCTCTACCGCAGGACAACAAAACAAGCCGGCTGCAGGCACCGGGCTCTTGGCAACGGTCTGGGCCGTAGGCGCAGCGATGGGCTCCGTGCTGAGCAGCGATAGCGGAAAATCCGCGCCCGCCTCGGCCACCCCGCGGGCCCTGGAGCGCAGGGGGGACCCCGAGCTGCCCGTTACGTCCTTCGACTGCTCCGTCTGCCTCGAGGTGTTGCACCACCCCGTCCGGACCCGCTGTGGCCACGTGTAAGTGCCAGGGGAGCTGGGTTTGCGCGCCCACCCCCTGGGGAGGGCGATGTTAGCGGAGCCGTTGGGGATCGGGGGGTTCAGAAGCCGGCGCTTGAAGGAAACTGCTGCAGGGAGAGACCTGGACCCGTCGAGTGCGGACCACGGGGAAAGTGCCCTGCCGGAAGGTGACACAGGATTTCAGGAGGAGAAAACAGCAACAAGCGGGCCCTGCAGCCGCCGTAGAGCCGCCTCCTCCCGCAGCCCAAGTGCGGAGTCCCTGGGACGGGAATTCCGGGCGCGAGAGCCGCGGGGAGCAAGGGCTTGCCGGCTGAGGAGAGTGCGCTTGGCTGGAGAAGCAGCAGCCGCCTGGGCCCAAGGCAGGGGCTCCCGCCGAGCGCAGTTCCCGCTCCACTCGGTTAATCGGGCGGTGCTTCCTTCTCCGCCCGGAACCGGGGTCGGTTTTGTTTTGCTGGCTCTGTGCACGTGTTCTAGAACGCCCGCGAGGCTGGGCTCTTGAGCAAACAAGGATCTGTGCAAACTGTCCTTCCATCCCCACCTCCCTTTCCCAACACAGACGCCCAAACCCCTCAAAGATTAATCAAACGTCCAAGTGACTTGCTGTAGTCGTTAGAGTTGAACAAGCCGCCAGGGCTGGGTCTGCGGCTTGAACGTTACCCCCAAGCCCGTAAATGCAGCAGTTAAAAACACAGCCAACCGAGTGAAGGAGGTTGCAGACTACCTGCCTTACGCACAGCCTCCCCATCGCGGTAGGAAGTAGAGATAAAAATAACTGTCTTAGAAACCACGTACACACCAACTAAAACTCGCTGTTAGCGCACATCCGTGGTAGTTTCTAGGAAGAGTTTAAAAACAAAATCCCTTTATAAAATTGGCACGTCCTTAACGTGTGCCTGAGTAGTAGTAGGGATTGGATCTGTGAGTTTGTGTTCTATTTGCTTAAAAGCTTTCTTCCCGTGGATGCGTGGGTGTGTGACTGTGTGGGTGAGATTGGTGGGGGGCGGGCGGGGGAGGGGATTGCATAGAGCATGAGTGGAAACCCACTTAATGTCTTCTCTGGACCGCCGACTAACTAGTTTGATGAAGCCCCGAGGCAGTAAGTGCTTTCTGGCTTACCAGGAAAAAAGTATCATAAATCATGAATGCAAGTGCGCAAACCGTCTTTAAAAGGACTTAGGTGGTCCTTGACACCTATAGCCTAGTATCTGAGAAGCAGTTTTCAATACTGAAAAGCCCCCCAGAGAGCCAGGGAGAAAAATCTGCAGCCCACACAATGTTTAAAGAAAAAGTGTCCCTGGGCATTCTTTTGTGGCCATATTTTCAGGGCCTGTTGTTTCAGGTCTGTACTTTAAACTCAAGGCTAATTTAGCTCCTGTCTGATTACTGAGGTTGTTTCCCAGCTGTCCAGATGTAGCTCATTGACGTAATTCCTCAAGGCCAAGATGGAAGCTAAGATGTTATTGCGTTATATGAAATACATTGATTAGTTCAGAGCAGTAATAACCTCAGGATACCTAGCCTACATTTAAATTTAGTCTGTATTAGTATTAAAACTTATAGGTTGCACCAAAGACACACAGTGGGCCTCAAGTCTTGGAAGATTTTCTTTTGTAGAACTGAACTGGGCAGCTTTGCTATTGGAGATTGTTATCTGATTGTTTTCCCTGGTTTGGATTTTGAATGCTATAACTTTGTGCAGTGTTTTGCTTCTGCTAAAGAGAAATATAAATTTGCAAAATGTTGAATCCTTTGTTTAATCTTTTTCTTTGTTAGAGTGAATAGGAAATCAGCAACTGGAAAAATAGTCGTGAAGTAGCACAATAAGGGCTGGACAAATTGCCTTCCCTCACTTTACTGTTCTTTGTTTTGACAAATCTATGTCCATTGTTCTGGCCGGGGGCAGAATTTCCATATTCCTACTTTTGGCAAATTTACTTGGGCCTCTTCCACTTTGTAAATGTTAACTGGAGTCCCTTCTGCTTTGGGGGATGGTGAGCCTTCCTAACACCGTTTGTACTTCCTAAATGAATTACTCTCTTCCATTGAACTTAAATTGGAAAATGAGGAAATGCAAATGAAACCTCTATATTATCCCATACTTGAGCTTATTTCCAAACTTGCTGAACGAGGTTGTTTATGCCAATTTCTGTTTATAAACTAGTTTCAAGTCAAGCAAGTATAATATGGCAACATACCTTGAATGAATATGTATATATGTATTGTGATGCAGTAAAACTGTGAGAGCTTCATAGCCACTAACCAGCTGTGTAATCACCACTTCGGTTAATCTTTTTGAATCTCAGCTTCTTCATTTGTAAAATAAGGTGAGTAATGGAATTTTTATGAGTATTTAAAGTGTAAAAGTAGCCCATAATATAGGCTCAAAACATTTCTTTTTTTGTTGTTGTTTAACTTTTATTGGAGTATAGTTGATTTACAATGTTGTGTTAGTTTCAGGTGTCAAAACATAGTTTCTATTTCCATCGAAGTCATTCTGTAAAGCAAGCAAAAACCCATGGACAGGTTTTATTTCTTTTAAAAAATAATTAATTAATTTACTTTTGGCTGTGCTGGGTCTTCGTTGCTGTGCGCGGGCTTTCCCTAGTTGCGGCGAGCGGGGGCTACTCTTTGTTGTGGTGCACGGGCTTCTCATTCTGTTTTCATTGCGGAGCACAGGCTCTAGGTGCTCGGAGTTAGGGAGTTGTGGCTCTCGGGCGCTAGAGCGTAGGCTCAGTAGTTGTGGTGCATGGGCTTAGCTGCTCCGCGGCATGAGGGATCTTCCTGGACCAGGGCTCGAACCCGTGTCCCGTGAGCTGGCAGATGGATTCTTAACCACTGCGCCACCAGGGAAGCCCCCAGGTTTTATTTCTTATCTCTATGCTTCTTTTGGAATAAAACTGGGCCACAAAAGATAAGTCTATGGCATTTCCAAGATGTCCCAGATAGCCTTACTTTTAGCTTAGTTCTTTTTTCATTTGGTGGACTTTAATTTAAGAAGTTCCATTTTAACGTCTGTTATTTCAAACTGACGTTATTCATATCTCAGTATCAGTTGTAAAAGTAGATTTGGGGGAAAAGACTTCCTACCTCTGCCTTTTTTCTATTAACAGTGAGCTGGGAAAAGAGGGAGTAGATGAGTTGAAACTGCATAAGGGAAACTAAAACGGAATCTGATTTACATTTAAAAGAAATATTCAAGAAATTTGGTATGGTATATATCGAGGGAGACAAAAGTCGAAGACAGAGATACAGGGGAACAGAGTTTAGCTCAGGAGGAAGTTAATGAACTCACAATTAAGCCTGTTGAATGTGCACTAGTCTGATAGGGAGACATCTAAATGGAAATGTCCCAGAGGCACTGGGAAAGTGGGTTTAGGGACACAGCTCAAGGCTGGAGCTAAGGGAGTTACCAGAAAGGGTCAGGAGGTTGAGAATGGGCCTAAGAGAGCTAAATACAAACCAGAGCAGACCATACAGTACAAAGAGCCACATCGCCATAGACCTGAGTTGGGTTGAGTTGCTCCAAGTCACAGAATTTGCCATTTTTTTAAATGAAACTGTTGAAGATAATTCTGAAGTGCTTTCTGGTAAATGGATTAAAACGTTCCATTTGTGGTAAAGTATGAGCATCAAATTCATGGTTCTCTAAGTAGAGTCTGAGGGTTTCCTGATGTGTTTTAAACTGACCCAGAAATAGACATCAGTGCTTTCATTCTTTTTTTTTAATTTTAGTATATTTTATTTTATATTAAAAATTTTATTGAGGTAAAATTGACATATAACATTATATTAGTTTCAGGTGTATGGCGTAATGATTCAATTTTTGTAAATATTGCAAAACCACCAAAAGTCTAGTTAACATCTGTCAGAATACATGGTTATAAAATTTTTCTTTCTTGTGATGATAACTTTTAAGATCTACTCTCTTTTTTTCCTAATTAATTAATTTATTTATTTTTGGCTGCGTTGGGTCTTCGTTGCTGCACGCGGGCTTTCTGTAGTTGCGGTGAGCGGGGGCTACTCCTCGTTGCAGTGCGCAGGCTTCTCATTGCAGTGGCTTCTCTTGTTGCAGAGCACGGGCTCTAGGCACGCGGGCTTCAGTAGTTGTGGCACACGGGCTCAGTAGTTGTGGTGCATGGGCTTAGTTGCTGCGTGGCATGTGGGATCTTCCCAGACCAGGGATGGAACCGGTGTCCCCTGCATTGACAGGCGGATTCTTAACCACTGTGCCACCAGGGAAGTCCCAAGATCTACTCTCTTAGCATCTTTCAAATAAGCAAAACAGTATTATTAACTGTAGTCACCATGCTGTATATTACATCCCATGACTTACTTATTTTATAACTCAAAGATTGTACCTTTTGACTCCCTTTACCCTTTTCACTTACAAAGCCCACAGTGCTTTCATTCTTACAGGAGGTATGCAATCCCAAGGACTTCTTTTTAACCTAAGATTAAAGCTACTTATCCTATTATTTATTATAGATATTTATACATATTTTCTATCAGTGAGGATTCTCCAGAGAAACAACCAATAGGTTATATATAAATATATGGAGAGAGAGAGAAAGAGAGATTGATTTTAAGGAATTGATTTACATTATTGAGGATAATCACTCGACTTGAAGTCAACTGATTATAGATGTTAACCACATCTACAAAATACCTTCACAGCAACATTTGCTTAAGTGTTGAATTAAACTGAGTACTGTAGGCTGGCTAAGTTGATACATAAGACTAACTGTCACATCTTTTCAACAGGCTTTTAAGGGTTATTAAAATCTGGTGATAAAACCAAAAATTAGATCATTATCAGGCTTCACTAGAAGACACTTCAGAATTCTCTTAAGAAGCCTGACTATCAGGCAGCCATGCACACACCTACATGTTGCTCAAGCAAACAGTAGGAATCCACAGTTTTCTTAAAATTAAAATCATTGTTCATTTACCTTTATCATTTTAGTTTGCTGTGGGTTGTTTGGTTAGACCTACTATTGCACGGAGTGCATTCGTTTTTTGATCCAGCCAACGTGGCCTGCTCTGTGCTGAGCACACAGACACAAAGGCTTATCCTTTTGGAGTTTGCATTCTTATGAGGAAGATGGACAATAAACAAGATACAGGTGTTAAGTATGTAGTTTGTTATATAGTGTTAAGGATTAAACAAAATAAGACAAAGAAGTGAGATAGGAAGTATATGGGAGTTGCAATATTCAGATATTTAGAGAAGTGCATCTTAAATTATCTGTTGTAAAGAACCTCTGAAGTGTTTTGTTTTAATTTCCAGCCCCCCACAGACCAATAATTTTATAAAATAAAAAATGTATTGTGGAAAAATGAAATTTAAAAATACCAAAGATAGGGAGTTCCCTGGCAGTCCAGTGGTTAGGGCTCGGTGCTTTCAGTGCCGTGGCCTGGGTTCCGTCCCTGGTTGGGGTACTAAGATCCCACAAGCCATGAAGTATGGCAAATAAATAAATAAATAAATATGTATATATAAAATACAAGCCATCATTTGAAAAATTGTTATTAGATTCAACAGCATAATATTACTCTGTCAGATTCCTATACAGTTTTCTAAATATTACTTCTCTCAATTTCTATTCTTAGTTAAGCATGGACTCTTAATAAACAGGGCCTGATTTTGTACAGTGTTGGTCCAGAGGAAAGCAGGAGGTGAGGAAGCTAGTTTGACTGGTGTGGGGACATTTATAAGAAGTTTGCCTTTTCCTCTGAGTGAGGATTTTGAGCAGATTCATGGCTTGAGCTGATTTAAAAGCATCTGTCGGGCTGCTGAGAATAGTCTGTAGCGGGAGGAGCAAGCTGAGGAGATTGAGTTCAGAGGCCACCGTGGTGATCCAGGTGGGAAAGGACAGGACTAGCATGGGGACCGTGGAGGTGGTGAGAATAGTAGGACTATAGACATATCTTTGAAGGTGCCGGTAACACGATGGATTTGTTGCGGAGTGTGGAAGAAAGTGAAGAATCAAGGATGGCTGCAAAGTGCTTGGCCTTAGCGAAGGCTGGAGCCGCTCTGAGATGGGAGAGACTAAGAGGACGGGATGAAGATCATGTTTAAGTCAAGAGTTCAGTTACTGACAAGCCAAGTTTCAGACAACCGAGTGGAGCTGTTGAGTGGACAATTGGATATGTGAGCTTGGAGTTCAGAGGAGCTGGGCTGTAGGTAATAAACTTGGGAATCATAAATATATACTCGATATAAATCCATGGGACTGGATGAGCTCATCAAGAAGTTAAGTATAGTTAGAAAAGAATAGAGGTCCAAGGACTGAGCAGCGGTGCCCACCGATATTTAGAAGCTGGGACATGGGGACTTCCCCAGTGGCGCAGTGGTTGACTCCACACTCCCAATGCAGGGGGCCCGGGTTCGATCCCTGGTCAGGGAACTAGATCCCACATGCATGCCGCAACTAAGAGTTCGCAGGCTGCAACTAAGAGTTTGCAGGCCGCAACTAAGGAACTCGCCTGCCGCAACTAAGACCCGCAACCAAATTAATTAATTAATTATTTTAAAAAGAAGAAGAAGAAGAAGCTGGGACATGGAAGCCAGAATAGCAGCAGCCAAAGGAGAGGAAGGAAACCCCCAGGTGTCCTGGAGGCTGAGTGAGTGCAAGAAGTATTTTCCGGGGAAGAGCGACCCGCTGAATCCAGTGCTGCTTTAAAGGTCAAGTACGTGATAGAGATGGAGAGTAGAGAAAGCCCTTTCATGAAGTTTAGAGGCAAAGGGAAGAGAGAAATTGGGCAATAGCTGGAAAAAGAAGTGGGATCAAGAGAATTTTCTTTTAAAAGAAGAATGGAATCTTTTGTATGCTGATGGAAATAAACCAATAGTGAGGGAAATTTTGATGCACAGGAGAGAAGAGAAAATTGCGGGGCTAGGATTTACAGTGGGGGGCTTGGCCTTAGGCAGGAGAATGAACAGTTCATCCATTTAAGAGAATGTAGAATATTTAAATGGGCACAGATGCAAGTAGTTGAATTGAAGTAGTGGGAGCTCGTGGCAGGTTCCCATCTGATTGCAACTTATGTTGACATAATATTTGACCTGTGATTTGATTTTTTTTGAAGTATAGTTTCTGTACAATATTATATGTTACAGGTGTATAATATAGTAATTCATAATTATTAAAGGTTATACTCCATTTAGTTATAAAATATTGGCTATATTCCCCATTTTGTACAATATATCCTTGTAACTTATTTTATACCTAATAGTTTGTACCTCTTAATCCCCTACCTCTAAAGTGCCCCTCCCCCTTCCCTCTCCCCACTGACAACCACTAGTTTGTTCTCTATGAGTCTGTTTCTTTTTTGTTATATTCTCTAGTTTGTTGTATTTTTTTAGATTCCACGTGTGATATCATACAGTATCTGTCTTTTTCTGTCTGACTTATTTCACTTAGCATAATGCTCTCCAAGTCCATCCATGTTGCTACAAATGGCAAAATTCTGTTCCTTTTCTATGGCTCAGTAGTAGTCCATTCCTTTTCTTCATCCATTCATCTGTTGATGGACACTTAGGTTGCTTCCGTATCTTAGCTATTGTAAATAATGCTGTTATGAATGTTGGGGTGTGTGTATCTTTTCAAATTAGTGTTTTCATTTTTTTCAGATATATACCCAGGAGTGGAATTGCTGAGTCATAGGGTAGTTCTATTTTTAGTTTTTTGAGAAACTTTCATACCGTTTTCTTACAGTGACTGCACCAATCTACATTCTCACCAACAGTGTACGAGGGTTCCCTTTTCTCCACATCCTCTCCAACATTTGTCATTTGTGTTCTTTTTGATGATAGCCATTCTGACAGGTGTGAGGTGATATCTCATTGTGGTTTTGATTTGCATTTCCCTCATGATTAGCAATCTTGAGCATCCTTTCATGTGCCTGTTGACCTGTGATTTGATTTTAAGATGAAATCATCCAGGCCCCTGATGCTAAAACAAATGTATATAGAATGCTTCCTCCTTCTAATGTACTTGGATAAGCATCACTTAAAATAGGATGATTGGAGTCTTTTGTACCATCAAGACCCAAAACTCTTGAGAGCCGTTGCTCTAATAAAGGAATGCTACTTTCCACCTTGCCACTCCTTTAAGGTCTGGCGCTTAGTAGGTGTTAAGTATTTTGAATTAATGAATGACTCTAAGACAAAATTTGGGGGACTCCCCTGGTGGTCCAGTGGTTAAGAATCCACCTTCCAATGCACGGGACGCGGGTTTGATCCCTGGTCGGGGAACTAAGATCCCACATGCGTACCGCAACTACAGAAGCCGTGTGCTCTGGAGCCCGGGTGCCACTACTGGAGGGAAGCCCAAGTGCTGCAACCAAGAGCCTGTGCATTGCAATGAAAGATTCGTGCCTCAACTAAGACCCGATGCGGCCAAAAATAAATTAATTAATTAATTTTAAAATAATAATAATAAGACAAAATTTGGGGCTTCCCTGGTGGTGCCCCAGTGGTTAAGAATCTGCCTGCCAATGCAGGGGACACGAACGGGTTCAAGCCCTGGTCTGGGAAGATCCCACATGCCGTGCAGCAACTAAGCCCGTGCACTACAACTACTGAGCCTGCGCTCTAGAGCCCACAAGCCACAACTACTGAGCCTGCATGCCACAACTACTGAAGCCCGTGTGCCTAGAACCCGTGCTCCACAACAAGAGAAGCCACTGCAATGAGAAACCCGCACACCAAAACAAAGAGCAGCCCCTGCTCGCCACAACTAGAGAAAGCCCACGTGCAGCAACGAAGACCCAACGCAGCCAAAAATAAATAAAAAATAAATTTATTTTAAAAAAAAGACAAAATTTGGATACTTTGGTGAGCACAACTTTGGACAACCATTTCATAGTGCCAGCCAGCTGGTGCTATGGAGTTTGAGTCATAGATAGGAGTCCCATGATAGTTTTTGAACTCCCTTTTATAGGGTTACTCATCTGTGCCCGTATTACCGAGAATTTTAGAAAGATGTAATAAGCTGGCCTGAAATTTGCCTCATCTGGTGGTTGGACTGCTCTGTGTTACTTAGCAACATTAGTGTTGTCGTAGGCACATTAAATATTAGTGATCTATTAAATTACGTATTCTCCAACAAACAGAACCTAAATAATGTTGCAGACTGAGTTTTACACCAGGATTCTCTTTAGCACCTGACTACTGGTCCTAGGACCAGCAGCATTGCAGAATCTCAGCCCCCAACTCAAATCTGCTGAATCGCAATCTGCATTTTTACAAGATGCCCATGTGATTTATATGCATTTTAAGATTTGAGAAGTACAGCCTCAGATAACCCTATGTAATTGACAGTAAGATACTGCAAGTTGAGGACAGTGTTTGACGGTTATAGAGAGGCACCCCTCTAAGACTGTAGATTAAAGGAAATAAAATTTTCCTTAGGGGGCTAAATATAAAAATCAACATGTAAAGGAGTGTAGAGATATGCAGAGTCAATTTTTGGAGGCTGAATGATTCCCAGGATGGACTTTGAGCATGACCTAATTGAATACATAAACACCTCCAAGGAAATCTTGAGGGACAGTGGCTAAAGGCCTGTGCTCTAAGAATAGCTGCGCTTGGGACTGTCCAGGCTGATCGATCCATCATTGGATCACTGAAGAGGGAGACTGGTTATGTGTGTATGTGTGTGTGTGTATTGTCCTATACTGGAGTATTTTAGCCCGAGACTCTCATCCTCCCTTTGAATAACAATTGCAACTCCCCTTATTCTATTTATATGTTCCAACTACCCAAAGGAGCCCAAGATTTTCATTCACCTTCATATTGGCCTGCCCACAGTGAGGCAGCCCAGTGTTGAGAACATAACGAAAATGTTAGACCGACCACACGTTGCCAAGGGCTTCTTCCAGAACCACATTTAGGGACCACCTCTGGCTACTTATTTTGCCTGTCTAGCCCTAGGCCCCATGGAGTCCCTAATACAGCCCTTTCCTCTTTAATTCTCCTATACTTAGGGTGCAGTTTTCCCTCTTAAGATTGTGTGCATAACTTTACCCAGTGTCCTCAGCAACCCTTTCCCCATTTTCCTCCAATACCTTGCCGCCCTTTCCTTATATGAGTTTTATTGCTAACCACTTAATTAGAGAAACAGAAAGGCGTTAATAAAATAAACAATGGGGGTGGGATAATTAAGTTCCCAGCTGGTTTTAAAGTTCTTAGAGTCATTATCTGGTTCCTGATTGATGTCATCAGAAGCTGCAAACTCAGCAGGGGGGAGGCAAGGGGTGTGAGTGAGCGAGGAGGATGGGTATCTACCAGAAGGGGCACCGACCCATGTGGCCACGTGGGAAATGAGTCCAGAGTTGCAGGAGACTTAGCTTTTCAAGAGAAGCCAGAAATTTGAATTTGTGTGTGAAATCTGATTTTAAAGCTATGACCACTTGTGCTTCCACTGCAGGGGGCACGGGTTCTATCCCTGGTCAGGGAACTAAGATCCCGCATGCCACAAGGCATGGCCAAAAAAAAAAAAAAAAAAAAAAAAAGGCAACAACAACTCATTCAGAATTTTTGAAAACATTAAATCGGTCTTTTAAAAAAATGCAGTTGACTTCTATCTTTTCCCTACATTCTCCTAATTCTGATCATGTCTGTTGGATTCGTCATTCTCAGCCACCTTATGGAGGGGGAGAGGGGGACAGACAAATAGGAATTTCTTAGCTCTGGGGTTTATGTTCATTTTTACCCCTTGGGTTCTTCCAGAAGGATACAACACTTATTTATTAATGGGAACATTGGGCCCTGCCCAGAAAATTCCCCTTTGGCCCATTCCTCATAACTGATTTAGTTATTTCAATCTACTAACCATTTACTGAGTAGCTACTCTGTACCTGGGGCTGTGTGGGAGGGACCCCTACAGGATTC
The DNA here is from genome assembly GCF_964374135.1 of Grampus griseus. Classification (NCBI taxonomy): domain Eukaryota; kingdom Metazoa; phylum Chordata; class Mammalia; order Artiodactyla; family Delphinidae; genus Grampus; species Grampus griseus. The sequence goes on from NC_139006.1 coordinate 47,389,383, forward strand.
TGAACGGTTCTGTGCTGTGTGTATTTCTGTGATGCTCATGCAGTGTTGTTACTGACCTGTCGTCACTGGGGCATTTTTTGTTTAGCTGGGTTGCGTTTTTCTGCTTTATTGAGGTGATACAGTACATAATTGTATACAATCATATAACCACCACCACAAACAAGATCTATAACAGTTAGTTCCATTACCCTAAGAAGTTCCCTCGAATCCTTTACAGTCAATCCACTCCCCAAACTCCTGGGCCCCAGGCAACCCCATCAGCTTTCTGTCACTGAGCTTTGGAGTCATACAGTAAATAGTCTTGTATTTGACTTCTTTCACGTGGCATAATGGGGCATATATTTGTTGTCATTTGGTATATTGTAAGCCCTTTTGCCTCTGCTTCCTAAATCAATCGTAAATCTGACTGTCCACTTACACCGTCTGCTGCTCCTTTGCTGGGCTAAGCCACCATCCTCTCTTGAACCAACGCTTACAATGGAATTAACACTGGTCTCTGAGCCGTGACTCTCGTACCTCTGTAATCCACTCTTCACAGAGGAGCCAGTGATCTATATAATGTAAATCAAGTCGTATCACTCTCCCACTTAAGAGCCTCCAGTGCCTTCCCATCACGCTTAGCTCTGGCTTTGTGGTTGCTCTCCTACCTACCTTACTGTCCCACATATTGCCAGTTACCCTCCCCTGGGCGCCCTGCATTTCAACCACGCTGGCTTTCTGTACCTCAGCAAAATGGTCCCTGTTTTCAGCTGAGAAAACCATTCCCAGATCTTCCCAAGACTGATGCCTTCAATTGTCATCTGAGGAACCACCCATCTTACTGCTCCCTCTGCCCCACCCACTCAGTTTTTGTTGTCAACTGTTTTATTCTTCTCAGAGCATTTATCGTTTGCCAGTCTTTTTGTTTACCTTCTCATTTCCTCTCTCCTCCTTCTAGAACTCTTGAGAGCAGGGACCTCGGGCACTGCCATGGTTTCATCTCTGGCATGTCAAACATTGGCAATCATAAGCTATTAGTGAAAATTTCTTTAGTGAATGCATGCTTGTATGGTTGGGTGTGGGGAGACTTGTGCATGTTTTATAAATCTTCATTATAACCATGCAATAACTGTTCTTGCTAAAAGCCACACGAATTCATTTTTTTACAGTTTTGTTGTCTCTCCCTTCAGCCTTATATTATCTTTCAAATTGTTCTGTGCTCTTTAAATTTATTTAAATAATCATAAATGCAAAGTAATCTTTTCCTCACACTGAATTTGGATGCTCTTAAAAATATCATTTTAAAAAATGTTTTTCTCTTCAGATCACATTCTATTAAATATTTCAGGTCTCTCATCCTCCAAGCATTTCCCTTCCCGGTTTTCCAACTAAATTTTTCTGAAAAGTAAAGAAAATTTAAGTCATAGTAAGGTGGTTAATTTTCCCTAACATTTTATTATGAAAAATGTCAAACATACAGCTAAGTTGAAAGAACTGTACAGTGAACAACCATATATCCATACGTATTTCTACAATTGTTAATTTTACCGTATTTGCTTTTACCTCTCACTTTATCACATACCTATCCATCCATCAGTCCATCTTATTTTTTTTGATGCATTTTAGAGTAGGTTACAAACATCAGCACACTCTACCCCTTCTCATATCAGCATGCATAATATTAACCAGAGTTCACAATTTGTTTATGGGATTTGCTAAAGGTAAATTACACATAGAGTGAAATGCATACATCCTAGGTATAACATTTGCAGAACTTTGACCAATGTTTAGCCCAAACCCCTAACAAGATATAGAATAGTCTCATTACCCCCCATATGGTTCCCTTATGCCCCTTCCCAGCCATCCCCGTCCGTGTACCCCCATAGGCAATCACTGTTGTGTTATTTTTTTTCCCTATCATAGATCAGTTTTACCTATTCAAAAATTTCAAATAAGTGGAATTACACAAGATGTACTTTCTTGTGTCTGGCTTCTTTTTTTAAATTTTATTTTATTGAAGTATAGTTGATTTACAATGTTGTGTTAGTTTCTGGTGTATGGCAAAGTGATTGTTACATATATTTATATATATTCTTTTTCATATTCTTTTCCATTATGGTTTATTACAGGATATTGAATACAGTTCCCTGTGCTATACAGTAGGACCTCGTTGCTTATCCATTCTATATATAATAGTTCGCATCTGCTAATCCCAAACTCCCAATCCATCCATCCCCCACATCCCATCCCCCTTGGCAACCACAAGTCTGTTCTCTATGTCTGTGAGTCTGTTTCTGTTTCGTAGATAAGTTCATGTGTCTGGCTTCTTAGTATGTCTCTGAGAGTCATCCATGTTATGGTGTGTGTCAGTAATTTGTTCTTTTTTATTGCTGTGTAGTGTTCCATTGTAGGAATGTGCCATGTGTTGTTTATTCATTTTCTTGTTGATAAATATCTGGGTTATTTCCAGGTTGGGTCTACTGTGAAAACATTCCTTCTGAATACAGATGGACATATTTTTTAACTTCTCGAGTAAAACGTGGGCTTGGTACTGCAGGGTCAAGGGGTGCCTGTAATTTTGTTTTATCAGACACTACCAGACCAGTTATCCCAAGTGGTTGTAGGTAATTAACTTTTTAAAAGAATTGTTTATTGTGTAGGTAATAAGGTTATATGGTTCACACTTAAAATTCGACAGTGAAAATACCCTTCTTCTACCATATACCCCTTGCTCTCCCATTCCCATTTCTCCAACAGGTAGGTAAATGTTCTTATTCTCTTTACCCTAGATGTTTTTACACATCTGCAAACCTGTAAGAAGCTCACACTCTATACACACTTCTACACTTTGCTTTCTAAGAGGTTTTAGTTTAGAGTTATCTTGTCTCTGTGCCCTGTTGTATAATATATATTAACTAAAGCTGAGTAGCCCTGTGAGGATTCTGATTAGACAATTCAGAAAATGATCACTTGTATACTTTCCATGCCAAGGTGCTAGGGTAAGGATGGTAGATGCTTCAGCTCTCATGACTTGAATTTGATAACTGTACCTTTAAGGAGAGAATGTTCCCCTCAGATCTTTTGAACTAAGCAGTTCTGCAGTCTTGCTTCTGCACCCCAGAAAGTGAGACTTGAGGTGCAGCAGCATCCAGTACCTTTCCATGGTAACACTTCTAAAGCTGTGGTTTTTATATACTCATAATCAGTAAGTTCAATCTGTTCCAAAACACCTTGATCTTGATGTGTTTTCTCCAGTTCGTAATCACTTCTATTAAAAGTACGGTTAAAAAAAAAAAAAAAAAAAAAAGTACGGTTAATTGACTAATCTACCGGATTTGAAACTAATATTCTCACATAATGCAATGACATCTATATAATGCTCATTTGAGAGTTTCATGCCACAGATAACACCACTGTACAGACTTAGTCGGGGGGGGGGGGGGTTATAGGGAGGGACTTGATTTTTAAAACGCCTCAATAAACTGATATAGCCACTATGGGGAACAGTATGGAGGTTCCTTAAAAAACTAAAAATAGAACTACCATATGACCCAGCAATCCCACTACTGGGCATATACCCAGAGAAAACCATAATTCAAAAAGATACATGTACCCCAGTGTTCATTGCAGCACTGTTTACAATAGCCAGGACATGGAAGCAACTGAAATGTCCATCAACAGAGGAATGGATGAAGAAGATGTGGTACATATATACAATGGATTATTACTCAGCCATAAAAACAAACAAAATTGTGCCATTTGCAGAGACTTGGATGGACCTAGAGACTGTCATACAGAGTGAAGTAAGTCAGAAACAGAAAAACAAATATCGTATATTAAGCCATATATGTGGAATCTAGAAAAACGGTATAGATGAACTTGTTTGCAAAGCAGAAATAGAGACACAGACGTAGAGAACAAACGTATGGATACCAAGGGGGTAAGGGTGGGGTGGGATGGATTGGGAGATTGGGACTGACATATATTCACTACTACATATAAAATAGATACATAATGAGAACAGACTGTATAGCACAGAGAACTCTACTCAATGCTCTGTGGTGACCTAAATGGGAAGGAGTCCAAGGAAGAGGGGATATGTGTATACGTGTGACTGATACACTTTGCTGCACAGCAGAAACTAACACAACAGTGTAATGCAACTATACGCCAATAAAAAAATTTTTTTAATGCCTCAAGTATGCTACTTTTCATGAATACTAGGAACTTCCATTGTTGTGGTTATCAATCATAGTTACAAAAACATGTATGAAGTATTTATAAAATAACAGCAGAGGGGCTTCCCTGGTAGCGCAGTGGTTGACAGTCCGCCTGCCGATGCAGGGGACATGGGTTCGTGCCCAGATCCAGGAAGATCCCACATGCCGCGGAGCAGCTGGGCCCGTGAGCCATGGCCGCTGAGCCTGCGTGCCCGGAGCCTGTGCTCCGCAACGGGAGAGGCCACAACAATGAGAGGCACGCATACCGCAATCAATCAATTAATCAATAAACTAACTAACAGAAATGTACCCTAGGTAAAGCCCACTGGCTTATACAGCTACATCAGTGATCTCAAACCTTTACTGCCTCTGCTTGTCACTGGGAGGAATTAAAGTGTCTTTAAGAAGACTACAGGGACTTCCCTGGTGATGCAGTGGTTAAGAATCCGCCTGCCAATGCAGGGGACACAGGTTCGAGCCCTGGTCCGGGAAGATCCCACATGCCGCAGAGCAACTAAGCCTGTGCGCCACAGCTACTGAGCCTGTGCTCTAGAGCCCGCGAGCCACAACTACTGAGCCCGCAAGTCACAACTACTGAAGCCCGTGCTCCACAGCAAGAGAAGCCACCGCAATGAGAAGCCCGAGCACCGCAACAAAGAGTAGCCCCCCGCTCGCCGCAACTAGAGAAAGCCTGCGCACAGCAACAAAGACCCAACACAGCCCCAAAATAAATAAATAAATGTATTTAAAAAAAAAAAAAGACTACAAATTTTGAGCCTCTCCCAAAACAGTTTGATGATAAAAATACTACTATCTTCTGGCTCTGTGACTTGGGCAAGTTTTTATACCTCTCTGAACTTCAGTTTGCTATCAGTCAGGATGAGGAGAAAGAGCAGCATTTAGGATTGCTGTGAGAGCGAAATGAGGTAAAATGAGCTGATGTGTATCAGTGCCTACCACGGGGCTTGGCACCAGTATATTTTGTTTGTGTGTCTTGCGTGTTCCCTGCATTGGCAGGCAGATTCTTAACCACTGTGCCACCAGGGAAGTCCCTTTGCACCAATATTCATCTTCTGTTTGTATTAGCATAAAACTCAAACAAACTGAGAAAGGGGGGAAGACTTAGCTGACAAGAAACACAGTGTTATCTGCTTGCTCCTAAATTATGTAAACAAAGAATTCCTGTCAGAACCACAGGTGTTGTATTAGAAATGTTCATTATGAGTTGAGCATTTGGACCATTTGTAATAAATACCCTTCAAAGCTTACACTTTGAGAACCAATTCTTAGGAACTAAAAGAAATGCAAGGACAAATGTGCCTTAGAACTTACAATTAATCACCTGAGGCAGATAGAAGTAAAATACAGCAGGGGAAGAACCTAGGGGTAAGACAGGAATAAAGACACAGACCTACTAGAGAACGGACTTGAGGATATGGGGAGGAGGAAGGGTGAGCTGTGACAAAGCAAGAGAGAGGCATGGACACATATACACTACCAAACGTAAGGTAGATAGCTAGTGGGAAGCAGCCGCATGGCACAGGGAGATCAGCTGGGTGCTCTGTGACCGCCTGGAGGGGTGGGATAGGGAGGGTGGGAGGGAGGGAGACGCAAAAGGGAAGAGATATGGGAACATATGTATATGTATAACTGATTCACTTTGTTATAAAGCAGAAACTAACACACCATTGTAAAGCAATTATACTCCAATAAAGATGTAAAAAAAAATACAGCAGGGGATTTAGGTCTTTTGATTCTGAAAGTATTGCTCTTTCCAACTGGGGTAGCTGCGGTTGTGGAAAGATAGGTCACTGAATTCTGAGTCAGGAAACCTCAGCTTAAGGTCAACAAAGTCCAGGCACTTTCTGTAGCTGTGACCTTGCTGATGTAACTTAACCTCCACGTACCTCAGTTTCCTCATCTATAAAGGAAATAATGATCTTTCTTAGGGGTTTATTAAGGTTAAATGAATTAAGGTATGTGGAAGTGTTTTAAAATTTTGTAAATTAAAAAAAGCAGTGTATCAAATTTGAAATTATATCAAAATATAAAGTTACCAAGCGACATTAATAACAAAAACACCCAGGAAGAAAAGGGTAGGAACCTAGGCAGGTCTAGGGTTCTAAATAAAGAGCAGGATAGTCCTATCAAGTTGTTGCTGAATCAGTCTTTATGTCACTCTGTTTAGTATTCATCTCCCAGAGAGAGGGTTTACTTAGTGTGGCCGACATTAGGCGCTCTGCCTTCAGCAGGGGATTATGGGCACCCGGATTGAGGTCCCACCAAATTGTATCTCATATAAGAGGTGTAGTTCTGCAGAGCAAAATCAGGATGCTGTGGCCAGAAAAAGGGGAAATGGGTGCTGGGCAGGCATCAACATCAAGCAGATGCCTCAAGAACAGTGCAGACGTAAGCATCCTCTGTGTGCGTATAAGAATTTTATAACAGAGACAGAAGAGAATACTTTTAAGAATCAGTAATGGCTGGGCTTCCCTGGTGACGCAGTGGCTAAGAATCCACCTGCCAATGCAGGGGACACGGGTTCGAGCCCTGGTCCGGGAAGATCCCTCATGCCGTGGAGCAACTAAGCCCATGTGCCACAACTACTGAGCCTGTGCTCTAGAGCCCGCAAGCCACAACTACTGAGCCCGTGTGCCACAACTACTGAGCCCGCGTGCCACAACTACTGAAGCCCGCGTGCTTAGAGCCCATGCTCTGCAACAAGAGAAGCCACCCAATGAGAAGCCCGTGCACCCCAACGAAGAGTAGCCCCTGCTCACCGCAACTAGAGAAAAGTCCGTGCGCAGCAACGAAGACCCAATGTAGCTAAAAATGAAAATAAATAAATTTTAAAAATAAAAAGAATCAGTAATGGCTAATATACTAGGAATTTTGTTCGTGAAACGTCATTCAGCTGTATGTATACCTATGATATATGAACTTTTCAGTATGTATAGTTTACTTAAACAGCTTAACTTTTGCCATGTATAAATATTCGCAAATATATATTACATGCTGAGTTAAGAGCTGTCAGCTCACGCTGATGTGTATAACCTATTGAAATGCTCACTTTTACTTCTGTGCACATGTAGCCTTCAGCAGCTCCCATAAATAGGTCAAGATTTTCTGTGAATTCTGTTGACTGTGTTAAGATTTTATCATGATCATCTTTAAGTAAACAGAGAATATATTTCTTGACATGGAGGACATTCCTAAAGTGGTAGTTTTGATTAGATAATTTCCTGCATCTGAGGATGAGTTTTAAATTATTTTACGAAGACTTTAACGTGTTTCGTATTTTTACCTCCTCAACTTGCTGCTATTTTCTTATCTAACACACAGAATCTCACAGAGCAAAGACCTATTCCCCCCAGCCCCACAGATTTTAAGGTAAAATAGGATTAAAGAAAAGAAAGAACACATTAGATATCCTTTGAGTTATAGGGGGGTTTTTTGAAGTATAGTTGATATGCAATGTTTTGTTAGTTTCAGGTATCCAGGAAAGTGATTCATTTATACACACACATAAATATAGATATAGATATATTCTTTTTCAGATTCTTTTCCATTATAGGTTATTAAGATATTGAATATAGTTCCCTGTGTTATACAGTTGGCCCTTGTTGTTTATGTATTTTACATATAGTAGTATGTATCTGCTAATCCCAAACTCCTAATTTGTCCCTCCCTCCCCCTTTCCCTTTTGGTAATCATAAGTTTATTTTCTATGTCTGTGAGTCTGTTTCTGTTTTGTAAATAATTTATTTGTATCATTTTTTTAGATTCTACATATAAGTGATACCATGTGATATTTGTCTTTCTCTGACTTACTTCGCTTAGTATGATCATCTCTAGGTCCATCCATGTTGCTGAAATGGCATTATTTCATTCTTTTTTATGGCTAGCAATATTTGAGTTATAGTTTTCATTCTGTTTGTAGGAAGGCTGTTTCACCACTTTGTCACCTTCTGTTTAAATGCGTGCAGCACACGTGGTGAGAACGTGTGGCCCCAGGGAGGTCTTGCAGGGAAGGTAAGAGACTCCTCAGCAGCTGTAGGACGCAGATGGAGCTTTCGTTTGGCAGAACAGCTCTTAGTGTACGAGGTGTCATTAAAATACGGTTTCCATAAATGAACACCTAGTGGTGGCTCCTTTATCCTGTTAAGGAAAGTGATGTGTTCTTGGTTTGTGTCCTGTAGATTCTGCCGTTCTTGCATTGCTACCAGTCTCAAGAACAATAAGTGGACCTGTCCTTACTGCCGGGCATATCTTCCTTCTGAAGGAGTTCCAGCAACTGATGTAGCCAAGAAAATGAAATCCGAGTTCCAGAAGTGCACTGAGTGTGACACCCTGGTATGTGACCCTGCCTTTGCTCATAGTTACCGGCGTAGAACTCTGAGAAAGCTGTTTTGCAGCCAGTCATTTCACCTACGCCTTTGACCTCATCCTACCCCGGCTTTCCAAAGTTTATTGTCTCAGCCTCTCCTCTTCCTTTCCTCTGGTTCCCTATGTATGGGCTGCTGGACAGCAGTCACCTGATGCCCACCATCACCTAATTTTTCAAACCAAGGCTTTCATTGACCACCTCCATTTCCTCTCTTCCCATTACTCCCATGACCCCCTATTATGTGGCCTCCATTCCTGCTATCTGCTGTTGCAGCCCACCCAATGAATAGCTTTATTTTCAATTCCAGTGGCACAATTCCACCTCTACTGTTCTGGGCTTTGCAGTATTTATCTCTGTTGACCACTTCCTCCTTGTTGCAGTTTTCCTCCGTTGTTATTATGCTAGCCTGGTTAGATCATGTGAGGTCTTAGAAGCTGTGACAAAGATTCTAGATTTTATCTTAAACGCAATAGTGAGTCACAGAAAAAGTATAAGCTTTTGATCAGGTTTATATTTTTAAGATGTCACTCTAGCATGTGAGTGGAAAATGGTTTGGAGGAAGCAAAAGCAGGATTGGTGAAGCCAATTCAGTGGATTTTAGGATAGGTGTTAAGGAAGCTGGGTTAGGGTAATAGCATTAGGTATGGAATAAGAAGTTGTTTCAAGGTGTATTCTGGAGAGGGATTGAAGGAAATTCATAATTAACTGGATGTGGAGGTGAGTGACAGTGAGGTATCAAAATACTCCCCAAGTTTCTGAGACGAGTAGGTGAAGGTGCTAATATGGCGAGCAAATTTAGAGAAGAATCCACAAAGTTAAGTCTTAGATACATTAAATTTGAACTGCTAACAGAAGGATATTTAGGTATTACCAGTCTAGAGATCAAAAGAGAGATCGTGTACTGAAGATCTAAATTTCTCTAGAGAACCTTTCTTGATTGTTCATCTAAAATATAGCCTGTTACACTTTCTCTTAGCAGTCTGTGCTTTCTCTTCATAGCACTTATCACCATTTGTAATTATGCTTTTGTGAATTTTGAAATTTAATGTCCATTATCCATTATCTCCACAAGATTCCCTGAGGGTAAGGACCATGACTATTTTATTGACAGCTGTAAACCCAGCACTTTGACTGGCACATAATAAATGCTCAATGCATTTTTGAATATTTTTGTAAGACTCAAAAATCTATTCATGGCTGCCTGATTCTGGAATCCATGCATGGTCTTTGGAGTCAGACATCCTGGGATTAAACACTAATTCTCTCCCTTACTCTTTGTGATTTGGGGCAAGTTATTAATCTAAGTTTTTGTTTGACTCTTTTAAATTGAGGGAAAAGGTAATGCTCGTGTCACAGAGTGGTTGTAAAGGTAAACAACAAAATGTAAGTGGCTTTTAGCACTGAGGAACATAGTGAATGCTCAAAATCAATAGCTTTTCACATTCTTAGTATCATTCCTGATTATTTTTACTTTGATATTTTGCCATCATTTAAAATTCAACATGCACAAAATCAAACTCAGCATATTATTTTGTCTTCCAGTTCTTTATCCCATCTTTGGTACCTGTCAGAAATAAGAGTATTCTCTCAGTTATCCTGGGTGGAGATCCCCTTCGTTTTTCACCCCCCTGCATTTCTGATTATTCACAAGTATTTTGATCTTTCCTTTGAGGTATTTCTTGTATCTGTCTCTTCCTCTTGTCAGGAATACTGCCGCTCCTTCTGTAGCCATTTTCAACTCTTCTTACTGTTCAGAGTCCTCCTTACCTCCCTTCCAAGAGCCTGGCTTTAGTATTCCAGTCCCCAGTATCAAACGGTTTCCTCTCTGCTTATCTTCACATCTTTTGTTTGTTTGTTTTTCCTCCATTAGAGGATAAGTACCTTTAGCGCAAGCTCAGTGGCTTCTGCTCCTTCTGCCACCTCTGACAGTGGCTTTCACAGTTTTGTGTCTGGGGTAGACGCTCTATGCATTTATCAATTCATCTGTCAGGACATAGTCCCCAGATTGCTAATTTATATGAGGAATGTGTCTCTTTGTTGATCAAGGAATATAAAGAAGAAGAAAGAAACTTTTAAGAAAAGTCATAAGGAGATGAGAGAGCACTGATGTGCAAAGTTGGATGTTAAAAGTTGTAAAACAGTCTGTTGTTTTTTTGGTTTTTTTTTTAAATTATTTTATTTATTTATTTTTGGCTGCGTTGGGTCTTCGTTGCTGCGCGCGGGCTTTCTCTAGTTGCGGCGAACGGGGGCTACTCTTCGTTGCGGTGCGTGGGCTTCTCGTTGCGGTGGCTTCTCTTGTTGTGGGACAAGGGCTCTAGGCACGCAGGCTTCAGTAGTTGTGGCACGTGGGCTCTAGGGTGCAAGCTCAGCAGTTGTGGCGCATGGGCTTAGATGCTCCGTGGCACACGGGATCTTCCCAGACCCGTGTCCCCTGCATTGACAGGCGCATTCTTAACCACTGCACCACCAGGGAAGTCCCAAACAGTCTGTTTTAAGACAGATGCCTAGATCGGTCCTAGCTTTTACGTCTTTTTAGATGGATAGTTATAAAGCAAGGATTTGTTCTTACTTTTCCATTTGCTTTTTTTTTTTTTTTTAATTTATTTATTTGTGGCTGCGTTGGGTCTTCATTGCTGTGTGCGGGCTTTCTCTAGTTGCGGCAAGCAGAGGCTACTCTTTGTTGTGGCTCGCAGGCTCAGTAGTTGTGGCGCATGGGCTTGGTTGCTCCACGGCATGTGGGATCTTCCCGGACCAGGGATTGAAACCGTGTCCCCTGAATTGGCAGGTGGATTCTTAACCACTGTGCCACCAGGGAAGCCCCCCATTTGCTTTTATTTTTGTCTTTTGTGACAGTTATAACTGTTTTCTTGACATGGTAGATTTCATGTCTGAGGTTTAACTTCCGTAGCTTGGGCAAAATGAAGCAGGGTGGGTTGGCCACCTTACAGCTGTACAGAGCTTCCTTTAGCACAAGATCTTATCAGAGTTTCTAATGACACATTTAGTAGAGTATGTGTTATTTAGCAACAGATCCCTCATGGTTAGGAAATCTGAATGTATATCTGGAAGGACAAGGGCTCTTTATTCTGCCTTGATAAAAATGGACTGCAGTAGCTGTCCTTTATGTTTGCTCTTAATGGGGCCATTAAGTATACTGTATATTGTGAATTCATGTAATACTACTGGATGTATTATAAAGCCATGGTATTTATATCTTTCCCTGAAGCACAGGGTTTCTTTTTACTTAACTCTGGACATCTCTAAAATCCATCTATTTATTCTTTTTACCTCTCTTTGTTTTTCTTTCTTTTTACTTTTTTTCCTTTCCTTCCTTTTGCTCCTTTTCCCCTCCCCTTTTTCTTCCTTACTTCCCTCTTTCCATCACCGATTTAGGTAATAGTATCCAAAAAAAGTAAATTTGATTTAATATACATCTTTGCCCTTTAAAAAACTTATACTTTGTAGAAGAACCAAATTCAAGAACTCAGCTTTTGGGTCTTCTAGTTGTAAAAAAATTTTAAAATAGTGTTTTCCTTGGGACTTCCCTGCCAGTCCAGTGGTTAAGACTCCGCGCTCCCAATGCAGGGAGTGGGAGTTCAATCCCTGGTCGGGGAACAAAGATCCCACATGCCACGTGACGCGGCCAAAAAAAAAAAACTATTTAAGATAGTGTTATTCTTGATAATGCCTTAAATTGGTTGTACTATTATCATAACTGCATCCTTTTAATCAACTGACCCCACACTATGACCTTATTTGAAATAAGGAAAGCAATACAGCTGGGTCACAAAAGACTTCATTGACTGAAATGAGCCCCTTTTCAACAGTGAGCTTATTTTAATCTGCTTCTATATAGGTTTGCCTCAGTGAAATGAGGGCACACATAAGAACATGTCAGAAGTACATAGATAAGTATGGACCACTACAAGAACTTGGAGAGACAGCAACAAGGTTTGTTTCAGTACAATTTAGTTTAATGCTAAATTTGATATGCTTATAAAGAACTTAATGAGCCAGAAAGCTTAACATTTTTGTCCTGAAAATATGTATGTAGTTATGTTTTGGCTTCTAACCATAATACCTATTATTGGTAATCATTTGTTAATGGGAATAATTACAAAAGAATTTTGTTCTCTCTGCTTTAAAAACTTTGTATGGGGAGAGCCAACTGAACACTGGAGAGATTGTGGAAACTTCCTCAGACAAGTTTATATGGAGGAAGATACAAAAATAGAAAACAGAACTGTTCAATTTCTGCTAGGCTTTATTTTGTGACTAATAGAGTCCTGAAGTAGATGATGGTTTAGAGGTTGTTGTCTTTACTTTTCCATCACCTCCTCTCAGTTCCCCCAGCTCATTCTCTCTCATTTTGCTGGTTTCTCTTTAGAAGGGACTAAGTGACATCTCAGTATGTATTCTAACAAGAAAGAACAGGCGTGGGGCAGGCATTCTGAATCCTATACCTGTTTTCTGGGTAATCTTATATGGGGCTGGAGGAAGGATGGAGGTGGCTAGTAGGTGTAATGGAGGATATTGATCATTAATTATTTTTTCTTAAAAAAAAGAAAGAAAGAAAACTGGGTTATTACTCTCCTGATGGGCAGAGGAATTAAAAAGTTTGGCATCTGCCTCTGCTAAAGAAATAAAGAAATGGTTTGTGTTCTCCTGCATAGGGATGATGGTTTTGAAACCATTAAATCTTATGAACGCAACAATCCAAAGAGGTATTCAGTATAATTTCTTCTTTTCTCCTGAAGATAAATGTTAGTTCTGCTTATTTTAAAAAAACACATGTATAGCCCAGGGATAGATACCCAATATTTTGTAATAACCTATAAGGGAAAAGAATCTGAAAAAGAATATATATGTATGAGATATATATAACTGAATCACTGTGCTGTGCACCTGAAACTAACACAACATTGTAAATCAACTGTACTTAAATAAAAATGTTTAAAAAAAGAAAATATGCTACTCAAAATGTAACTTAAATTTCCTAACCCAAAAGTCTAAATGATCACCCCATTCCTCTCGTTTTACTAGAGATTACTTTGCAAATGTACCTTTTATTATAGGATTATACCATTCTGTTAAATTGTAAGTGAGTATTTTAGCTCTAGGCAGAGTATGAATTCTGTATGGTTTGATTGTAAGGTTGATAGGCTTTATGAAAATTTTAAAATATACAAAACCTAATTTAAATACTAATTTCTCCTGCTAGTTAGAATGAAATAATAAAGAATTGAAATAACAGAAAATGAGAAGGGTTGTTGATTAATCAGTATTACAGGATAGATTAATATTTGCATTTAAGATAGAAATCTTTGCTTTATGGAAGAACTTACTACATAATTCAAATTTTAAAAATTCTTATGCAGGGAGCTTGTCCAGAATACAACTCTTGGGGAACAGGAAGTTATATCTACAATGGAAAGTGAGCAAAAAATTCCAAGCCTCCCTATTGTCCCTAAGAATTTAAGGCAGCACTGTGCAATGGAAACATAATGCAGAGCACATATGTAGTTTTAAATTCTCTAATAGCCATACTCAAAAAAGTAAAAAGAAACAAGTGAAATTAATTTGTAATATATTTTATTTAACTGAATATAGCCAAAGTCTTATCCTTTGAACATGTAATCAATATATAAATTATTGAGATATTTAACTTTTTTATGTATATATAAAGCCCTCAAAATTGAGTGTGTGTTTTATACTTCCAGCATATCTCAGTTTGGACTAACCCAGTAGACACATACCGAATGTCTAGTCCGTTGGACAGCACAGATGTGAGGGACAGATACCCCTAGGTGTGCATAAGGATGTAACAAGGTAGTTGCAGGCCATTTTCCATTCTTCACTGGATGCTAATACTGTGAGTTGACACCTTTAGTTATATATGCCAGTGTTGTTAGATATGCTAGTAGGAGAACAAAATAACACTCCATTCAGATGTTACCTGATTTAGGAAAGGGAGGAAGTAAAAGGGACAGAAGAAGTAACCTAGGCACAGCTGGGTGGTTTGTTCCTCTGTTTCTCAGTTAATGGGGTGCTCAGATTGTACTTCTCTTCCAAAGAAAATAAAGTGCTTCAAGTGCACTATAACTGATTCTCTATCCTGCCCCTGTGAGGTTACAAATTTACATTTCTCATGAGAAAAACTTTAGGCACCAAGATTATTATCAGGATTGGAAAAAGAACATCAACTCAGAAAGAATGAGGACTAGAAACTAACTTACATTCTATTTTTTAACCTCTAGTTAAGTGACTACTGTCTAATTATCAACAATTTCAGTAATGTTTGTATTCTATGTAATTTCCAGGTGTGTATGTCCATTTTGTCAGAAGGAATTGGATGAAGACAGCTTGCTGGATCATTGCATTACTCATCACAGATCAGAAAGGAGACCTGTGGTGAGGATTTGTGTTACTATACATTGCTGCAGTGTCTAAATTTGATACACATTAGAAAACGTGGAGTCCTAACCACTGAACCGCCAGGGAGTTCCCCTTTTAATTTTCATTTTTGTATAGTTGAGAGGTAAGGCAGGGTGATGATGGATACGTCATCGTTTACTTAGCCATTTTGCTATTTTAGAACATTTGGATTGGTGACAATTTTTAGGATTTACATTCACATTCTTGTACGTTTAAACTTTTCCTTCTAAAGTACTTTTTTCCTAAGAGGAAATTCCTTAAATTGATATTTCTGGGACCAAGAGTGCAAGTTTTTATTAACTCTTGCAATGTGTTCTAAATAGTTTGAGTCAATTTATACTTGTGTCAGCAATTTATGAGTAAACCACTTTCACCTTAACCTGGCCAAGATTGTGTACATTTATTTATTTATTTAAAAAAACTTTTTTTGATTTAGGAGAGTGTCTTGAATTACCCAATAAGAGAGTTTTTTACACAGTAATATCCTGTAGCATATTTCTAACTCAGAAAAAAAGGACAAAATATGATCAACAAAATCAGAGTAGAGGCTGTTCTTATATGGAAAGAAATTATAAAATGATGGTATGAACACAAATGTATGGACTTTTGAGTGTTGTACTTATAAGGGATAAATTATGCGTACACTTATTTTTAACTTATCCAGGCTTAACAGATGTAAAATGATACCTTGAAGTTTTTTGAATTTTATTTTAGTTTTATGTTGTATATGTGTACATGTGTATATATATGTATGTGTGTTTTTCATATATATGAGTTTGGGGTTTTTTTAATTTGTTTTAAGGTTTGTTTGTTTTTTTTCCATAAAATCCTTTCGGAAAGTGGATGAAGTTGAAATGTAAGTATATTAGATAGGTGATTGATGGAGAGATAGCTAGATAGCCCTTACGACAATCCTATGAGATAGATATGATTCTTATCCCCATTTTACAAGTGATAAACTGAGGCTCAGAGAGGTTAAGTCTTACGAGCTAAGTCTCATAGCTGGTAAATAAGCAGAGCTACAGTTTGAACCCAGTAGTCTAGCCTCCAGGGCATAGACACTATGCTCCACTAGCAAGTTCAAGACAAAAGTCCTCCCACAGCACAGTCAAAGGAATTTGTTATTTATCCTAATGGCCCAGAGGTTTGGTTCTTGGAATGGCTAGCTAAGAGCTTGATATGTGTTGGGGCAGCAGAGGAGGTTGTCATGGGCTTTTCCTGCTCAAGTTGCTCTGTGGGAGGAACTGGGCTAAGGAGGTGTTTTATGATAGGTCCCTGGGGAACCGTCCTAGAGGAAGCTTGAAGAAAGCATTAGGATGGCATAATAGTGACTACCATTTACTGAGTTCTGGGTGCCTCTTTGCCTTCTAGCAACCCTATGAAGGAGATATTATCGACAAAGTCTGAGCCCTGACCAGTAGTGCCCGGGGTGCTGCTCTGGCTGGAGGAACACTAGGCACTCTGGACCATGGGCCGCATTACAGCATCCCTCCAGGGAGGGCCCCATATTTGTCCATCCATTGGTACTGTGTACCTGCTCCACAGAAGTCCAGTCCACATGCCGCTCAGTTTGGCCATCAGATTGAAGGTGGCCCATAGAAACTGGGTCTTCTATGATTTAGAGGTCATAGAGGTCACTGAAGAAAGCCGACATAAGGACAGAGATAAACCAGGAATCGTGGAATTTAGTAGTTAAAATGCCTAGGCTTCGCTGGGGCAAAGTGAGAGTAGCATGGACATATATACACTACCGAATGTAAAATAGTTGGCTGGTGGGAAGCAGCAGCATAGCACAAGGAGATCGGCTCGGTGCTTTGCCATGACCTAGAGGGGTGGGATGGGGGGGTGGAGGGAGGCTCAAGAGGGAGGGGATATGGGGACACGTGTATGCATATGGCTGATTCACTTTGTTGTGCAACAGAAACTAACACGGTATTGTGAAGCGATTATACTTCAATAAAGTTCTATTAAAATAATAATAATAATTTGTATATCTGGAGTTATATACAACATATTATTAAAATTAATCCCACCTGTTTCCTTTTAGTTTTTGTAATGTGGCTACTCAAACAATAAAATTATGTGTGTGGCTTCTGTTACATTTCTGTTGAACAGCAATGCCCTGGGGCAGGGGGAGGAAAGCCTAGGCTTTGGAGGAGATAAGCTTTGGTGCAAATCGCAGAAAATCCCATTAACCTCTTTGCCTCTGTTTCATCATTTGTAAAATGGAGATGATGATATGATGATGCCTTTTTCACAGGGTAGTAGCAAATGAGTCGGGTGGTGATGCCGGGTTACTACCATTTTTGCAGCTATATCAAATCAAGGCTAGAGCAGATTTCTCAGAGGAAGCCATGTACTCTCACAGTTGGGGAACCCAACCTGGGAGAGGTGGAGGAGGTGAAGTAAATTTTACCACAAGACCAGGATGCTATCAAGGCCTTCAGGCAGGAACCGATTGCTCAGAAAAGCCATGGTTCTGTAATACACCAGGGCTGTGTAAAAGTGGTCTCTGGAACAGAAAACCTTCAGGTTTCCTGTGTTAGTGTTTCGTGCTTAAGTGTAGAAGCTTAAGACACATGCACTCTGAAGCATCTAGTGCCACTAGAAGTCCGGAAAAACCCTGTGGTTAGAAAAAGGCTGGATGCAGATACTGTGGCAGGGCTGGGGTCACGTGCTTAGGGATCCTCTGGGGGCACGTAGGTGAAAACACCTGGTGGAATCCTTGGACGAGGAGGGCTGAATCCAAGGCTGCTTCTGGATTGGTGTGGAAGTTAACAAGGAATTATTGCTCTAAAGGACTGAATTGCTGGGTTTGCCTTCAGATAAGATCAGTGACATCATCTGACTTACCAGATGTAAGAAGTTTCAGGGCGGTTAGAGATTTGGGCAAATGATTCTGCCTTCCAGATAGAATTAGATAATTCAGAGATCAAACCACAAGCAACTAATCTTTTCTTTCTGAGTTGCTGAAGCAAACAGGGGTAAGTAAGTTATGAACCTCAAGGAATTTTGACTGTTCTCATGTGCAACCTTCAGAACAGCTCCTTTTTGTCACACAGTAATTATATTCTGCCATGTTTTTTTCTTTTTGAAAAATTATGTCTATGGAATATTGGACTCAAAAAACGCAAATGACACACACAGCATGCTTCAGATCGAATTATGAGACCACTCTTGAGAGAAATTTAATATTTTATCTTATAAAGGAAAGACGTTTCAGCAAGAACCACACTTTCTGGCTCTTCTCGCTTTCCAGTGTTTTCTTTCACTGGTTGGTTCTTTTTTTCGTGTGCTTCCTGCCCCACCCCCAACCCCCCCCCCACCGCCCCACCCCCGCTCTGCCCGGCATGTGAGATCTTAGCTCCCCAGCCAGGGATTGAACCTGCGCCCCCTGCAGTGGAAGCGTGGAGTCTTAACCACTGGACCACTAAGGAAGTCCCCACTGGTTGGTTCTTATTTATCCTTTAGAACTCAACTTAAATTGCACTTCTCTGACACCCAAATTAATTTCAGCTCTTGCTTTTCTCCCCTCTTTTTTCTCACTTATCACAATTCGTTAATTGTGTATTTGTGTCTGTCTCTCCCTCCAAATTATTAGGTTCATGAAGCCATAGAACTTAATTTCTTTGTTCAGCACTGCATGCCCAGCTCTTGGCAGAGAACCTAGCACATAGTAGGATGTAGTGATATGAAAAATAGGATATTCTAAAAATCATATTTCCATTCACACAGGTTCAAAGGTAGCCTTACTTTCTGCCTTGATCCTGAGGTTCATTCCTTATGGGAAGGGACAGGACTTCAGTTGGTTTGGAATTAAAAGCTGTAGTGACAAGAGCCTGAGCCCTCATTCCCACAGCAGTTTATTTCCGTGGGTATTCAGAATATCTGTGGCTGGACTGGGCAGTGGGAGCGTATATGCATAAACGTGTTAGAAGGAGAAAATCTTCATTAGATATGCTTCCAAACTCGTATTAAATTAGATGTGTCATCTGGTACCTTAAGTTTGGTTGCATATTTGTCTATAATTATTTTCAGTGCATGTCTCTTTTGGCATTGGATTCCGTTATCTTTAATTTCTTCCCCAAATGGTATTTACCATTATATAGAAAGTGTCCTGTAATTGGCTGAGTTGCTGTGGGAGTTAATCGAAACCACGGATAGAGCTGGGTGTCCATTGTAATAGATGCTCCAAAGGATTGAGGTTAGTGGTAGCTTCTAATGTGGTGGCTGTTATTTGCCCATTGCGTTCACTGTCATATAAAGTCCATGCCGAGGTGAGGCCAACATCCTTTTTTTTTTTCAATTGAAGTACAGATGATGTACAATATTATATAAGTTACCGGTGTAGGTATACAATATAGTGAGTCACAATTTTTAAAGGTTATACTCCATTTATAATTATTATAAAATATTGGCCATAATCCCAATATGTGGGATATATGTTGTAAAATATATCCTTGTAGCTTATTTTATATATAATAGTTTGTACCCCTTAATCCCCTACCTCTTAATCCTCTACCTCTATGTTACCCCTCCCCTTCCCCTACTGGTCACCACTAGTTTGTTCTCTATATCTGTGAGTCTGCTTCTTTTTTGTTATATTCACTAGTTTGTTGTTATTTTTTTAGATTCCACATATAAGTGGTATCATACAGAAGTTGCCTTTCTCTGACTGACCTATTTCCCTTAGCATAATACCCTCCAAGTCCATCCATGTTGCTGCAAATGACAAGATTTCCTTTTTTATGACTGAATAGTATTCCACTGTGTGTGTGTGTGTGTGTGTGTGTACACATATCTTCTTTATCCATTCATCTGTTGATGGACACTTAGGTTGTTTCTATTATTAAAATGTTTCTTGGTCTCAGCTCTGTTCTCACTATGTAGGGGTCTCAGGGTAGATGGAGTGCTATTTTGGGATAGCCATGTTGTCAATTAACAAAGATAGCTAGAACGTAAGGAAATCATTAATTATTATAAAGCAATAATAATTTAGATGATGTAATTTTATTTAAAATAAGACATTAAGATTAATTGAGTAGAGCAGAATTTTTAAATGGCCTTATTTATAGAAGTTGAGCATATTGAAACTGGGACTCCCCCCTCCCCAATAAAATAATAAGACAGAAAAGAATTATGTAAAGATCTCATTTAAATTTAGAGAAAAACATCATCCAAGCTGATAAATTAGCCACTGTTATAATATGAAAAGGACATTGGATTGTCTAGTAGAGGCCTAGATTCGAGCTCTGATACTTGAAGTGGTGTAGATTTAAGCTAATTTTTTTCCTCTCTGAAATTGGGTTCATCAACAAAATAAAGATGATAATTCACTGGGTTTCTGTGAGAATCAAGTGAGAATACCACCTCATTTATTGCCTAACATATACTTGGAACTCAGTAATGATTCTGCATCTCATTTTTCAAAATGAATACACGAAGAAATACAATTTTTTAAAAAAAACCTATGTTAAGACATAATAAAGTGGTATATATTAAAAGAAAGAGTCATTTATATTAGCCATTTGAGAATTACAAATTAAAACCATGATGAGATACCACTACATGCCTATGAAAACAACTAAAATAGAAAAATGTTGACAGTAACTAATGCTGATGAGAATAAGGAAAAACTAGATAATTCACTCATTGCTTGTGGGAATGTAAAATGGTCCAGCCATTTACAAACAAAATAGTTTGGCAGTTTTTTACAAAGTTAACTGTAACACTAACCCAGCACTCACACTCCTAGAAATTAATCCTAGAAAAATGAAAATATGTTTACACAAAACATCTATGCACACATGTTCATTGCAGCTCTATTTGTAGCAGCCCAAAACAACAAATGTCCTTCAAAGGTAAATGGATAACTGTGGTACATCCATACCATGGAATACTACTCAGCAGTAAAAAGGAAGGAACTATATTGATGCACTCAACAATTTGGATGAATCCCAAGGCCATTATGCTTAGTGAAAAAAAGCCAGTCTCAAAAGTTCTGGAGAAGAGATCGGTGGTTGCCAGGGTTTGGGAGAGAAGAGGAAGTTAAGGAGCAGAACAAGGGAGTTCTTTGTAGTGAGAGAACAGTTTTGTATCTTGATTGTGTCGGTAGTTACATGCATTTCTATATGTGTGATAAAATTTCATAGAACTATACATACATACCCAAAAAAATGAGTTCATGCAAAAAATGGTGAAATCTAAGTCAGATGTTGTCTAGTTAATTGCCGATTTCCTGGTTTTGGTAATGTACCACAGTTATGTAAGAAATTACCATTAAGGGAAGCTGGGTTATTGTGACATGGTACCTCTCTGCGTTATTTTTGCAATTTCTTGTGAGCTTATAAATATTTCAAAATGCAAAAGTTTTATTAGAGAGCCATTAATGGCTATTAAATTAGGAAAATATGTATAAATACTAACACCTGATGCTGGTATTATTATTTGATGCTGGTGTATTATAATCTGTATTGCTGGTGGCAGTATAAAACTATAGAGTAATATATATTATGAACTGTGAAGTTCGTAACTTTGACCCTCTAATCTCCATTTATGGTCATGTATCCTAAGAAAATAATGCCCCCAAAAGTAAACAATATAGATACTATAATTTGTAATAATAGAATATCCACATACCAAGAAAATGTCAGTATTCCAAGAGGTAGGTAACTAATTAAATTATGGCACACCTACTGACTGTAATATTGTTTAAATGATAAAGTGATAGGGACTTCTCTGGTGGTACAGTGGTTAAGAATCTGACTGCCAATGCAGGGGACATGTGTTCGAGCCCTGGTCTGGGAAGATCCCACATGCTGCATAGCAACTAAGCCCGTGTGCCACAACTGCTGAGCCTACGCTCTAGAGCCTGTGAGCCACAACTACTGAGCCCTCGTGCCACAACTACTGAAGCCCACGTGCCTAGAGCCCGTGCTCTGCAACAAGAGAAGCCACCACAACGAGAAGCCCGCGCATTGCAACAGAGTAACCCCCGCTCGCCACAACTAGAGAAAGCCCTGTGCACAGCAACAAAGACCCAATGCAGCCAAAAATACATAAATTAATTTTTTTTAAATGATAAACATATACTTTTATATACAAGAAATGCATGTGAAGAAATAAGTGCAATTTTATTTCTTTATGTTGCTTTAATATTTATACAATTCTAAAACAATACCAAGGTATGGCCAATAGATTCATAAAATTAAAATTCATTTTGTTGAATGGTTATTTAATTTTTTAATTCTGACAATAATGATTATTTAAAATTCTTTCTTGAACTCTTGATCTTGTTTATTTCCAGTTCTGTCCACTTTGCCGTTTAGTACCTAATGAGAATCCAGGCAGCTTCAATGGCAGCTTAATAAGACATTTGCAAGTCAGTCACACTTTGTTTTATGATGATTTCATAGTAAGTATATTTTCTTACTTTTACATTATGTTTTTATGCTGTGTTTAGCTTACCTTTCTTAATCCAAGTGAGTAAGATTGTAGAGGAAAAAATGTATGTGTAGCTAAAATGTTAAGTATTAGCATTAAGTAGGAAATCATAAAAACATGCTGTTTTATAAACTGTTAATAGTGAAGTAGTTACCTGCCTTAGACAAAATCATTTTCTTTGTAATGTAAATAATTAGCCATCGTGTAAAGACCTAGATTTCACTTTCACATTATTTTAATTTCTACTCTAGTGCCTCCCAATATGTTAATAGTTATAATTTTTATGAAGTTAAAAACTTATATAGCTGAGAGGAAATCATATCGGTAAGGAAATGGCTCAGAGAATTTGCGTTCATTTTATAATATACTGAATGGCTAGTAACAGACATGACATTATCAGTGTAGCGAGACACACGGGCTCTATTTTTAATTTAAATTCTATAAAACACAACTCTCGGGCTTCCCTGGTGGCGCAGTGCTTGAGAGTCCGCCTGCCGATGCAGGGGACATGGGTTCGTGCCCCAGTCCGGGAAGATCCCACATGCCGCGGAGCGGCTGGGCCCGTGAGCCATGGCCGCTGAGCCTGCGCGTCCGGAGCCTGTGCTCCGCAACGGGAGAGGCCACAACAGTGAGAGGCCTGCGTACCGCAAAAAAAAACAAAAAACAAAAAACACAACTCTCATGTTTATTGGACTTTTTTAAACGTTAGAAAAATTTATTATGAAAAAATTTTAAACATATACAGAAGTAGGATAATATAATGAACCCCTGTATACCCATCAGCTACCCATCAATAACTACCAACTCATGGCCAATCTCATTATATTAAGGATTTTTTTAAGATGAAAGAAAAATGTGGTATAGTATGAATAGTTCTAATACTTACGACCGTAGTTTCTGTTATCAGAAATGGTAATAACAAGCAAAAGGTTGACATAGCCTTTTTTCTACGCATTGTCATGTGAGAGTAATGCTTTGTCCCCTGAGTCCCTTTCAGCAAAGGGGTATTGCCTATCATGAGCGGAAAAATCACTCATAGCCATGTTCTGAAATAGTACATTTTATTGTTACGTTATCTAAATACATGAAATGTTAAGGGTTAAATTTGAATTTGCATATAATTTTCACATGATTTTGACTATTTTTATGCAGTTTCAAGATGGAATTTAATAATTGTTGAAGATTGTCATTGGAAATTTTTCTCCATGCATTCTGATCTGCCCACTATGATTATCCAGATTATCCAGGGAACCTGGGTTCTGACCTGGGTTTCAGTAACAGCCCTGTCACAGCTGTGTGACCTTAGGCAAGGCATTTAACATTGGAGCCTCTGTTTGTTCATTTGTTAAGTGAGGAGAGCAAAGTACATACTGCTTCCAGAAGCTGTTGTGGGAATTAAATGAGATAATGCATGTAGAGTGATTTGCAGTTAGGGCACAGATGTTAGGCAAACTGGAGATGGGGAGAGAGTAAATGGGAATATCAGGACCACTTGAAGAATCAAACAAACCACACTACAGAGGCTTCATATTCTTTCCTCCGTCTCTCAAATAATGTCTTTTCTGGCCACCAAGGCACACAAGCCCTCAACAGAGCCATGTGTTCTCATTTTTCATAACACGTAGGGGTTCCTCTTTATCTTAGCTCCATAAGACGTTCTAAAAGCCAGGTTGATTCCATGCCTGTCTTGGCTGTTCATGTTCAGTCCATTCTTCTCAAGATCATTCAAAGTATGACCCAGGGCTGGTCAGGAAGAAGCCACTTTGATGAGAATACTTTACACCCACTCAAAACCATATTCTTGGATGTGGAAGTGAGGTTGAAACAGT
Source organism: Grampus griseus (assembly GCF_964374135.1). NCBI lineage: Eukaryota > Metazoa > Chordata > Mammalia > Artiodactyla > Delphinidae > Grampus > Grampus griseus. Next base: position 47,413,676 of record NC_139006.1, read on the forward strand.
GTTCTTTGTTTTGATTTTTTGTTTCCTAAACTACCAAGTACTATGCTAAGCATTTAATGCAAATTATCTCATTTTATTCCTTGCAGCAACTTCTGTGAAGTGAGTACTATATCATTATCCTTACTTAGCTATGAAATATCTGATGCTCAAAGGTTAATAAATTGCCTCAGGACAACCTGGCATTGAGTCCAAATCTTGTGCTCTGATGTGCTTTATAGCTTTCCTTTGGATTTCATTTATTTGCTTTTATGTCTTAGAGTGGACTTCCAATAAAGATTTTATTTTATTTTTTTAGTTTATTGGCGAAGAGGAGATGGATTGCAGAGGATGGGGCTCTTAATACTTTTTGCTCTATTTATAGAATGTGCTGACCTAAAGTTTTGAATTCCGTTTTGACCATAGGGAAGCAAGGAGAAAGAGCGTTTTGTTTTCAACCTTTTTTTTTTTCAAAACTAGATATTCAGTAGTACTGCTGGGATTGATGAGTCCTATGGGAATGTCTTAACTTTACGTGTCTTAACTATTACATGTCTTATCTATGGGAATGTCTTAACTATTACATGTTTATGTGGAGCATAGCACTCTGACAGGATTCGTACTGTTGACTAAAAACTACTAGTTAGATCAGATAAAAACTTTAAATTCCGGATCAAAACTATTTTACTATGACTGTAGCTAGTTAATTGATAGGCAGTAAAAATGAAATAGAAAATGCACAGGCCCCAAAGCAAAAGTCCTGGGTTCTATGAGTTTTTGTGGAAACTTGGACTAAATTCAGGGCTTCACTTTGCAAAATGAGGCATTGTCTTAACTCTCATCCTCCAATTTCTGAAAACTGTCATCTCTGACTGTATGTTTCTAATTATTTTTCTTTATTGTAGGATTTTAATATAATTGAGGAAGCTCTTATTCAAAGGGTTTTAGACCGGTCACTTCTGGAATATGTGAATCACTCGAACACCACATAATTGTATTAAAAGAAAAGGGAAGGAGATCGTACAATTGCACCATTTTTTTCAAGATGCTGCTTGAAGAATTGGAGGGAAACTGTCAATGTTTGATGGGCAAAAAAGTGTACAACACAGTTATATGTTTGTCCATGTTTATTGTTATACTGCATTTTAAAACTGCTTTCATTTTGGTGGTTTAGGTCTGTTTTGCATTCTTGAGTTTCTCAGACACTTAACAGCAAAAAAAGTCTCCATCAGCCATTAATACATGGAAGAGAACATAAGGCTGAGTATGTGGGTGAAGGATCTATATTTGCAAATCGGATGACATTGTGTGTAATGCTACATATTGATAACTTCCCTCATGGTTGGTCAAATTAACTAATCTTTGTTCTATGGTGAGTGAAACAAAGTGTGGTCATTCAAGGAAATGTGAAATCTCTTCTAGAGTTCATGTTCTAACCGCTAATAGAATAAAAGGAATAACCTTGTATGGAGTAGGAAAGGAAAATTTTGGCAGTTGACAACATCCATTTAACCAAATTGTATAACATAATACTGTAATAAAATAAATTTCATGTTAGGAATGTATACTTAATGCTTTGATTTTTTATAACTATGCACACATAAGAATTTAATTTTATATTTTTCAAATATTTGTAGCTTATTATTTAGAAATATTTCTATAATACAGGCAACTTCTTAAGAACCGTCAGCTGATATTTACAGTAGAAGTGTTCACATCCATAATTTTTAGTGGAAAATCCTAAGGGCTTTGATTTTTTTTAATTTTATCTTTTAGGAAAATTATAAAATAAACAAATACTGAAAACCAAACAGAAAATATATAGCTTATTACATTCTCATAAGGAAACATTCTTTTAGAACTCTGCCAGTCACCTTCGATGTCTTCTCTGTGTCCTGTCACAGTTAACAAACCTCTTCCTCAACCCCACAAAAGTAAACACTACATTGATTTTAATAGTACTCACTTCCTTGCGTTTCTTTCTTAGTTTATCCCCCAAGTGTGTGTCTCTACACACTAGCTTTTAATCTTTCTGGGTTTCTCCTTCTTTCTTTTCCTTAAAATTTACCTACAGAAGAACCTGGTTTTATAAATTTCCCACTGTCTATATTTTGTTAATTGCATACTCATGGCACAATTCAGCATGTTCTTCTATCCTCTGGATATTGACACATGGATCCAGAGATCTGAGCAGACTCAGGTTCAACCTTTTCGCCAGACCATAGATCATGGTGTATTCTTTCAACAGAGGGCGCAGAATGTCTGGTTCCCTCTTGGGATGTCCGCTGAAATTGATACTCAGTGTCTAGATCCATTGATTTGTTGTGGGTTGGAGAATATTCTATCATTTCTTTTTCATTTATTAGTTGGAACAGTTTTATAAAGAGGTGTTTCCCCATATCTACTATTTGGTTAACCAGTGGTCAAGTTCATATAGGAAAGGGAAAATAAACTTGAATTTTCCCCTTTATTTACCAAATTTCAAGACAATAAACTTGTTTTCTATCATCCTCTGTAGATCACTTTTTTTAAGTGTTGTGAACTCATGGATTCAAACATATTTGATAGGCTTTAATCCATTTCACATATTGCCTTATTAAAGCCCAAATTGTCCTATCTTTGGTCATTGGGGGCCTTATCAAGTTGACTCTGAGTCCTTTTGCTACAACTCTAGCAGTCTTTACTGGCTTCCTTGTAGTCTCGTATGACAGACTATTCCAGGCTCAACTTGGATGTTTCCTGCCCCAGACCTGGTATCAGCCATTTCTCTTAATGAGCCTGGTTACTTTCAGTGAGAAATAGTGCTTCAGAACTGTAATTGTGACTGTTAAGTTCACTGTGGCTATATTGGTCTTTGTTTCTAGGAGAGAGCTAGGAAATATCCTTTTTTTTAAGATAAAACACTTATTCATGAGTTTATTTTGATACTTGCAAATCAAATTAAGTACTACAGGGTTTTTGCCTAGTCTTTTCTATTACATTTGTGTCTCTTGTTTTTCTCTACTGAGAATCCTGGTCTTCAAGGACACAGGAATATCCCACAATTATTCGTTTCCTTCATCTACTTTATGCATGCAACAGTCTCAGAATAATAATACTAATAAACCATCACCAATATGATAGCTGGTACAATTAAAAATGTTTTTCATTTGTTCTCCCTAATCTCTTATTTTTTTTTTTTCCTAATCTCCTATTTTTTAAAGTTGTACTATATCAACATTTTCAAGGAATTCCCTGGCGGTCCAGTGGTTAGGGCTCTGTGTTCTCACTGCCCAGGGCCCGGGTCTGACCCCTGAACGGGGAGAACTAAGATCCTGCAAGCCGCATGGCGTGGCCAGAACAAAAAAAAAAAATGTTCTTTTTGTTTTGTTTTGTTTTTTTGCGGTACACAGGCCTCTCACCGTTGTGGCCTCTCCCGTTGCAGAGCACAGGCTCCAGATGTGCAGGCTCAGCGGCCATGGCTCATGGGCCCAGCTGCTCCGCGGCACGTGGGAACTTCCCGGACCGGGACACGAACCCATGTCCCCTGCATCGGCAGGCGGACTCTCAACCACTGCGCCACCAGGGAAGACCAAAAAAAACGTTTTTTGAGAACCTATTGGTGTAACATACAATACTCTCTTCTATCCCCCATTTAGCTTAGTTCTTCAAGTACCTGTATGTTTAGTGCTTGCTACAACTCCTTATTTGATGGCTCTGTTTTTCATATTTGGCTCTCTAATGACAAATCCAGGACATAGAGTAATATTTCCATTTTGAAGGCAAGGAAATAAGCTACGAAGATGCGTGATTTCAGCTCCTGAGGATAAAGTGTTACTTGGTTGTGGTTAGCTTCTTAACTGTAATCGTCTATAAACATCTTTGTTCCTTACGCGTAAATGTAGTCATAGCCATGTTCCCCAAAATTTTCTATAGTAAATTATCCATTACTTCTTAAAAGCCTTGCTTACCATTCTGCCATCCACCGCAAGGTAATTAGAAAAACGTAAAGCCGGGTGAAACCTAGAGGGCCATATTTCTTCCCTTTTAGATACTAGTTTCAAGCTTGCTTTTCACAGCTGCTAACAAGTAACAACAGATTTTTAGTTTCACCACCTCTCTTCCTACAGTTTGGATGGCTCAACCAGTAAAGCAAAACCTATTGGACAACAAGGGCAAAAGGAGAGGAACTTTTAAGAGGTAATCATTAGATTGAAAATATAGTCCCGGAAGAATAAAAGAATATATTTCTGAGTATTAGTACTCACTATCCAGAAAATAAATTTTTGTTAATTCCAAGCAATACAAAAGGCATCTTTAAATCTGTAAAACTTGAAAAAAACTTCAAAACTGTATTTTGCGTAAAGCTTTAAGTCACCTGCCACTGTTAAACCTCAGTGCAGCAATTCTACATCCTGTCCCTGGATATCCCTTATGATAATTTTGCCCCCTACGGGACAAACCAGGTGCTGGCCACCTGAATTATTTTGCCTTTTGAATTATTTTGAGTTCTAAAATAGTGAAGTGCAACTATTATTCATTGTTTCACTGTGCCTTTAACCTTTTATTAAAAGGAATTTATAATTCATTGTTTTAAAAAACGAAAACCAATATTTGAAGCTGTTGACTAAGCAAAAAATTTCACTCCTTTTTTTTAATAGCACCTCAAGGTGCCAATTTTTTAAGGCCTTATGAGGGAAAAACTGATTGACATATTATTCTTTAAAAACTAAATTCTTCTAATCCTACAAAAACCTATGGAGATTTTCCTTTTACTTTTTTTTTTGCGCGGTACGCGGGCCTCTCACTGTTGTGGCCTCTCCTGTTGCAGAGCACAGGCTCTGGATGCGCAGGCTCACCGGCCATGGCTCATGGGCCCAGCCGCTCCGCGGCATGTGGGATCTTCCCGGACCGGGGCACGAACCCGTGTCCCCTGCATCGGCAGGCGGACTCTTGACCACTGCGCCACCAGGGAAGCCCTCCTTTTACATAATTTTTTCACCCAAGTTTCTAAAACGTATATTTAGAAATTGGATTGGGAATCTACGGTGAAGATAGTTCCAGGTCAGATCTAAAAGATCCTGGCTCTAATGATGTTACTTTATTACTTTTACTGGGTGCTAAGTGTCCTTTGTTTTCAAGCGAGCTTACAACAGTTACTGAACACATTTAACATATAATTAGTACCTTCAAGTAACATTGAAATTATTTTAAAAAGTCACTAAGAGATTCATCCTTTTATTATTCAACTGCAAAAAATAAATCTGTATAATGATCAGAAATTAAAATGTACAATTCCTTTTCTTCTGTAAATATGTGTTATTGTGAGAAATAAAGAATGGCAGGACCATTGCTTTCATTAAAATATCTACTGTGTCTGTTCTTAAACATGGTTCTTGATAATTTTTTACATCTAATACCCTTTTATGCTTTTAAACCTCATATGTTGTTTAAATTGTCATCATTCAGCAATATCTATCATGAAAATATACTTTCATTTAGGCCAGTAGTTCTCAAAAGGGAGCAATTTTGCCTCCTAGGGGACACTTGACAATGTCAAGACATTTGGGGTTGTCATAACTGTGATGTGCTATTGCCCAGGATGTGGATCAAAGCCAGGGATGCTACTCAACATTCTACAGTGCACAGGACAGCCCCTCACAGCAAAGGATTACCCTTCCTGTCAATAGTGATGAGGTTTAGAAACCCTGGTTTGAGTCAAGGTAAAGCTGAGCATCATGGAGTTATTATTGGCTCTGCTTCCAAGGGACTCCATTGAAATTTAAAAGGCAAGATGAAGATGAATTTTGTATCTCTTATCCCTGCTAAATACATACTAAGTTTGGGGTGGCTATAGCTGTCATATGTACCCCAGTTCAGAATATACTAAAACATAGGAAAGTTTTTTTGGATTTTTTCACAAGAAGAGGAACAGGCCAGATCACAGGTCTTAATAGCATGACCTCTGATGACTGTTTGCTAAGTGACATCCTAAAAGATACCGGGAACCCAGAGTGGTTTGGGAAGACTTACTTTCATCACTTAGGTTAGAGTTATTGAAGTAAATACGGTAAAATGGGACTTCCCCGGTGGCACAGTGGATAAGACTCCGTACTCCCAATGCAGGGGACCCAGGTTTGATCCCTGGTCAGGGAACTAGATCTCACACGCATGCCACAACTAAGGAGCCCTAGTGCTGCAACTAAGGAGACGGCGAGCCACAACTAAGACCTCGCGCAAACAAAAAATAAATAAGGTAAATATATAACAGAGGGACACCTATGTCTGAGATCCTTGAGGCTAAGAAATATTTAAGCTTTTATCTTATGTCTAGAAAAATCATCTGGTATTTAATTTTAATTTTTTTTTTTTTTGCGGTACGCAGGCCTCTCACTGTTGTGGCCTCTCCCGTTGCGGAGCACAGGCTCCGGGCGCGCAGGCTCAGTGGCCATGGCTCACGGGCCTAGCTGCTCCGTGGCATGTGGGATCTTCCCGGACCGGGGCACGAACCCGTGTCCCCTGCATCGGCAGGCGGACTCTCAACCACTGCGCCAACAGGGAAGCCCTCATCTAGTATTTTAATCCTGCAGGCTTCAGAGAAGACCATACACGGGTCTTGATTAGGGCTAATCATTGCCCCAAAGCAGCCATTTAAAAGGCCCATGGAACTTACCTGGTGGTCCAGTGGTGAAGAATCTGCCTTCCAATGCAGGGGACATCCGTTCCATCCCTCTTCAGGAAACCAAGATCCCCCATGCCGTGGGGCATCTAAGCCCGTGCTTAGCCCAAAACTACTGAGCTCGTGAGCCTCAGTGAGAGAGCCCACGTGCTGCAACTATAGAGCCCACGCGCTCTGGAGCCCAGCGCTGCAACTAGAGAGAGAAAACCCGCATGCCACAACTAGAGAGAGAAAACCCGCATGCCACAACTAGAGAGAAGCCCGCGCGAGGCAATGAAGAGCCCGCGCACCACAATGAAAGATCCTGCATGCCTCTATGAAGATCCCATGTGCTGCTGCCACTAACACACAGCACAGCCAAAAAATAAATAAATTAATTAAATGTTTAAATAAATAAATAAAAATAAAAGGCACAGTGGGGACTTCCCTGGTTGTCCAGTGGTTAAGACTCCACACTTCCATTGCAGGGGGCACGGGTTCGATCCCTAGTCGAGGAACTAAGATCCTGCATGCCATGTGGTACGGCCGAAAAAAAAAAAAAAAAGGGCCCAGTGAAGGTGAAACAGATTTGTCAAGATAGATTAGGTCATGCTTCGATTACAAACAACCCCCAAATCTCAGCAGTCACCCAAGGTCTACTGTGGATCTTGGCTCTTCTCCAGGCAGCTGTTCTCCAATCTCAGAATTCTGCCTTACTTTGATCTCATAGCATTTGTATATGACCATGTGCCTCTCCAGCCACCCCTCACCACAACGGACTGGAGAATAGGTTACAGAGGTCATTTCCACTCACATTTCATTGGCCAAGGAAAGTAATGGCCACACGTAATTTCAAGGCATTGGAGAAGTGCAATTTCAGGTAGAAGAGAACTGGATTTTGGGATATAATATTAATGCCAACCATGGAGGTACAAGCCGAGAAGAGCTGACAGAGAAGCAGAGGTCCATAGGGGAAAAGTCTTAAAAATATCTTTGAAAAGGAGGGGTGAAAGTCAAAATGAGACTGGGTTTTTAAAAACAGGAAATAATATTCTTTTTTGCCATGGTAATTTTTTCATTAATTTTATTCACAATTGGGGATCAGTTTACCAAATGAAAAACCTGTCCATTTCTCAAACATAAGACAATAATTTCTTTTTTGAATCATTTTTCTTATTTATTAAAAGAAACACCAAGTGCATTCTCAGTCTTTACCACTGTATTTTCTCAGTATACTTGTGTACCTTCATCAGAACCACTTGGGTTACTTGGTATAACTGCATTTTTCTCAGCCCTCGCCAGATGTACAGAATTAGAATGTCTGAAATTCTGATGGATTCATCAGCAAGTCATCAAAATACATTCAGATCTATCAATTTCTCACTATCTCCACAATTACAATTTTAATCTAAACCATCATCATCTGTTTCCTGGATCCCTGTAGTAAACGTCCGGTTGGCCTCCCTCCACTTATGGCATTATGGACCATTATCCATAGAGCAGTCAGAGAGATCTTCAAAAGCATAAATCTGATCCCACCCCCTTCCCACTGCTTAAAATGCACCAAGGGCTTCCCATTGTTACTTGAATAAAATCTAAACGCCTTTCCATTCCCTTCCAAAGTTCCTCATGACCTGGACCCTGCCTATCTTTCCAATTTCATCTCTACTCTCTCCTTTAATCCCTACGTTTCAGCCACACTCGTCTTTAGGTTAAGCACACCAAAATTAGTGGTTCCTGCACCTCGGCACCTTCTATTCCTTCTGTTTGAAAAGCCCTTTCCCAGAGTTTGACATGGCTGCCTTCTAATCTTTAACTCCCAGATCAAATGTCATATTCTCATAAAGGATTTTTCTCATAATTCTAGCCAAAGTCATTTCCCCCTTTTGTCTATTACCCTATTATAGTTTCTTCTTAACTGCTATTAGAATTTGAAATTAGCTTACATGTTTATTTTCATTTTTATTGAGTGTCTCCCCTCTCTAGAATATAAATTCTTTGAGTGCAGGTATACACCACTAATCTACCCAACATCTTAATGTGCATCTTAAGACAAAACCAAAAACAGTGGCACATGGTAAGTACTTAGTAAATATTTCTGCTAATCTATCATTATAGTTATGATGATATAAAAACATGTAAAAACATAATGTTTTTATCACATGGAGTTCACAAGAGTGATAAAAAATATTAAAACCCTAGTAATCTAGCTCATAGTCTTCATGAAACCAAGAAGTGTAAATTAATTCGTTAGTAAAAATACCTCAATATTTTTTTATAGTCAGCTTAGCAGACTATAAAAAAATACCATAGGCTGATAAAAAAGATTGAAATAATGCCATTTGCAGCAACATGGATGGACCTAGAGATTATCATGCTAAGTGAAGTCAGACAGAGAAAGACAAGTACCATATGATATCACTTTTATGTGGAATCTAAAATATGACACAAATGAACTTATTTACAAAACAGAAACAGATTCACAGACATAGAAAACAAACTTAAAGTTGCCAAAGGGGAAAGCGGGTGGAGGGATAAATTTGGAGTTTGGGATTAGCAGATACAAACTATTATATATAAAATAGAAAAACAACAAGGTCCTACTGTATAGCACAGGGAAATACATTCAATATCCTATAAGCCATAATGGAAAAGAATATATATATATATACATATATATATATGTATATATATATATGTATATATATATATATATATACACACACATATATATATAGCTGAATCAGTTTGCTGTACACCAGAAACTAACAACATTGTAAATCAACTATACTTCAATTTTTTAAAAAAAACCGTATGGGAATTCCCTGGTGGTCCAGTGGCTAGGACTCCAAGCTTTCACTGCTGAGGGTGTGGTTCAATCCCTGCTCAGGGAACTAAGATCCCACAAGCTGCAGGATGTGGCCAAAAAAGAAAAGAAACAAAAAAAATACCATAGGCTGGGTGGCTTAAACAATAGACATTTATTTCTCACAGTTCTGGAGGCTGGGAAGTCCAAAATCTAGGTGTCAGCAGATTTTGTTATTGGTGAGGGCCCTCCTTCTGGCTTGTTGATGGCCACCTTCTTGCTGAATCCTCATGGCAGAGACAGTGAGCTCTGGTCTCTTCCTCTTCTTATAACAGTACTAATCTGCTCAGGACCCCATCTAAACCTAATTACCCTCAAAGATCCACCTCCAAATACCATCACATAAGGGGTTAGGGCTTCAGCATGAATTTTTGGGGACACAAACATTCAGCCCATAACAATAAGTATGCAATAATATAAATATAAATAAGAATAGAGAGAAATAGCTAGTAAAACACACATATAAAACATGCAAATACAGTAATTAAAGATATTAATTTGAACTCTATAGTGATGTATTATTTTTCTATCTTAACACAATGTCTGACATAGTGTAAGCTCTCAGTAAATATTTTTTGAATCAGTCTATTAGCAAATTTCTCAACTGATGGTCCCCCATGTGAAGAAGATGTGGAGGAACTGGCACACTGGGATGGTGTTAGTGGTAGAATTTACACATTACAAAGCAACTTGGTAGTGGCATCTTACCTCTCATAATAAATTTCATAATTTCTCTGAGAAGACGTCTTTGAGCTATCCAAGCAGAGTCAATCACACCATCCTTTATATCACTAGACCACACTATCTCTGGACCACACCTCCATTGCTATAGATACCATATTATATTTCTTTGTTTATATGACTGATACTCATGAGATTGGGCATTCCTTAAGGGCGAGGGTTACATTCACAGGACCTTACTAGAAACTCAATACATGTGTCTTAGTTTGCTAGGGCTGTCATAACATAACACCATACACTGGGTGGCTTAGACAGAAATTTATTTTCTCACAGTTCTGGAGGCTGGAAAGTCTGCCATCAAGGACCTTCAGGGTTCAGTTTCTGGTGAGGGGTCTCTTCCTGGCTTACAGACAGTCACATTCTCACTGTGTCCTCACATGGCAGAGAGAGTGAGCAAGAGATCAAGTATTCTAGTGTCTCTTCTTATAAAGGCACCAATCCCGTCATGAGAGCACCACCTTCATGACCTCATCTAACCCTCATTACCTCCGAAATGTCCTGTCTACAAATACCATTACATTGGGGATTAGGGTTTCAACATATGCATTTGAGGGGGACAGAAAATCAGGCCATAACAATATGTTTGTTGAACGGAAAAATGAGTGGTTGACAAGTGGATCAGAATACTCATGTTAGCTCCTCAGTATATCCTTTCCTCACTAATAAAGTCTATATGGGGAGCAAAATTATAGTAAAAAGAGCAACTTTATGTCTGAATTTGCTCATCACTATTTCCCCAGAACTTAGCACAGTGCATCTATGGGCACTCAATAAATATCTGATGAATAAATTAGTGAATAAATTGTAGTTTGAGAAGCATAGGCAAGATGTTCTTAACGAATAAAGCCTTCAAGCCAGGTGCAGCTCTTCTTTTTAGAGATAGAGTTGTCAAGTGAGCCAAACTACTAGGCAGCTTCTCTCCTAGACAGAGTTTTAAAGCAGTGAGCAGTCCAGTAACATAGCTCCTACAGGACAAGCAGTATTATTTCACGTTCATTCGGTGATATTAGAGGTATTGCACTAATTCTGAAGGACAACGGTACATTGTATTTTACAGTTGCTGAGTTTAACTTGCTCCAGATTATACAGTGTAGTAATTTGCTGCAGAGTTACTGTAGACAACTAAATAAAACCCAGGTAATCAGATAAAATGAAGGAAATGTTTAGTTCTTATATCTACTATATTTTGATATGCCTCTAAATGTATTTCACCTTGTCCCCTTGACACATCCTTAATACATGCAAGAAGGTCAGAGTCGTATATATAAAATCATACTATGCTTTGACAGTATTTCAAGAGCGTGTTCTCCAGAAATTTCAGTCTCAAGGCTTTTTGATTTTAAAACTACCTTAGGGGGATTCCCTAGCGGTTCAGTGGTTAAGACTCTGCACTTCCATTGCAGGGGGCACGGGTTCAATCCCTGGTTGGGGAATTAAGAAACTGCAAGCCAAGTGGCACGGCCAAAAATTTGTAACGAAATTTTTTTCCTAAAGTAGTCAAACTCTTAGAAACAGAAAATAGAATGGTTGTTGCCAGGGGACAGAGGGAGGGTGAAAAGAGGAATTATTCAATGGATATAGAGTTTCAGTTTTGCAAGATGAAAAAGTTCTAGAGACCTGTTGCATAGCATAACAAGGTACATATAGTTAACACTACTGAATCGTACAGTTAAAAATGGTTAAAATGGAAAATTTTTTAAATTTATTTATTTTTAAAATTATTTTATTTATTTATTTTTGGCTGCATAGGGTCTTCGTTGCTGCACGCGGGCTTTCTCTAGTTGCGGCGAGTGGGGGCTACTCTTCGTTGCATTGCACAGTCTTCTCATTGTGGTGGCTTCTCTTGTTGCGGAGCATGGGCTCTAGGCACGTGGGTTTCAGTAGTTGTAGCACACGGGCTCAGTAGCTGTGGTGCACGGGCTTAGTTGCTCCATGGCATGTGGGATCTTCCTGGAGCAGGTCTCAAACCCATGTCTCCTGCATTGGTAGGCGGATTCTTAACCACTGCGCCACCAGGGAAGCCCAAAATGGAAAATTTTATGCTTTTTTTTTTAACCACAGTCAACAAACAAACAAACAAAATTGGTATGTGGGTAAACCAAATACCAATTTATATGCCAAATATATAGTTCCATGCCTCCCAGTTTGGGAAATTACAATTGTTGGTGAAATTTAGGAAAGAAGTATCATGTCACTGGTGAAGCCCTTGAGGTTTCAAAAATAAAGTATTTAAATATAGAGACTGAACAATGCTTCTCCCTGTTGCTTTTGTTTCCCCACCCCCAGGCCTCTCTCCAGACTTCTGATGAAACTTAGAGCACACAGCTTTGTTTGCCTGTTTTTTCCCCCATTTGCAGTTGTACATTCTCTTAGATATTTACTGATTTGAGTTGCCAGTCTGAGTTAGCATCACTTCTTTATAGGAATTTTGATGGAACTCTTAGGACGAGAAGGCAGTTCTTGTTTTTGTTATGGGTACTGTTGAAACCGAGCAGGATCCTGTGGGACCCTCCCAGGTACAATAGCGTTTCTGTGTCTCCCCATTTCTTGTTTGTAGGAAAAAGACTTCAGCCTCTTAGACCTGCTCTGAGTTCCAAAGGGCAGATTCAAACTGTTACTAATCAGGGAAATGAGGGAATGCAGAAACAAAGGAAAAGCAGTCAGAAAGACTAGTGCAGCGATGGGGCAGAGTTCTGGTTCCTCCTAGGGGGGGAGATGCATAGCAGTCTGGTATATATCTCTAAGCTCTTCTACAGAAACCAAGGCCCCCATTCAGTGTGGAGGATGGTGACTTCAGGCTGGGCACAAGCATGTGGACACCAGAATGATTGGAGCCAGAAGGCTGATCATTGAGATTCCTGGAACGCCACCCTGTTACCTTACCACCAACCAATCAGAAGAAAGTCATACACCCTGCAGCCCTCCCCCCAAATTTTGCCAATAAAAACTCTTCCCCAAAAACCATAAGGGAGTTTGGGCTTTTTGAGCTCGAGCTGTCCGTCTCCTTGCTTGGCTCCGCAACAAACCTTTCTCTGCTCCAAACTCTGATGTTTCTGCTTCTTTGGTCTCACCGTGCACCAGGCACAGGAATTTGGGTTTGACCACACTGTTGTTGTTGTTTTTCACACTAAATACCCTGAGCTTAAATAATTTCGCCTTTGGGGACCACCAGGAGGGAAGAGTTTGCCTGAAGCAAACTAGAGGACAGACATCCAGCAAGTTCCAACAGCATGGTGCCACAGTGACTTCTCTGCCACCCTGTGAGCCACAGCTGGGCCCTTCTTCAGCAAGGTCTGGACAAAGGTCTGGAGGTGGAGGTAGAGTCCTTCTTTGGGTACTCTATCTCAACCCTGTATTATTATTTTTTTTCTTTTAAATACGGAATGCATCATGAATTCGAGTGTCATCCTTGCACAGGGGCCATGCTAATCTTCTCTGTATTGTTCTGATTTTAGTACTTGTGCTGCTGAAGCGAGCACTCAACTCTATATTCTTTAGAATTCGCTTTTTTTTACTTTAATTTTTGTTGGAGTATAGTTGATTTAGCATGTGGTGTTAGTTTCAGGGGTCCAGTAAAGTGAATCAGTTATACATATACATATGTCTACTCTTTTTTAGCTTCTTTTCCCATATAGACCATTACAGAGTACTGAGTAGAGTTCCCTGTGCTATACAGTAGGTCCTCATTAGTTTTCTATTTTACCTATAGTAGTGTGTATATGTCAATCCCGATCTCCCAGTTTATCCCCTCCCCCTTTACTTCTCATGTTAATCCCCTAGTAGAGTTAAAAATTCTTCATATTAAACTTTCTCTGTTCAAATGATTGTTGGTTCAAATCTCTTTCCTGATTGGACCCAGACTGAAAATCAGATACTGTTACATTTTCCTGAGTACCTTCAATAAAGTACAACAAGAAATTTGCATGCTCTCATTGAGACTTTCCTGAATGCAGGTAGAGAAAAAAAAGAATTGGAAAGTGAGAATGCTGAGGTCCAACTCAAGAAAGTACTCATCTGCTGGACCAAAGTGAAGAGCTCAAGTTCCCTGATTCACTTCCCTTTCTGTGCGTAAGATTACAGCGTTGACTGAGAAAGGGTGAGATCCTGGCCACTGGGGAGGAATGAATGGAGGATTTGGGGTACCCTGCCTTGCTGAGCTGTACCACAGTGCCACGCACTGGCTCCCCTCCTGACAAACAGGATGGCAATGACATGGCAAAGTATATTGGACTGGAATTCAGTCTGGGGGGTAGAGTGATATTCTAGAAGACAGAGAGCAAGAGTTCTCTGCCAGCCCAGCCAGTTTCTCCATCTACACTGTCCTAAGACAAACTTTGTCAAACAGAGTGCCCTGGATGTGTGTTATCCCCAGAGTTGCTGCTAACAAATAGAAAACCTGAGGGTCGCCCAGTCTTGTCTTCAATTTAGCAGCCCCATGACCTGACACACTTTTTGGTGTTTACTGTGAGGAAGTTCCCCTAAAATTGATAAACAGATGACTACAGTTTTATCAGAAATGTAGCACCAGCAGAAACCCAACCTGTGACAGGCCTGTGATTCATTAAAATCAACAGGGCAGCATTTACCAAAATTCATCAAACTAGACGATCAAAGTAGGTGCATTTTCTCATACATAAATAATACTTCAATAAAGCTGATTTTTAAAAATAAATAAAAAGTAAAAATAAAATCAATAAGGCAGAATGTCCTAATTCCTTAGAGTCTCAAGAAGAGTCTCATTTTGGTACCCCAATACCTTTAACAAAAAAATGAATTGCAAATGAGATAGACGCCTTCCTTCTTCTTAGACAGGCTAGTCTATGCTAATGTCCTTTTAGGTGTTCCCCTGGCAACAGTAATTATCCCAGCAGGTAATATCGGAGACCCAGATTCATTGACAACGGGATTCTCACCACTCTCAAGTCAACCATGAGACTCAGTTGTTCTCTGCTTTGCTTCATTAACTCTGTCCAACAGCAGACGGTACACATTCTATGGTTCCTTCTCCTTTCTCCACGTTCTAAATGGAAATTCTTATTGTAGTTGTATTTGTTTTGCATTGTGGCACATGAGAGGTGGCTGATAGGGATTACATTTATGATTTAGCCTAAGACTGCAGGATGGGACTTCCCTGGTGGTCCAGTGGGTAAGACTCCAAACTCCCAATGCAGGGGACCCAGGTTTGATCCCTGGTTGGGGAACTAGATCCCACGTGCATGCCTCAACTAAAACTTGGCACAACCTAAATAAATAAATAAATAAATAAATATTTTAAAAAATTCATTACCATATGCAGAGAGTGAGAAAGCAAATGTGGCAAAATATTAATTTAAAAAAAAAAACACTGCAGGATGATGAGATATTAAAATTGGACCGGGGAATTCCGTGGCCATCCAGTGGTTGGGACTCTGAGCTTTCACTGCCAAGCGCACGAGTTCAATCCCTGGTGGAGGAACTAAAATCCCACAAGCCGTGGGGCACGGCCAAAACAAACAAACAAAAGCAAACAAACAAAACTGGACTAGATTAAGACTCAACTAAAGGAAGAAGTAAGAGATATTGCACTGGAAAAAATAGTAGTCTTGTGACATTGCCTCTAGAAGCACAGCTGGAAGGGGCTTTAGATTGTCTCCTTTTGAGGAAGTACAAATGCATATGTATTGAAGGGGAAATGGCTGGAATAATTAACTTTAAGAACAGAAAGAAGAGTGGTTATGTTCTGAACTGTTCTTCTAGTTCCCTAAAAATTAGGCTTTGTTCGCTTTTAAAAACTGGTGTGAAGCTTTTGCCTCCACTGTTATACTAGAACTAATCTTGTAATAGTTGCCTTTGTCCTGGCTGTGAGCCCAGAACCGAACAATGCACAGAAGATGTCAATAAATGTGTGAAGTAAATGAAAACAAAAAAGGAAAAAGAAAAATGGAGGAGGAGGAAGGGAGAAGGTGGGTAGGAGGACAAAGGACGGGGAGAGGGATCTTTTTCTTCTATAGCTTTCTCTCAAACATCTCAAAGAAAATTTGGAATGTGAGTTGATTTGTTGAAATCTCTTGCCATTTCTGGTCTAATCTATAGCTCTGCCTCTGAGGACAGCATAGTTTATCCAGTGAAACAACTTTAGCTACATTCAGAATATGTTTTTCACTGCTGGCTTGCTCTCTACAGATTGGCTTTCTACGCCTGGGGAAGGAAGGAGGTGGCTGCCCCACAGCTCCTGTTAACATACCTTCCAAGTTAATGTAAGCAGATAAATAAGGGGGTCTCCGGAGAAAGAGAACCAGGAACTGCTTTCTTGACATAAGAGAAGCCATTTTGGTCTCAGACATTTTGTGATCTGAGCCTGGCCACAATGCTTGCCCTTGAACAGGTCTCAGTATTAATGATCATAAGGGAACAAAGGAATTCAGGAAGAGAGAAAAGCACAGTGATAAAACAGAGTCCTAGTTCCTCCTCAAGAGATATACATAATAATATATCTTTCAGTGCTGAAGGAACTAAGCACCCCCCCTCCCCCACCCCCTCACCCCCACCCCGCCCCACCCTGACCAGGTGCAGGATAGAAGAAATGTGATGTTGACCCTCTTGACTTCAATCAACTAAATCTTGGACTCTGTCAACCTTTGCCCCAGTTCTATGCTGAATTCTCCTCTGCTCAAGCCCCTTCACGAATATGCATGTACCCTTAGCTTAAAACTTCCCCAATTTTGCTGTTCAGGTAGACAGTGCTTTAGGAGAGATCCCTGGTGTTCTCCTTACTTGTTGCAAGTAATAAGTCCTTCCTTCTCCCAACCTTTGGCTTGGTTGTGTCTATTGGCTAGATACCCACCAAGAGGCGAACCCAGTTTTCAGGCAACATTAATGTACTTAATGGAGACTGACTAGAATATAGGGATCTCAATTCCATATTCTTGAAACTGTGACAGTCTCAAGTTGGAACTATACACACCTCTATGTTAATCGATTTGTAACACGGAGGTTTTACTTCACAGGATACATAGGCCCAATGGGGTTACTAATAGGAATATTATTTAAAACGACAGCTGTATAATAGTACATAAAAATGCTGCTGATATGGAATTAAATGTAAGGTAAATAGCATGAAAATGCATATTTATAATGACATTTATGAAGGAGTTGAAATTTAACTGTCCCAAACCGGGGTAGACTAAAAAGGTGAATTCCTTTATTTCCTATGTTTAACTAGATCTCACTTTTGAGTTTCCATTTGTGCTAATTTGCAGAGCTATGAGGAGAGAATTTAAACTTGCAATGGAAGTAACTCAGTTCCTTCTCTTCTGGGAAGTAGAACCACTTTTGCAGTGTTTTTTTCTCCTTTACCTTCCCCTTGTCCTTCTAAAGTGTTGATTCAGTTAGGAAAATAGGTCAGGGTCCAGTCAGGAAAGAAAGCTCTCAATAAGTAGTTCAAAAGAAAATGTTTAATACAGAAAATTAATGACAAAGATGTCAGAATTGCTGAAAGACCAAGTGTGATAGCAAGGCAAACACAGAAGCCACTGAGAAAAGGCAGGGACTGTCCAGCAGGAACCAGGATCATAGAAGGAAGGGTGGTCTCCCAGAAGCTGGAACTGAAACAGGAGGGAAGGAGGCAGGGGACAACCTTTGAAAGAATGATATAGCCATAGGACATGACCAAAACTGCTTAGAACTAACTAGATCCAAGATGGCAGAAGATTTGACTTCCATTGGACTTTGAGCCTCGTTATATGCTCATTGTAATACATTAGCGTAAGCTAAGTGACACACACACACACCAGCACCAAGACAGTTCTGAGGCCAACCATCAAAGATCAAAAAGTGGGTGGTGGCCCAATTCCTGGAAGGGAAACCCCTTCCCCAAAATAGTTGGAATAATCCTCCCCCTCATTAGCCTATGAAATTATCCAGCCCATAAAAACTAACCATGCCATATTTCTGTGCCTCTCGCCTTCTGAGATGGCCTACACTCTGTCTGTGGAGCGTGTTTCTCTCTAAATACATCCACTTCTTACCTATCACTTTGTCTCTCACTGGATTCTTTCTGTGATGAGACATCAAGAACCTGAGCTTCGGACTTCCCTAGCCGTCCAGTGGTTAAGACTCCTCACTCCCGATGCCGGGGGTCCAGATTCATCCCTGGTCGGGGAACTAGATCCCGTATGCATGCCGTAACCAAGAAGCCTGCATGCCACGACTAAGAAGTCCCCATGCTGCAACTAAGACCCAGAGCAGCCTAAATAAAAAAATAAATTTAAACAAAAAAGAACCTGAGCTTCATTAAGTCCTGAGACCACGTGTGTGATGTCGATTAAAAGATGGTGGGTTCAAGTCCCAATCTGAGGTCCACAGTTTCAGAAACATGGAAGAAATGAGGCCACTGCCAGAAGCAAAGAGAGGGTAAAATTCTGTCACCCAATTGCAATGCGTGTGTGTAGGGGGGTGTTTCCCATATGCTAAACAATTCTCAGATGTCAGCTGAGAGTCCTACAATTCAACTCAATTCTGATACCTACCTGAATATAGTGCCAGATCCCACAGGTTAAGGGCTCAGTCCTACAAGACTGCCCATCCCCCTGCCCACTTCAGACACCAAATCAAAAGTCCAGGTTGTCACCTGTGCTTCTGACCCATTAGCTATAAATCAGAGGTTCCCACTACTCCTTACTTGGGTTTGATTAATTTGCTAGAGTGGCTTACAGAACTCAGGAAAGCAGTTTACTCACTAGATTACTGGTTTATTATAGAAGGATATGTACAACTCAGGAACAACCAGATGAAGCGATGTGTAGGACTAAGGATGGGGGAAAGGATGCGGAGCTTCCATGCTCTCTAACCAGGCCACTTTCCTCAGTTTCCATGTGTTCACCAAGTCAGAAGCTCTCTAAACCCTGTCCTTTGGGGTTGTTACGTAGGTTTCATTACAGAGGCATCATTGAGTAAATCATTAACCATTGGTGAGGGAACTCAAACTCCAGCCCCTCTCTCCCTGGAGGTCTGGGTGTGGTACTAAAAGTTCCAACCCTTTAAGCACTTGGTTGGTTCCTCTGGAGACCAACCTCCAACTTCTGGGGCTTTCCCAAAGTCACCTTAGTAACATAAAAAAAGATACCTTTACTGTTCTTATCAATTAGGAAATTCAAAAGGTTTTTAGGAGAGCTCTGTGCCCAAAACAGGAACAAAGACCAAATATATATTTCTTATTATAAATCACAGTATCACAGAGGGAGAAATACCTTGACTTCTTCCTTCCTTCTCCCTTCCAGTTTCTCTTCAATGCCTCCCACTGGCTGAATATAGCAAGAAGTCAGTTGGTAAGGGAAAATGGGATACAGTTTGCAAGGGTTAACTCCAGCAATACAGAGCAGAATAGAGGACTGAGGGGGGCAGGGCAGGGGGAACAGATCTGGTAGTCATTAAGCAAATACCTAGCTCAGATACTCTGAGCTACAAATAACAAAAGAGCCAACTGAGAATGGCTTAAACTATTAGAAAGGTTTAACAGGAGGTAGGGTAGGGAATTCCCTGGCAGTCCAGTGGTTAAGACTTCATTGTAGGGCGGTTTCAGGGCTGATGAGATTAATGCTCAATTACATCAAGGACCTCCGTTCTTCAATCTTTCAACTCCGACATCTTCAGTCCTTTGGCTTATCCTCTGGCTTGTTCTTTTCATGGTTTCATGATGGTTGCAGAGTTTCAGGCAGCGTAGATAGACAGAAAAACATCCAGAAGTAGCATGGAATTGTTTATTCCTATTTGTTTTTTGATCAGCAAAGGAAAGCACTTGCTGAAGCCCCTCAGAAGAATTCCTGTCACACCTCCTTGATCATAATTGAGTCACAGGCCCAGGCCTAAATGTGTAAGAAGAAATAACCCATCCAGATTGGCTCATCTCAATCATGGGTTTCCCCCTTGAGCTGAGAATAAGGGTTACCTCCTAAAAGATAGAGCTGGGAGAAAAATAGAAGCTACCTAAACAAAAATCATGATTTGTTAGAGCGGGGGATGGAAGTAGGATTTATGAATGCTTGTTGGGAATTCCCTGGTGGTCCAGTGGTTGGGACTCTGTGCTTTCACTGCTGAGGGTGTGGGTTCAATCCCTGGTTGGGGAACTAAGATCCTGCAAGCTGTGCAGTGCGGGCAAAAAAAAATGCTGTTGATAGGAACATGGTGCCTATTATGGTTTCCCTTTCACATTTTTATTCACTTGAACTCCTTCTTACTTAGCCTTAGGCATCCATCTGCCTGTGTATGTGTGTGTGCGCACGCACGTGCTGGGGTGAAGAGGGGAAAAGAAGAAATTAGTATTAATTTAACAGGAATGTAAAGAACTTTGCTTTTTTTTTTTGGAAAAAAGAACATTTCCAAAACAAGCTTAAACAATTAAATTATATGCCTTCAGTGAATAGGTTATTTATGTACATGATCAGGAGTAATATTGAAAATATTTGGACTTCCCTGGTGGCACAGTGGTTAAGAATCTGCCTGCCAGTGCAGGGGACACAGGTTTGAGCCCTGGTCCAGGAAGATCTCACATGCCGCAGAGCAACTAAGCCTGTGCGCCACAACTACTGAGCCCACTAGCCACAACTATTGAGCCTGCACTCTAGAGCCTGCGAGCCACAACTACTGAAGTCCGTGTACCACAACTACTAAATCCTGCGCGTCTAGAGCCTGTGCTCCACAAGAGAAGCCACTGCAGTGAGAAGGCCCCGTTCGCCGCAACTAGAGAAAGCCCGCGCACAGCAACAAAGACAGCCAAAATCAAAGTAAAGACAACCAAAAATAAATAAATAAATAAAATTTAAAAAAAAATTAAAGAAAAAGAAAATATTTAACAACTGGAACCAGATGGGCACTGGCCATTCAGAACAGACTATTGACCAATCAGGGGCCAGGCTGAAAAGGACTAGAAGAGCTGCACCTGCACGGCTGCCAAGCAGCTGAAGGTCAGCACCGCACATGGTACTAATTTAAAAAGACACAGAAGGGTAGACAGTGAAAGATAAGCCTCTCTTCTATTCCATCTCCCAGCTTCCCCGTTCACTTCTTCAAAGGCAGTCACTTTTACCAGTAAAACTTTGAAGGTTTTATACCAAGACAAATCCAGGCTTTGTAAAGAAAGTAATTAATTTTCTAAATTCACTTATCTCCCCCTTTAGTATGTTAATTACCTGGCTTAGTAGACTTGACTGAAGAGTTTTACATATGGGAACAGCACCCAATCAACCCAATCAGCCATAAACAGCAAAGGGAAAGGTCCATTCTTTCCAGTCCAAGGGATTGTGAAATAAAATCCATATTTTATGGCAAGACAAAAATGTAAACATAAACAATTCTTCTCTGACCTTTGGCTTCCTCTCTCCCACCACTGTGCCTCATGTATCTGCATTATGCATCGACCAAACCTCCCCCATCAGCAGGAATACCTGTTGAACCATAAAGAGTGATGTTCTCCTTAGCATCAACAAGACAACTCCTTAAAAGATAACGTTACTCCTTGAGCTTGTAAGGGGTCACGTGACCCACCACGATGACATGACACTTAGATCTGGATTATGTAAACTGTCAGTAATGTCATTTGATGTACTGTCCTCTGTCTCAAAAAACTTATAAAACTGTGCCTTGACTTCTAATAGGCAGAACAGTTCTCAGAGCTTTTTGAGATACTCTTCCCAGGTCATAATGCTCAAATTTGGCTCGAATAAAATTTTCCATTTCTTTCTTAGATCGACTGATTAATTTTCATCAACAGGATTATGGTTGGAACAAAAAGTTGAAGAAAGGTGTGTTAGGTTGAGAGGAGAGATGAGCGCTGGGACAAGGCCTTGAACCGGGCAAGACAGGCCAGAGTAGCCCTCACCATCAGGTACCAGCAGCACAATGCCCAGGACTCATTGCATTTTAGAGAGCAGCCAAAATTATCTTCTCTGCAGAAAAGTCCAGCAAGAATTCAAAGGTGACCTGCAGGTCCAAGATTCCCCAGTCGTGTCTCAAACTCATGTCAGCTACCCTTTGTCCTTCCTCTTATTCCAGATGCCATTTTGAGTGGAGCCAACTGAGGGAAATGGACTATTAACAGATTGAGTGTTTTAACCTAAACTTAAAGGAAATGTTTAAATTATTTCAACAGACTGAGTTTATAAAGCTGGTCTAACATTTAGGGTTTTCCCCCTATGCCCCCAAACTGAGGAGGTTTTATTTACACAGCTGGACGTAATTGGAGTAAATCTGTGATGCTGCCATAAAAATATCAAGTAGTTTTTTGTATGAAATGCTGCCAAGACAGAAGATTGTGTCTTTTGGCATTTATGGTTTATTTTTCTAAGCTTAACTCTCAGTGGGTTACTACATTTTCCTTATACCCACATTTTTGATGTATTTCCACATATGGTCAACTATATGCTTACATGTATGTCAACTGCTTATTTGAGTCTCAGAGTATATGAGAAGTAATACAAACATGTTTGGATTAGGGCATGAGTAAGGCTGCCATTAGAGAAAGAATGAAGCAAGTAAAATTATAAGTCACAAAATTAATGTTCTGGTTAAGGATTCTTAATGAGTAAAGGGAAACATTCTAGTAAGCAGAAAATACCACTTCCTAAAGTGGTCAAAATAAGTAAAATATGATTGGGAATATATTATTGAACATGTGAAATTTGGAATCAAAGAATCATTTTATAAGAGAATTTGAAAAGCACCTGGACTACTGCGATTAAGTACCCGCCCTCACATCAAGCACTCTTCCTCCTCCCAAGAAATCTGAAGCTAAAATTAGCCTTCTTGCTCTACCTTGTCATGGAGGAAAGGAAGAAAAAAAAATACAAAATGTACTTTGGTGGTGGAGGGAATTCGCTGTTCATTGGACAAATAATTCAGTGAGTATTACTCTAGGAACTGTCATTTAAAGATGAACATTAAGACCCATTTCCTCCATGAGGTTTTCTCTAAGTCCATACAAATCCAATCGTTTTTCTTCCTAGCCTCATTATAGTCACTGTTAATGAAAAATTTAATACTTTGGCAAATACCATTTTTTGTCTTTTCATTTTGATCGATATCCAAGAGTATAAATGAATTGAGAGCAAAGTTCATGACACCTGCATAACATCTAACACAGTGCCAAGGACACCGTAGACAATAAATGACAGAATTGAATTAACTAGGCCTTTCAATGGCTTCTATTTATGATTCATTTTGTTCATAGCGGAAAGCTTTAACAAAGCATGGTAATGAAACCTTTTTCTTTTCTGAAGCAAATTGAGGATGCTTTATAATGTTCTAGATTTCTTTAGCTCCATTCATGTGGTTGTGACCTCACCTTATAGATCTATCAATTGTGTGGATATATCTCGGAATTAAGGGCCCATTAAAAAAAAAAAAAGAAAAAGAAACATTTGGGACTTCCCTGGCAGTCCAGTGATTAAGACTCCGCACTTCCACTGCAGGGGGCACAGGTTCAATCCCTGGTCCGGAACTAAGATTCCCACATGCACCATGGCCAAAACCAAACCAAAACAAACAAACAAAAAAGCATTTAAATTATTGAATAACGGTGAAATGCCTAGGTTCACGCTTCCACCTCATTCTTCTTCAAAGCTGTCAACAAAACAAAGGTGTTGGTGAAAAACCGCATCTGCGACTGTAACTTGTCACTCACACTGTGTTAAGGTCTAAAGCTGAAACCCTCTCAAGGGGGCTTTAATTTTTCCTCTCCGAAGGATTAAAATCCCATAACGGATTATTACATAACACACCTTGACATGAATCAAACATTCTGACAAGGGCAACAATAAGGATCAAATATTTACTATCATGTAATGCTATTTTTTGAGGAAAAATTCCTGAAAACCCCAATGTATCTGATAGGAGTGGCTCGAAAGGGGATCCCTGCTGTAGGGAAGCTGGGGGTACAGTGAACACCCAGCTGTTAACGTGAAAAGCTGCTGCATACGTCACAGGCCGTTTGCCACGGAGGCCGCCCTCCACCCCCTCATCGGCCCCGCGCTCGCCGCCTCATGTTCGGTGACCAGCGGGGCTGGCTGCAGGCAGCGCGATGCCACGAGAGAGCAGCTGAAGGGGGCGGTGGGATCCACGTGCACCATGAGCCTCGATCCCGGCCCTGTTTAAGGTCGGTGAGCCCAGCACACTCCGCCGGCCACTCCGTTCCAGGCCTCGGCGGCGAAGACGGCAGCGGCTGGACAAGAAGCCCGAGGACGTCTCCCGGCTTCTCTACCAACACTAGCCCGTGAAGCTGGCTCACCTAAGTGAGCGTCTACGCAAGTGGAGTGTAGGGTCGGGGCGGGGAGCCGCGGAAAACCGTAGGTTGCGGCCGAAAGCCGGCTGCGCGGGTGGGGGGCTCGAGGAGGGGGTGGGGAAAAGGGGCCGAAAGGCCGGGGAAAATGACGCCGGCGGCGCAGAAGAGGGCTGAGTCGCGTCTGCCTTGCGGAGCCAGGTAAGGGAGTGGCCTCGGGCGGGGTCGCTCTTTCGGCCGCTGCCTCCCGCCCAGCGCCGCCTCCCCGTCCTGCCCCGGCAAGGGCAGCAGCCCGGGGATTTACCCTCGCCCGGCGCGTGCGGCCGTAACGTCTCGGCTTTCTGTCCCGCCCCGCCCCGCCCCGTCCCGCCCCGTCCCGCCCCGCCCCACCCGGCCCGGCCCGGCCCGGCTCCGCCGGGCCCCGCCCCTCCAGGGCCCCGCCTCCTTCCTGGCGCGAGCCGCTTCCTGACGCGATTCCCCGCCCCCTCCTGGTTCACGCAGTGAGTCGGGCCCCAGGCAGACGCCGCCACCTGGGCCGCTGCCGCCGCCATAACCTCGATCCCCCATCTACCGACATGGCCGAGGAGCTCTCCGCGGCCACGTCCTACACCGAAGATGATTTCTACTGCCCCGTCTGTCAGGAGGTGCTCAAAACGCCCGTACGGACCGCGGCTTGTCAGCACGTGTGAGTAGACGCCCCCTCCCCCGCGCGGAGCCGGGTGGTCGTTTAGGCCCCTCACCCCGCCCCGGACCCTGGGCTGCGGCCTGGCGGGAGCCGAGCCCGCCACGGCCTCCCCGGGCGCCGCTCGGCGCCGAGGGCCCGTTTGCGGCCGGTCGGAGGCCAGGCCGCCCTCCCCCTTAACTCCCGGCCGGCTCCCTGCGCCTGGCCCCTCAGCCGGAGCTCCCGGGCCCCGGAGCTGCCTCGTTGCCGCGCCCCCGGGGCAGTGCCCGGGGCAGTGCCAAGGCCTGTCCCCGTGGCGTCCTCGGGCCCCGAGGCCCCTGTCTTCTCCTGCAGGCCCGGGAGGAATTGCAGGGAACGTGGAGCCTTTTTGTTTCCTAGCAACCTGAGTGAAGGCTGGGGTGTCGAGTGTCAGAACCGGCCGGAGGTGCCCGCACGGCCCGCTCGCCCGGCTCCCCGACCCGCCCCGCTTTCAGGTCTCCCTTTTCCTTTCAGAACCTTGGCCCATCCTTTCCAGATCGAGGAGCTCTCTTCTAACTTAACCTTTCAGACCCGCTTCACAGACCACCTTTGAAAGTGTTTCGATGCGTTCAAAATTCAGTGCAGGTTGGAATGACCTAGAATGGGTTTGCTTCCCTCATATGTTACAACTGACAGGATTTCCGGGTATTGAAGTGATAGTTTCCCTTTGTTTTACTCTTCTGCTTATTACTTGATTACTACAAGGGTGGAGATGAGAAAGATAGACCGCTGTTGTGAGGAATGAACTGAAATTAAGGCAGTAATCCTACGGGTGATGGAGAACACAGAGGGATTCGGTGAGGTGGCCTGATGCTGTTAGGAAGAACTTTGATAATTAATATAGACTCGTAGGGTGTCCATAAGGGTTAGAAGGAGCCCTTCTGGTAAAGGTGTATAGCATTTCTGACACACCTAGCTGCTGATCAGAGTCCCTGGGGAGCTTTTTAAGTAAACATGCCAATTCCCAGGCTCCATTACAAACTTGTAAAGAATTTCTGGCAGGTGAGGCTTGGAAATCTCTATTTGAAAAAGTACATCCAGGCTTGAAAGTTCTGTGTGCTTACAAATAGCTGAAAAGAGTCGAACAAGTTTCTAAATCGATTTCTCCTTCGACCTTTTTTTGGGGGAGGGTTCTATAATTTTGTAAAGAATGGATTGTTGAATTTGGGGTTCGTTTTTTTTTTTTTTGCAGTACGCGGGCCTCTCACTGTCGTGGCCTCTCCCGTTGCTTTTTTTGCGGTACGCTGGCCTCTCACGGTTGTGGCCTCTCCCGTTGCGGAGCACAGGCTCCGGACGCGCAGGCTCAGCGGCCATGGCTCACGGGCCCAGCCGCTCCGCGGCATGTAGGATCTTCCCGGACCGGGGCACGAACCCGTGTCCCCTGCATTGGCAGGCGGACTCTCATCCACTGTGCCATCAGGGAAGCCCGAATTTGGGGCTCTTAATCACAAACTTCCTTACAGTTGTTTCTTGAGACCCACTCTTTTCACTCCGATCCCCAGTCTTCCCTGCACTGTTGTCTACCTTATTCCTAATGATAGTGGTTGTGTGAGCCCAAGAGTATGTGACTTTTCACCATAGAAGTTATG
This sequence comes from Grampus griseus, assembly GCF_964374135.1. NCBI lineage: Eukaryota > Metazoa > Chordata > Mammalia > Artiodactyla > Delphinidae > Grampus > Grampus griseus. Next base: position 47,440,433 of record NC_139006.1, read on the forward strand.
CCAGTTATATTTTTGCCGCTTACGGGAGATGAATGACAATCTTATTCCTTTATCATTTGGTGCAACAAATGCAGATTGTTAGAAAAATATCTTGAGATGTTTAGGGAGCAGTGTATACTTTTAGTCTTTAATCTGTTAGTGTTTATTATAACTTGATGCCTTTTCTGTGCTTGGGCTGGCAGTGGGTGGAAGAAAGGGAGGGAAGGGAGGGCACAGTGAGGCAGTAGGTCTTTTCTGGACAGAATCATTTCAATTACCTGTTAGGTGATTGACCTCATAGAACTCATTGTAATCTCTAGTTCCCCTCAAAATTCCATGCAGTTTGCTCTAGTTCACTTCCCTTGTGAGACATTTTATTAAATCAAACTGTAGTTTTGGCTTGACGTCAATCAAGGCTGTGGAAAAGAGAGTGAAGATGATTGTTGAGGACTTTTCTTAAATCACCTCCCTGGGCTGGGATGTGAAAAGAAAATATGGAGTAGGTTTTGTTAAGAGAACTGGACACTTACTACTCACCCTCCTCCATCCCCTCCTTTACCAGCATTGTCCCCTCTCAAATGAACACACAGTTGGTCTAAGGTTCTGGCTAAACAGTTAATTAAGGTGGAGGGAGAAAAAGTTTTCTTTGGAAAGGGTGGTAATGGTGGAACAGGGTATTGATTGGGAGGAGTTTGGTGGGGAAATAGAATTCTGTTTTAAATAACCTAGTTTAGAATGTCATTTGCTTTTCCCTTTTCACAGAGGACAAACCTGTGCCTTTAAACAAATTTATATTTAGCTACAAAATTAATTTTTTGTTCGTGAATAGTGAGAGATGAGGTGATAAGAGCTTTCAGCCCCTGTGCCATTTCAACTGCAGTGAAGGATTTGCCCATTCTAGTAAAAGGAGCAAGTTCATTATCACTAGAATAACTTTACCAAAATATAAATTCTCATTTAATCCTCATTCATTCCTTCAAACAGCAATTGTCGGATGCCTTCTGTGTGTCAGTTACAGGGAATACAAAGTGCTCTTTCTCTGGGACTTCCCTGGCTGTCCAGTGGTTAAGACTCCGTACTGGTTCGATCCCTGGTCGGGGAACTAAGGTCACACATGTCGTGAGGCCAAAACAAAACAAAGTGCTCTTTCTCTGGAGAATGTTAATAGTCTAATGGAGAAGACCTATACATGAATGTGATTGGTATGGAAGAAATTGAGGAGGAGAATTTATGTGAGCCTTGAGAGCAGGTATCTAAATTAGCCTATGAGTTTAGGAGAGATTTCCTGGATGAAGTTATACTTTAGGTCAGAATTGGCATTCAGGGATTGTTGGGGAATACCCTGACTAGGTTTACAGCATATGCAGAGGTGAGGAGGGGTTAAGATACAAACTGTATCCCGATTACAAAGTTTGGCCAAAAGATTGAGTGTGGTAGAGATGGAGCCTTAGCGACATTGACAGGAATTTACTGTGTAAGCCAATTTGAACTTCTTCCTGAAAGCCATAGAGACCTACTGAATAATTTTGGCAGGGGAGCAGCATGATCACATTTAAATTTTAGAATGCTTACTAATTACTAGCCTTGTCTAGCTTGGTACTGGTGAGACTAGTGAAGAGGTCATTCATTGCTCTGTCAGAGAGAAACGATTAGAACCTGAACCAAGGTAATGATAGAGGGAATGGAGAGAAGAGATTCCTGACATTTTAAGGAGATTGTGTAAGATTTGATGATTGTATGTCCAGTAGTTAAGTGTATGTACGTAGATCTGGAATACATGGAACTAAAGCTGTGAGTATGGATGTAGCCCCTGGAGGAGGAGTATAAATTGAAAGATAACAGAGATCTAGATAGAACAAAGTGCTGGAGAATATATATTTAAATGTAGAGTGGAGAAAAGAACAGCCTGAGAAGGAATGGACAAGAATAGGAAGAAAACCAAGATAGAGTGTGACGGGAAACCGAGAAGAATTTTAAGGAAAGGTAGTCAGCAGTGTCAGATGCCTTAGAGTGGTCAGATGTTTTGAAAAACATGTAAAGATGAATTAAGAATATGAAAGTTGAGCAGGTATGTTTCAGAAGGTACAGACTGGCATAGTGGTAAGGTATTTATCTCTTGTTTTTTTTCCCTTTGTAATCTTCAAAGACTCTTTGAACCAAACCTCCCTTCTCTATTTTGAATGGTTAAAGAAATAACTCTGTACAGTTAGAAGTAAGCTCTATCACAATGAAAATTACATATAATAACAAGTTGATGCCTTGCCAGATTGTTAAAAATGGAAATCTAATCTGTTTGCTTCGGGGCCTATTTTATTTTTATTTTGTTTTTTGGCCATGCCAGGTAGTGTTCGGGATCTTAGTTCCCCAACCAGGGATGGAACCTGTGTTCCCTGCACTGGGAGCGCAGGGTCTTAACCACTGGACCACCAGGGAAGTCCCAGGAAGCATCTTTTAAAATGAGCTAATATAAATCAGCCTCCACTTCTCATTAAGCACAGATTTGTATGATTCTTTATTGACCTGCTTTGGATTATCCAGTCCCTGAATTTTCACTTAATATTTCTTACAATTTGAACACCTTTATTGGTATCCTGTTTGGACAGTCATGCTCTAAATACATATTTTCAAAATATCTTCTTTACTACGTACTTGTTATAAATCTGAAAGCCAGGCTTATATGGTTTCTTGCTGATATAATAATTGCTGCTCTAGGCCATCTTTTTTTAAAAATAAATTTATTTATTTATTTTTGGCTGTGTTGGGTCTTCGTTGCTGTGCATGGGCTTTCTCTAGTTGTGGTGAGTGGGGGCTACTCTTCCTTGCGGTGCGCGGGCTTCTCATTGCAATGGCTTTTCTTGTTGTGAAGCACAGACTCTAGGCATGCGGGCTTCAGTCGTTGTGGCACACAGGCTCAGTAGTTGTGGCTCGTGGGCTCTAGAGTGCAGGCTCAGTAGTTGTGGCTCATGGGCTTAGTTGCTCCGAGGCATGTGGGATCTTCCTGGACCAGGGCTCGAACCCATGTCCCCTGCATTGGCAGGCGGATTCTTAACCTCTGCGCCACTAGGGAAATCCCTCTTTGTACTTCTTATCACAGTTCATAATCATAATATTTTTGGGATCAGACGATTTGACTGATGCCATTCTCACCAGTTAGACTGGAAGCTCTTTTTAACAAGTTTTAAAAATATTTATCTATTTATTTTTGGCTGCATCGGGTCTTAGCTGCGGCACATGGGATCTTTCGTTGCAGCACACGGGCTTTACATTGCGACACGCGGGCTTCTCTCTAGTTGTGGCACGGGCTTAGTAGTTGCAGCGCACAGGCTTAGTTGCCCTGTGGCATATGGGATCTTAGTTCCCCGATCAGGGAGATCCAACCCACATCCCCTGCATTGGAAGGCACACTCCTACTAGACTGTAAGCTCTTAAAAGGCAGCAACCCAGGTCTGCTTGTACTTACCTGAGCCTACTGTATGTATTTGGTATTGAATAAATGTATGAATGGTGGGTTTGTGTTGGGAGACCACAGCTTACTAGCTGTATCACTTGGTCAAGTCATTTAACTCCTTTCAGCCTGTTTTCTTCTCCATAAAACAGGGGTAGAAACAACCTGTTTCACAGGGTTGTTGCAAGGGCCAAATGAGATAATGTTTGTGAATGATAATATATGTGTTTTATAGTTTTCAAAACCCATAAAAATATAAAATTATGTTTAGTTTAATAACTATAGCATCTAACACAAAAAGCTAGATTATTATTGTAAACAGAAAGGAGGCTGTTTCAAGTTTTTTGGTCCAGATATTTATTATCGAAGGTAGTATTGTGAATGGAGAATATTGTAATTCACAGCTTTAAAGGTACAAAAGGAAATAATATGATTGTCTCTCACAATCACTGTTACCTTATCTATTCTTCCAGAGAACAGCATACTGTATGTATTCTTTTGTACCTTGCTATTTTCATGTTACTGTATTGGAGGTCATTCTATATCAGTACGTAAAGGGCCTTCTTACTCTTTTTTTTTGGTGGGGGGGAGATTGTAGAGTTTTCATTCATTCAGTAAGCCAACACTGAGTGTCCGTTATGTGCCAACAATACTAATGTAGATTCTAGGGTTCAACAAGCCAGACAAAAATTCCTGACCCCATGGAACATATTTAGTGTTCTAGTGTTCCATTGTTTTTTTTTTTTTTTTTTTTTTTGCGGTACGCGGGTCTCTCACTGTTGTGGCCTCTCCCGTTGCGGGGACGCGCAGGCTCAGCGGCCATGGCTCAAAGGCCCAGCCACTTCACGGCATGTGGGATCCCCCCGGACCCGGGGCACGAACCTTTGTCCCCTGCATCGGCAGGCGGACTCTCAACCACTGCGCCACCAGGGAAGCCCCATGTTTGATTATTTTTTTAATTATTAAATTATTTATTTATTTATCCAATCTCTTATCTATGGACACTTAGGTTGTTTCCAATCTTTTGCTGTTACAAATAATGGCACATTGATTAAACTTGTATGAATACCATTTCACATGTGAGAGTTTTTCCTATAAGATAAATTTTCTCAAGTGGAATTGCTGGGTCAGAGGGTAAATACAAGGGAATTTGTCAGCTGTGTCACACAAGGATGACTATAGCTCTGTTGAAGTGTTTTGTACATGGAAGGTGCTTATGGTTTTGATTTGAGGACTGTGGATTATATCTTGGGTTAAGTAAAATTTTGGATTAGATTAAGGTAAATTAGCATTCATTGCTTTAACAAATATTAATGAATTCCTACTAGGTGCCCAGCTCTGTGTTATACCTACAGTGGTATACGGTTAGATATGATCCCTGCCTTCAGAACTGGCATTGGTGAGACACATTTTAATTCAAATAAACACTCAGATACATGTGCAGTTACAAACTCATAGGTGTAAAGAGAGAGTATAAGAAGGGGACCAGATCTAGGTGGGTTGGTGGGTGGATGGGTACGTAGTAAAGACCTTTCTTGAGGAAGTGAAATTGTTGCTGAGATTTGTGATGTGTAGGTGTTAATTTGTGGAGGACTGTGTTTGTGTATAGAGTATTTTGGGGTGAGGGAACATTCTGGGCAAAGACCCTGAGGTAGAAGGAATGTGCAGGGCCTTGTTTTCAATGAAGTAGCATCTTGCCTTCAGTCTCATATAGGTTTATTTATTTTGAAAGTCTTAGTTTCCTTGTTTGTAAAATAAAGGAACTTTTAAAACATTTATTTATTCTTAAGAATTCAAGATTATGTAAAGTTTCTGGAACCCTGCCTAAGTGCTCAATAAATAGTTACTGCTGTTTGTATAGATGTCATGTTGCTTTCCACAAAATTGGGCTAATTTACACAGTGCCATTAAGACTATTAAAGTGTATCTGTATTCCATCATCTTTGCCAGCATTTTTTTTAAATTTCTCAAGCTTTTTATTTTCTAGTCTTTCTCATTCCCTTAATATAGTTACGTCTCCTCTAACAGCATACATGGCTATCTTTTAAAACAGGAGAAAAAAGAGGCAGAGAGCCAACTCATGTTAACCAACCTTACCCTTAGCTGAGTTAAAAAATGCACAAACCAAACACAGGTCAAAGGAAGCCAGTCTCTTCCCCATGACAGCTCAGAATAAGCCAAATAAACCCCAAGGAAACGGCTACATGGGAAAGCCTTCCCATCATCACAGGGACAGGACAGAAAGTGCATGTGACACAATATCAGGAGAGCTGAGAAATCTCTGGATCTTGCCTGAAAAGGAAAGCAGCTAACAAGATGGTTTTGGAGAGGAGGTGGAAAACAGCGCAATGGGACACAGAAAGGGCCTTGGGTTTGTAGCCTAGAAACCCCTCTGCAGGGACCTCTGCTGGTCTCCTTTGCACCCCAGATGGGCAGCCTCCTGGGAGCGTCCACCCATCTGGTCACAGCCCACGTCCACCGGTTACTGCAGCATTTGTTGGTTTACTTCTGCGGCGGCTGAAGGGCCCAATTCATTAGCAAAGGGCAGCAAGGAGTATCTGATTTCTCTCAGGGCTTTCTGGTAAGGCCCGAACTTCGTGTCTGTCCTCGTCTGCTGCTGCTGCTGCTGCTGCTGCTGCCTGGCCCCCCAGGGCCTTGGCGTCCAGCGGGGCGTCACTGCTCGGCCCTGCTGGCGGCCCCGGGGCGGGGGTCTTGGGCGGCTGCTTCAAGCCCCTCACAGATCTCCTGCAGCCGCTGCGGGCTGTTCCCAGAGTAGGTCATGGCGGGAAAAGTCTTCGGCCGCATGGTTAGTCCAGTTTCCTTTGACCATAAATACAATCTTGTTAAAGTGTTTTATTAGCTAAAAAGAAAAAAAAAACCCTGTCAGTAGTATCAGTTCGTTGTAAACACACTTTCACAACAATTCCGTTTTTTTTTGAAAGCTTTTTTTTAAAAAAATAAATTTATTTTATTTTATTTATTTATTTTGGCTGCGTTGGGTCTTCGTTGCTGGGCACGGGCTCGCTGCTGTGCACGGGCTTTCTCTAGTTGCGGAGAGAGGGGGCTACTCTTCATTGCGGTGGCAACAATTTCGTTTTGAAAATGTTCTTTCCTTCCATTTTTGTAGTTCCTGCAGAGAACTGAACATTTTCCAGAGACTTCATTTTGAAGATCATCTCTACCTCTCGCCTTCTACGCTGCCGTCCGCGGCCGCTTGGCCCTCGGCTCCGGGGCCTCGCGGGGGACGCCGGGGTGGCCGGCGGGCGGGGACCCAGGGCACGGGGCGGATGGGCGGGCGGCCCCATCTTCCAGTGCTTGCGCCGTGGCCCAGCGCGCAGCCCGAGCAGGATATTCGCTATGTTGAGCAATTTTTTTTAAGCAATATTTTGTTAGTTTAATGCAGTTCATAATGGTGTCTAGAAGTCGCTTTAAAATTTTCTTTAGTTGCTAGCAACATATGGCTATGTGCATTTTTCCATATTAAATTTTTATATACTAATTTATAATTTTACTGTTCAGAGTGTGTAGGTACATTTGTGATCATTTCTGTGACTATGATTTAATAATAATCTATTGTAATTTATTACTTATTTTACATTATTTTCCTGTCAGTTGCTTTGTTTTTGGTATATTATTACATTTTCTTATACATTCAGATTTGAGATACTTGATTCTCTTTATCTAAAGTTATAATGCTATTCCATTTTTTCTGTTTCTTGAGTCTTTTTTTAAAGTCCATTTTTGGACTTACCTGGAATCTACTAAGATATATGATGTATGCTTTTGAATCTTTATTAATTTGCCTGTCGTATTTAGTTGACCTCAGTATTTCTTAGAGGGCATTCCTTTTCCATTCTTTTAAAAATCTTTTTAGTATATTTGAATTCTTAAAATAATATGATTCTTTGGGATTCTTCACTTTCATTAATTACTTTTACTATTTTTAGCACAGAATAATATGACTTGTTAAAATGTTTTTGGATATAGTAGTATATATACACAAACTTGCCACAAGTACCTGCATGCACACAATGCTGTAAGTCCCATCAGGGTAGGGATTTTCATCACTTTTGTCCCCTGATATGTCCCTAGTTCTGTTATGTAGTAAGTATTTAATATGTATTTATTAAGTGAATATGCATTATAATATACGGATAAGTTAAACTGTTTATTTTGAGACCACTGTAGATTCACATATAGTTGTAAAATAATACAGAAATTGTGTACCCTGGCCCAATTTCCCCTAATGGTAATGTTTTGTAAATAAAACCGGGATATCTTCCTTCTTAATAGAGTAAAGATAAAGAAAGTTTCCATCACCACAAAGATCCTTCACATGGCTCATTTATAGCCACACCCACTTTCCTCTTGATCCCACCCTGTGCCTCCTTAACCCTTGGCAAGCACTAATGTTCATATGTTCTCTATTTTTTTTTTTAATTTTAATTTTATTTACTTTTTATTTTTTATTTTTGGCTGCGTTGGGTCTTTGCTGCAACACATAGGATCTTCGTTGCGGCATGCAGGATCGCTCATTGAGGCGTGTGGGTTTTCTCTCTCTACTTGTGGGGTGTGGACTTTGTAGTTTGCGGCATGAGGGCTCTCTAGTTGAGGTGCGTGGGCTCAGTAGTTGTGTTGCATGGGCTTAGTTGCCCCACAACAAGTGGGATCTTAGTTCCCCGACCAGGGATCAAACCTGTGTCCCCTGCATTGGAAGGCGGATTTGTTACCACTGGACCACCGAGGAAGTCCCATGTTATCTATTTCCATAATTTTGACATTTCAAGAATCTTAAATATTGCACAATTCTATAAATAACAGTAAAAAACCCACTGAAATGTACACTTTAAATGGGTGAATGGGGTATGGTATGTGACTTAAATCTCAATAGAGCTGTTAGCAAAAAAAGAATGTTAAGTAATGTTATATAAACGGCATCAAACAATATGTAACTTTTTGGAATTTCTTTTTTCACTCAGCATAATTCTCTGGAGATTCAGGTTGTTGTGTGTTTTCATTAGTTCCTTTTATTGGTGAATATGCATCCATACATGGTATGGATGTACCACATTTTGGTTAAACATTCATTCACTGAAGGAGATCTGGAATAGCCAGTTTTTGACTATTACAAATAGAGCTGCTATAAATATTCATGTACAGGTTTTTGTGTGAACGTAAGCCTTCATTCCTCTAGGATAAATGCCCAAGAATGCAATGAATGCAATTAGTGGGTCATATGGTGGTTGCATGGTTTGTCTTTTAAGAAAATGCCAAGCTATTTTCCACAGTATCTATACCATTTTATATTCCCACCAGCAGTGTATGAGTGATCCAGTTTCTTTGCATCCTCGCCAGTGTTTCATGTTGTCATTGTTTTATTTTTTATTATTTTTTTTATAAATTTATTTTTGGCTGCGTTGGGTTTTCATTGCTGTGCGTGGGCTTTCTCTAGTTGCGGCGAGCGGGGGCTACTGTTCGTTGGGGCGCATGGGGTTCTCATTGCGGTGGCTTCTCTTGTTGCGGAGCATGGGCTCTAGGCGCATGGGCTTCAGTAATTGTGACGTGTGGGCTCAGTAGTTGTGGCTCACGGGCTCTAGAGCACAGGCTCAGTAGCTGTGGCACTAGTTGCTCCACAGCATATGGGATCTTCCCAGACCAGGGCTCGAACCCATGTCCCCTGCATTGGCAGGCAGATTCTTAACCACCGCGCCACCAGGGAAGTCCCTGTCATTGTTTTAAATTTTAAGCCATTTCAATCTGTGTAGTGATACCTCATGATTTTAATTTGTATTTTACTAATGGCTAATGATGTTGAACATCTTTTCATGGGCATGTTTACTACCGGTATATCTTAGGTTAAAATCATGTCTCTTCAGTGTCTTTTGCCTATGTTTTAATTGGATCATTTGCTTTCTAACTTTTGAGCTTTGAGACTTCTTTTATTTTATTTTATTTTTTTTGCGGTATGCGGGCCTCTCACTGTTGTGGCCTCTCCCATTGCGGAGCACAGGCTCCGGACGCGCAGGCTCAGCGGCCATGGCTCACCGGCCCAGCTGCTCCGCGGCATGTGGGATCCTCCCGGACCAGGGCACGAACCTGTGTCCCCTGCATCGGCAGGTGGACTCTCAACCACTGCGCCACCAGGGAAGCCCTGAGACTTCTTTATGTATTCTAGATACTACTCCTTTGTTAGGTATATGATTTACAAATATTTTTTTCCGTGTCTTTGTTTTGTTTTGTTTTGTTGCGGTATGCGGGCCTCTCACTGTTCTGGCCTCTCCCGTTGCGGAGCACAGGCTCTGGACGTGCAGGCCCAGCCGCTCCGCGGCATGTGGGATCTTCCCGGACCGGGGCACGAACCCGTGTCCCCTGCATCGGCAGGCGGACTCCCAACCACTTCGCCACCAGGGAAGCCCTTTTTTCCAGTCTTTGGATTGTCTTTTTATCTACTTAACAATCTTTTTTGCCCAGCAAACATTTAAAAATTTTTATGAAGTCCACTTTGTCAGTTTTTCCTTTTATGGAATGTGTTTTTAACATTAAGTCTAAGAACTCTGTGTAGCTCTGTATTGTGAATATTTTCTATTTTTTTCTCAAAGTTTTATAGTTTAATGCTTCACATTTAACTCTGCATGTTGGTTTCCTAGGGCCACTGTAACAAACTACCACAAACTTGGTGGCTTAAAACAACATAAATTAATCTTTTCACAGTTCTAGAGGCTAGAAGTTTGAAATCAATTTCAGTGGACCAAAATCAAGGTGTTGGCAGGGCCTCGAGGAGCTGGGGGCACATCACTCCAGTCTTTGCCTCCATCTCAATATGGCTTCTCCTGTGTGTTTTTGTCAGATCTCCCTTTGCCTCTCTTATAAAGACACTTGTGGTGACATTTAGGACCCACCTGGATAATTCCAGCTAATTTCCTCATCCCCAAATCTTTAACAATAATCAGATCTGTTACAATATGAGGTGATATTAACTTGTTCTGGGAATTAGGAAGTGAATGTATCTTTGGATGGCCATTACCCAGTTTACTATAGTCTATGATCTGTTTTGAGTTAATTTTTTTTTTTTTTTTTTTTTTTTTTTTTTTTTACGGTACGTGGGCCTCTCACTGCTGTGGCCTCTCCCGTTGCGGAGCACAAGCTCCGGACGCGCAGGCTCAGCGGCCATGGCTCACGGGCCTAGCTGCTCCGCGGCATGTGGGATCTTCCTGGACCGGGGCACGAACCTGTGTCCCCTGCATTGGCAGGCGGACTCTCATCCACTGTGCCACCAGGGAAGCCCCCTCTGCCTTTTTTTTTTTAAACAGAAATGATAGCATAGTATACATATAAATTGTATTCATATTTGCTTAAAGTATTTCCCTTAGGGAATATAAAACATAAATAAAGCTAAAATATTTTTTAACAATTATTGTAATGAGTAGTGTGTATTTTTTTCAGGCTAAGTTAAAACTTTTAAACGTGAATGCGTCTGTAACCTATATAGAGTATTCTTTTGGATGTGTACATTTGAGTGTTGTGCCCCAACCCTGTTTTTCCCATGAGCTCTGTGGTTTTTATTGGATGATTTTGCATAGTGCAGTGACTTCTAGGAATGTGTGTGACACTTTACAGCAGAACTGAGTCTTTCAGAGTGCTTTTCTGAGTCTTTATATTTCTGTGTCAGCTAAAAGAAAGCTGGTATAGAAATATTAATATCAGACCATTTCATTCAGATAGCATTACAAAAAAGAGAGTCATTTCATGTGGATAAAAGGAATAATCATGAACTTTTTTGCAGCTACCAACATAACTTTAGATGAAAACTGACAGAATTGTTGGGAGGAATTGACAGACCCACAGTTTTTTGCCCTTTCAGGAGGAACTGATTTTCACTGAAAATCACATAATGAAGAACACCTTTAAAATAGGAAGAGAATTTGGATGTTGAAAGCACATGATCATTTCAATAGATGCTAAAAGCATTTAATAGAGTTCAGCCTTTCATTATAAAATGTCATAGCAAATTAGGAATAGGATGGAACTTACTTTTATTCTAATTAAGGGTAGCTTCCCTAAAATCTATAGTAAATGTACTGAATAGTAGACCCTATGTGCTTTTCTAGTCAAGAACTAGACAAGGGTATTTATATCCTCCCTACCATTTAACATTGTATTTCAGGCTTTAGGCAATTCAGTGAGAAAAGAAGAAATAAGGTATACAAAGATGGAAAAAGAGATAAAATTGTCATAATTTGTAGATGATAAAACTACATCTAAAACCTAAGAGAAACGACTAACTAACAAATGATTAGAACTACTAAGAATGTACAGAGAGGTTTCTGGATATAAGAACAACAGACAAAAGTCGGTAACATTTTTTTATACCAACAGTAATCAGATAAAAAATTAATAGAAAGAATCCTATTTATAATGCAACAAAAACTATAAATAGTTTATAAATAATTAGACTATTATAATCTAGTAAAAATGTCAAGACTTCTGTAGGGAAAGTTGAAAAACTACTGAAAAGCATAAGAAATCTGAATAGGTGGAGAGACATGACATGTAACCATGCAATAAAATTAAGATGCCAGTTCTCCCTCAGATGATTCTAAAAAAGCTAATGCAATTCCAATAAAGTCTCAACATCATTGTTTTGGTAGAACTTGAAAAACTGATTAAAAAGTCATAATGATGTGTTAATGACCATGAATAACTGAGAAAATTTGGAAAAAGTAGAACATAGAGATAGAACCAACCCTGCTAGATACCGTGACGTAGTATTATGAAGTTATAGTAATTAAAATGGTATGGTATTAATTCAGCAGTAGATAAATGATCAGTAGGACATATACTAGAGAGCCCAGTAATAATTCCATACATGTATTAGAACTCTGATAGATATGACATGGCAAATCGGGGAAAAGATGGCTTATTCAGTAGAATGGTATTTGGATAATGGCTTTGCATATGAAATCTCTATTGTTTACTGTACATAGAGGTATTTTTAGGTGAATTAAAAACTTAAATGTGATGAGCAAAACTTAAACTTCTTAGAAGGCAATGTAGGGAAATATCCCTGATCTTGAGAAGGGGAAGGCTTAAGACTATGAGCACAAACCGTAATTTTAGGAAAAGGTGATGAATTTAGACTATATTAAAAATTAAAAATTTTCCATATCAAAAGACCACAAACAAGGTTAGAGACAAGTGATAACAGACTCAACAGTGATAACATTCTGTTGTTATACAAGATTATATCAGAACGGATTGGTTTATATGTATTTTTTTCCCCTGCACATTGATGTTTTGAGCCATCAGCAAATGGTTACATTAGCTGAAGAGAAGTACACTAAAACTCAGTTGAATATAGCAAGCCACAGAATTGTACACTACTGTACGAAACACACAACCTACATTTTTTTCTTGGTTCGGTTTGGCCATGAGATCTCTCTGGAATTTATCAGCTTTAATCACTCCTTTCTAACCCCTCATCTCTTTTTTTTAAGCTTTAGAGTAAAATGTTTATTAAGAACGTAAATGTCTTTTAAAATGTGTTAGTATTTTTATTAGGGTTGTTTGCGTTTTTTTTTGTTTTTTTGTGATACGCGGGCCTCTTACTGTCGTGGCCTCTCCCGCTGTGGACCACAGGCTCAGGACGCGCAGGCTCAGCGGCTATCACGGGCCTAGCTGCTCTGTGGCATGTGGGATCTTCCCGGACTGGGGCACGAACCCGTGTCCCCTGCATCAGCAGGCGTACTCTCAACCACTGCGCCACCAGGGAAGCCCTGTTTGGGTTTTTGTTAGTTCTCTGATGACAGTGTTCTCCGGGCAGTTAGTCTACCCCAACCATTTTTTCCCCACAAGCCCTGTAAGTTTTAGTGTGCAGTTTTGCAGAATGTGTCGTTTCTCGGTATTGTTATTTATTGCATTATCAGAAATGCCTAGGGTTCAAAAAGCAAATAATTTAGTAGCCAGAAGATGAAATTCTAGGTTATAAGTCACTTTCCCTCAGAACTTTGAACACATCATTCTATTGTTTTGTCATCTGTTTGTTATTGCTGATGAGATTGAAGCTAATCTGATTCTCTTTCCTTAGTACGTGATCTGTTTTTTATTCCCTCTCTGGAAGCTATTAGAAGTTGAAAAAATAATTATTTAAGATTTTCTAGTGATCCGGATGAAAATCTTTCAGAAATTCATTGTACTGGTCATTTGGTCGTCTCTTATTTTGCAGACGTATTTTTTTAGCTCTGGAAATTTTCTAGCGATTTTTTTTTTTTCGGTTTGTTTTTAAGCCCAGTTAGAAGATTAATTTAGCTATTTTTATAACAGTTTAAACATATTTACCCTTGTTTTTACTCCTAATTGAAAAAAATTAAGTGTAGTATTCCTAACAGAAAAGTGCCCCATCATAAAAGTCAGCTCAGTGAATTTTTTTCAAACTGAGCACACCTATGTGTTCAACACCCATACCAAGCAATAGAACTCCAGAACTCCATTACCAGCATTTCAGAAACTCCTCAATTCTCCAAGGAGTGTATCCCACTTCTTCCAGGACACCACTATTTTGACTTTTAACAATATAGTTTTACCTGCTCTTTGATCTTTATAAAAATAGAATCATACACCATTATAGGGCAATTATACTCCAATAAAGATGTAAAAAAAAAAAAGAATCATGCAGCTTGTAGTCTTTTGCGTTTGGCTTCCAAAGCTTAACATACATCCAAATTCATTCTTATTACGGTATACTATAGTTTTAATTTTGTGGATATGCTGTCATTGTTTATGCATTTTTCTGTTGATGGACATTTGTATGGTTTTCAGCTTTTGGCTATTACAAATAGTGTGGCAATGAACTTTCTAGGAAATTTCTTCTGATGAGATATGCAAGTCAGTTGGGTATATACTTTGGAGTGGAATTACTTGGCTATATTAGATACTGCCAAATGGTTGTATTAATTTTCAAAATGGTTGTATCAGTTTACACTTTCATAGCATTGAATGCAAGTTTAGGTTGGTTTCACATCCTCCTCAACACTTGGTATTTTCCACCTTTTTCATTTTGGTCATTCTGGTGGGTATGTAGTGTTATATACTATTTCAGGTATTGAATAAGTGGGCTTTGAAATTTTGGTTTATTTTATCCACTCCCCCTAAATACAGCTTATGTTGGTACACCCAGGTTTCAAAAAATCTTTTAATATTCTGTGTTTATATTTTACTTGTAATTGTTAAATTAGCCAGCATATTCACTAATTTACCTGCTAATAGTTACTAACCTGCTTCATTTCGTTCACTCAAGCTCCATCAATTTTATGCATGGTTATCTCTGTGTAATGAATTTTGTTGGTGTGAACTTTGTTGACAGTTTCAATTTTTATTTAAAGAGGAAGGTTTAGCTTAATAGTTTGGTGATAGTTTTACCTTTAGCTCTTTAATTACTGTTTTCTCTTTGGTAATTTATTAGACTTGGCTTCTATAACATTATTTACTCTTGGTTCTTCTGTTTCTTTGAACCTTCCTTTAATGTTTATATCTCTCTAGATTGTTTCTTTAGTGTTCTTCTTACCTTATCTGCTCTCCATATTCTTCCCCCCAATTTTCAGATCCAATTTTCCACTTGTTTGCTGGATAACACGCATTGAGCTTTTTGTAGGTACTTTATTTTTTTAATACATTTATTTATTGATTGATTGATTGATGGCTGTGTTGGGTCATTGTTGCTGCGCTTGGACTTTCCCTAGTTGTGGCGAGCGGGGGCCAGTCCTTGTTGTGGTGCGCAGGCTTCTCCCGTTGCGGAGCACAGGCTCCAGGCGCACAGGCTTCAGTAGTTGTGGCACATGTGCCTAGCTGCTCCTCGGCATGTGGGATCCTCCCAGACCAGGGCTTGAACCTGTGTCCCCTGCATCGGCAGGCAGATTCTTAACCACTGCGCCAGAAGGGAAGCCCTGTAGGTACTTTAAACTTGCGTTTTTCTGTTAAACCAACTCTTCTAGTATTTTTCAGTTTGGTTAATACAGTCACCTTTTACTCAGTCTTCTAAATTAGAAATGCTTTTCTTTCTCATTCTCTCACAAGTAATTGTCAAAAAATTATATTTTATTTTTTAACCTAGGATGCCCCCTTCATACACAGTCATAGACATTGAGAACTATGTCTCTAAAATAGAGACCCTCTGTCCCTCCTTCCTACTCCTGCCTTAATGTAGACCGTATCATGATCTAGACTATTGTTCCAGTTAGTCTTGTGGGGTTTTTTGTTTGACTCTCCTTTCTTCTTTTTTTCCTTTTTACAGTCCCCCTGATTAAAGAATGCAAACACTGAGTGAAACAAAGAATTTAAATTAAAAATGTATTACCCCAAATTTACAAAACATATAAACAGAATTTCAGTTTTTAATTTAAACAATTAAACTTAAAAATGATGGTCTTTGTAACTTTGTGGTATTTATACTTGTGAAGTTATTAAAGCTCAAAATGGCATTCAGAGTTTTGGGACACCCCCACTAAGGATTTTGTTAAGTATTGACAAATTGCTATTCAGAAATGTAGAGCACGGGGCTTCTCTGGTGGTGCAGTGGTTGAGAGTCTGCCTGCTAATGCAGGGGACGTGGGTTCGAGCCCTGGTCTGGGAGGATCCCACATGCCGCAGAGCGGCTGGGCCTGTGGGCCACAACTACTGAGCCTGTGCGTCTGGAGCCTGTGCTCCGCAACAAGAGAGGCTGCTATAGTGAGAGGCCCACGCACCGCCATAAAGAGTGGCCCCTGCTTGCCCCAACTGGAGAAGGCCCTCGCACAGAAATGAAGACCCAACACAGCCCAAAATAAATAAATTAAAAAAAAAAAAAAAGAAATGTAGAGCACTCATTTCTTTATGTCTCCTTTAACACTGGATATTATAATTTTTTTTAAACTAGTGTTTTGACAACTGAAAAATGTATTTTTGTCTTGTTTACTTTGCATTTCTTTGACTCCTGGTTATGATGAATATTTTCCATGTTTTAAAGTATTGGTGATCACTTCTAATGCTACCTTAGTGATATTAGCTACTATTTATCAAGCACTTTGCTGACTCAAAAATAACTGTCTTGAGCGTTTTATTACATTACCTATCTTAATCCTGTGAACAACCCTATCAAGTGTAGATGCTTATTGTATGTGTGAGGAAACTGATTTTCAAGAAGAGTGACTTGCTCAGCGCCTGGTTAGTAAACTCAGTGTGATCTGTTATCACACTATTACCTCGCAACTTTTTTGTTAGTATAGATGTGGAAGATTAGTATATTTGTATTTATAGGGGGTTGAATTAAATGTATAATTATTCTAGAGCCCAGGTACAGATGGCTGTGATTTTTTTTTTTTTTTTTTTTTTTTTGCGGTACACGGGCCTCTCAATGTTGTGGCCTCTCCCGTTGCGGAGCACAGGCTCCGGATGCGCAGGCTCAGCAGCCATGGCTCATGGGCCCAGCTGCTCCGCGGCATCTTCCCGGACCGGGGCACGAACCCGTGTCCCCTGCATCGACAGGCAGACTCTCAACCACTGCGCCACCAGGGAAGCCCAGGATTCTTAAGTATTTCTCAAATTATATTCCATTGCACACTGTTGTGGGAATTTTCATATATCCTGACCACAGAAGTTTGGGCAACACTTGGTTTCCTTAGCAGAGAAACCTTAATAACTGAATAATCCTTGAATTTTGGAAATCAGTTTCTGTAGGAGACCTATTCATATCTTGTAGAACAACATCTTGAAGTACATCAGTTTGAGACAAAGCTGATGTGTGGTCCATTCTCTCATTTTGTAAGGGGAGGAAATGGAGATCCATTGTGGTTAAGTGTGTTGCCTGAAAATCACACAGCTGCTAAACAACACAGGATAAGATGCAGTTTTCCTTTGTACCAGGCTTCCCCTGATAATGTTATATAATATTTATTTTTCCTGTATTATGTTAAAAGTAGTTTCTTTAGTATTCCCATCTAGTCCAGACATTAGTCTTACACTGAGAAATTCATATACAGTTTTAAAAAATTCTAGATTTATGTACATACAAATAGCCTAGCATGATTACATACCCATAACTGCTGTGTTTAATTATTGAAATGAAAAGAGTACTTTTTTCTGTAGTTAACCTGTCACAAATGTTTGGTTTAGTTTCTGTAGAAAATGTTTCCTGACTGCAATGAGAGAAAGCGGAATACATTGTCCCCTGTGTCGTGGAAATGTGACTAGAAGGGAAAGAGCATGTCCTGAACGGGCCTTAGACCTTGAAAATATCATGAGGAGGTTTTCTGGTAGCTGCAGATGCTGTGCAAAACAGGTAGAGTAAATGTGACATAGTTCTTTGAAAGTCAAGTTTCTACTCTGAAATTTCTGTTTGACTTGTCTTGGTGGGTACTGTTTTGAAGAGAAATTATTTAGGTTGAGAATTGGGTAGAAAAGACCAGAAAAGCTGTGGCTGTAGATCTTACTAGATTATAAACTTACTGAGAAC
The DNA here is from genome assembly GCF_964374135.1 of Grampus griseus. Lineage (NCBI taxonomy): Eukaryota > Metazoa > Chordata > Mammalia > Artiodactyla > Delphinidae > Grampus > Grampus griseus. Next base: position 47,458,339 of record NC_139006.1, read on the forward strand.
AGAGACCGAAAGATAGATACAGTCTCTGAATTTGCCGTAATTTTTAGCGTGGCATTTTTTTCAAAATAAACACTCGTTGATTACCTGCTAAATGAACTGAATGAACAGACTGGCATTTAACTCATTGAAGCCCCATTCTGGAACAGATTCAGCCCTTGAATAGTTTTTCTGGTGGTAGTATCATTATTGCAATTTTGCAGGTAGAAATGGGCCAAATGGATTTATGTAGTCAAGGGGGAACTCTCTAGCTGCCCACTGTACTTGGATGTTTATGTATTTATCTAAGAAATCACAAAATACTTGGCAGAAGACTTTGCCTTTTAAGGAACAGGTGTAAAAAATCAGGTATTGGCAAATAACTGGCATTAATTCTCCAGTCTGGATTTTATTCTACCGTTTGGAGAGGGATTGAAATGGTGAGAGGTGGTTAGGCTTTGAGTATGTTCGTTTATTATGGATTTATCACAACCACTTTTTCAAACAGCTAATAAAGTCAGTGAGCAAAAAAACCAGTTGCTGTTTCATGCATTCACACAAGACATATCTGCTTTTCCATGTCTTTGAGGGAGGTGTTAACTGACAGGGCAATGAAGTGAAGCTGGAAAATACACTTGAGAGATTTCTGGCTCTGCTCCTCAGAGAGAAACTGAAAAATGTTCCAAGTGTTAACTTGGGAACTTAGTTTTTTAAAGCACTTTCTAACTCTGCCAGGTTGCAGTAGTTAAATAAATAAAAAGATGCCCAGTGCTATGAGGCAACCTCTTAATACTTTTAATATTATTTTTTGTCTATTAGTGGTATTTTTTTTTCAGGTGTAAAATTATTTGTTAATTTTTATGGTGAGTTTACAGACAGTTGGACTCATCTCCATTGTCTCTGAATCTAATGGAGAGAAACTTACTGCTTATTTTCAGCTCCTACTTAAGAATTAAATCATTTACTTAAAAAAAAAAAAACAAAGACCTCTTGTTTAAATGGAATATTTTGTTATCTATTTCTGCCTTGTTTTTTTCCTTCTTGTTGGCAATATCTCAAGTCTTATGAGTTCCTTTTTATATTAAAAGTCATATTACATTAAACATTTTTTAAATGTTTTATTATCGTAAAATATATAACGTAAAACGTACCTTTTTTTAGTTTTATTTTATTTTTTTTATAAGTGAAAGATTGTGGTAAACTTTTTTTATACAATATATGTCCATTTGGTAAGAAAACATGATATGTATATACATACACACAATCTGTATGAAGCATCAAATGAACAATTAGAGTGCAGTATCATGAATGGTAAGGTAGAAAACGTACCATTTTTAAGTGTACAATACAGTGGTATTAAGTACATTTATAACATTGTACAGCAATCACCACTATCTATTTCCAGAATTTTTTGATCATCCCAAACAGAAACTCTGTACCTGTTAAATTGTAACTTGCCGTTCCCCCACCCCCACCCCGACCCCTCTAGTAACCTGTATTCTACTTTATCTCTGAATTCTGTTCTACCTCATATAAATGGAATCATGTTATATTTGTTCTTTTGAAAGTCACATTACATTTAATCAATAATTTACAGATTAAATTCTATCGCATGAGACATCATTACAAATCTTGTAAGAAGTACCAAGATGAATATGGTGTTTCTTCTGTCATTCCCAACTTTCAGATCTCTCAAGATTCAGTAGGGAACAGGTAAGCAATATTTATTCTTATAGTTTTTATTTTTATAGTTAAAATGGAAACTTTGCAGAGACTGTATAAAGTGTTTTTGTGTATGTGTGGGTGTTTGTGTTTTTAAAGTAAATTGCCTTTGTCCTCATAAGTTTGTTTGATGCATGTAAAATGACATCTGGGAGATTGACTTTATGCTAGACTTAAGCTTATGTTATGTAAAAATCATTCTAAGAAACTTTACATGTCTGAATAAAAAGTAGATCTGTGAATTGAATGTTTTCTTTTGCAACTGAAATTACTTGAAAGCTAGAGAAAATCCCTTTCAGTAATGTACTTGCAAACTAGAATCCTTTTACTCTCTAAGAATAGAATTGTTTGAAATTTTTATTTTGATAAAATGTCATGTAAAAGTGAGATTTGGTACGATTAAATTTGTAGTTCTATTTTAGTCTCAATTCTTTTAAAGCTAGGTTTTGGCTTGATTTGTATCTTATTGTCTCAGGTTTATGTACATTAAACATTTTTATGAAATGTATTTTATGAATAAGAATGGCCAGAATGCACATGTGTGGTTTAAAAAATAGTGACAAAACAAATACCTAAGCCGGGTCAAAAATTATAACATTTTTCAGGACCTTATTTTTTTAAAAATAAGTTTATTTTATTTATTTATTTATTTTTGGCTGTGTTCGTTGCTGCACGCGGGCTTTCTCTAGTTGCTGTGAGTGGGGGCTGCTCTTTGTTGCAGTGCGTAGGCTTCTCATTGTGGTGGCTCCTTTCATTGTGGAGCACGGGCTCTAGGCACGTGAGCTTCAGTAGTTGCGGCACGCGGGCTCAGTAGTTGTGGCTCACAGGCTCTAGAGCACAGGCTCAGTAGTTGTGGTGCACGGACTTAGTTGCTCTGCGGCCTATGGAATCTTCCCAGACCAGGGATCGAACCCATGTCCCCTGCGTCGTCAGGCGGATTCTCAACTACTGTGCCACCAGGGAAGCTCCTTTCAGGACCTTAGAATCTCCTTGTGAGCCCATGCCAATTTGAACCCCATACTCCCAGAGGTAACCACTATCCTCTTTTTTGGATTGTTCATTCTTTTGCTTTTCTTTATAGTATTACCACCCACGCATGTATCTCTAAACAATGAAGTGCTTAATTTTTAAAAACTCAGTAGCAAGCACACACCATTCTGTAAAGAAAGGCAGTATTGGCAGCATTATAGAAGGGCTCCCAGGAGGCGATATCTTAAGCAGAGTCTTTAAGATTTTATTTTAGTAGCATTTCATTTCACATGTTGCTAATTTTCAGTAATTTAACCACTCTTAGAAGCACTTATACTGTAGTAAGGCTTCTTTTCAACTCCTTAGTTGAAACTGTTCAGGTAAAGGTCTTTAGTAATTTTCTTATTTCCTGCTCTTTTAGGTTCTCGTTTTACTTGACTCAGTGTCTTTGGATGAAATTGGTCACTCTTATTTTGTGATTTTTAAAAAAATCCCCTTCGGTTCATCCTTTTTGGTTTTTTTATTTGTGTACTTCTGCTGTATTGAAATTACTCAACAATTTGTTATTAACCCAGTAGATTATTCTTAAGTGCAGGGATGGTGTTTGTCTTGTTCAACAATGTGTCTCTAGTTCTTAGCAAAGTTCCTAGTATATATGATATGCACAGTCACTGCTTGTTAAATGACTCAGTTTTCTTCTCATGAGACATGCCTTCTTCCCTCTTACCCCCCAGATCTAATTGGTCATAGGTACTATTGATTTCTAATAGCAGTATTCCTCATCTGTGCTTTTCTTCTGCCCCTATTGTCACTTCCGTAGCTCAAGTCCCCATCATCTCTCACTTGAACTGTTGTAGTATTCTTTTAGTTGGTGGTCCTCCTTTAATCTGTCCTGTATACGATTGCCAAAGTGATATTTCAGAAGTGCAACTCTGACCTCTTTCTCCTTGTCCTTGTACCTACGCTTCTGTACCTTGTCAGTGACTTCCTGTGGCCCCATAGCTGTGTTTCTCCTGGGTTCCACGGGCCAGTAAGGGCTCTGTGAACTGCTTAAACTGCCAATTTTTTGTGTGTACTATGTGTGCATTTTTCTGGAGAGAGAATGTCAAGATTCTCAAGGGGTTCCATGATCTAATTCAACAACTAGCTTAATAAGACAAAATCCCTATTCTAAAGCCCTTTCTGATCTGGCACTTACCTTTCCGTTTAGCCTTTGTCTTTCTTGGCTACCCATATTGCATAATATGCCTTAGCCATGTTGAATTATTCCCACTGTATCCTGGCCATCCTTGAGAAGCAATATAACTTAGTCATTAAACATGAAGACTTGGAGCCAGACTGCTGGGTACGAGGCTCTGTCATTTACTAATTGTATGACTTTGGCAAGAAACTGTACCTCAGTTTTCTCATCTGTTTAAAAAGGTAGTGGTGATACTATTAAACACCTCATTGGTGGGAGTCAATAAGTAGGTTAATAGAAGTAAAACATATTGAATAGCACCTTACTTGGTGAATGTTTGGGGGTTTTTGTTTGCTTTGTTGGTTTTGTTTTGTTTTTTTTTCCTGCTGTGCAGCGCATCTTGCGGAATCTTAGTTGCCTGACCAGGGACTGAACCCGTGCCCTCGGCAGTGAAAGCACAGAGTCCTAACTGCTGGACTGCCAGGGAATTTCCTAAATGTTAGTTTTTAATTATCATCATCATCACCATCACTCCCTCACCTCCATACTTTCCCCACCATTCTAACCCACACTTTGCCAGCCAGTGGACTTTTTCTTCTCTTTGAAGACTTAGACCAAGTGTTAGATACTCTGAAGTCTTTCCTGTTTACTTGTCTGTTTTTTTTATCTAGTAGAATGGGCTTCCTAGTCTTATTCATGTTTATATCCTATGCAAAATTCTAGTTGCAATGGAAAAATTCAGTTTGTATATGAATTTCTAGTAAGGAAATTGTTGAAGGAAGGAAAAGATTTTTTAAAAAATGGTAGGAAATATAAGAAGCCAGAATGTATAGTCAGGGTCCTGGGAGGAAACAGATAATTATATTCAAATTAGATAATTTGAGGGGAATTTAGTGAAGGACTATTCTTTAATTTTTTATTTTTGTGTGTGAAGGGACTATTTGTAAGGAGTAGAGTATTGGGTGCACTATGTAAGCAGGGTATAGGAAGTCACAAGGAATAGTCATGTACTCTGGGTCTACTGAAAGCAGGGGAGGGGAGAAAGTAGACACCAGAATTGGAGAAAGAAAGCTATGTGGAGAGGGCAGTTGGAGAGGGATGCAACCAGTCAAGGCAGTTTTGCTGGGAAGGAGTCTGGAAAATAGGTATCCTAACCTTCCTCTTGTTCTTCCTCCAAATCTCCTGCTGGGCTGAACCCATTTGGGAAGCAGAGAAGGGAACCTGTTAATGCAGGTTAGTTTCTCAGTACAAAGAGCATGGTGAAAAATGGAGGAGAGAAGATCTAGAGGGGCAAAAAATATACCCAGCACATAGGATTTCAGTTATTAGCTGAACATATTGTAATACTCTGTACACTGTGCTTCACAGCTTCCAAGTAGTACAAAGAGGAAAACATCCACTATGTTATTAATAGTGTCTATGATATCGTAGACATTCACAGAAAGATAGACAAGATGAAAAGGCAGAGGGCTATGTACCAATGAAGGAACAAGATAAAACCCCAGAAAAACAACTAAATGAAGTGGAGATAGGCAACCTTCCAGAAAAAGAATTCAGAATAATGAGAATGAAGATGATCCAGGACCTCGGATAAACAATGGAGGAAAAGATCGAGAAGATGAAAGAAATGTTTAACAAAGATCTAGAAGAATTAAAGAACAAACAGAGATGAACAGTACAATAACTGAAATGAAAAATACACTAGAAGGAATCAACAGCAGAATAACTGAGGCAGAAGAACAGGTAAGTGACCTGGAGGACAGAATGGTGGAATTCACTGCTGCAGAACAGAGTAAAGAAAAAAGAATGAAAAGAAATGAAGACATCCTAAGAGACCTCTGGGACAACATTATACGCAACAACATTCGCATTATAGGGGTCCCAGAGGGAGAAGAGAGAGAGAAAGGACCTGAGAAAATGTTTGAAGAGATTATAGTCAAAAACTTCCCTAACATGGGAAAGGAAATAGCCACCCAAGACCAGGAAGCGCAGAGAGTCCTATACAGGATAAACCCAAGAAGAAACATGCCAAGACACATAGTAATCAAATTGGCAAAAATTAAAGACAAAGAAAAATTATTGAAAGCAGTAAGGGAAAAATGACAAATAACGTACAAGGGAACTCCCATAAGGTTAACAGCTGATTTCTCAGCAGAAACTGTACAAGCCAGAAGGGAGTGGCATGATATACTTAAAGTGATGAAAGGGAAGAACCTACAACCAAGAGTACTCTACCCAGCAAGGATCTCATTCGGATTCGATGGAGAAATCAAAAGCTTAACAGACAAGCAAAAGCTAAGAGAATTCAGCACCACCAAACCAGCTCTACAACAAATGCTACAGGAACTTCTGTAAGTGGGAAACACAAGAGAAGAAAAGGACCTACAAAAACAAACCCAAAGCAATTAAGAAAAATGGTAATAGGAACATACATATCAATAATTACCTTAAACGTGAATGGATTAAATGCTCCAACCAAAAGACACAGGCTTGCTGAATGGATACAAAAACAAGACCCATATATATGCTGTCTTCAAGAGACCCACTTCAGACCTAGGGACACATACAGACTGAGAGTGAGGGGATGGAAAAAGATATTCCATGCAAAGGGAAATCAAAAGAAAGCTGGAGTAGCAATACTCATATCAGATAAAATAGACTTTAAAATAAAGAATGTTACAAGAGACAAGGAAGGACACTACATAATGATCAAGGGATCAATCCAAGAAGAAGGTATAACAATTATATATGCACCCAACATAGGAGCACCTCGATACGTAAGGGAACTGCTAACAGCTCTAAAAGAGGAAATCGACAGTAAGACAATAATAGTGGGGGACTTTAACACCTCACTTACACCAATGGACAGATCATCCAAACAGAAAATTAATAAGGAAACACAAGCTTTAAAGGACACAATTGACCAGATAGATTTAATTGATATTTATAGGACATTCCATACAAAAATAGCAGATTACACTTCTCAAGTGCTCACGGAACATTCTGCAGGATAGATCACATCTTGGGTCACAAATCAAGCCTCAGTAAATTTAAGAAGATTGAAATCATATCAAGCATCTTTTCCGACAACAACGCCATGAGATTAGAAATCAATTACAGGGAAAAAACGTAAAAAACACAAACACATGGAGGCTAAACAATACGTTACTAAATAACCAAGTGATCACTAAAGAAATGAAAGAGGAAATCAAAAAATACCTAGAGACAAATGACAGTGAAAAGACGATGATCCAAAACCTATGGGATGCAGCAAAAGCAGTTCTAAGAGGGTAGTTTATAGCTATACAAGCCTACCTCAAGAAACAAGAAAAATCTCAAATAAATAATCTAACCTTACACCTAAAGGAACTAGAGAAAGAAGAACAAACAAAACCCAAAGTTAGCAGAAGGAAAGAAATCATAAAGATCAGATCAGAAATGAATGAAATAGAAACAAAACAGTAGCAAAGATCAATAAAACTAAAAGCTGGTTCTTTGAGAAGATAAACAAAATTGATAAGCCATTAGCCAGACTCATCAAGAAAAAGAGGGAGAGGACTCAATAAAATTAGAAATGAAAAAGGAGAAGTTACAACAGACATCGCAGAAATACAAAGCATCCTATGAGACTACTACAAGCAACTCTATGCCAATAAAATGGACAACCTGGAAGAAATGGACAAATTCTTTGAGAGGTATAACCTTCCAAGACTGAACCAGAATGAAATAGAAAATATGAACAGACCAATCACAAGTAATGAAATTGAAACTGTGATTAAAAATCTTCCAGCAAACAAAAGGCCAGGACCAGATGGCTTCACAGGTGAATTCTATCAAACATTTAGAGAAGAGCTAACACGCATCCTTCTCATGCTCTTCCAAAAAATTACAGAGGAAGGAACACTCCCAAACTCATTGTATGAGACCACCATCACCCTGATACCAAAACCAGACAAAGATACTACAAAGAAAATTATAGACCGACATCACTGATATCACAGAAACTGAGACACAGATGTAGAGAACAAATGTATGGACACTAAGGGCTGAAAGCGGCAGGGGGGTGGGGGTGGGGGTGTGATGAATTGGGTGATTGGGATTGATACGTGTACACTGATGTGTATAAAATGGATGACTAATAAGAACCTGCTGTATAAAAAATAAATAAAAAATAAAGGTTTCATAAAAAAATAAGTCTATGATATTGTAAACCAAATAGTTCTTAATGAGAAAGACAGCTTTTCCTGATAATAAAAGAGATTATACTGAAGTGCTTTGCCCATAGGTCCTCAAAAGAAGAAACTAACATAGTTTAAAAAATATTCAAAATAAACCCTTAGATCATTTAATCAATTCAGCATACATTTATTGTACCTTCTGAACTACTGGGCACACTACATGTTATTGAATATGCAGGGATGGATAAAACAGACATAATTTGCCTTTCCATCTGTGTAAGCAGTATAACTTCCAGTCGAGTCATCCAAAATAAACCAACACACGTTTCAGTCAGATCAGTCAGGGTAAAACTATTTACCGTAAAGTAATAAATGTTGGTGAATGTTTAACAAAATTATTGCATTCGTATGGGGTAGTTTCTTATAATAATTATGTAGCAGTGCTAGTTATTTTACTAACACCATTTCTAGTTCATAACATAAAATTCTGTTTTTAACATGTAGGACTGTATCTTTCTGTTTTCTTTAGCTACTAGAAAGGAGAGAGGGAGGATGCATGTAATCGTTAGATACCAGCACACATTTCTATTTTATCTTCCTTGGAAATTATTTGGTCTGTTTGCAGGTTTTTCCAACTAATCTTAACTCTTTGTAAACATTAATAACTGGATGTCAGTAAACCTATAACAGTTTAGTCCAAATACAACACTTCACAAAGACTGAAAGAATGAAATTTGCAAACGGTTTTATGTTTATAACAGATTTCTCTCCAAGGTGTTGAACATTTTCAGTAGCTAAGTAACTATTAAGGAATCTGGTACAAGTATGAGATAAAATTTCCTTTTCCTTATTTATAGGCATTCATGATATATTCTGGATAATAATTCTTTATTACATGCAATACAAATATATTTACATTTTTTCCAAAGAATTAAAAAAATTTTTTTTGCTGTTTTCTGAAACGTGTAAGCATAGAACTGGAGATTTTTCTTCGCCTTTTAAAGACTGGAAATGAGGTACTCTAGTGTTTTGAAAACTGCCTTAGGTAATGCCACAATTTAATTTAGCATAAAATGGCATAGTCATGCATAGGTTTTTTGGGTTTTTTTCTCACCCCTCTTTTTATCATGATAAGAATATTTTACATGAGGTCTACTCTCTTAACAGATTTTTAAGTGTACAGTATAGTATTGTTATATACAGTATAGGCACAGTGTTGTACAGCAGATCTCTAGAACTTACCTTGCATAACTGAAATTTGTACATGTTGATTAGAAACTCTCATATCCCCGTCCTGTAGCTCCTGTTAGCCACCATTCTATTCTTGGCTTCTTTGAGTTTGAGTATTTTAGATACCTCATATAAGTGGAATCATGCATGTGACTGGCTTGTTTAACTTAGCATAATGGCCTCAAGGTTTATTTATGTTGTCACAGTTGCAGAACTTTCTTTTCTTTTAAAATTGAATAATATTCCGTTGCATGTATATGCCGCATTTTCTTTATCCATTCATATCTTTTTTTCTTTATCCATTCACAAGATTGTTTCTATATCTTGGCTATTGTGAATAGAACTGCAGTGAACTTGGGAGTGCTGTTTCTTCAAGATTCTGATTCCAGTTCTTTTTGATAAATACCCTGAAGTGGGATTGCTGGATCATATGGTAGTTCTACTTTTTATTTTTTTGAGGAACTTCACTGTAACTGTTTTCCATAGCAGCTGCACCACTTTGCATTCTCACCAACAGTGTACAAAGGTTCCAGTTTCTCCACATCCTCACCAACACTTGTTGTCTTTTGTTTTTTTGATAATAGCTATCATAACAGCTATGAGGTGATATTTCATTGTGGTTTTGATTTGTATTTCCCTTATGATTAGTGGCATTGAGAATCTTCATATACGTGTTGCCATTTGTATGTCATCTTTGGAGAAATCTCTATTCGTATTTTTAGCCCATTCTGTAATAGGGTCATTAGTTTCTTTGCTGTTGAGTTGTAGGAGTTCCTTATGTATTTTGGAGATTAACCCTCTGTCAGATACGTGGTTTCGAGATACTTTCTCCCATTACATATGTTGCCTTTCACTCTGTTGTTTCCTTTGCTATGCAGAAGCTTTTTAGTTTAATGCAGTCCCACTTGTCTGTTTTGGCTTTCATTGCCTGATTGCAAATATTTTTGATCAGTCTTTGGCTAGTCTTATTGTGTCTTTTGACATACGTAAGTATTATATTTATACTTTTATATATATTATATTTATTTTCTTTATGTTTTTTACTTTTTGTGTCATGCTTGAGAAATCCTTTCCCACATCATAAAGTTATAGAAGATATTTTCTTCTTTAACATTTTAAAGCTGTGCTTTTCACATTTATTTTGGATGTATAACATGAGGTAGGAAAAATTTTCCCCAAGTGATAACCATTTGTCCCAGTACCATTCATTGAGGAGTCCATTCTTTCCCCACTGATTTATAATGCCATTTTGGTCCTACACATCTCTATTCTGTTCTGTTGCTTCGTTTATTCCTCTAATACCATGCTATCTTAATTACTGTGGCTTTAACAATAGGTCTTAATATCATGTAGGGAAAGTTCTCCCTCTTGTTTTACCTAGAAAATTGTTTCTGTTATTCTTGGTCCTTTGCTATTCCATATGAATTTTAGGATCAGACTTGAGTTTTCTAAAAATTCCTGTAGAGATTTTGATCGGAAGCATTATAAAGGTTGAATTTATTGAAATCATAGATTAATTTGGAGAGAATTGACATCATATGATACTCATTTTTCCCACCCAATTTCCCACCTGTTTATCTCTTCCATTAAAAAAAAAAAATTCAGTAAAAGAAGTCCATTTAGAGCACACATAAATATGTTCTAGTATATCTTTTCCTGGTAAAACCTTACAGTTTTTTTTTTTGTTTTTTTTTTCGATACGTGGGCCTCACACTGTTGTGGCCTCTCCCGTTGCGGAGCACAGGCTCCGGACATGCAGGCCCAGCGGCCATGGTTCACGGGCCCAGCTGCTCCGCGGCATGTGGGATCTTCCCGGACCGGGGCACGAACCCGTGTCCCCTGCATCTGCAGGCAGACTCTCAACCACTGCACCACCAGGGAAGCCCCTAAAACCTTACAGTTTTTGTTGCTGTACAAATGGATCTTTTTTCCTGTTTTATAATCTAAGTGGTTATTACTAGTGAGTAGGAATATTAAGGATTTTTATGTTAATCTTTCATTTAGCAGCTTTGCTGATTTATTAGTTCTAATAGTTCTAAATAATTTACCTGTAGATTCTTTTGGATTTATTATGTAGAAAATTATTTGGTTTGTCAATGCAGTTTTTGTCTCTTACTGCTTCATTTTGTACTTGATTTATTGCATTAACTAGGGCCTCTATCCAGTATTAAATAGAAGGCACCTGTTTTTCCTTGATTTTAGTGGGAATGCATCTAAAATTTTATTATTATGGATGGTGTTCACTACAGTTTTTTTAACATATTCTTTATCTGTTCTATGATGCTATCATCCTGAATTTAAGATTTCTCCATTGAATGGTTCTTACTCAAATCAGAATCTTGTATGCAGTTAAAAAAATGTATACATCTGACTTCATTCCCAGATACTCTGCTATCTAGAGTTTAGGGATTTGTACTTTTAAAAGCATTGTGGGTGATGAGAGGTTTTTTTGTTTTTGTTTCCATTCTGGAGGTTGAATTTTAGTGAATGGTTTCTACATAAGATGAAATAAATGATCATATGTTTTTTAAATTGATAGTATGGTTGTCAGTAATAGATCTTCTATTGTTGAACTCATTCATACATTTCTAGAATAAATGAGTAGGTTCCCAGTAATAGCCCTGGGCATGATACAGGATGATCAGGAAGGACTAGAATGATGATAACAATAATAATGGAAAATAGAGAATTGTAAAAGTAGGTGGAAAGGAGAAAACATTTAAAAAGGGCATTAACTTTGATATTAAAATGCTTTAAATCAGGAGTTTTGTGATTGCATACCCCACCAGTGAAAAAAATTGAGCATGTACTCTGAGTATGTGTGTGTTTATTTTAAAACTATGCATGTGTTTTATAGTACTGATACTTTACGCATAACACATGCAAAATTTAAGTGAGATAAAGATGAAAAAGTTACTTTAAAAATAAGTTTGCTTTATTTAATGGTATAAAATATTTTCATTCTTAAAGTTTTATTACTGTTTTTATTGAAAACAATGTGGTTGACTATGATTTCTAAAATTTCTTAAAATATTGGTTTAATACAGTGACAGTAATTTAAAGATTTCGATTAAATTCACTTTACTTTGATACTTGGTCTGATGACTATCATGGCTGAAAAGATACCTACAACACACAATACAGATCCAAATGGAAGAGTATGTCATAGGTTGAGATTCCTATATTTTTCAGTCCCATTTGGTAAATATTGAAAGGGCTTTTGTTGAAATTTTCCATAGTCTCTGATTATGTTATAGTTGTTCTTACAAACGAATTGGAAGTTTTTATATTTTATTAGGGCATGTTCAAAACCCAATGATTATCTTTATTTGGAAGATTTAAAAACAGTTTAGAAAAATCTGTTACCAAGTTTAAATGTATAGATATGAGATTTTTAAAAAATAGGTGACATACTGTTTTTGGTAAAGTCATAACATCCCTTTAACACATGCACTCTCCGTAGTTTGAATTTATTTTGAAAAGCAGTTTTTAGTCTCCACATTGTTAGAATACCACCTTTACCTGCAGAGACAGATTAATAACTGCTAAAAAGATGCAAAATAGTGGTTTAATAGTCTCCTATTTGGGCAGGGAAGCTTTCTTGCAGAGAATGTGTGTGGAGACACAACAGTATTTTCACAGAAGGGAAATGACTGTCTTTGGAGAACATCTGTTAGGTAGATGATACAGTATTGCTTGTCCTTTTGTAAAAGAAAAATGAAAAGTCAGTTTTCTAAGTTTCACAACAGTTTTGTGGTCTACTACCTATCTCGTTTTTATTTTAATGTTTCTGCTATTGAAAGGCCTTGTTTTTATAAAATTGACTACATTGATGAAATTCTGTAATGCATGACTGACAGTCCTCATATGGAATGCCCACTTTTCTCTCAGGATTTCTCTGATACTGCATAAGACACATGACTGGCATGGGGTCCCAGTGAGGACATCAAGTTATTCTGTATATTAAATGTTGGAAAGCCTAGTTCCTTTTTGGAAAATATAAACATAATGAACATTCAAATATTTTTTCTTAACCTACTCCATTTAGGAGTTGTAGCATCATTTTGGATGCTACAACCTTAAACTATATCCTAGTTACAAGTCAAGAAGTTCACAAATTCTTGATTCTACCCCAGCATTCAAAAACTAACTAGTCCAGGTAGAGGTAGGGGAGTCTCTTAATTTGAAAGTCTAAAGGACCTGGGGAAATGTTCATGCTGTGGATTTAAGACAATTCTGCAAAATACTATATTCTCTATACTTTTGTAACTATGCCTAAATTAATTTTTAAAGGACCTCATAAGCAGTCTTATCAGAATTTATTTGAAAAGTAATTAATGCCATAATTATATCATAGTTCAGACCTATTTGAAGTTTAGGCTTTTCAAACAAATTCAGACTGGTTGTCTTCATTAGCAGTTAATGATTCTGTGTTGTGCTTTATTACTTGAAGTATTAACTTCTCCCCCTCCCCCCCATGCCTCTTAAGTAATAGGAGTGAAACATCCACATCTGATAACACAGAAACGTATCAAGAGAATACAAGGTAAGCTTTTGAATTTCTATTATTTTAGTAAATAATACCTATCACTTTGTAATAATGGATTTTTAAATTAAAAAAATTTAAATTCAGTTAAATCATCAGACATAATGCATAAGTTAGCAGTTTAGAGATAAATGATGCAGTTGCTTTTACAGGTCACATTAAATTAGAAGCGTGTAGCTCTCCTCTTTCACTGTGGTCAGATTTCTTCCATGCATAATTTAGGCAGAGTTGTCAATACTGAACTGTCCCTTGCTGAAATTGAGATATTAAAACCCAGTGATGGCCTGATCCTCAGAATATTTTGAAATGTTGATCATTCTGATGGCTGATGCTTTTGTTTTTCACTTTTCCTATGAATTTTGTATGTTAGAGTCTTAGAACTAGGATAAATTAAAGATACACCATATGGATGTAAGTCTTTTAAAAGTTTTAATTTCCTAGATATGGTGTTTCCATACTGGGACACCATGGGATATTTAGAATTTTCAAGGGACATACAGTGACATCTATTAGTTACAGGAATGACTAAGTTGTTTGAATCTAACTACTTTAATAAATGAGACAGCTAGGTTTGTTATTATTTTTGTTTAGGCCTCTTGTAGAGGCACCATGAAAAAATTTCCTAGACACTAAGGGTACTGTAAACTGAGATTGTTTAGGAATATCTATTGTAGATTATTTATTGAAAACATAGTTTTTTAAAAGTGAGACAATCTTTGATTAGTCTATAATTATAACTTTTAAAGAAAGAAATAAAAATTGGTCAAAAAATAGGAGCTCATCATTTTTACGTTATGATTTCAAATTCAGTATGCTGCATTTAAAATTGTTTTATAGTTCTTCTGGGCATCCCACCTTTAAGTGTCCCTTGTGTCAAGAATCAAATTTTACCAGACAGCGTTTACTGGATCACTGTAATAGTAATCACCTATTTCAGATAGTTCCTGTGGTAAGTATGTATGTTTAAGACAGTCTTCTGTTTAAGGTATGCTGTCCCATTTATTTCACTTCATTTGTACAAGGGAAAGTGGTTACTTTAAATTTTGTGGGGCATTGTCAGTAAGGTATATTTTGTCAACAAAAGATTGATGACTGTGAAGCAAAATGAGATATTTAAAATCCCAGTAACTAACTTATAAAAAGACGTATGCTTAATTGTGAGGGTAATGTACGAAAATAGCCTGGAAAGAGTGAAATAAGGAAAGGTGAACTGAGGATTCATTACCAAGCAGTAGCATTGTAAATTGTATCCTTGCAGAATGTAGTATATGAGTGCATAAAGCAAGAAAGGAAAAGAATCATACTTTCTTTTTGATGCATACATATCTTTTTTTTTTTACATCTTTATTGGAGTATAATTGCTTTACAGCGGTGTGTTAACTTCTGCTTTATAACAAAGTGAATCAGTTATACGTATACATATGTTCCCATATCTCTTCCCTCTTGCGTCTCCCTCCCTCCCACCCTCCCTATCCCACCCCTCTAGGCGGTCACAAAGCACGGAGCTGATCTCCCTGTGCTATGTGGCTGCTTCCCACTAGCTATCTATTTTACGTTTGGTAGTGTATATATGTCCATGCCACTCTCTCACTTCGTCCCAGCTTACCCTTCCCCCTCCCCATATCCTCAAGTCCATTCTCTAGTAGGTCTGTGTTTTTATTCCTGTCTTACCCCTAGGTTCTTCATGACATTTTTTTTCTTAAATTCCATATATATGTGTTAGCATACGGTATTTGTCTTTCTCTTTCTGACTTACTTCACTCTGTATGACAGACTCTAGGTCTATCCACCTCATTACAAATAGCTCAATTTCGTTTCTTTTTATGGCTGAGTAATATTCCATTGTATATATGTGCCACATCTTCTTTATCCATTCATCTGATGATGGGCACTTAGGTTGTTTCCATCTCCGGGCTATTGTAAATAGAGCTGCAATGAACATTTTGGTACATGACTCTTTTTGAATTATGGTTTTCTCAGGGTATATGCCCAATAGTGGGATTGCTGGGTCATATGGTAGTTCTATTTGTAGTTTTTTAAGGAACCTCCATACTGTTCTCCACAGTGGCTGTACCAATTCACATTCCCACCGACAGTGCAAGAGTGTTCCCTTTTCTCCACACCCTCTCCCGCATTTATTGTTTGCAGATTTTTTGATGATGGCCATTCTGACTGGTGTGAGATGATATCTCATTGTAGTTTTGATTTGCATTTCTCTAATGATTAATGATGTTGAGCATTCTTTCATGTGTTTGTTAGCAATCTGTATATCTTCTTTGGAGAAATGTCTATTTAGGTCTTCTGCCCATTTTTGGATTGGGTTGTTTTTTTGTTATTGAGCTGCATGAGCTGCTTATAAATTTTGGAGATTAATCCTTTGTCAGTTGCTTCATTTGCAAATACTTTCTCCCATTCTGAGGGTTGTCTTTTGGTCTTATTTATGGTTTCCTTTGCTGTGCAAAAGCTTTGAAGTTTCATTAGGTCCCATTTGTTTATTTTTGTTTTTATTTCCATTTCTCTAGGAGGTGGGTCAAAAAGGATCTTGCTGTGATTTATGTCATAGAGTGTCCTGCCTATGTTTTCCTCTAAGAGTTTGATAGTTTCTGGCCTTAAATTTAAGTCTTTAATCCATTTTGAGTTTATTTTTGTGTATGGTGTTAGGGAGTGATCTCATCTCATACTTTTACATGTACCTGTCCAGTTTTCCCCGCACCACTTATTGAAGAGGCTGTCCTTTCTCCACTGTACATTCCTGCCTCCTTTATCAAAGATAAGGTGACCATATGTGCGTGGGTTTACCTCTGGGCTTTCTATCCTGTTCCATTGATCTATCTTTCTGTTTTTGTGCCAGTACCATACTGTCTTGATTACTGTAGCTTTGTAGTATAGTCTGAAGTCAGGGAGCCTGATTCCTCCAGCTCTGTTTTTCGTTCTCAAGATTGCTTTGGCTATTCGGGGTCTTTTGTGTTTCCATACAAATTGTGGAATTTTTTGTTCTAGTTCTGTGAAAAATGCCAGTGGTAGTTTGATAGGGATTGCATTGAATCTGTAGATTGCTTTGGGTAGTAGTCATTTTCACAATGTTGATTCTTCCAATCCAGGAACATGGTATATCTGTCCATCTATTTGTATCATCCTTAATATCTTTCATCAGTGTCTTATAATTTTCTGCATACAGATCTTTCGTCTCCTTAGGTAGGTTTATTCCTAGATATTTTATTCTTTTTGTTGCAATGGTAAATGGGAGTGTTTTCTTGATTTCACTTTCAGATTTTTCATCATTAGTGTATAGGAATGCCAGAGATTTCTGTGCATTAATTTTGTATCCTGCTACTTTACCAAATACATTGATAAGCTCTAGTAGTTTTCTGGTAGCATCTTTAGGATTCTCTATGTATAGTGTGATGTCATCTGCAAACAGTGGCAGCTTTACTTCTTCTTTTCCGATTTGGATTCCTTTTATTTCCTTTTCTTCTCTGATTGCTGTGGCTAAAACTTCCAAAACTATGTTGAATAAGAGTGGTGAGAGTGGGCAACCTTGTCTTGTACCTGATCTTAGTGGAAATGCATTCAGTTTTTCACCATTGAGGATGATGTTGGCTGTGGGTTTGTCATATATGGCCTTTATTATGTTAAGGAAAGTTCCCTCTATGCCTACTCTCTGCAGGGTTTTTATCATAAATAGGTGTTGAATTTTGTCGAAAGCTTTCTCTGCATCGAATGAGATGATCATATGGTTTTTCTCCTTCAGTTTGTTAATATGGTGTATCACGTTGTTTGATTTGCATATATTGAAGAATCCTTGCATTCCTGGGGTAACCCCACTTGATCATGGTGTATGATCCTTTTAATGTGCTGTTGGATTCTGTTTGCTAGTATTTTGTTGAGGATTTTTGCATCTGTGTTCATCAGTGATATTGGCCTGTAGTTTTCTTTCTTTGTGACATCCTTGTCTGGTTTTGGTATCAAGGTGATGGTGGCCTCGTAGAATGAGTTTGAGAGTGTTCCTCCCTCTGCTATATTTTGGAAGAGTTTGAGAAGGATAGGTGTTAGCTCTTCTCTAAATGTTTGATAGAATTTGCCTGTGAAGCCATCTGGTCCTGGGCTTTTGTTTGTTGGAAGATTTTTAATCACAGTTTCAATTTCAGTGCTTGTGATTGGTCTGTTCATATTTTCTATTTCTTCCTGATTCAATCTTGGCAGGTTGTGCATTTCTAAGAATTTGTCCATTTCTTCCAGGTTGTCCGTTTTATTGGCATAGAGTTGCTCGTAGTAATCTCTCATGATCTTTTGTATTTTTGCAGGGTCAGTTGTTACTTCTCCTTTTTCATTTCTAATTCTATTGATTTGAGTCTTCTCCCTTTTTTTCTTGATGAGTCTGGCTAATGGTTTATCAATTTTGTTTATCTTCTCAAAGAACCAGCTTTTAGTTTTATTGATCTTTGCTATCGTTTCCTTCATTTCTTTTTCATTTATTTCTGATCTGATTTTTATGATTTCTATCCTTCTGCTAACTTTGGGGTTTTTTTTGTTCTCCTTTCTCTAATTGCTTTAGGTACAAGGTTAGGTTGTTTATTCGAGATGTTTCCTGTTTCTTTTTTTTTTTTTTTTTTCGTGTTTCTTAAGGTAGGATTGTCTTGCTATAAACTTCCCTCTTAGAACTGCTTTTGCTGCCTCCCATATGTTTTGGGTCGTCGTGTCTCCATTGTCATTTGTTTCTTGGTATTTTTTTATTTCCTCTTTGATTTCTTCAGTGATCACTTTGTTATTAAGTAGTGTATTGTTTAGCCTCCATGTGATGCATACATATCTTTTTGATGCCATTTTGAGGGTGTGTATGAGAGTGGTGAGACCTTTTTTGATGAGTGAAGGAGAATAGAGCAGAGTGCAGGATTCCAACATTGTGTTAATGGTTCTACAGCTCCACATTTGGAGCATGAGTTTCAATTTCAACTGTATATCAAACAGGAGAAACTGAGCTGGAAGAGATACTTACCATTTTGATATGTAAATATTTTCTTCAGAAATTAGAAGGAAAATGTATCAAAAGATAAAATAAGGATTGTGGATACCTCTTAGCAGTTTTACAAAAAGTTGTGGAAGAGTATGCCCCAGTATGCCCTTAAAGTCTCGGGTAGTGCTAAGGGAGATACTCCCCCTACTTTGCTCATTAGGAGAGGGTCTGTTACTGTTAAGTAAACAGATACAGTGCCAAAGACATCTCCTGGGGAAAATCTCATATTTAAGAGATTTCATTTGTTTTATATTGCATTAGTGAATTTTTGTTTCTGCATTATATTCAACATAGCACAAACTTTGGCTATAGTCCAGTTACTAAAGTTCTGTTTTGTTTCATTTCAGTCTGTAATTCATTCACTTTTTAAGGTGTACTTACTTCACTTGAAACCTTAAGGATACAATTTAAGGCTTCCTTTGCTTTCATCTTACTTATAAATGAAATTAAACTAATAATAATAATTATGTCACAGTTATTGTGTGACTCTAATGAGATTACATACTGGTTACTGGTAATTATTATTACAGTTGGTTAAGGCTGGATATGGTGTTGCTGTTAAAACAGTAGAATAATCAGATTTAAGTAATAGAATATGTTAGATCTCTCTTTTTATTGTGTTGTGTTGGATTAGTGTAATTTATCTAAGGTAATTTGATCTAGAAATAATCTAGTCATGAAATTTGGCCCTTAGAAATGCTTTTCATGTAGATTTTTTTGTAACATGTTTTAATACTTTCAATAATGTTGTTTGGTTATTTTCATTATTTTTTATTTGAAATACTGTGTTTTTTATAGACATGTCCTATTTGTGTGTCTCTTCCTTGGGGAGATCCTAGCCAGATTACTAGAAATTTCGTTAGTCATCTAAATCAAAGGCATCAGTTTGATTATGGAGAATTTGTGGTAAGTGAGTTTTTCAAGATTAAGAAAATACCATTTAAATATTGAAGTTAAATTAACTTTTTCAATCTAGACTTGAGTTTTGAGGCAAGATGTATCATACTGGATGGTTATAGAGCAAGTTCTGTTGTTTTTATGATAATATAGGTGAATTTTGGTTTGTTGAAGTGGTAAAAGTTGAATTTACTGTCCACCTTCTATATTAGAGAGATAATTAATAGAGGAAGAGCAAACCCCCAGATTAACAAAATGATGATATATATGAAAACTATCTAGATTTAAGGAAAATTATACTTGCTAGAAAAGTAAAATTGGTATGACAGATGGAGGATGTATTTCTTGTGTAGTGTAAGTAGCTTGTTAAACTCATAATAGATTTCTTTTATCTGCACGTGAGACACATTCTTTTTAAAAATGAGGGAGCTTATTTATGTAAAGCCAGGTTGAATGGCAGATTCTGGCCTTAGTTCACTGCTTTAACAGAGTGCATGAGGGAAGTTATATAATATAAAAATGGATCCCCAGAGCAAAGCATGAGGTTAATTTCTACTTCCCAAATGTGTCTTGATAGTTACAAAAAAAAAAATTAGATGACTTTCATTTTATTAATTGTGAAATTGCATTTTATTCATCTTCAATGAATTAAAACCTTATCTAATTCAAGATTCAGCCTGACAAAGAATGGTTCATACTTGTTTTCCAGTTTATGTAATAAGCATAGACATGTGCAATTCTGAGAATGGCATGAACAGAATTTCCATTTCTTCTGCCCTCCAGTGTTGAAATTATGTCATTCTTGATATATATATTTTTTATTTTGTGTAATTTACATTTTTTAGTCACACTGTATAAAAATATATATGTAATAATATTTCAAATATATGTAAAATTCAAGTGTACTCTGATAATTTTAGTAGTTTTATGAAGTAATTATAGGTTATTCTTAAATTCTCAGTGTAAGAAAGGTTACTGCATCTGGAGAACTATGTGTTTGGAAAAACAAAAATTTATTTTGTGAACTGCTTTTGATCTAATTGTCAGACTGTTTTACCTTGCCACAGAAGAACATGTAATTTTAATGATTTGAGATTGTCAAATGGAGGCCTATTTTAAAGCAAGTCCATAGACCATAATTGAAAGGAAATAGAATTTTTCAAGTTGAGTAGTAGTATAATCAGACTGAGTGAACTGTAGTTTTTACCTTTATGTTATGATTAAGATGATGTTAATTCAACTGTCTTAATGTAATAAGTGCTTATTTTCTTTAAAATAAATATACCTTCCAACATTGGCATTCTTTTCTAGAGATGACAGAAAATTTATGATTGTGGGTTACCCTTAACTATACTACTTTCAATTAATAACTTATCATAAAACACTGTAATTCTCAAATTTCATTGTCTGCTGATCATCTGTTATTTATCAATTATTCCTAAATAATTGTAACTGAATTTTTTTATTAAAAGTTTAGGTATTTAGTGCTTATATTTTAAAGAAGTATATGGTGTAACATAAACTGTTTCAAGTATGTATGTGTATCAAGATGTGTAATGTATTGGACTAAGTATTGAGTATGTTTTTCCTATTGACATGTTAATGTTACTGTTTTTAGAATCTTCAGCTAGATGAGGAAACCCAATATCAAACTGCTGTTGAAGAATCTTTTCAGGTAAACGTCTGAAGGCTGTAGACGTCTCTGCATCTTTGTACCTGCAAGTGCCATCTTTAAGGAGAAAACTACATGAAGTCACCGTTTCAATAACTTGATGTGCATATTAATAAAAGTAATTCAGTCTATTGATTTAGTTTTTAATTGAAAAAGGTGGGCCATCTAAAAACTTCATTCTCTTGATAAGTTAAAAGATAAAAGTTAGGACATTATCTTTAAAAGCATTAAAAGGATTATATTTCATTAATGTAATGGTGAAAAGGGAATCCCTGTTGTACTTATCTTTTTATATTACATATTGAATTTTTCCTTGCTTTTGAAATTTGGTGCAGTTCCTCCCATTGACATTATTGTACACAGGTAACAGAGTACCAAATTGTGAAAGATGAGATTGATATAAACCTAACAAATCTGAGCCAGTTATTTGAGTTGCAGAATGGAGACTTGAAGTGCTAAATGAAACAATCCAAAGGAAACTTTTTTAAATACAGATTCTAGCAGAGGAATTCAACTATTATAAGAAAATTGTATTTATATAATGTTTAGTATTTTTGAAGACTAGTGAGATTTCTTTACTAATTTTGACTCTTTAAAAAGTGAAAGCTCATTGTATAGATATTTCCTTTTTGCTGTTAGAAGGAAATATCAAGAGAAAAATTTATTTCTTTGGTGGGCAGTTGGTAATTTCATATCTTGTTTGTTTGGCTGACTAATTTGTAAGCCTAAAGTACAGTAAGCTGAATTACAGCTCTTTGGTCTCAGAATTTTCAATAGCAGAATTGCTGATTAGCTAAGATGAAACTTTTATTAGAAACTTTCAGTTGGTGATATTACATTCTATATATATATTTAAATGAGAGGTTTGACTTCGTCTCAGTTTAGAAATTTGTTCAAATCTAAAGATGTATATGCATATATACATACACTTTTGTATGTGTATATACACATATATGCATGCAGTTTGTCAGGTTATATACAGAATTTCTATTAAGATTTTAAAAATGCACAAGCAATATGGAATCAAAGTATTTATCTGATTTGATTAAAATTTTGTATGTCACCAAATTTTTAAAGTAACAGTCAAATGCTAAGTTATCTACTTGGCTACTATTACACCTTAAAAATGAGTTTACACACCTACACAATTACCTGTTTATATGGTGCTCATTTGTTATCTTAAGGTAATGTGGGACTATAGTAGTGAGGTGGATTCTACCAGCCACTCTGTTTCACTACATTTTAGTCAAAAACTGGGTTTGTTCTTAGTATTCATTAATGAGAATCATAAAATAACTTGTACTAGAAGGCCCAAATCACAGAATAAAAGATGAAGAGTGGATTAGCTGACATTCCATACTAATACATTGTTGATGCTTTCTTTAAAATAAATAACTCAAAAGAACATAAAAGAAAGTCTCAGAAGTAGTTTGCTGCTAATATATACATATATTGTATAAAAAGGTATATTTTGATTTTGTTAAAATCCTTGTTGACTTTTCTACAGTGAACATTTTTTTAACTTGATTTAATAAAAATGTTAATTTTGGAAGTGGAGTTTTGTAAAAACCTTTTTCAGTCAAACAGTAATTTATGGGTAGTAATAACAATCACCAAAAAAGCCATACATGTTAACATATGCCTTGGTTGTGTCATTCGAAAGAGTGATGTTTACTATGTGCTTGAACATTTCTCTGCGGTTACATGAGTGTAATTGTAAGAATAGCTGTTTAACAAACTCTTTTCTAAAAAAACTTTTGACCATGGGTTTTTCCAGTTTAAGCAATAACTTTAGTACTTTCTTTCAAAATTTAGTACTTCCAGTATGTCAAGTTAAACCATTCTGGGATTTGAGAACTTCTTTAAAGGAAAATTGTAGAGATCATCTTGATGAAATTGTGTTTTGAAGTTTGTGGGTTAGTTAAATATCATTTATAGTCTGGTGTGTCTTTCACATAAGTTTTTTTTGTAAGGAAAATATTGACTTTATTTGCTTTTATCTGGGAGCTCCTCAGTATGGAAATGTTTGTTTAAAACCTCCCTTCCTTTTGTCAGTGGATTAGGAATAGGGATTGGCTTTACAGATACACAGTTTAAATTCATGAGACAGTCCTTGTTTTTAACGTGCATATAGCTGAGTCAGGATAAGGGAGGAAACTGTATTGATACTCTACCTAAATTTCAGAATACCACTTACAGGCCTCAACAAATTACAGTTTATGTTGTTAAACAGTCTTATTTGAGATGTATTGCTTTATTTTTCAATTAAACGTGGTTTTCTCCTACTTGTGTGTCTCATTAAAATTTTGTCTAGAGGCAAACATGATAACATTTAACTCTCATAACTCACCCTGGAAGACATGTAGGAGATGACCCATTATTTTGCACTTAAAAAAGTGGATAGGAGAAAGATACCACATGCTGATACTATATGTTGGGTTTACCTTTACAAACCTATTTTATCTTTATTTTCAAATGTTAATCAACTTATAAAGCTATTTTATCAAGTGTTCACACAGCAGGATTTTCAGACCATGCTAGCAACCAGACAGAAAGCTAGTTAACTGGTTAACAGACAGTTTTAAATGGAAAAGTTACCCTTAAATAAGGTATCAGGGTTCTAAGAATATATTGCCAAATACCATGTCACATACTTGTTGCATGTTTAGCAAGTATTAATTACAATCTTCAGTGAATCATAACTTTATAGGAACCCTTTAGGGCTGCTACTCAAAGAATAAACCCTCTCTGGAGGCTGTGATGTTTGTAGAAAAGGTGTGGCCCAGAATACATGTACTGTAAAACTAATAGAAATATGAATAAAGTACTCATTCCACGTTACCACTTAATATGGAATATAATTTTCTAATTAGGCAGTACAGTTCTGAAAAAAAATGGGGAATGGAAATGAGTTATATCAAGAGGTTAAAAGAAGATACAGAGACCTGAAAGTGTGTGTTACAGCCTGCATCACCCCAACAGCGATTGTCCAATTCTGAGGCTGAGAAATGGGAGTGACTGCACTCTCACCTCGAAATGAGGAAGATAAATGTGTGTATTTTATTAGGTACTTGACTGACAAACTTGCATTACACTATACCATGCAATTTCCTGTGTAATAAGAATTCTTAATAGATTGGTGAAGGATGTACCATTGCAGAATATAAGATGAACAGGCAGGGGAGTGAATACGGAGGAGAGACATTAATGAATTATAGCCATTCTAAGGAGGTTATGGAGAGGAAGAAAATACACAAGATGTGAGGGAGGAAATGGCATGTCTGTCTAAATGGGCAAAATAACGGTACATGACACTGAAATTGTGAACAATAATCAGAGCACAGATCAAGAAAAGTTGTTAGAATCCCGTAAGTCCCCTTGTTCCTACTTGCCACTACTACCAACTTTTTTTTTTTTTCTTCTGGCCATGCTGCGCAGCATGTGGGATCTTAGTTCCCCCACCAGGGATTGAACCCGTGCCCCCTGCATTGGAAGCACAAAGTCTTAACCACTGACCACCAGGGAAGTCCCACCACCAACTTCTAATACCACAGATTGTTTTGTCTGTTTTTATACTCTTACAAATGGAAGCACTCAGTAAAAATTATATCTGGCTACTTTTGCTCAGTATTGTTTTGAAATATCTAGGTCAGTTTTGTAAATTGTCTTTTCTGTCCAGAAAAGCTAAAAAGTAGCTTCTAAAGCTACTTTTAAATATTTGTATGTGGAAGTTAAGTGTATTGCAAATGGTTCCTTCTCCATGCGTGTTGACACCTAGTGGTTCCATGTCTAGATAAAACCTGAAAACTGACTGGTCTTCCCCTCGTAATAACTGAGGAAAAACAGGTGAAGAGTGTAACCAAATGGTTTTCCACTGAAACCAGGTAAGAATCTGACCTTTCTAATAAACTAGGTATAGGATGTTCTGTTTTCACGGCATTTTGTAGGAACAAGATTTTATTTTATTTTATTTATTTATTTTTTTAACATCTTTATTGGAGTATAATTGCTTTACAATGGTGTGTTATTTTCTGCTTTACAACAAAGTGAATCAGTTATATATATACATATGTTCCCATATCTCTTCCCTCTTGCGTCTCCCTCCCTCCCACCCTCCCTATCCCTCCCCTCCAGGCGGTCACAAAGCACCGAGCTGATCTCCCTGTGCTATGCGGCTGCTTCCCATTAGCTATCTATTTTACGTTTGGTAGTGTATATATGTCCATGCGTCTCTCTCTCGCTTTGTCACAGCTTACCCTTCCCCCTCCCTGTGTCATCAAGTCCATGCTCTAGTAGGTCTGTGTCTTTATTCCCGTCTTACCTCTAGGTTCTTCATGACCTTTTTTTTTTTTCTTAGATTCCATATATATGTGTTAGCATACGGTATTTGTCTTTCTCTTTCTGACTTACTTCACTCTGTATGACAGACTCTAGGTCTATCCACCTTATTACAAATAGCTCAATTTCGTTTCTTTTTATGGCTGAGTAATATTCCATTGTATATATGTGCCACATCTTCTTTATCCATTCATCCAATGATGGACACTTAGGTTGTTTCCATCTCCAGGCTATTATAAATAGAGCTGCAATGAACATTTTGGTACATGACTCTTTTTGAATTACGGTTTTCTCAGGGTATATGCCCAGTAGTGGGATTGCTGGGTTCTATGGTAGTTCTATTTTTAGCTTTTTAAGGAGCCTCCATACTGTTCTCCATAGTGGCTGAATCAATTCACATTCCCACCGACAGTGCAAGAGTGTTCCCTTTTCTCCACACCCTCTCCAGCATTTATTGTTTGTCGATTTTTTGATGATGTCCATTCTGACCAGTGTGAGATGATATCTCATTGTAGTTTTGATTTGCATTTCTCTAATGATTAATGATGTTGAGCATTCTTCCATGTGTTTGTTAGCAATCTGTATATCTTCTTTGGAGAAATGTCTATTTAGGTCTTCTGCCCATTTTTGGATTGGGTTGTTTGTTTTTTTGTTACTGAGCTGCATGAGCTGCTTGTAAATTTTGGAGATTAATCCTTTGTCAGTTGCTTCATTTGCAAATATTTTCTCCCATTCTGAGGGTTGTCTTTTGGTCTTGTTTATGGTTTCCTTTGCTGTGCAAAAGCTTTGAAATTTCATTAGGTCCCATTTGTTTATTTTTGTTTTTATTTCCATTTCTCTAGGAGGTGGGTCAAAAAGGATCTTGTTGTGATTTATGTCATAGAGCATTCTGCCTATGTTTTCCTCTAAGAGTTTGGTAGTGTCTGGCCTTACATTTAGGTCTTTAATCCATTTTGAGTTTATTTTTGTGTATGGTGTTAGGGAGTGTTGTAATTTCATACTTTTACATGTACCTCCTTGATGGTTTTTGGGGCAGTTTTTAAATTTAGTTTTTATTTTTAAAAATTTCTTGGCTGTGTTGGGTCTTCATTGCTGTGTGTGGGGCTTTCTCTAGTTGTGGTGAGCGCCGGCTTCTCATTTGCGATGGCTCCTCTTTGTTGCGGAGCATGGGCTCTCGGCGCGCGGGCTTCAGTAGTTGTGGCTCACAGGCTTAGTTGTTCGGCAGCATGTGGGCTCTTCCTGGATCAGGGCTTGAACCCATGTCCCCTGCATTGGCAGGCAGATTCTTAACCACTGTGCCACCACGGAAGTCCCCAAGGCGGGGTTTTTATAGGCAAAATTTGGGGTGAGGGCTGCAGGTTGTGTGACTCTCTTCTCATTGGCTGGTGGTGAGGTAACAGGGTGGTGCTTCAGGGATCTTGCGCTCAGCCTGAAGTCACCACCCTGCACCTGGGTGGGGGCCATACAGAAGAACTTAAGGTATTGTTATGTATATCCCTTGAGGAGGAACCAGGATCCTGCTTTAATAGCTGCGCTATCGTTTCTTGACTGCCTTTCCTTTGTTTCTGCATTCCCTCGCTCCCCTAATTAGTAACTGAATCTGCCCTTTGGAACACAAGGAAGGTCTCAGAGGCTGAAACCTTCTTCCTACAAACTAGAAACAGGGGACGTAGAAAGGCTTTGTACCCAGGAGGGACCCACAGGGTCCCGCTTGGTTTCAGTTCTCCTAAGAACGTTTAAAGAAGTCTGTTAAAAGCAAGATCCTGGAGTGCTGCTTGGGCTGATGAAACTAGGAGTAAAATCCCAGAATGGCATTGTGTGTGCCCCACCAAACAGTGCTGCTGTTCCCTCTCCCTGCCATGTTTAACTCCACCTCCCCACCCCTCCAACCTTGGCCCCTTGACCTTCTGGCTTAAGCCTCAGCCCAGCCTCTTCTGTGATGACATCACTGACCCCTTCCGGGGTCCCTGAGTGCCCTTTCCCAGGCCCCCAATGGACGAAGATGCCAGTTTAAAAAGATTGCATCACAGCAATTGTCCCTCACGTCTCCTCACAAGGTGGCGTCTCCTCCAGGCAGTGGCTAATAGGTGCTCAGTAAATGCTCGTGAAAGGAATTTGTTATTGCTTGTGGTATATTGGGATTTAAAAATAAAGATTACATGGTAATTTGGGAGAGAACCATAATTATGTCTAGACTGTGAAGTAATGTGCAACCCTGCCATGGTTTTAAGGTCTTGGGACACTTGTTATCCTGAAAGATGTAAAGGATTGTAATCCATTTTCATGAGTCTGTGACAGGAAAACTGGCAGCTCTGGGAAAGGAAGCACATATTTCTACTATTCATCTGTCACAGAAGGAACACGTTGTTCCTAAATGCCAGGTGGAGTTAGTGGTGGTGTTGAAAATGCAGAAGGTGTTAGGGATGGCATCAAATCACAAGAGGCACAATAAGAAGACTGGTTAAAACACATACTTTTAACCAGTCTTCAGGAAGTCAGGACTTCCCTGGTGGCGCAGTGGTTAAGAATCCGTCTGCCAATGCAGGGGACACGGGTTTGAGCCCTGGTCTGGGAAGATCCCACATGCTGCAGAGCAACTAAGCCTGTGTGCCACAACTACTGAGCCTGCGCTCTAGAGCCCACGCACCACAACTACTGAAGCCTGCACGCCTAGAGCCTGTGCTCTGCAACAAGAGAAGCCACTGCGATGAGAAGCCCACGCACTGCAACGAAGAGTAGACCCCACTCGCCTCAACTAGAGGAAGGCTGCGCGCAGCAACGAAGACCCAACGCAGCCAAAGGTAAATAAATAAATAAATTTATAAAAACAAAAACAAACAAAAAAAACCACATACGTCTAAACAGCCACTAGGTGGCAGCCTAGAACTATGACATTATGGAGAGAACTCTGAAAGACCAGTTGCTTGGAATACGGCCAGAGTGGAGAAGAGAAAGCAGGCATATTGGGCAATTTGAACCAGAAAGGGAGAAAGACCATGATTTGTATTTACTGCACACATCTTTATAATTTTGTTTTTCCTAGAAAAAAGGACAGGCACACACGTATGCACTCACAGCAAATTCTCATCACATATACACTTAACTTTTGTCACTCTCAAGAAGCCCCACAGTGAGTCTGAGGTGTTTCAAGCATGAGTTGGCTGTTTCCTCAGGGGGAGCCTCACCTTCTCTGTAACCCGTATGTAGGGTTTATAGACTATTCAAGCACTCCCTGAGGGTTATTTTATTTTATTTGGTTTTCATCTGACATATTTACTTTTGAACCTAATCCTCTTAATAAATTTTACTCTGCTTATAAAAATATACACAAATATAAATTTATATATGTTCTATATAACATATTTTATATATTATGAAAACATACTGATAAGTCAGGCAACCAGTGCTTTCCAACATGCCTTGAATACAGTAGGTGCTCAATATATGTTTGCTGAACTGAACTGAAGGGAAACAGAGATAAAATGTCCAGGAAAAGGAAGGGGCAGACTTAGCAGTAGAGCTGCTAGATTCAACACAGTGTAGACAGTCATAGTGTAGAGGGTCATGCACTATTCCACACGGTGCAGAGGGTCCTAGAGGGACGCAGTGTAGACGTGCAGAAGGCAACAAGGGGGGAAGAGAATGCCTACTTTGCTTCCTTTTATCAGAGTAAACCTGCTGCATCTAGGGATCTATGAAACTCAGCGTTCACCCCTTAGTTTTGATCCAAACTGTCATCATGTCCACATGTCCTTCTAATGATTTAAACACCAGTTCCTCTAATACAGTTGTGATTCTTTAGGAAAAATAAGAGTATTGTGAAGGTGATTGATAGAAGGCAAAGTTTATGAGGGCAAACATGCTGTTTGAACTCTCATTTCCAGTTCCTTACACAGAGTAGGTATTTAATAAAAATTGATTATACTCCAACCTGCCCGAAAAGAAGTCCAAAAACTATTCACTGAACCACGTGAATGTAGGGGATTACTGAAGTAATGGAAATGTTATTTATAGTGAACCATGTGTACACCATTTTAAACATAGCTTTTATGTATCTAACAAATGGAAATCACATGTAGCAAAATCAGACTCACACTAGGCTACAAACTATGGATATAGGGCAAAGGGTACTATATCATCCTGACTTCAAGGAACTTATAACTTAGAGGGAAAAGACAATATGTCCATAAAAACATCTCCGACGAAGTATGGTAAAATAAATTCCGTCGAATCTCACAGGAGGGAGAGATCACTTTATTTACATCAAGGAAGAGGAGACTAACATTGACTTGGACTTTGGAAGGTGCATCATACCTAGATCATAATAAGACGGGCAGAGTGCCAGGAACACACTCAGCAAGATGTGTTTAGGAGAAGGTGAGGAGAGCAGGATGGACAGAGCAGAAGTTCATGGAGGGTGTGGTGGGAGATAAGACAAGACTCCGATGGGGCAGAGCATGAGGAGCCAGGCTTCAAGGGTCTGTTCTTGTGTACCCAGGGGCACGCAGGCTCTTTGAGGAGGGTAATGACTGGTAGAGGCTGAACTTTTGAAAGATTACACAGTGAATATTGGTTTGGTTATAATGAGAGATGTAGATGGTGCTTTACTTTGTTTTTTAAAAAAATTATCCAAATACTATAAAATACAATCCGTAGCTACTATGCATATATAAATGTTCAAACATTACAGCCAACAGATTTATCACACAATTACAATTGGATGACAAAATACATTTTTGTATTTGTATTGGGGCCAAGATCAACAGAGTCCAAGCTTTAGTTGATTGAAGTCAGGAGGGTCAGTTACCTTGGGTTCCAGTTGATGTGATGGTTGAGGGCCCAAAGGGGGTTTCAATTCAGCAAAACAGCTCAAGAAAGTGCTTCAGGCTAATCTTTACCCCTGAAACAGAACTGGGAGTCTTTACAACTGCTTTATTTTCTTTGCTATTGTGATTTCTCTTGCCTGATAACAGTTTGTTCTTTTGTTCCCTAAGGTCATTACAAGGACCTGTTCAAGGGTAAGCATTGTGGCCGGGCTGAGATCACAAAATGGCTTAGGCCAAAATGGCTTTTCTTATGTCAAGAAAGCCATGCATGCTTCTCTTTCTCCAGGGAACCCCCTACCCTATCTGCTTACCAAATGGCTCAGGCGTGAGTATGAGAGAAAGCAGGAGATCCAGAAAACTGGTATCCTGGTTGATGTGCCCTGGGAGAAGGAGGAGCCATTCGCTGTGATGAGCTTGCAGGAGATGTAGTTGCCCTGAGAGGGACAAAGTGAGTTGAGTTCTAGATCTGTTGATTTTGAGAGATGTCCAGTAGAAGCAGGATTTTAAATGTGAATCAAGGATAGGAGGTCAGGGCTTCCCTGGTGGCGCAGTGGTTGAGAGTCCGCCTGCCGATGCAGGGGACGGGACACGGGTTCGTGCCCCGGTCCGGGAAGATCCCACATGCCGCGGAGCGGCTGGGCCCGTGAACCATGGCCGTTGAGCCTGCGCGTCCGGAGCCTGTGCTCCACAACAGGAGAGGCCACGACAGTGAGAGGCCCGCGTACCACCAAAAAAAAAAAAAAAAGGATAGGAGGTCAGTTTCAGTATCACGAGAGCAGATTAGATCACCCAGACTAACCTGTAATAGTATTTAATATTTAACATTTATTACACACCTCCGATGTGTTATGCATTAACTTATTTAATTCTCCCAACAAATTATTCAATTGATACTTTTATCCCATTTATATAGAAATGAGAGATTAGCAATAATAATAAGAGAATTTCTACAACCTCTTCCTCACCCCCATCTACCCACCTGCTTCAGGTACTCAGTCTACTCACCTCACATTCTTGGTCTGCTGTGGATGAAGTTCACCATTTGTGTACCAGATCTCATCCTCTCACCTACTAAATGACATCGTTCCAGCAATTGTCCACTCTCTCTGTCCATCATAAAATTTTCCCTCTCTACTGGCTCATGCTTAAAGTGTTACGAATGCACTATTACTTCTGGTTCAGATAAAACCCAAACCCAAACTCTCTTGACCCCATTCTGCCTCTAGCTCATGTCCCATTTTTGTTCTACTTCTTACACCTGAAAAGAGTTGTCTGTATTCGTTGTCACTAACTTCTCTATTACATTCTTACTTGACTTACTCCAGAATGGCTATTATTGCTTCAAGTCTCCCAAAACTGTATGTAACAAGGTGGCCAAAGGTAACATTTTGCTAAGTCCGATGATGAGCCCTCAGTTCTCATCATGTTTGACCTACCTGCAGCGTCTGACTCAATTGATCACCCGCTCCGTCTTTTTGTCGCTTGCTTTGGAGGCTGCCATGCTCTCTTGGTTCTTCTGTGGCCCTCTCTGGTCACTCCCTCTTAGTTTCTTTTCTTATTCCTCCTTGCATCCCTGAACTTTTAGTGGGTAGGGCCTCAGGGTCCAGTCCTTGTAGGCTTTCTCTTTTCTATTTTACACCTTAGTGGTCTCATCCAGTCTCATGGTGTTAAATACTCTTTGCTGTTAACCCCAAATTTCTGCCTTTAACCTATACCTGCCCTCTAAACTTCCTATTCATAGATCTGTCATCTTCAATTTGATGGCTAAAGGAAAACTCAAGCTTAATTTGTCCAAACTGAACTCCTGCTCTCCCCGTCCCCATACAAGCTTGGTTGTCGTTCAGTTTTTCCACTTTTAGCTAATATCAACTCTATTGTGCTAGTTGCTCAGCCCCCAAACCTGGACTCATCCTTGATTACTCCGTTTCTCCCATATCCCATATCCAGTCCAAATTCTGTTGATCCTACCTTCAAAAGATGTCTAGGAATCCAACCTCTTGGTACCATCCCCACTGCTACTTTCCAGATCTAAGCTGTCATCAGCTTCCCTGTGGATTTTTGCAATAACCTTACAATCTGCATGTGCTGACCTTTCAGTCTGTTCCCAAGATAGCAGCCAGAATGATTGCCCTAAGACATTTTTGATCTTGTTATTCCCCTGCTCACGATCATCCAGTGGATGCTTATCACACACAGAGTAGAAGCCAAGTTTTTGGCAAAGCCCTGCAAGCCCTCTCCCTACCACCACACACAAACACAGACATCTGGCCATTACCCATTTGACTTCCCTATAGATACTCTCTCCCTCACATACACAATCTAGCCACACTGTCGTCCCTGTAGTTCTTTTAACATGTCAGTTATGCCTCCAACTCGGGGTCTTTCATTTGCTGTCCCCTCTGCCTGGAACTTTCTCCTCATAAAAATCCCCAAAGTTTTACTGCCTCACTTCCTTCAGATTATTATTCAAATATCACTTTCTTAGTAAGTCCTTGTGAAACTGCACCTGAGTTGGGACTGGAACCCACAATCTTCCAACTGAAACCAAACAACTCATCTCAGGATTTAATGAAGCTCAGGTTCTTTATATCTCGGTACAGAAGGAATTCAACGAGAGGCAAAGTGATAGGTAAGAAGTAGATTTATTAGTATAGGACGCTTGTGAAGGATCCAAGTGGGCAGGCAAGAGGGCTCTGCCCCAAGAATTAAGTGGGCTGCATTTTTATAATGAAAGGAAAAGTGGGGAGGGAGAGAAGACCACCTTCCTCCTTTTCCTTTGTAAAGATGTTGCAGGAAAATATGGTGCAAGAGGATGGTTATGTCCCAGGTCTCGGGCGAGTTCCTGGGACAGGCCGCCAATGAGGGTCCTTGGCTTCGCACAGGAAAGAATTCAAGAACGAGCCATGGTAAAGTGAAAGCAGGTTTATTGAGAGAGACACACATTCCATAGACAGAATGTGGTCCGTCTCAGAAGGTGAGAGTGGCCCTGAATTATGGGGTGGTTAGTTTTTACGGGCTGGGTAATTTCATAGGCTAGTAAGTGGGAGGATTATTCCAACTATTTTGGGGAAGAGGTGTGAATTTCCAGGAATACCAGGCCCACTTTCTGGCCTCTTACGGTTGTCCTCGGAGCTGTCATGGCACCTGTGAGTGTTTCGTTTACCATATGATAATGTGTTATAATGAGCATATAATGAGGCTCAAGGTCTGTTGGAAGTCGAATCTTCTGCCATCTTGGGCCTAATCTGTTCTAACTAGGATTTGTCGTATCCTCAAGGACTATGTCATTCTTTTAAAGGTTGTGCCCTGCCCCCTTCCCTCTGTCTCACTTCCCTGAAAATCCTATTGAAAATTGCTACCAATACTCCTTATTCCCTTTCCTAATCATGGTGGATTTTAGTTCCCCAACCAGGGATCTTAGTTCCCCAACCAGGGATCGAACCTGCATCCCCTGCAGTGGAAGCATGGAGTCTTAACCACTGGACTGCTAGGGAAGTCCCTACGTGTTTATTGAAGGAAGGAAGGAAGGAAGGAATGTAGTGTGGGAGGAGGCCTGGGGCAAGATGAGAATAGAACCCTGGATGTGGTGGAGGAAGAACCTGGGTAGGAACTTTGTCAAGGTGTCACCTGGTTTGGTTCAGTTCATTCAGCAAATATTTGTTGAGTACCTCTTGTGTGCCAGGTATTTTGCTAGCTGCTGGGGCACATAAAAAGAATAAGTTGTGGTAGGGCAATAAGGAAAGGTAAAGGAGGTTTCGCTGAGAAGCCTCTTGGTTTCTCCTTTCTCTGGATGTTATATTCCTAACGCACTTTGACCATGTTCTGTTGTAGCCATGCGATGTAAGTAATTAGTTTCCAATCTACCATCCCTTTTGGCAGTGGAATCTCAGATGACAGGGCTGTGGCTCAAAATCCGGACCCTTGGTGCCCAGCCCAGTACTTAGCACTTGTAGGTGTATAGCATGTGTTTGATGAATAATTAAACTACAAGGAGATTTTAAAATATTTTAGACAGCTCAGCTATTTGTCTCAGGCTTTCCTAAAAGTCATTTTCTCTTAGTGGTTTCCATGCAAACTTAACAGAAAATGGATTATTATAATAATTTTATCCTTCATTTCTCCAAAATTTAACCCTGTTTTGGGGATCAGAAATAAATATTAAGTAGTGTTTTAGGTCACATTTGAGATTAATAGAGAGTTGATTTGCAGCCCAAATTTTTCATTGGGAAATGCCACTGTTTGTATAACTGATAACTGATCAGGCCACTTTTGTTTATTCATTTTCTTAAAAGGTGTTGTTTTACAGGGTCTCTAATCCTGAAACTTCATACCCACCACTCACTAAATTCTGTCCTTCTGGTTTCGGTTTCGGAAAGATGTCATCTAACAAGAGATTTTCGCTCCCCGACCACTCATATAAATAATGCCCTCAGTCACTGTGGACCTCCTTGCCTTGAATTGTATGTCTTCAGGGTGCACATCACTCCCTCATGTGGTGCTCTAAGGTCACAGATCTGAGAGCTGTCTTCTCTCCCATGAGAACATAAGCTCTGTGAAGGCAGGGCTTCATCTGTTCAGTTCGCTGCATTATCCCCCACGCTGAGAATAACACCGGCATAAAATAGGGCAGGAAATCTGTTGATTGGATCGTTATGAGCCGTTTAGAGCAGTCAGTGGATTTGTTCTTTTAAAACAATTGATGCATAGGGAATTCCCTGGAAGTCCAGTGCTTAAGACTTGGTGCTTTCACTGCCGTCTGTGGGTCCAGGTTCGATCCCTGATCGGGGAACTATGATCCCACAAGCCCCGTGGCAAAGCCCTAAAAAAAAAGGGCTTCCCTGGTGGCGCAGTGGTTAAGAATCCACCTGCCA
Source organism: Grampus griseus (assembly GCF_964374135.1). Taxonomy (NCBI): domain Eukaryota; kingdom Metazoa; phylum Chordata; class Mammalia; order Artiodactyla; family Delphinidae; genus Grampus; species Grampus griseus. Next base: position 47,493,758 of record NC_139006.1, read on the forward strand.
ATGCAGGGGCCACAGGTTCGAGCCCTGGTCTGGGAGGACCCAACATGCCGTGGAGCAACTATGCCTGTGCGCCACAACTACTGAGCTTGTGCTCTAGAGCCTGAGAGCCACAACTACTGAACCCACGTGCCACAACTACTGAAGCCTGGCGCGCCTAGAGCCCTTGCTCCACAACAAGAGAAGCCACCGCAATGAGAAGCTTGTGCACCGCAACGAAGAGTAGCCCCCGCTCTCTGCAACTAGAGAAAGCCCGTGTGCAGCAATGAAGACCCAATGCAGCCAAAAATAAAAAAAACATAGTTGGCATGGCATGTGATATTTTGTAAGATTAAGGTGTATAATGTGTTGATTTGATACATTTATATATTGTAATGTGATTAGCTAACACCTCTATTAATGTTACATATTTCTTTTTTTGTGGTGGTGGGAGTAATTATGATCCAGTCTCTTAGCAAGTTTGATATTTCTCTCTCTTTTTTTTCCTTGGCCATACCGCATGGCATGCGGGATCCCCTACCAGGAATCAAACCTGAGCCCCCTGCACTGGCAGGGTGGAGTCTTACCCACTGGACCACTAGCGAAGTCCCAAGTTTGATGTTTCTAATACAGTTTTGTTGTCTACAATCTCTATATCGTGTATTAGATCTCCAGGACTTATTTATCTACTGGTTGCAAGAAAGCACATTTTCTTTTTAGAAAGTTTCCAGAAACTGATAAAGGTGGGTCATGAGAGAGTCATCCACAGAAGTTTCTAGGGTAACTAAAGCAATTCAAGTCACTTCACTATGCGGGACTGGTTTTAGGGCCAGTTTGTGAGATATGCTGGTTACTCTTGTCTTGTAGTCCTTAACCCTGAAATGTCTACTGCTGGTAGTGAATTCCTTAAGCCCATATGTAAGATGACACATTACCATGGTAATTCATTATCTCTCTTTTTCCTCTCTCAGATGAAGATGGAACAGTAGCCTGTATGTCCTGTCTGCTTTGTCTGAAAACAATGATGACTTCATCTGCTCCATCTGTGAGGTGAGGTGTCATTCTTTTGTGTCCCAGGCCCAGACATAACTCTTCAGAACTCTCATCCGGGGAGCCAGCTCCATGGAAACAGTGACCAACGGCTTAAATTATGACACTTGAAGCAAATGTTGTTCTTTCCCTTTTATTCTTACCCAAACCTGCAATGAATCACATCTCACCTCCTCCATGAATGTCTTCTCCTTCTGGCCACACAAAGTCAGCAACTCGAGGGCCCAGAACCCACAGCAAGCACCTGTCAAAGCAAAGTCCTCAGTCATAGAACAGCTGAGCATTATTTATCTATAGCTGAAGATTCCCATGATGTATGTATGAGTATCAGCTGCTGCTGCTTCTCACCACCATGATGGGGACCCGAAAATCCGGTGCTCATGGCACTGTCACTGTGACTCTCCTCCCCATCTGAGGGCACAGTTTGTACTTCAGAATGGTGGGGCTCCCCCTCTCCTTCTTAGCCCACTAGGCACTTTGGTGACCAGTAAACCCTGTCAAAACCAGGCTTTCTGTAGTCTTCTCCACTCAGATTGCCCCAAGAGCCCATCTCTCCTTTTAAACTGGCTTCCTAAATCCAGCCATAGATTACAAGCAGGTATTTTACTGCTCGACCCTGGCACTTGGTGTATACCTATTTTGATAACACTCATCAGGTTGGATCTTGCGTGATTTAAATGCCCCTGTAAACTATTTAAGAGCAGGGTTCATGTCATTTGTTTCTGTATCCCCATCACCGAGCACAGTGTCTGGCTGTGGCTCTCTGTAAATATTTTGGAATGAATGTATGAATATGTTAAGTAAAGAACAGTGTAGTTTTCCATATTTTCCTTTATTCATGAGCTCCCTTATGCACACATCTCTGGTTCATACCCTAGTTTGGTCTATATTCTAGGCACTAACTTTATACATATAATTTTTTTTTCTTTTTTTTTTTTTTTTTTGCGTTACGTGGGCCTCTCACTGTTGTGGCCTCTCCTGTTGCAGAGCACAGGCTCCAGACGCGCAGGCTCAGCGGCCATGGCTCACGGGCCCAGCCGCTCCGTGGCATGTGGGATCTTCCCGGACCGGGGCACGAACCCGTGTTCCCTGCATCGGCAGGCGGACTCTCAACCACTGCGCCACCAGGGAGGTCCTATACATAAAATTTTTAAAACATGCTAATCATGCCCATTTATTTTATTATTCCTATTTTACACGTAAGAAAGTTGAGACCCAGAGAGTTTCTTTCCCATGCTCAGGTAGCTAATAAGTAGCTGAACTTCTTAGCTAAGGGTTTAAATCCTAGTCTTTTTGAGTCTCATTCTATCTTTCCCCTCACTATAAGGCAATGGTTCTCAAAGTGTGGACCACAGGCCCCTGAGTGTCCCTTAGACCCTTTTAGGGCTCCACAGGTCAAACTATTTTCATGAAATACTGACATTTTGGCCTTTTTCTTTTTTGACTGTGTTGACAATGCACCTTGATGCAAAGGCACTGGCACAGCAGTCATTGTATTCTTTACTGCCAGGCACTTGCAGTAAAAAACAACCACAAAACAGTCTACCTTTAAAATGTCCTGATGAAGCTATAAAAAGTAATTTTGTTAAATCTAGACCTTTGAGTGCACATCTTTGTAACATTATGTGTGACAAAGTGGACAGTTCACACAGAGCACTTTTGCTACATTCCAAAATACAGTCTTTGTCTTGAGGAAAATTATTGGTGTGATTGCTTGAGATGTGAGCTGAACTAGTTTTTTTCCTGGAACACCATATTTACTTAAAGAACAACTGACAGAAAAAACTATGGTTATTAGGTATTTGACAGAAATTTTTTGGCAAATGAATGGAATGAGCCTAAAATGTCCAGGAAACCAACTAGCAGTATTTATTGTCAATGATAATAATGGAGCTTTCAAAAGAAAGTTAGAATTGTGGAAAACTTGTTTCTGCCATCACGAATTTGACAGTTTCCCAAATACTTATAAACATTTCTGATGAGATTGATGGTGATGTTAACAAAGAGACTTATCTAATAAGGTACAATTAAATGTGTTAATGTTTGGAAGATCTAGATTTTCTAAAAGATGAATGATGTTACAATGCATAAGTAGAGGATCCATTCAAAATGCAAGATGGACCAATGGATTTTAATATAACAGAGTACGAAAAGTTCATTGATGTGGTTTAAGAAACTACAGCTTGTCAAGTTTGGGTATAGTATTTGAGAAGAATAGCCACAATTATCCCAAAAAAGCTATTAAAACACTCCTTCCTTTTTCAACTGACATTTCTGTTTGAGGCCAAATTTTTTTCATATACTTTAATCATAACAATACGTTGCAAGGACTTGAACACAGAAGTGCATCTGAGAATCCAACTGTCTTCTATTAAGCCAGACATTAAGAGATTTGCAGAGACAGAAAATGATGCCACTCTTCTCACTAATTTATTTTTGTCTTTTAATATGTACTTATTTTTCATTAAAGTATATTATTTATGTTAACATACACTGGGTTTTAAATTGTTTTGTTTTTTCGTTTTTTTTTTTTTTTTTTTTTTTTGCGGTACGCGGGCTTCTCACTGTTGTGGCCTCTCCTGTTGCGGAGCACAGGCTCCGGACGCACAGGCTCAGCGGCCATGGCTCACGGGCCTAGCCGCTCCGCGGCATGTAGGATCTTCCTGGACCGGGGCACGAACCCATGTCCCCTGAATCAGCAGGCGGACTCTCAACCACTGCGCCATAGGGAAGCCCTAAATTGTTATTTTAAAATGAATTATGTTCATTTAAAATTTTTTCTCAGTTTTAATTTTTTTTTTTTCCTTTTTGGTCACGCTGCGTCGCTTATGGATTTTAATTCCCTGATCAGGGATTGAACCAGGGCCCTCAGCAATGACAGCACGGATTCCTATCCCCTGGACCACTGGGGAATTCCCTCAGTTTTAGTTTTTAATAAGGTCAATATTGATAGGTAGCTCAGAGCAGTAAAATTTCTTTGGGGGTCCTCAATCATTTTTCAGAATGAAAATGGGTTTCAAGAGAAGAAGTTAGGGGACAGCTGCAAAGGAATGCACACATGACAAGAAGGGCCAGGAGGGCTTCCCTGGTGGCGCAGTGGTTGAGAGTCCGCCTGCTGATGCAGGGTACATGGGTTTGTGCCCCGGTCCGGGAAGATCCCACATGCCGCGGAGCGGCTGGGCCTGTGAGCCATGGCCGCTGAGCCTGTGCGTCTGGAGCCTGTGCTCCGCAACGGGAGAGGCCACAACAGTGAGAGGACCACGTACCGCCAAAAAAAAAAAAAAAAAAAAAAAAAGAAGGACCAGGAGCCAGACACACCTGCTGAGTGCTTCAGAGATCCCTTCTATTCACAGTCGACGACAATGAAGTGAATCATACACTCAAGCTTTTCTTTCTCAGTAATTTTTGTGGTTAAAGTGACCCAGGCTTAATGTTATTGCGAGTTAGAAACTGGAGCCCAGAAAATGAAAGGAAGAAAGAAGACTAGTCTCCCAAATTTCCTTTGCTTCTGCCCAGCAAGATTTCTCCTACCAGAAGCAGCAAAGGCTTAAGCAGTGCCATTGACACCAGACACTTGAACAACCCGATGTAGCAGAGTCAAGTTCATCCCCCAGTGCACCAGTCCGGTCTTGCGCACTGTGTGGGACCTTGTTTACCTCATGCTCTCTTTCTGTTGTTGCACAGCAGGTAGTGTCATTTACGTATTCTTTGTAAAGTAGTTGTCATTTTAGTACACGTCTGGGTGGCTTACTTCTGCAGGACACTGTAAAACAAAATGAAACAAAAAGCCAACGCAGGGGAAAACAGGCTGGATGACGCACATTGTGTTGGGCACATGGAAAGTGCCACCTGCTAGTTGTTAAACCAGATTAGTTGCACTTTAGTGATTGTATCTCAGGGCCTATAACAGTGTCATCTTAGCTGACCCAAATAGCCAATGATCCATGCTCTCAACTTACATGTTTTTGAGGAAAAGCACTTATGTGATTGCTTGAGATGTGAACTGATTTAGCTGCTTTTCTCATTCCATGAAAAAACACCATATTTACTTAAAGAACAACTGACAAACTATGGTTATTGGGTATTCGGCTGAAATTTTCTTGAAAATGAATGGAGTGAGCTTACACTGAATACATTCATATTGACGAGTGGCTTTTAAACTGTGTTAGTGTCGGGCATACACAACCCCACCCTCGGGAAGTACTCTTATGTCATTTTGCACGTAAGTCTGATTTGGCCCAACCAAACCATGAAGCGTTGATGTGTACACAGGAAACCCGTAACAATAGATCACAACAAAGCCTTACATTTCTTCCCAGTGGGAAATGTTTGTTCTTATTGGACAAAAACACTCAGGACAAAAACATGTGGTTTTGTTGGCCTCTGTGCCCATAAAAAAATGCTGTGCGCTTAGTGGCATTGGGGTAGGCTTACAGAAATTAGAGCATTTTCTAGATACTGATTTTCCATAGTTCATTCCCGTTTCTCCCAACAAATGTTTACCAAGCACCTATTAAGTGCCAAGTATTGGAGTTACAAATTTTAATGAGACTGATTTCAGTTAGTTACTCGGGAGAGGAAGATTTGTAAATAATAACTATACTTTAGGGTAATGAGTACCATACATAAGTGCAACCAAAGCATGAAGAAGGAATGATTCATCGCTTCTTCCAGGTGTTTGCAGGCCTGAGCTACAGAGGAGTAAACTGGACTGGAGTTTGAGGGCATTAAAACTCTTGAGCAATCCCATGAAGTAGATGAACGGGTATCAGTGGATGCCCACTCTGGACCTGTTGGAGCTTGGGGTGAATTCTTAAGGGCACCAAGCCAGCTGAACTAGATTAGGGTTGCAGAACTTTCTGAGCCAGCTGTTGATCCTTTTGTAGTGATGGCAGGATGCTGTTTATTTCATCATGCTGTAGCGATTTCCCCCCCTCAGTTTCTTAGTAGGCTGCCTCTTAGCAGAAGAGCTCCCTCTATGAAACCAGTGCAGAGATTTGAAGAAGGATCATTCTGTGTAGGAATAGAATTGTTCCTCACTCCCTCAGCCAGATGGCTTCTTGACATCTCAAAGGTTACTCCCAGTCCTTTGATCAAAGGTGTGACTGCATTGTCATTCATGGTCCTTGTGAACTATGATACATAACGTCTTTGTCTTCAGCCAGGGGTGTAGCTGACAATCAAGCCACTTGTATTAAGTGGCAACAGTAATCACCTCTAGCATGACCAGTGGCCGTCCCATAAACAGGTGATCTTGAAGAGTCTGGCAATAAAAGAAGAGCAGTAAAAAGATAACCATCACAGGATGATTCATTTCCTGTGTTAACCTGGCTAGGCCACAGTGTCCAGATATTTGGTCAAATATAAGCCTAAATGTCCCTGTGAAAATATTTTTAGATGATATTAACATGTAAATCAGTAGCCTTTGAGTAGCAGATTACTCTCCGTACTGTGGGTGAGCCTCATCTAATCAGTTGAAGGGTTGAAGAGACAAAAGACAGAGGTCCCCAGAAGAAGAGGAGATCCTGCCAGCAGACTGCCTTTGAACTCAAGCTGCAACTTCAACTTTTCTCTTGGTCTCCAACCTGCCGGCCCACTCTGCAGAGTTTGGACTGGCAAGCCTCCACAATGATGTGAGCCAATTCCTTAAAATAAATTTCTTTCTCTATCTATATATACATCCTATCGGTTCTGTTTCCCTGGAGAACCCTGACTGATACAGTAACTTACCACAATTTTGAAAAATGGGGTAAGAGACGGTAATGTGGGGAGGGGCTTAGAAGATCTGTGTGAAGAACATGATTTAGTCTGTTCAGCACCAGGGTGTGCAGATGTCCTAGGAGCTCTTCTGCCCTTCACTTGGCTGGACCCCTATTGAATTTGTGTCCCCCTAGCTGCCCAGGGACTTCTCTAGTCACCACATCCCCCCATTCTTTTCCTTTTTCCTAGATCCATTTAATTAAATTTAAATTTATGTACCTCCCCAGCATGTTATAGAAGTGCTTATAAGATTTCATAAAAAGTTAGCATTGGGAAATTAATGAAATAACTTACAAAACTTTTTTTTCATCCAGTTTTATTGCGATATAATTGACATACACCACTGTGTAAGCTTAAGGTGATTTGCCTACATACATAATGATTTGAGTTACATACACTGTGAAATAATTATCACAGTGTTTGGTGAACACCCATCATCTCACGTAGATGCAAAATTAAAGAAGCAGAAAAAAATAGTTTTCCTTGTGATGAGAACTGTTAGGGTTTACTCTCTTAACTTTCATATAGAACTCATAGCAACGTTCATTATATTTACCATGTTGTACATTACATCCCTAGTACTTATTTATTAATTATTATTATTTTTTAAAATAAATTTATTTATTTATTTTATTTTTGGCTGCACTGGGTTGGTCTTCGTTTCTGTGCGTGGGCTTTCTCTAGTTGCGGCTAGCAGGCTTCTCATTGCAGTGGCTTCTCTTGTTGCGGAGTACGGGCTCTAGGCGTGAGGGCTTCAGTAGTTGTGGCACACAGACTCAGTAGTTGTGGCACACGGGTTCGGTAGTTGTGGTTCGCAGGTTCTAGAGCGCAGGCTCAGTAGTTGTGGTGCACGGGCTTAGTTGCTCCGTGGCATGTGGTATCTTCCCAGACCAGGGCTCAAACCCGTGTCCCCTGCATTGGCAAGCAGATTCTTAATCACTGTGCCACCAGGGAAGCTCCCTAGTATTAATTATCTTTTTTTTTTTTAAGTGAAAGCAAGTTTATTTAGAGAGATACACATTCCATGGACAGAATGTGGACCCTCTCAGAAGGTGAGAGCAGATCTTATTTATCTCATACCTGGAAGTTTGTGCCTTTTGACTGCCTTCATCCAATTCCCCCTCCTCCCACCCTCTGCCTCTGGGTACCACAAATCCGATCTCTTTTTCTATGAGTTTGTTTGTTTTTGAAGTGTACTTGACCTACAGCACTATGTTAGTTCCTGTTGCACAACATAGTGATTCAATATTTCTATACATTTCTAAATGATCACCACTACACGTCTAGTTATCACCTGTCACCAGATAAACATATTACATAGTTATTGACTATATTCCCCGAACTGTACACTTCATACCCATGACTCATTTATTTTGCAGCTGGAAGTCCACACCTCTTAATCTCTCTCACCTATTTATTTCTTTCCCCCACCTCATCTCCTCTGGCAACCACCTGTTTATTCTCTGTATCTATAACTCTGTTCCTGGAAAACTATTTTTTTGCGGGGGGGAAGGAGAGTCAGGTGACGGAAACAGGCACTACAAGAAGAAAGATACAAAGTCTTTTGGATCTTTGTTGCAATCTCTCTGTACTATTTCCTGTTAAGAAGTTTCTTACACTCATGGTCTGCTACCCTCAGGTCTAGAATGTACTCATATTCCATGGGGATCTTGAGAATCACATTCCTAAGAGAAATATGCTTCTCCGATAGTTTAAGAGGCTTTCAGAGCAATCCATAAGGCCTAGAATCTCCAGCACTGGGTCTCCTGTTCACAGATGCCTGTTCCTTCCATATTACCTGGGAGAAAGGAAGACCAGAGGAGGGCCAGCAACCGGAGGCAGACATTTTCCTGGGATCCAACTTCAGATTCCATGATGAGCTTGAAAAAGTTTCCTAGGGGTGGGGTACAAGTGAGGGAAACTGGAGGTGTGTTAGACAAGCCAAGTGTAGCTTCTGCATTAAAGAGCATCACTGACAACCCCAGAAAGAAGGAAATGTAAAAGATATCCATTAACTGTAGTCAAAACACATCATATTTGGATTTCAGCCATGCCTCCATGACTCTCTGTGAGATTCGTAGCAAGGCTCTGTCCATATGCTGTAATTAGGGTCCAAAACAGACTCCAGCAGTCCTGTAGGAACTGTTGCTTCTTATCTGCCTGCTTCCAATTTGCTAACTTCGAATGTAAGCTGCTTGTCCCGACACATAGAATGCAGTCAGAAGTCTCAGTTTCACATCTCAGCTCACAAAAAGAGATGTATATAATAAATACCTTTATTTTTTTGTAACCATAACTATTATTTTGGGTCTCTATCCACATAAGTGGGAGATATTTAATCGCAGCCAATTCAGGATTTCCATCTTTTACCCCTAGGCTTGTGCCTAAACTTAACAGCTGAGGTCCCATCTGCTCCTGATGTCATGTGTCCTCACAAGCATCCTCTGAAACATCCATCCCTCTGTCTGGTCCCTTGTTGTCATTCTGTGCAGTCTGCTGTGGAGACATTCTTTTTTTTTTTTAAAAAAAAAAATAGATCTTTATTGGAGTATAATTGCTTCATGATACTGTGTTAGTTTCTGTTGTACAACAAAGTGAATCAGCCATGTGCATACATATATCCCCATATCCCCTCCCTCTTGAGCCTCCCTCCCACCCTCCCTATCCCACCCCTCTAGGTCATCGCAAAGCACCGAGCTGGTCTCCCTGTGTTATGCTCCTGCTTCCCACTGGCCAACTATTTTACAGTCGGTAGTGTATATATGTCGATGCTACTCTCACTTTGCCCTAGCTTCCCCCTCCCAACCTGTGTCCTCAAGTCCATTCTCTATGTCTACATCTTTATTCCTGCCCTGCCACTAGGTGCATCAGTACCATTTTTTTTAGATTCCATATATATGCGTTAGCATACAGTATTCGTTTTTCTCTTTCTGACTTACTTCACTCTTTATGACAGACTCTAGGTCCATCCACCTCACTACAAATAACTCAATTTCATTTCTTTTTATGGCTGAGTAATACTCCATTGTATATATGTGGCACATCTTCTTTATCCATTCATCTGTCAACGGACATTTAGGTTGATTCCATGTTCTGGCTATTGTAAATAGTGCTGCAATGAACACTGTGGTACATGTCTGGTTTTGAATTATGCTTTTCTCAGGCTACATGCCCAGTAGTGGGATTGCTGGGTCATATGGTAGTTCTAGTTTTAGTTTTTTAGAGAACCTCCATACTGTTTTCTATAGTGGTTGTATCAACTTACATTCCCACCAACAGTGCAGGAGGGTTCCCTTTTCACCACACCCTTTCCAGCATTTATTGTTTCTAGAGATTTTGATAATGGCCATTCTGACCAGTTTGAGGTGATATCTCATTGTAGTTTTGATTTGCATTTCTCTAATAATTAGTGATGTTCAGCATCTTTTCATGTGCCTCTTGGCCATCTGTATATCTTTCTTGCTGAAATGTCTATTTAGGTCTTCCACCCATTTTTTAATTGGATTGTTTGTTTTTTTGATATTGAGCTCCATGAGCTGTTTGTATATTTTGGAGATTAATCCTTTGTCTGTTGTTTCATTTGCAAATATTTTCTCCCATTCTGAGGGCTGTCTTTTTGATGGTTTCCTTTGCTGTGCAAAAGCTTTTAAGTTTAATTAAGTTCCATTTGTTTATCTTTGTTTTTATTTCTGTTACTCTAGGAGGTGGGTCAGAAAAGATCTTGCTGTGGTTTATGTCAAAGAGTGTTTTTCCTATGTTTTCCTCTAAGAGTTTTATAGTGTCTTGTCTTACATTTAGGTCTTTAATCCATTTTGAGTTTATTTCTGTGTATGGTGTTAGGTAGTGTTCTAAATTCGTTCTTTTACATGTAGCTCTCCAGATTTCTCCAGCACCACTTACTGAAGAGGCTGTCTTTTCTCTATTGTATGTTCTTGCCTCCTTTGTCATAAATTAGGTGACTGTATGCGCGTGGGTTAATCTCTGGGCTTATTCCTATCCATTTGGCCCCTCAGACCTGGTAGCTTTCTTTGATACTTCTGGGCCACTCTTGGCTTCTTAGGAGTTATTCTCCTCCACTGAAGACATGCTTTCTTTTGTAGAGTATTGCTGTTTCCTTTTTTTAGTCTTTTTTAGAAAAATTAATTACTTAATTATTTTTTGGCTGTGTTGGGTCTTTGTTGCTGCATGTGGGCTTTCTCTAGCTGTGGTGAGCAAGGGCTACCCTTCGTTGTGGTGCGCAGGCTTCTCATTGCAGTGGCTTCTCTTGTTGAGGAGCATAGGCTCTAGGCATGCAGGCTTCAGTAGTTTTGGCACACGGGCTTCGTTGCTCCGTGGCATGTGGGATCTTCCCAGACCAGGGCTCGAACCTGTGTCCCCTGCATTGGCAGGTGGGTTCTTAACCACTGAGCCACCAGGGAAGCCCCTACATGTCTTTTCATATCCTTTTTATTAGCACAGAATGGAGCAAAGACCAATCTTGAATGGGGAAGGAAATACTGAGGGGAAAAATTCGTATTTCAAAAATATTACCCTGCATCACACTTAAGTTGAGAGTGAAAGTGTGGGAAATGAGAGAGTAGGTTGTCTCTAAAGAGAAATTACCCCAAGAGGAAAAAGAAAGAATTGAGAGATGGATTGGGGACACTAGTTTTTCAGAAAACCAGTGACCCTTCCCAGTCTTTTACTCTAACTCCCACTTGACTTTGCTTGATGGGAATTTTTAGGAGAGATGTATGTTGCTGTTTTGCTATTGCCACTTTATATGTGAATATCAAATATGCCAAGTTTCTAGGACATTAATGGATTTTGTATTGTAATTCAATACATTTTTATTAAATGAATGAACAATAAACAGCCATGGACATACATGGATATATTAAAGCAGCTCAGGGCTACAAGGGCAGAAAGAGCTTCACAAATGTTTCCATTTGAAAGATTGAGTTTAGAAATTAATTGGATTTTTTTCCCTCAAATGGCACTTAATAATCTTGGGAACCAGTATTATACATTAGAGAACTTATTAACAGGTCTCAGCCAGGCACTTGGCTATTGAATGTTGACACAGGAGAAAAAAAACAACCCACACACAAAATAACAACCAATAAACTCTGCAGAACAGTGTTAAGGATACTGGACTTTAACTTTTTGATTGGAGGTATTACTACTGCAGTGGGCTGACCTGCCAGATGGATCATTAAGATCAAAGGCTATACGTTATGATGTTTGCCTTTTAAAAAGTAAATGCTACTCTGAATTTCATAGTTTGCAACTTTCAGCTGGAAGTGACAGCATGGATTCTTGGTATCTGCCTTCATTTCTTTTCTTTGCTGCCCTCCTCCGGGTTTTTGGCTTGGTAAGAAAACAATGTATGGAAAACAATTAGAAAAATTGGGGGTAGTTGATACCGATTATTAAAGAACAACCTGTTCGTTCGTTTTTTGTTTTTTAAGGAATTTCAAAGTGTCAATGAAATAAACGTTTCTTTTTGGCGAGCAGGGACAGGCAGGGTACTGGGAGTGAGAAGAAGACCCACCAGAAGGAGAGTCAGGGACACTGACATAAAGTTATGTTTTATCTTCAGTTTCATTGCTGTGTAACAAGTTTTCTTTTCATAAGATGGAAAATGTGAAATTTGAAAATCATTCAATTTTTACTGCAGAATGTGACACATATTGCTGTTACAGTAATGTGAGACATGACGGAGTGAATGATGAATGTCACAGGCACAGCAAATACTTACGTTTTGTAGCATGGGATTTCTTTTCTGCTTCTTCATCAGGTTAGACCTATCTTTCTACAGTAACAGGTAGTTGGTACCACAAACCAACTTGAGGTTTGTTTTATTTATTTATTTTTAATTTTTATTGGCGTGTAGTTGATTTACAATGTTGTGTTAGTTTCAGGTGTACAGCAAAATGAATCAGTTATACATATATAGAGAGCCACTCTTTATTTATTTTTTTTAAGATTCTTTTCCCATATAGGCCATTACAGAGTATTGAGTAGAGTCCCCTGTGCTATACAGCAGGTTCTTATTAGTTATTTATCTTATATAGATATGTGTATATGTGTGTATGTCAATCCCAATCTCCCAATTTATCCCTCCCTCCCTTATCCCCTGGTAACCATAATCATGTTTTTGTTTTTTTTTTTTTGTTTTTTCATAATCAGGTTTTAAATGAAGTTTCAAGTGACTGGGGAGGAATCTTTAGTTGTGCTTTTTAAATAACAATTATTATGTTGAGCTGATATTCTGTGAACAGAACTACAGCAGTGAGAACAGGAGATACTATTGAAGACTTATTAAAACTGTAATTATGAACAAATACTTGATGACTTTTTTCAGGAGGTGTGTTGGCATTCCTCTGTGAGTGTGTGCCTGTGTGTGGCCAAGTGTGAGGCAATCAAGGCACTAATTAATATCAAAAAGGATGGTCATCATCCAACCAGTTATTCCCATGCTTGTCAAACACCCCAACTGATTCTAGTATCTATATTCTAGTATCTACAGGTAAGTATTTAAATAAAAATTGTACCTTACATTTGTATGACAAAGTTTACCAAGTTCTTTCACATTACATCATATAACCATCATAATACCCAGGCAAAGCAGGCACTGACCATATTATACAGATATTCTGAGTATCAGGAAGGTGAACTGACTTGCTGTTAGTTGGTAGAAGCGGGAATAAAACCCAGACCTACTGTCTACCAGTCCCATGAGCTTTTTAAACTAGACTTCACTAAGAAATCTCAGGTTTACTTAGTTTTTGCCATTGTGTATGTGGTCTGGGTTTCATTTCATCACCTGTAGCGAATCTGTTTTCAGAAGTTTTTTTTTTTTTTTTCCCACTTGCAAAGTATAGCCATAGATTTTTTTTCTGGAGTATTTGGTATTGACTTTGATGGTGGAGTCTTGAGAGAAATGTGAAAGTAAACCATGGTTAATGAGGTCTTCAATAAAATTTTCTTTTTAAAGGATCATGAAAAATTATAATAATATTTCAATATTGGGAATAAATTATTAGGTTTTTCAAGCATAGCTCCATGAATTCTTTAGAATCATGTTCACTTTAAATCATGTTTAAAGTGAACACTTAATTGAGGGCAGGACTCATGTTCTGCCTTCTTTTCAACCTGTGAAGTTGGTTTCTTGTTTCTTTCACCTTCAAATCCATACAACAGGCTGTTTCATTTTTTATATGAAATGAGAAGACCCTTGGGTCAAAAAGTTATCTTAGACTCTGATTTAGTTCTCTTGGGATTTTGCCAGAAAGTTATCCATAATATTAGGGAAAAAAGAAAACCCCAGAAATGGTTAGATATAAATTGGAATCAGTAAGACCATTTATTTCGTGGGCATCATAATAATATATCTTTTGTATGTGTTTGTTTCCCAGCCAACCCCAGAAATCTTTGGTGAGTCTATTTTGAGTTTTGCCCTATGTTATAATAAAAAAAGGTTATGTGAATAATAGAACAACAGAACAGAAGAACTTAGGACACATTTAATGCTAAGCACAGTGCATAATTGCATATGCATTATTGCATAATTGCATTGAACTTTGATCAAGCGCTGGCTTCTTTTGACTTATTGAGGAACGTTTTATTGTTTCTGCTCCGGCGTTCCACCTACTCAGCAAAAAAAAAAAATAAGTGGTGGTATAAGAAAGTCCAAACACAGTGACTGACATATCGGCATCCCATAAAATGCCTACTACTATTATTTTTGTTATTTTGTGTCAAATCAAATGGACCTGATGTCTGTCCTATTCAGTTGTACACTTAGAGACTTGGCCATATTATCTGCCCCTTTGCAACTTAAGAATAGTTCAAATATAAATTAGGAATTTTGCTTGAGAGTTCCAAGGTACACTATTAGCAAGGAATATAAATATATGGATAGATTGTACTGGTTTGACCAAATTTAAATATTTCCTTCCTATTTAATCTAGTCATCTAATCTAGTCTTTCAAATTAAGCTTAATATTATATGGAATGACCAATTTCTTATTCCTGAAGTTATTTGGCATACAAGGGACATGGGTAAAACAAGAGTATATATGCAAAAGCCCCATAGCCCCAAGCCTGGCTCATGGGAGGTCTCAATCAATCGATCAATCAATCAATGAATCAATGTATGTTGAATCAGAGCCTGGTACTCTCTTATCTGAGGAAAAAGAACCTTGCTTACTTCTAATTGGTAATTGATAAAGATTTTCATCTTTCATAAACACAATGTTCAATGTGTTTTTGTTCTTTTTGTTAAAGATGTAGATGGTGGAATTGACCAGGATATATTTGATATCAATGAAGGTTTGTGGATTTTTTTTAATTCTTTATTAAGTGGGGAGTTTGAATCCAATTTGCTAACACAAATTTTTACCTTCCCTCTTAGATTTGGGACTGGATCTTTTTGAGGGAGACATCAGACTTGATGGGGTGAGTTGAAACAATGCAAGGAAAGACCTTCAATTAACCACTGCAAGCTAAAATAGAGTATCTGAGAATGATGGGACAACATGGGCTTTGTTAAGCCCAACTATCTCTAAGGGTGTAGAATCATAGTTGACACATTTAGTCAATGAATACTTTATACTCTAAGGGACTCATATAATAGTATCTTCATCATTCATTACTCAGATTTGTGTGTGGTTAAAACCACTGTCACTCACCTGGTATGCTTTGGTCTTATTGATCTGACTGATTTTCATTATGGGAACAATATGATATTTTCATTTTTAAATAGAACCTCACTGATTAAAGCCAGTTGAAGCAAAATTAAACTGAATTTGTAAATTCAATGAATCAGGTTTTTACCATAAGAGAAAGGTTTTGTGACTCCTACTCTGACAGCTGAGAATAGAGTTGCCACATAAAGATCTTCCCAAACTATCATAAAGAGTACTGGTTCTGGGGCTTCCCTGGTGGCGCAGTGGTTGAGAGTCCGCCTGCCAATTCAGGGGACACGGGTTCGTGCCCCGGTCTGGGAAGATCCCACATGCCGCGGAGTGGCTGGGCCCGTGAGCCATGGCCGCTGAGCCTGCGTGTCCGGAGCCTGTGCTCCACAACAGGAGAGGCCACAACAGTGAGAGGCCCACGTAATGCAAAAAAAAAAAAAAAGAGTACTGGTTCTTACCTAGCCATCATGGCACACAGGTGAACACAGGTACCTTACATGTAGTTTAAGGGAGCTTAAACATTCCTCAACCCCCACTGTGAACTTCAACTCAAGAAACAGAGCTGCAGTGTCTGAGGTTTAGTCCTTGGTCTGCTCTTCTCTCCTTGATCCTACCCTGTACCAGGGCTTGTCATCTCTGTGCTGATGACTCCCAATGTATAACTCTGGTTCATTCCTTCTCCTGAGCTCCTGACTTGTCTATCCCAATACTAATCCATCAGTTCCATTGGAATGTCTACAAGATACCTCAAACATAATGTGTCCTCAACTAAACTGATTTCTCATACAAGCTGTTCCTCCCTAGTTTTCCCTCTTAGTAAAGTAATCACCACTCCCTCTCCCCACTCCACTGAATAAGTAAAAAACCTAGGAGTCACCTTTGCTTCTTCCGTTTCCCTCACCCCACCATCCACTCCATCAGCAAGTTCTATCATTTCTATCTCCAAAGTATATATACTTCAAAGAATCCACTTTTCTCCTAATTTATCTGCTTCAAATGTTGCCCTCCTAGAATCTTTTCCACCCTGTCCTTGTCCCCTATCCCCTACAGCAAGGTGAACTTTTAAATAAGCAACACCACCATTTCACTTCCTGGCTTGAAACTCAACGGCTTCCTACCATATTTAAAATAATATCCAGATTTACCCACAGCCTTTAGGACTTTGCATGATTTAACTCCTGCCTATCTCTCCTCCCATCTCCTCTCTTCTTTAATCTCATCTCCTTAGGCCACTGGCCTCAAACATGCAAAATATACCAAGCATATTCCTACCTCAGAGCAGAGCAACTACTGTTTCCTCTGTCTGGAATGATCTTTCCAGAGCCCCTTTCAATACTGGCTCTTTCTTATCACTCTCATTTCACCTTCAATGTCATCCTTTCAAAAGCGTCCTGTCCTGACCTCTTTATCTAATACACTCCCCTAATCCCTTTATTCTTGTCCACATCTCCCTTTTTCATTTCCTCTGCTACTATTAAATATATCCTGTTTAAACTTAAAAAAATATTTATTTATTTATTTGGTTGCATGGGGTCTTAGTTGTGGCAGGTGGGCTCCTTAGTTGTGGCTCACCAGCTCCTTAGTTGTGGCTCACCAGCTTGTTAGTTGCAGCGTGTGGACTCTTAGTCGTGGCATGTGAACTCTTAGTTGCGGCATGCAGGTGGGATCTAGTTCCCTGACCAGGGATCGAACCCAGTCCCCCTGCATTGGGAGTGTGCAGTCTTATCCACTGTGCCACCAGGGAAGTCCTTAGACTGTTTTCTTACATGCTGTTTGTCTCCTCTACTAGAAAGAGCTCTAGGAAGGTAGAGACATTGGTAGTTTGGTTACCAATGGATCTCTGTTCTCTTGAACAGTGTTCATTTTGTTGGCTGGATGAATACATTAATGAAACATTACTAGCTTTCTATTATAAAAGTTGGGAGGGAGACACAAGAGGGAGGAGATATGGGGATATATGTATATGCATAGCTGATTCACTTTGTTATATGTATAGCTGATTCTGCTTTGTTAAAGCAGAAACTAACACACTATTTTAAAGCAATTATACTCCAATAAAGATGTTAAAAAAAATACTTGATGAAGGATGAATGGACCAGGAAAAAAAAATTTTCAAGTACTTTAAAATTGTTTGAAAACTTTGGTCCAGCTCATGTGTGACTTTTTTTCTGATATTATGAGATCAAGATGATTGAGGTTTTGCTATCACTTCCTTCTTGTATATTTTTAATCTCTAGTATAAGAAACTAGTCTATGAATCTACCATATTTATTGTCCAGTTTTCCAACAATCATTATTTACATGATTTTGCTTCAACTTTATCAACAAAATTAATGATAGAAATTAGTGTTTTCCCATCAGCCAATCAGAGAATTGTGCATAAGCTGATCACATACCCTGTAACCACCCTCCCTCACCTGGCCTTTAAAAATGCTTTGCCGAAACACTTTGGGGAGCTCAGGGTTTTTTGGGGCCTGAGCCACCCATCTCCTTGCACGGCCCTGCAATAAACCTTTCTCTGCTCCAAACTCTGATGTTTCGGATTGTTTGGCCTCACTATGCGTCAGGCCCACGAACTTGCGCTATTACAAGGATATGTAAAAATATGAATAATTGAAGTGAAATGATAGGATTAAAGGAAATATTAATGCTTATCATTCTCCTTATTAAAAAACCCAGAAATAAAAAAAAAGAAAGAAAAAAAACCCCAGAAATTAGTGATTTCCTCCTAAAACCTTTGTTATAATATGATAAAAGTAGGTGTACACACACATGTGTACATGCACGCACACACCCTGGCAATTTGTTTAGACTGGCTGGGAAAGCTTAAAACTTCCTTTCTTTCTAGATTAACTATTGATTGTTTCATAAATTTTTGACTGATACATTCAATAAATCCTTTCCCACTTAATTTTGACAGGTACAAGAAAGAAATTCCATCGTTGGAGAAAGTTATAGATGGCCTCATACTATTCCATATGTTCTAGACGATAGCTTGGGTTAGTATGCACTTTGGAGTGCCCACAACTAATGTATGTTCCTGACAGAATATGATGACAGTATTTCCAAGGGAAGACTCACATGGCCTTTAAGGGTTTTTTTCTTTGTTGTTTTGTGTGGCTAAGTACACTTTAAAAAAAATAAGCAAAATGAAAAATGAACAGAACCTAAATGATTTTGTCTGAAATATTTGCTGGGTTTTGACCAATAAAGGGATGAATTCAACCAATATTTATGGAGAGCCTACTCTGTATTGGTTGCTTGGGACATAGATTTTAGGGAGCTAGTCTTTATTTTAAACCAGTGGTTTCATATATGTTCAGACTTTACATATGAGTTTGAAACATGAAACAACCAACCAAACAAAACTTTAGGAACTGTCATTATTTTACTAATATTTTATTTGAACAATTGAGGAACTTAAACAACAAGAACCCACTATCATCTTTTATCATCTTTTTTGTTTATAAAATAAATAACGTTTTAATACTAAAAAGTCAGAAGAACCTAATCCAAAAGAAAGGACAGCTATTCTGTATTAGAAATTTATTGTAATGGAAAGCTCTAAACATGGTCCCCATTTAGTAAAAATGATATCCTTGACCAGCATCAGTTTAGGAACTGCCATTTGGGAAATTTTTCCTTAAATATCATACATTTCAATAGAGATTCAGATAAACCAAAAGCTAATTATAATAGAATGCAGTAAATGTAATGATTAGTGATATGTTCAAAATGTTATGGGAGCACACTGGAGGATGTTTAACTCAACCTAGATATAAAGGCATATGCATTAGGGAGCAGGTGAGCCTATGCAGTAGGGCTGCCATGAAGCTTGTGCAAGTTGTACACCACACATAGGTGCCTGGGGAGGGGGCACAAGTGGGACTGAAATTAAGTTTGCATTATATTCATCATGAGCATTCATTTCTTTGCATGAAGTACTATTCATCCACCTGCCAAGCCAGCACTTGCAACATCTGCCCAGATGAGGTGCCCCTCCCTTTCTTTCTTTCTTTCAAGTATATTTGATTTACAATATTGTGTTAGTTTCTGGTGTACAGTGAGGTGGCCCTTTCTAACTCATAGAAAGGAACTATGGGGGCTAGTGCAGCCTCTGACAGCAAGGGAAGCGCGTTCTAGGCAGATGGATCACTATGTGCAAAGGCATGGGGAAAGGAAGAAAACCCCTGCTGGGAAGTAGGTTGAACGCGGGGAGATAATGAAGTTGAACAGGTAGGCAGACTTCAGATTGGGAAGGACTTGAGTCTTCCCCATGTTAAAGAACGTGGTGTGTATACCAGTGGTGATGTGAAGCGGCTAAAGGTTTTAATTCAGAAGTGAGATTGTTATCACTCTGGTTGCAGTATCACTCTGGTTGCAGGAAGATGTATTATCAGTGGGACAGAAAGAGAGTAAGAAGATCTGTTAGACTCTTGAAGAAATTCCGGGAAAGATTAAAGTGTTTCTGAACCAAGACTCTCTCAGTGAGGATAGACAAGAGGGGATAATTCTAAGAGAGGCTTAGGAGACAATTAGATTTGGTGATTAGCTCCAAGAGATCAAGAAGGTGAGTCTAGGGAAAGAAGTGCTAGTGTCCAAGATTATGTCTTAGACACCTGGGTGGATGGTAACACCTTTAACAAGAATAGGGAATATGTCTTGGAGAGGGTAGGATAGAGAAATGTGGTGGAAATTGGTTTTTGGCGTGTAGAATTTGAAATGCATGAGGCTCACTGTGGTGGAGATATCATATAATGGCTTGGTGTCTGATCTGGTCATTCAAGATAGAGAAATCTAACAGGGAGTTATTAAGGGTATAGGAGATGGTTGAAGCTATGGATATGGATAAGATTCTCACATAGTGCCTTGCATATAATGAGTACTTCATAGATAATGGATCTTATTGGATGACCCAGGGAGATTGTATTGTGTAAGAAGATGGCACAGAATGGAATTCAGCCTGGGAGAGCAACTTTTTGGCATTGATATAGATGGGAGATCTGATAGAGATTTTTTTTTTTTTTTTTTTTTTTTGCGGTACGCGGGCCTCTCACTGTTGTGGCCTCTCCTGTCGCGGAGCACAGGCCCCGGACGCGCAGGCTCAGCGGCCATGTCTCACGGGCCCAGCTGCCCCGCGGCATGTGGGATCTTCCCGGACCGGGGCACGAACCCGCGTCCCCTGCATCGGCAGGCGGACTCTCAACCACTGAGCCACCAGGGAAGCCCTGATAGAGATTTTTGAGAAGGGAAGAATGGCCATTAAACAGATGAAAAACCAAGAGTACAGTAGTAAAAGCCAAAGCAACAGTAATTAATAGGATTAGAAGCTATAAAGAGCTTGTGTAACATCAGGAGAGAATGATGTTCATTGGCTTTTGGAACTGGGGAAAATCTGAAACATTTTATTAAAATAAAAAAAATTTCGGCTTTATTGAGGTATAATTGACATAAAATTATAAGATACTTAAATTGTAACTGTGGTGATTGGACATATGTATACATTGTGAAAGGATTCCCACATCGAGTTAACTAACACATCCATCACCTCACGTATTTCTCCTTTTTTTGTGTGTGAGAACATTTATGTTCTACTCTCTTAGCAAATTTCCATTATGCAATACAGTACTATCAACTATAGTCACCATGTTTTACATTAGATTCTCAGATCTTATTTATTTTACAGTTGAAAGTTTGTACCCTTTTACCAACCTCTCCTTATTTAAATATTTATTTTTGATTTTAATCTTTTGATTAAAAATTTTAAAATACTTTTGTTTCAAAATCATATATATGTATGTGTATAATACATATACATACATATATACACATATATATGTATGTATGTATAGCTTAAAAACGTTATTCTCCTGTGTTCCGTGAAAGATCAGTGAGCTTTAATTTGACTGTATCTCTTAGGCTATTTTTGCCATGTATTTTAACCAAAGTTATCCTAACCTTATGAGCTTTATGTACCTGTTTCTTTTTTTAAAATTTTTTGCTTTTTTAAAATTGAAATATAGTTGATGTACAATATTATATGTTACAGGTATACAATATAGTGATTCACAATTTTTACAGGTTATACTACATTTATGCTTATTATAAAATATTGGCTATATTCCCCATGTTGTACCATAGATCCTTGTAGCTTATTTTATACCTAATAGTTTGTACCTCTTAGTCCCCTACCCCATCTTGCCCCTCCCCCCTTCCCTCTCCCCACTGGTAACCACTAATTTGTTCTCTATATCTGTAAGTCTGTTTTTTTTTTGTTATATTCACTAGTTTCTCCTACTTTTTAGACTCCACATATAAGTAATATCATACAGTATTTGTCTTTGACTTATTTCACTTAGCATAATCCCCTCCAAGTCCATCCATGTTGCTACAAAAGGCAAAATTTCATTCTTTTTTATGGCTGAGTGGTACTCCATTGTGTATATACATATACCACATCTTCTTTATCCATTCATCTGTTGATGGACACTTAGGTTGCTTCCATATCTTGGCAATTGTCAGTAGTACTGCTATGAACATTTGGGGTGCATGCATCTTTTCAAATTAGTGTTTTTGTTTTCTTTGGATTTATACTTAGGAATGGAATTGCTGGGTCATATGGTAGTTCTATTTTTAGTCTTTTGAGAAAACTCCAAACTATTTTCCATATGAAATGCTGCCAGTAGGGCTTTAGTCTTTTAGCTTAAGCCTCAGGTATTATCTGGCTGTTAAGATGCAACTCACCTGAAAGGGGTAGAACTTGAAGCAACGGTGTATAGCTTCCTGTGAGTGAGTTACAGTTGCTTGCCTGAGTGCCAGATTTGAAGTGAGTGGTAAGGGGAAGTAGGGAGAGGAGGAAAGGGGTAAAAGGTGGGAATAGAAATGAAGACCAAGGTGCTAGGAGCAGGAAGGGGCTAACAAGGGGAAGATAATTCTAAACAGCTGCTTGCTTAACTCCTAGGCTTGTCTGGGACCTGCCTTGTCCTTCGGAGCCTGGGGATTTAGGTAACAGGATCCCTGGTGGAGCTCTTCTGCATCTGTGATGCAAAGTGAATTAAAGCCCTTGGTAAATAAAGGCACAGGGTAAATAAGGATCTTATCTTGGTAGAAAGCTATACTTTTTACAAAACTTTCACATTTATTCCCTTATTTGAGTCTCCAAACAATTCAACGCAGGATAGAAACTATCCTTATTAAGCTTTATAAAAATCGAAGGCAAGCAAGCTCCTTTTACGTTCAGTTCAAAAACAGTCATGTGGTGGTTGGTATCATCATGCCTTATTTTAAGGAAGTGTTAGATCTGAAATAGTGACCCAAATGTGATACTTACAATACAGAAAATTTGGAAACAATTTAAATATTTGTCAATAGGAAGTTAGTTATGTATCTTACTGTCATATAATGTGGCCATTAAAATGGTAAAAACAATACTTACTGGGCTTCCCTGGTGGCGCAGTGGTTGAGAGTCCGCCTGCCGGTGCAGGGGACACGGGTTCATGCCCCGGTCCGGGAAGATCCCACATACCGCGGAGCGGCTGGGCCCGTGAGCCATGGCCGCTGAGCCTGCGCGTCCGGAGCCTGTGCTCCGCAACGGGAGAGGCCATAACAGTGAGAGGCCCGCATACCGCAAAAAAAAAAAACCCAAAAAAACAATACTTACTGATGAAGGAAGATTTTAAGATATATTATTTAGTGAAAAAATAGTTTATAATATATTATGTAGGATGTGACTTTATTTTTTATAAAAATATGTATATTATGTATGTACGTATTCATAAGAAAAAAGTATGATAAATGTGGTTGATTATTTCTGGGTAAGATTTTATAATTTCTTTCTTTTTGTTTATATTTTCTAACTTACAATGAACATGTATTATTTGTGTGATATTGTAAAAGGTTGAATTCTGAGTGCCTGTTATAGATTCATGGATTTTAGGTCCCACATGTATCTTGTTCTTTACTTTCACCTAGACAGAGGCTTTCTGAATAATGTCTTTAAATGTTTGTGCAATGGACATGTAAGAAGGTAGGAAGGAAATAAACATTGGATAAATGCTCACTTTACAGTAGTGCCCCCTTATGCTTGGGGCATATATTCCGAGACCCCCAGTGGATGCCTGAAGCTGTGGGTAGTACCAAATCCTATATATAGCATGTTTTTTCCTATACTACATACCTATGATAAAGTTTAATTGATAAATTAGGCACAGGAAGAGATAGTAACTAATAAGAAAAGAGAACAATTATAATACACTGTAATAAAAGTTAAGTGAATGTGGTCTCTCTCAAAATATTTTATTGTACTGTACTAACCCTTGTGATGATGTGAGATGATAAAATGCCTGCATCCTGAGATGAAATGAGGTGAATGACGTAGGCATTGTGATGTAACGTTAGGCTACTATTGACCTTCTGATGCCACATCAGAAGGAGGATCATCTGCTTCGGGTGATGCTGGGTCACTGACCCATGGTGATGTTGATGATTGGGTGTTGGGAGCAGATAATGGATGTCCAGGGTTGGGGAGTCCCTGGTGGGATGGAGCGGCATGGCACAAGGTTTCGTCAAGCTCTCAGAGTGGCGTGCAACTTAAAAATTATGAATTGCTTATTTCTGGAGTTTTCCATTTAATATTTTTGGATCTCGGTTAACTGCAGGTAACTGAAACTGCAGAAAGCAAAACTACAGATAAAGGGAGACTACTGTACTTGGAACTTCACCTCTACTTTCTCTGCTATCCTCACAATATCCCTGTGAAGTTGATTTTAATTCCCCACTTAGCTGATCTGATGATAATACCAAAGCTCTAAGGGTAAATTAAATTGGCAAAGATTATGTATCAAAAATAAGTGGTGGGGCTTCCCTGGTGGTGCAGTGGTTGAGAGTCTGCCTGTCGATGCAGGGGACGCGGGTTCATGCCCTGGTCTGGGAAGATCCCACATGCCGTGGAGCGGCTGGGCCCATGAGCCATGGCTGCTGAGCCTGCGCGTCTCGAGCCTGTGCTCCGCAACGGGAGAGGCCACAGCAGGGAGAGGCCCGCGTACCGCAAAATAAATAAATAAATAAAAAATAAGTGGTGAGGATAGGGGAGAACTTAGCTGTGTCTTGTTCCAAAGTCCACACACCATCTTCTCTGCCATACTGTCTCCCACCTCCCGGCAGACACCATCCTTCACTTCACCGTACTTGACCCCAGCTGTGACTGTCTCTCCATATGCACCTGATATAGCTCCTTCCTCCGGGTTGCCCTCTGAGCTTCTTTTCCTGAACGTCTTTGCTGCTTTCACACCTCTGCCGTCTTTGAGCTCCATTCTATCTAACCTGTTAGCATCACTCAACTTGAAAGCAATGGTTCTTATTTGTGTTTTGGACCCGGAACTCACTTGCAAATCTTATGAATGCTCTCCCCAGAAAATGCACTTTGCAGAGATAGATATATAGAGATATAGACGTAATTCTTTGTCTACTATTTCAACATATTCATGGTCCCTCTCATCTCAAGGTCCTCAGATTAAAAACTCTGCTGTGAGGCTTTAAATACATATTATAGCTTCTTAGATGAAGCATGTGACAGTGATTGTTCATTTTGGTTACCTGCGAACCAATGTATATGTTCTCTGAGGTAAGGAAATGCCCTTTTTGCTATTTGCACCTCTAATGACTCCAGGGAAATATATATGGGGTGAAAAAAAGCTACCTGAAGAACAACCAATTAATTGCATGTGATACTTGATTGGTGCTGTATACTAAGTTTTTAAAAAATAAAACACTAAATATTCATGGAGGGGCTAACTCACGATAAACAATATATTGCATGGCCTGTTTCCATGGTGAACTGTTCAATGGTGGTAATTTTAATAAGTTTATTTTTGTTTGTTTTCTTCCTTCAGAAATGAATGCCAGGGGAGTTATCCTCAATGCATTTGAACGCTATCGCCTAAAAACATGCATTGACTTCAAGCCTTGGTCTGGAGAACCCAACTATATATCAGTGTTCAAGGGCAGTGGGTAAGTTGAAGAGTTGGTCTTCTAAGTGCTCTGATGAGAACTGTTGTGGCTGGGGCATTACATCACAGCAGTTGCCCTTGACCCTAACCTTGGTGGGGGGGGTCGGGGGCTTCCATTGCTGTTTGCTGGATCTGTTTTCTTTAGCCATAAAAGAATATTTTCATACATGCAACCAGACTGCCAACGTTAAGACAAGGAAGGTGGGATCGCATGCCATCCACCCTATGACTCTGTGAACTTCAACCTGTTTGCCGTTTCTATACTCCTTATTTCTGCCTTCAAGTAAAACCCATCTGTATGCATGTACACATGTATATTTAAATTTATTTTAACCTAAGAACTCTTACTACTTCAGTTAAGAAGGTGATAGTTATTTGACTCAAGGTCAGCAGTTCTGAATGGTTGCTATATCTATAAAACCCTTATTCAAGGACCATCTGAAAAATTTTGAAATTGCCAGAAAAGATCAGGACTTGGCTGCCTGGAGGATGACTCAGTCCTTTTTAAACATTTGGTGTCACAGCCCAAGTTCCCCAAAGGTCATCTGGTCTGGAAGGCTTTTCATACCGTACTGGGGTTTTGAGAGAAATACATGGTGTCCAAACATAAGTGAAGGATCTAGGTGGGTACCTAAGTGCATTAGGCATTAGGGATTTTGCCTTAGGACCTCCACCTGCATCAGTATAAAACCCTCTCCCCCTTCTGTAAACCCTCCTGTAAGCTGCTGGTCTTCAGTGGGAAATAGGCGCGTTGGGAAGCAAGAACTCTCCATCGGAAAGGGCTGTGACAAAATAGCAACAGTGCAACATGAGTTTCTCCACGCACTGGGATTCTGGCATGAACAGTCTCGGTCTGATCGGGATGACTATGTCAGCATAATTTGGGACAGAATTATTTCAGGTACATTTATCTTGTTTTCTTACATTGTTTTTTAAGTTAAATACTGAATTTCTAAACATGTGCCCTCTTCTGCCATTGGTGCTATCAATAATGGGAAAACTCTGATGTTTTGATCTTACTTGATTTGGCTCTAATTCAATAGGAGTTGAAGTGCCTGAAGGTTTTTGGGGAACAGTATTCCAGAACCCCAGTTTGAGCTGGATGTGATCTTAGAAACCAGTGTTTCCCGAAGATTATTTTATGTAGTGCCATTGCACAATTTGTTCAGGGGGGTTGTGAGGAAAGGAATCTGATTTCCCAAAATTAATTTGGGAAATCCTAGGTTAAAAGAAATTAAACTTAGAGTTATTTACACTGCTGTACTGTTCAGTGTCTTTGCTAGACTAACATGAATTGTAAATCTCCAAGGGGAGCATTTCCCAAAATGACTTGATCATGCTTTTTTTGTGTGTGTGTGGAGCATTTGGATTTATTGTTCTTTTCTTAAAATTTTTTTTATTTTTTTAACATCTTTATTGGAGTATAATTGCTTTACAATGGTGTGTTAGTTTCTGCTGTATAACAAAGTGAATCAGCTATACATATATCCCCATATCTCCTCCCTCCTGCGTTTCCCTCCCTCCCTCCCTGTCCCACCCCTCTAGGTGGTCACAAAGCACCGAGCTGATCTCCCAGATTTATTGTTCTTTGGAGCCCATGTTGGGAAACACTGCCAACAGCCTGAACTTTTCGTGACTTTGTGTGCTCAAAGTCAGAAAGGTTTTAATAACCCTGTCCGACTAGAACTCACATTTTCCGCAGTGACGCTTAGTTTCCCCGTCCGTCCTGCCTCCATAGGGTATGGCGGGGGTGTGGGGGGGAGGGGGAGGGGAAGGATGGCATCGCTATCAAGTGAGGCCAGTGAGGGCTGCTCTGCGGTGAGGGCCCCTGACATCACAATTCTAACATCACATTACCTGCCCCTGGCCTCACCCCTACCCAGAGTCTGGGGGAAGGCACTGAAGCCAACTGAAAGATTTCTAGAACAAGAGAAGTGTTGAGCTTTAATCTATGGCCTCACTCTTTAAGATTTCCAATGTCTTATTTCTGTTAGAAACTTCTGCCTCGACTTGATAACTCATCTTTATGCTTTGTTGATCAAATCTACCTTGTTGTGTCCGCAAAATCATTCGATTTCACATTGCAGTCAGTGGCCCATTGGTATGTTGCTAAGCGGTCAGGAATCTTCTCTAAATGTATTTATTTACATACATCTACACGTGTTCCAGAAACTAAGAATAACTAAGATAACTAAGAAATCACTGACGATGTCAATCCTTTCAATGACCACATTATCATTCCCAGGTCCTACCCCACCACACCTCCCAAAGTCCTCTTATTTTCATCTCCATCCACTGAGGATACTCTACCTCTCCTCATTGCCAATGACCCTGAGTGTTTCAACAACACTTTTTAGAATCCTTCTTTCCATTAGCAGTTCTTAGAACCTTAGGCCAAATGCTAAAGTCCAACTTTGAGCTGAAATGAAACCTTAGATAAGTTCAGCATGACAGCTGGTATCACGATTCTAAGTTTGAATAGTCTATTCTAAGATAGGAATATATGAAACACTCTTGAAATACCATAGAGTGTCAGTTGTAGCCAAGGTTGCACTGTTTATTATAGTCTTTATTTCTAAGTTAACAGTCTTTGGAGTAAGATAAACTAAATTTTGTGAACATCAAGTAATTAAAGATTTTTATCTATCATTTAGGCAAAAAGAACAATTTTGAATCCTATGATGACCGACAAACAGACTCCCTGAATGTTCCCTATGATTACAGCTCAGTGATGCACTATAGTAAAACTGCATTCCAGAATGGATCAGAACCAACAATTGTGACAAGAATCCCAGACTTCATGGATGTGATCGGCCAACGAATGGATTTCAGTGACTCTGATATCTTAAAGCTGAATCAACTGTATAACTGCTGTATGTGACAGGTTCTTTGAAATGACTTCTCCTCCTCTCTGCTCTGTAGGAAAACATTCTGTTCTGTGCCATTTTGCCAAGCATTGATGGGTTTTCTGAAATTATAGTTAGATAATTGTTTGATAATAATAGTTTGATAGTTGAAGTTTGATATTCTGAAAGAAAGAAAACAAAACAAAACAGAATAGCCCCCAGATACCAGACTACAACATGGAAACAGCATTTTTCTTCTCACAAGCTCTGGGCTTTAGATATAAAAACAAACAGAGTCCTATAGCAGCATGAGCATGCCCCACTCAAGTTTTTGAAGCTGTTACTAATGCAAATGTGGACCAACTTGATATTGAAAACTCTTTTCAGCCCAAATGAGGTGTACAGTCATAATATAAATGGGATCAAATAATCCGGGTTGTGGTTTATTACTCTGAATAACTAGGGGAGTGTAGACTCAGGTTTCTATAATTAGTTAACCTGATAAACAAGACTTGGGGCAGGCAGCTTATACAGAACTACACAGTTGGTCGATTGTCTTGGTTTTGCAGATATCAAGAGATCTTGAAGCCACCATCACTCAGAATCAGTGACGAGTCCCCTTTAACGTCATCCTAGAATTCCTAGTGCTTCAGGATAATCTCAGTTTTTACTACTTAGATTATCATGTTATATATGAGCGTCAATAATTGTCTTTTTGCTTTGGTAGCCTCTTCCTTGAGCTTTATGGAGTCGTGCGATTTTGAACTGGAAAATGTGTGTGGTATGATTCAAAGTTCAGAAGATAGTGCTGACTGGCAACGGGTCTCCCAGGTTCCCGAGGGGCCAGAGAGTGATCACTCCAACATGGGCCGGTGCAAAGGTAACAGG
This sequence comes from Grampus griseus, assembly GCF_964374135.1. NCBI lineage: Eukaryota > Metazoa > Chordata > Mammalia > Artiodactyla > Delphinidae > Grampus > Grampus griseus. Next base: position 47,522,966 of record NC_139006.1, read on the forward strand.
AGTGAGATACTTCCAGATTTTACTCTCAGTGGTTCTAGCCTCTTTCTTTGCTGTGAAATACTGGGATTTGAGTTCTTATTTTTATTAGAATTATTAATGATAGCCCACTCGTGCTGCTCAGGAATTGGTTCTGTGCCTTATAAGGATGTGGTTAATTTCTTTGCTTTTTACTGTCCGAGTTTGCTTTTTTTCCCCATGAGTCAGCGCTGGGCTCTGTGAAGCCTCTACCCATAGTATGTGCCCACAGCAAGAGGGGCTGCCCCTCCCCAAAAGGACTCTTTTCTCTGGAGCAGTGGGGTTGTTTTCTTGAAGGCTGAAGAATCCAAGAGAACTTCAGTGAACAGCACCAGGCTGTGAATTAATCAGTTTCAGAATTTCAGCTGGTTGTGATTACACGTTTCTGTTACAAAAATACTTTAAATGAAGGTAGAAAGTACAATTTATTTAATTTTACTCAGATGAGTATTCTTTTCCATTGAAATTTTGTTTTGAATCAAATAGTCATTTATTTGGCTACAAGCACCACATTTTTATTTATTTTCTCATTTCTGGCAGCAAATATGTAAAACTAGCCTTCAGAACCCAGGGCCATTGCTTGACAGCTCAGATGACCTGGGAAGGGGTAGAGATCTCTAAGAGCATGGAGGGGCTTTTCCTTTTTCTTTTTTGGGGGATTGGTGGGGACATGACAGATGTTGTTTAAAGGTACAAACTTGTAACAAGTAGTAAAAACCCCTAGAGATCTAATGCCCAGCATAGTGAAAATAGGCAACAATATTGTATTATAATCGTCAAACTTGCTGAGACTAGACTTAATTATTCCCACCACCAAAAAGAAATGATATTATGTATTGTGATAGGAGTGCTAATTATTGCTACAATGACAATCAGATGCCAATATATTAATGTGTCAAATGAACATGTTGTGTACCTTAAATTTACACAATGGTACATGTCAAACATATTTCAATTAAAAAATATTTTTTAAATGTAGATTTGAATAGTGGATAGTGGTTCTACATAGATCAGTAGGAGGGAGGAAGGGAAGGGGCAGGTGGAGAGAGAGAGAGAAAGAGGGAGAGAGAGAGGCTAAACCAAACAGGTAACACTTTTTCCCATTTTTGAAAACTAACATGTGTAGTAAGAAAAAAGTGATCTAATGTTGCTTTTCTTCATAGACTGCCTGCTCCAAGAACTGCATTTAAATGCTCAAAACAGTGCCCTGCATACAGTGGGAACTAGGTGGAAATAGAGTGCCCGCGAGACACGCATTCCTGTATCCGGTATCTGTTTTCTCAGTTCTGCATTTTGTCCTCTTTAACAGGTTCTGGTTTCTTCATGCATTTCAACAGGAGCTCTGTAAATGAGGGGGCCACAGCAATGCTGGGAAGTAGAATACTATACCCTAAACGAGGATTTCAGTGCTTGCAATTTTTTTTATATAACAGTGGAAGTGAATATGACCAACTGAACATCTATGTCAGGGAATATTCTGCAGCCAGTGTGAACAGGACTCTGACCCTTGTGGAAGAAATAAAAGGTACACTATCACCATTCTTATTCTTGGGTTCAGAGTGAGTCAGTCTTAACCCTTTACTTAATGCAAAACCACTTACAACAGGGTAGGGGCTATGGACTTAGTACTTTTTTTTTGGACTTAGTACTTTTCAATGTAGAACTTGATCCTACTTGTTTTATGCAGTGGTTGGGAAGCTAAAATGAGAGTCCTTTCTGTGCTACAGAATATGTGACACTTAAGAAACTGTAGATCAGTCTCTGGCGCTGGGGAAGCCGTTCTTGGCAACTAATAAAAATATAATGGAAACTAGCTTAGGCAAAATGTGAAGAGTTACTGGCTCAACATAACTATATTGTAGAATGGAGAAGAGAGGAGCTGACCTCAGGCAGGATGGGACCTGTCCCTGAACATGGTTGGGGACCTTTCCTGTTATCTCAGATGGGCTTTGTCTGTAAAACTGGTGCTTTGGCCGTTTCACTTCCCAGCTTACATTTTACCAAATGTACCATCAGACTAGAGAAGGGTCTCTTCCTCTAATTTCTAGCCTAGAAAAATAAATTCCAGCAAAGGATTCTAATTGTTATGACTTGAGTTAAATGCATCTTCTAGAGCAATTCTGAGTGGAGAGAGGGCAACACTGATTAGGCGGCCACCCTTCCTTCTAATCATGTGTCCGGGAGGTGGGTCACATTGACCACATATTAAAGCAGATGGTTCAGAAGGTCCGCTGAGGAAGGGAAGGGCTGTGGCCTGGCGGCTGTATTACTGTCTGCTCCACACAGTGACCTCTTGGTTTGAATGAATTGACTAAAACCTATTATAAAACTGATCCACATTATGTCATATGTCATGCCATTTTCCCCCTGTTTAACAGTGAAAAGCAATCTGAAACATAGATGTTTTCCTATATGTATATGTATATACATATACATATATACACACATTATACATGTACATTTTATGTATCTAATGCATATATAAAAGATTATAAATAAGATTATTACACACATGTTTGATTATACATATATAATCCCTTGCATTAGCAATCTGTGGGTGTTATTATTGACAGATAATAGCACAAAATGTACTTAAGAAACCTGCTTAGGAGTCCAGAATTTAAACTGAAAGTACTGGTAAAAATGAAGTGGAGGCTCTCATGAAAGGTTTTTGTTCAATCTGGGGTCCTTCCACGGAGAATAGCATTTTCTGTAATTTGGATCTTTCTAACTTACTTTCAAGCAACATGTTTCTCATTAAGTGCCAATATATTTAAGTTTGAAGGCATTGAGTTAACTACTAGTTTGACATGAATTCCTGAGCTATTCTCTACCTGGGAGGCTTCTGAAAACTTTTAAATGGACTGCTTCTTATTTGGGTATGTGACATCAGAAAATAAGACAAGATGTCATACAATGTGCTGCTAGCTAGGGGTAGGAGTAATAGTGGAGGGGACGTGTAGTCTGGGAAGAAAGGAGATGGTACCAAATATCAGATATGTAACATCGAGTCAGTTGCAAGATGTGGGCTTTCTAGGGTTTGGTGAATTCATACTTAATACTGCCAAAGAGTTGACTAAAAATTTTGCATGTGAAGGAAGTATTCCAATCAAAGTATAAATAGATTAAAGGAGGCTTCGGATGAGTATCACAGGAATCTGGGGTACAAGTGTAGAGTATTGGGCTTGCTTGTCTGTTTAACTAACTGAATGGGAGGTAACTTGTAAGTTGGGCATGGAGTTCTCATGAGTTAGATGCTATCGTTTGCTCACCTGTCTCTGGGAAAGGGTGCTCTATCTAAGAATCAGCTAGATAAGCATCCAGATATTCCAGAGAGCTGCGCCATCCCCACAGAAATGCCTTGAAGTAACTGGGCCTGAGCTGGAGGCGTAAGAAAGCCATACCTCATACCCGCAGGAAGCAGTAGGTCTAGAAAGACCCTTTGTCCATGAAGGCTAGAACTCTAATGTCGATTTGCACGTGATTCATAGTCCTTTGTCCTCTTTGGAATAATAATGTCTCTTTTGCAGATGTACCCATCGGGAGCTGGCAGCTTTACCACGTAACACTGAAAGTGACCAACAAATTTAGAGTGGTATTTGGAGGCGTCAGAGGCGCTGGTGCCTCACGGGGTGGCCTGTCTATTGATGACATCAATCTTTCAGAAACGCAGTGCCCTCATCATGTCTGGCATATAAGGAATTTCACACAGCTCATTGGCAGCCCCAGTGGATCTGTCTACAGTCCTTCATTTTATTCTTCTAAAGGCTATGCCTTTCAGATTCGCTTGAATCTAAGTAGTTTGCCTAATGTAGGAATGTATTTCCACTTGATCTCTGGAGCCAATGATGATCAATTAGAGTGGCCATGTCCTTGGCAACAAGTCACGATGACCATCTTGGATCAAAATCCTGACATTCGGCAGCGTATGTCCAACAAGCGGAGTATAACTACAGACCCATTTATGACCACCGGTTTGTGACTCATCTTTTTTATTGGTAATACACAATCACTGCTCTAGGAGGGATGGATGATTTGGGAAGGAGAGACTGCATAGCCAGGTAGCTAGGGAATTTTGAGCCCCAAATCTAAGGATCAGAAGATATTTAGGGGAAGGGCTTCAGCAGCTGTGGACAGAGTCTCCCAGGCAGGAGACTGTCAGAAATGTCAGCAAAGATGCCAACAAATTGAGAAGATATTAGCTATATTTTTGGAAACTGATGACAATACCTGAATTCCCAGGGTTGTACGAGGAGTGTTTTAGTTTTAGAATCCAACGCACCTGGATTCAATCCAAGGTTTGCTTCTCATTAGCTATGTAACCTCGAGCAGATAATCTCTTGAAACACCAGTGTCCTCAGAAGTAAAACTGGGACAGTAATAAAAACCCCACACATTTGTTAAAAATATCTCTACAGATCAAGTAGGGGAGTTTGTGGAAGGGCCTGGTATGGAGAGTCTCTCAGATGTTGAGTTCTCCTAACCCATGCTGTCCTGATCTTGCCTCTGAATTGTCAAAAACAGTTCAGCTTTTGTAATGGGGGTGGTTTTTGATCAGAACGAAGATGTCGAGTAGGTGCTCCGTAGTGTTGGGAAGGGTATGGGAATGGATTGCAACTTCTTATTAAAGAATTCTGGAGGACTTGCCAATGGTGACACCATCCCCCCTCTTTCTAGTCTGAAAGAGAAGCAGCACCCAGAAAGCAATGATCACATTTCTAATTGTAATAATCCTTTGCCCTCTGGGAACATAATAAAGTGAAAAATGGAATTGTGGCAAGGTGCATATTATTGCCAAATCTGAATTCTGTATATGAAAAGAAAGGACCTGAGTGACTTGGGGGAAAAAATATATATATATAATCTGATAGGAAAAAAATAGTATTCACAAAGAGGTGTGGGGATTTGATGTTCAGAATTTCTTTACCTTTTTCCAAAACATTTCTCCCTGAATGATATTGAAAATGGCTCAAGGTTGGGTGGGTCACCACCTTTTCCCAGAAGCAGTGCTTCTCACTGTCTTCTACTCCTGAAGGACTTTACTCTGTTCGGTGAATAATTCAGTTACTGAGGTGAATTGTTCAGTGCTAATATTAAAAACTCTCTCAGTAACACATTGATTTAACTCAGCTAAAAGGACTACCTGTAACTCAGAAGGCCACTAAAGAATGATTCTAATGGGCAACGGAGTTTCTACACTGCTCGTTCAGTAGAAGTGTGACACCCCCATGTAGGAAGCTTTTGATACCTCTCCACTCATATTCCAGAATGTGCCCCTCTCTGCCATGTCGTCTCATTTCTTTAGGACAGTCTAAATGAACAAACTCCAGTGACTTGGCAGGGCACACATTACAGGTCAATAGCATCACTGAATTATTTTGAGCTCTGTCCTAATTGTGCTTCACGTTGCCTGTGCTTTCCTACACCAAAAGCTATGAGGATGCTAAACACAACCCATTAACATAAATTGCTTTTTCAGGTAATGGAGACTATTTTTGGGACAGGCCTTCCAAAGTGGGAGTACAAGATTTTTTCCCTAATGGAACTCAGTTTCAAAGAGGTAGGGGCTATGGATACAGTGTCTTTATGACCCATGAGAGGCTGAAAAGCAGAGATTTTATGAAAGGAGATGCTGTTTATATCCTCCTGACAGTGGAAGGTATGTCAGTAAAAGTAGTTTTATCTATGCTGCTTTTTTTTTGTGGGCGTTGATTGTTTACTGTGTTTTTCTGGATTCCGTGTTTAGATATATTAGAGACGTGGGAGGGAATGGACATGAGTGAGATTTTTTTTAGTATGAATCATTAACAATATGAAAATAATTTAAATGAAAACAGGGACAGTTCCAGGATAAAGAACTTAATTAACACTGCCTGGAGCAATAGTGGAAAGCTTTAGTCCAGAACACTTCTTTAGAAATAAGCTGAAGTATAGCCATTATACCCTAGAACTTAACTCTAGGATTCCAGAAGTAAAAATATCCCAGAAACACATAAAATTAGAGTGGAAATGATCTGGCTTTATTGTATCTTTCAGATATGTATACATACATATATAGAGATGTGTGCACACACACATATATCTCGTCAGTAATAGCATTAATCTATTGTCTTCTAAAATTTCTCAGCCATGGCAGCCAATAATTACATTTCCCAGGAATACTGTTGGTTTCCATGCCAAGGCCCAGGCGAGCATGTGTTCAGTTGTAGTCCCGCAGTCTGGTTCAGCTTCCCTTTGTGTCTAGATTTCAGCCTGCCTGTTTATTTTTTCACTGCCTATAAATGTTACTGAATGGTGCTTCAAGAGTACCTGAATTTCTCACAAACCTGAAGCCTGAACATTTTATTTTGAAACTTAAAGATCAAATGCTTGTTAAACCCCAAACTGATTTCCCTCCATGCTCTCCTCTCACCCTCCTTAGACATATCCCACCTTAATACTACACAAAATGAGCCAATCCCGACCTTGGGCGTCAATGACCTTTGCACAAACTTTAAATGTGAGAATGATGGCGTTTGCATTCTCCATAATGGCAAAGCTGAGTGCAGGTAAGGATACAATCTACCCATTCTTTTGTTACATATTTTTTCATTCCCACAATGTAGGATTCATATGATATTTCATATGAATGAAATCAGTTGATTCTCATCTCAAAACCGTTCATAAGATATTTATCTTTTGCGCTCCATTTGGGACTTTGTGTTGCCAGCAGAACGACAGAATTATTTGTGCAAAGGTAGCACGTTATTCTAATTGCCTGAAACAGTCCTCATGAGTTACATATCTTATTAGGTCCTCACAATGGTCTGGTGTCGTTACTGTGACTGTCCTCGTTTCCTAGATGGAGATACCTAAATTCTAAGAAGAGCTTGGCCACGGTCATAGCTGGGATGTGGAGGGACTGGGACACCGAGAACTAAATTTTCTCCAGTTCCTATGCTACCTTCCTTTCCCAGCTGGGAGCTGCTGTGTTAAGTTCCAGATTAGGAGTAATTCCATTGTTCCTTTCCTTTGGCCCTGCCTGTGCTAGTCTAACCAACCCTTCTAGTCCAGAATGGGTGACAAATAGTTCCATCTGCCAATGACCTGAGTGTTGACTCACACCTTCGATGGTGAAGATTTTCAGATTAAAATATCAACTCATAACTCTGAGTCACGTTCCGAACATGTAGGTGTCCGTCAGGGGAAGACTGGTGGTACATGGGAGAAAGGTGTGAAAAGAGAGGCTCAACTCGAGACACCATTGTGATTGCCGTGTCTTCCACTGTTGCTGTGTTTGCTGTGATGCTGGTCATCACCCTTGTCAGTGTCTACTGTACCAGGAAAAAGTATCATCCAGAGACAAGTTCAAAGACAGCAAATATGACTCTGGAAAATGTAAGTTGACTCTCATATTTGGTTATTCAAAACCTATTGATGGAATTATATAAAGACAAATTAGGACTTTTTATATATCCTAAAAAAAAATAATTTCTCTACTCCCTCTGCTGGGGACAACAGCTTTGAGACTATGGGTTCTTGTTATGTTCACTATAAAGCAACGGGTCTTAAATTGGGATCCATGGAGGGTTTTACGGGGGATTTTATTATCCTTCTGGAACTGTACCCAGAATTTTGTGTGGTTGTGCAGTTTTCTGGGGTGGGAGTCTGTGACCCTCCTGAAAGGCAAACTGATTTTGCCTACACATTTCAACCTTCCTGGCTAAGGGGAGAGGTGACCTGTAAGTGTCATCATTCTAAAGGTTGAGCTCAGGCTTGTAGGAAGGGAGTGCTAGGCACATTTGGGGCTTTTGCATTAAAGAAGTTTCCAAATGATTCTGGCTTCATGTGTGGTAACTAACTGTAAGGCAAGATTTTCAAGGAGAAGTTTTAAAGTCTTGCCTCAGAAGGTCTCTAGAATGGCAATACACTCTTGAAATTACCCTGGGGACTATTTGAGATGGATATTTGCACACAGGACGTTCACTGTGCGTGCTCTTGGGAACACCAGTGATGGAGTGAGGGAAGGTGGACCAGGCAGAGGGCAAGGTTGGATTGTGCTGTGGTTGCAGCTGAGGCCTCAGCATCCTCTGCAGGGAGCTCTGGAGCTGGGGTGGCCCTTAGAGTACCCTGAATTGAGGCAAGGGGGCCAGGCCATTGTACTCCCCACATCAACAGCCATTGGATTGGGGCTGTCCCTGGGGAGGGAGCAGAAAATTAAGCAAGGCAGCACCCTTTGGGGTAGGGCATGTCCTGCAGGAAAGCTTTCATTTGGAAGGGCAGGACTAACAGAGAACCCCAGCACCCACTACATACCCCAGTCATAGAGAGCACAGTTTCATATGCAGATTCCTATTCTCACTCACAAAAGAGCACTTCTAATGGAATAAAATCTGAACATCATTGAAAAGTGAAACTTAAAAATTCTTCCAGTTCTATTTCATTCAAAACAGGGTCTCTGAAAATTACTAGCAAAACTGAAGACAAAACACGCCCAATTAACACATCTCTGAAACCGAAAATACTGCAATTACCTTAAGCGTGAGGATATTTTCTTTAAAAAAATGATTATTCAAGACATGCTGTATTTAATTAAATTAATTAATTAATTAATTTTTTTGCGGTACGCGGGCCTCTCACTGTTGTGGCCTCTCCCGTTGCGGAGCACAAGCTCCGGACGCGCAGGCTCAGCGGCCATGGCTCACGGGCCTAGCCGCTCCGCAGCATGTGGGATCTTCCCGGACTGGGACACGAACCCGTGTCCCCTGCATTGGCAGGCGGACTCTCAACCACTGCGCCACCAGGGAAGCCTGACATGCTGTATTTTAAATTTTCGATTTCTTTTAGTAGACAAACTTATTTGTTTAAAGACACTTGTTTGTTAAAGACAATACATTTGTGAAGTTATTCAAAAGATGAACAATGGTAATGAACAGAAAGCAAATAGTTTTATTCTCATACACTGCTGTCATGTTTCCTCAACCTCAGGAAGATGTTTAAAGCTGGTCATAGGCAGTGGATCAATTACTTCACAAGCTTATTAGAAAACTACTTAAAATATATATAGGTTTGGGCTTCCCTGGTGGCGCAGTGGTTGAGAGTCCGCCTGCCGATGCAGGGAACACGGGTTCGTGCCCCGGTCCGCGAGGATCCCACATGCCGCGGAGCGGCTGGGCCCGTGAGCCATGGCCGCTGAGCCTGCACGTCCGGAGCCTGTGCTCCACAGCGGGAGAGGCCACAGCAGTGAGAGGCCCGCGTACCGCAAAAAAAAAAAAAAAAAAAAAAAAAAAAAAATATATATATATATATATATATATATTTTGTTGTTGTTGTTGTTGTTGTTTGTTTTTTAAAACAGGTATTTCTAGCTTACTCTATGGCTCAAAATAAAAGGGACAGATCACTCAATGACCCAGTAGGTCAACCTGGTGGAAGCTGTGCCCACCAGCATGATCCTCTGGGCTAGTAGCGATGTACTCAGGGGCTGGAGTAGGAATGGTGGGGGAGTGGTTAGGGAGGAGAGGACCAGTTAGCTGGTGGATGGGACTGCCAGGATATTCCTCTGGAAACTGGTAGATGTAAGTGCTATTATAAAGGCCGATTTGTCGACCTAAAATTGGAATTAAAGAAAATGATAAAACAAAGAGAAGAGAAAGAAGGAAGTTAATTCAATCAAGGAAAGAACTATTAGAGTATCAGGGACATGGTAGGGCCATTAAGTGGAAACACACACACACAGCCACCATATTATAAAAACAGAACTGTTTTGCCTCTGGGTCATTTAAACATGCCCAAGAGCAAGGAGTCAACTTACATTTTCCTTAGTCTAGGCATTTCTACAGTAAATTTACTGATAGCAGAAACTCCAGCTCTAGTTTAAATCTTAAATCAGAATGACCTTTTTCCTGAGACTGAAGTGTGTGCTCACCCTGATGTTTTAGCGTCTGAATAAAGTGGGATAGGCCAGAGCATGTTCCTGGAGACGAGCCTGGGGTCCCTTTGCCAGTTGGGAGGGATGCCAGGAGACTGCTCATGGTACTTCATTTAAACATTAGACTGTTTCATTGGATTCATTTCAATGAGAGTTTTTAAATTTAGAAATTAAGTGATCGATTGTTCTTCCCTCTTTTAGCAACATGCACTTTGAAGATTAACTCAGCAATACAGCCAACAAATGAAATGAAAAATTCTTCATGATGGTTTCACCTACAATGTATTATAACCACTTCACCTGCTACAGACGGATCTTCTCTGTACATAGCTGGATATACTACAAATCATTATTTTGGTAAAGGTCTAATTGGTGAAATGTTGCTTGTGTTTTTGTTTTTAAAGGAGGGGAGTAAGAAAATAAAAAATAAAAATAGATAAAGGTGGAGAAGAAATTCAGGCTGTTCTGGAAGCATAATATTGTCTATAAGACGGAGAGCAAGAACTGGGGGTAGCTTTCTAAATGACTGCCTTCTCTTTGAGGGCCAAGTGTGTTGGCCTCACAGGTGATTCCCTAGAAACCCACTGGAAACACCCTATGGGAATGATCTTCCATGTGGAATCTCAGCATTTCCATGCTGTCCTGTCCCGATGTAGGGAGGGACAGAGGGCAGCTCCTTTCTCCCTGGGGACATGTGCCCCCCACAGCTCTAAAACTGGCCACTCTCTTGTTTCCTTTATTATTATTATTATTACTGACCATGTTTACAGCTTGTGGGATTTTAGTTTCCCGACCAGGAATCAAAACCAGGACCTCAGCAGTGAGAGCGCAGAGTCCTAACCACTGAACCACCAGGGAATTCCCTTTCTTGTTTTCTGACTTAAGCCCCACAGTATGTGAGTCTGGTTTAGAATCTGTTTGAACATACAACTACAATCAATAAGAACACTTTAAACTCCTAGAACAGTTCTCAGAGTTTTGGGTTTCAGGAGCCTTTATACTTTTAGAAATTATTGAGGGCCCCAAAGAGCTTTTGCATATGAATATTCCATTTATCAGTTCTTACCATACTAGACATTCAAATGAGGAAAATTGAAAACTATATCTTTGTTAATCCTTGAAAAATAACAAGCCCATACGTGTTAACATAAATTCTATTTTCTTGAAAAATAACTGTATTTTCCAAAATAAAAGAAAATTTAGCAAAACGAGTGTGTGTTGTGTTACATTTTTTGCAAATCTCTAATATCTGGCTTAATAGAAAACAGCTGAATTCTTACATAAGTGTCTGCATTCAGTCTGTTGCAATATATTATTTTTGTAGAAGAATATAAAGAAGATCTAAACTTACACAGATATGTAGTTGGAAAAAGGAGGCATATTTGAATAGCTTTCCAAGTCATTACGGATATTCGTTTTGAATATCCTTTGTTAAAAGTGGACAAATGGTAATTTCTTAAATGTTAGATACAATTGGAATCTGAAAACATATCAGTGAATTTTGGTACTCCATCCAGTAAATCTATTGGTCTATCTCATATTTTGAATGGATTTTCATCTATGCATGATTTTGTCATATCGTGCATTGATTATTTAGAAAATATTGGTTCACTGACTTATGTAGCTCTTACAACTTTTGGTACATTTCATCACACAGTATCAAAACATAACATTAATGTCACCACTCATCTCATTAAAAAAGTCTTTTAAGTCTTGGAAGTTAATGCTCATGGTGTCAGAAACAAATTTTCCAAAATGCTAATTTTTGCTTGAAAGCTTAAAGTTTATCATCGGCAATAAGTACTGTCCTCCTTGTATGACAGGTACATGACTTCATTGAACTTTTAAAATTCAAGTTTTATTTTGAGATCATTGTAGATTTACATGCAGTTGTTAGAAATAATACAGAGATCCCTGTGTACCCTTCACTTAGTTTCCCTCTACGGTGACAACTTGCAAAACTTTAGTGCAGTATCACAACCAGGATGTTGATATTGATACAAACTACAGAACAGTTTCATTACCACAAAAATCCATCAAATTGCCTTCATATAACCAAGTCCCTTTCTGTCTCGTTCCCACCTCCTGTTTAAACCATGGCAATCTGGGACTTCCCTGGCTGTCCAGTGGTTAAGACACCAGGCTTCCACTGCAGGGGGCACAGGTTGGATCCCTGGTTGGGGAACTAAGATCCTGCATGCCAAGCGAGTGGGGCGGGGGGGAAAAACAAAAAACCCTTGGCAATCATTAATCTGTTCTCTATTTTTATAGTTTTGTCATTTAAAAATGTTATATTAACGGAACCATGCAGTATAGAAATTTTCGGGATTGATTTTTTTTTTTTAACTCGGCATAATTCTCTGTAATTCATCCAGGTTGTTGTGTGTACAATAATTTGTTCCTTTCTGACAGCTGAATAGAATTTCATGCCATGGATGCACCACAGTTTGTTTAATCATCCACTTGTTGCAGGACATTTGGGTTGTTTCCAGATTTTGGTTATTGCAAATAAAGCTGCTCTAAATATTCATGTACTGGTTTTCATATAGATATAACTCTGCATTTTTCTGGGATACATGCCCAGGAGAGCATTGCTGGGTCATATGGTAGTTGCATGTTTAGTTTTTTAAGAAACTGCTACTGATTTGCATTGTGCCTATACCATTTTACATTCCCACCAGCAGTGGTGATGCAGTTTCTCTGATCCTTACCAGCTTGGGTGTTATCACTTTTTTTTTCCTGATAGATTCCATTATTTAGAGTAGTTTTAGAGTCACAGCAAAACTGAGCAGAACTTAGAGAGATATCCCCTATACCCCTTGTGCCCACATACACACAAGCTTCTCCCACCATCAATATCCCCACCAGATAAATTTGTTATAATTGATGAATCTACATTGATACGTTATTACCACTGAAAGTCCATAGTTTACATTAGGATTCACTCTTGGTGTTCTACATTCTGTGGGTTTTGACAGGTGAATAATGACATGTATCCACTACAACAGTGTCCTGTAGAATAGTTTCACTGCCCTAAAAAATCCTCTGTGCTCTGCCTATTCACCCCTCTCCCTACCCACCCCTCCCCACAACCACTAATCTCTGTACTGTCTCCATGGTTTTGCCTTTTCCAGAACATCATTTAGTTGGAATCATATAGTAAGTCACCTTTTCAGATTGGCTTCTTTCACTTGTCACTATTTTTTTTTTTTTTTTTTTGGCCGCGCTGCATGGCTTGTGGGATCTTAGATTTTAGTTCCCTGACCAGGGATTGAACCCGGGCCTCAGCAGTGAAAGCACCGAGTCCTAACCACTGGACCGCCAGGCAAGTCCCTTGTCACTATTTTTTATTTTAGCCATTCTGATTAAGTGTGTAGTGATATCTCATTGTGGTTTTAGTCTGCACTTCCCTAGTGATGCATGATACTGAACATCTTTTCATGTACTTATTTGCCATCTCTATATCATCTTCCGTGGACTATCTCTTTACATCTTTTACTCATGCTCTAAATGGATTTTTTGCTCTTATACCATTGCGTTTTGAGACTTTTAAATATATTCTAAATCTGTCCCTTTGTTGAATGTACGGTTTGGAAACATATTTTGCCACTCTGCAGCGTGTCTTTTCATTCTCCTAAAAGGATATTTTGCAGAGCAAAAGCTTTTAATTTTGATAAAGTCCAATTTATCAGTTTTTCCTTTTAGTGGATTGTGTTTTTGGTATACCCAAGTCTCAGAACTCTTTGTCTAGCCCTAGATCCTGAATATTTTCTCCTGTTTAAAAAGATGTTTTATATATTTTTTGTTTTATATTTAACGCAGTGATACATTTTGAGTTAATTTTTATAAAAGGTTTGAGGTTTAGGTTGAGTTAATTTTTTGGCTGTGGATGTTCGATTGCTCTAGGCATTGTTTGTTGAAAAGGCTACAGTTCCTCTATTGAATTGTATTACATTTTATATATATATATAATTATAAATAATTTATATATAATGTAACAATTTTTAACTTATAATTATATATCTAATGTAATACCTAGAGAGCCACTATAAAAGCTGTGCAAAGGGACACTAAAAATCATATATAACGTATTAAACTATATATAGGTTATATATTACATTATATATGTATATAAAATCATAGTCTTCATTCAATTTTGAAAAAATATCTGCCAGATAACTAAGTCTGAATGACCATTATTTATCCTTTAAGTGTTTTTTTAAAGTAAAAATGGTATTCTTTGAAAAAAGTTGCTAATTCATCTAACTCAAAAATCTTACAGGCGCTTTTCCTTAAGATAATCATTGTACTTCATCATGCGGCAGAAGTGCTTTATTAGTACGTTCCATTGGATCACGCAGAATATAAAAAAGATGTATGCTCAAGGTTTGAGATTTTGTACAGTTAATAACGGTTACTGCTTCATTAAGGATATTCTTAAGTAAAATTGGCTTTAAAATTATTTACTCATTTATTTATTTACTGCAAGTGTGTAACAGTGAAGATTACAATGACTATTAGTTCAGTTTGGCACCACTGCCTTGATTTGGGCTAAGATACCAGCAGTTCTATCCATCATTACTTTTTATTTTCCAATTTTTTTATTGTGTTAAAAATTTTTAAACTATAAAATTCACCATTTTAACCATTTTGAAGTGGCATTTAGTACATCACAATGTTATATAATCATCAGCACTATCCAGCGCTAGATTATTTTCATCACCCTAAAGAACATTCTGTATCCATTAAGCAGTTACTCCCCTTCCTCCTTGCCCCGCCTTGAAGCCCCTGGCAACCACTAATTTGCTTTCTGTCTTTATGGATTCGCCTATTCTGGACATTTTGTGTAACTAGAATCACATAATATGTAACATTTTATGTCTGGCTTCTTTCATTTAGCATAAGATTTTCAAGGTTCATCTACATTGTATCATACATCAGTACATCATTCCTTTTCACAGATGAATAATATTCCATTGTATGAATATACCACTAATCAAAGGAAGTTGTAGGAAGTCACTTTAGCGACAAAAGAGAAATTGTTGCCCACACGCTCTTGGTTAAGAGTGTACACTCTGAAGCCAGACTGCTTAGATTCAAATCTCACAACACGGGGCTTCCCTGGTGATGCAGTGGTTAGGAAGCCGCCTGCCAATGCAGGGGACACAGGTTCGAGCCCTGGTCGGGGAAGGATCGCACATGCCGCGGAGCAACTAAGGTTGTGTGCCACAACTACTGAGCCTGCGCTCTAGAGCCTGAGAGCCACAACTACTGAGCCCGTGCACCTAGAGCCCGTGCTCTGCAACAAGAGAAGCCACCACGATGAGAAGCCCACGCACCGCAATGAAGAATAGCCCCCGCTCGCTGCAACTAGAGAAAGCCGGCGCGCAGCAACGAAGACCCAATGCAGCCAAAAATAAATAAATTAATTTTAAAAAAAGCTATAAAAAGAAAAAAATCTCACTACACATTTGCTGTGTGACCTGGGACAGTTATTTAATCTTTCTATGCCTTAATTTCCTCATCTCTATCCTGAGTAGTAATATTATTTAGCTCATAATGTTGTTGCGAGGATAAACTACATAATATATGTAAAGTGCTTAGAACAGCGCCTGGCACATCACAACCACTATGTAGGTAAGAACTACTATTGTTAGAAGAGGAAATACAAAGGGATGATGAAAGGGAGGGTAAGAAAACAGGAGGGAGAATCTTGGATGATAATGGATTATTCTCAGTGATTTTTTTTTTTTAGTTAAAAGCAGTTTTTTAAAATAATTGTATATGTGCCTCTCCTCACAACACATGTTCATGGCAGTTTACGATTAAAACCCTGGATAAGAGAATTCGGTCCCTCAAAAGTTGATATCATCATTGTTTTTTTTCTATGCAGTGCCATGACCATTTGTGCTGCAAATGTTATTTGTCTCCCATTGTTTGGTTCTTGGATGATTAACACTACCAAGTTATGGACAAGCTGTTACTATTCCATAATCAGGAATTCCCTACTTGAGAATGAGATAAATTTTTGAGAAGTTTGTATTTTCAATTCTAGGAGCAATAGATGAAAACCTCTCCGATTTCTTATATATGAATATAGTCATATTACTCATATGTAGTATATGAAGATATCATGAGGACAAGGGAGTGAGTAGGTATGTATACACTTTAGCAAAATGCCATTTATTAATATCATGTAGCCATATTGGGTCCAAATTTGAGTTACCTGTTAGACTCAGGCTTTAAGCTTTTTAATAGTATATGGATTTTTATTTTTACAGTGGTTTCCAAAGGTTATAACTGGAGCATATAACAGTTTACATAAATGTTTCCTCTTTTTCAATTATACAAAAACTCCCATCCCACACCCAGTTTTCTTTAAAGTAAGAGGGGAAATGGAGCCATCTCAGTCTGCTGTGATCCAGTACCTGCCATGATTCTCACACCAGGATATTTTTCTTTAACTTTTTCCATCATCCCTGTATCCTGTGATTATTTAAGATACATGGTCTGAGGTATTAAATAACTAACCACTTCTCCAGTGGGGGGAGTATAAGATTTTTCATCATTGTTTCAAGGCAGGGAGTAGGGGGACTTCCCTGGCAGTCCAGTGGTTAAGACTCCATGCTTCCACTGCAGGGGGCACAGGTTTGATCCCTGGTGGAGGAACTAAGATCCCACATGCCACCAGGCGCAGCCAAAAAAAAAAAAAAGCAGAGAGTAGGTCCCTTTAATGGAATGTTACAATCCTATAAAATGAGGGAATTGGATTTGATCATCTAAAGACCTTTTCCCGTGGAAGCATCATTTTGTGGTTCCATGCCCACCATTCAGCACGGTTGTCAAGTCAGACTTGTGAAGCCTTTGACTGCAAGTTTGTGATGCCATTTGTTTCTACCAGTTTTGACTGGCAAGGGGTGATGGGTATTTCTGGAAATCAGCTAAAGTGGCACTGCCCTATGGTTAGAGCATAATCACAGTTTTCAATTCTTGTGGGCCACTAGCTTTAAAATTATGAGATCCTTAAAGAATTTTAAATTTAAGATGTTTCACATTATTTTAATTTTGCACAGAGAGAGAGAGACAGACTTTTTTTTTTTTCTTCAGCTATGCAGCACGGCATGTGGGATCTTAGTTTCCCGACCAGGGATGGAACCCACGCCCCCTGCCTTGAAGCACGGAGTCTGAACCGCTGGACCACCAGGGAAGTGCCGAGAGATTCTTTATTACGACATTTAATACTGTGCTATTTCAAATTAAGAATTTCACATTTTGCATAGAATTTAATTACACCTTATTCCATGGGCAAAATCATGCCCATGTTGTTAAACACTCACATTTGCTCTTTCATTCACTCTTTTTTTTTTTTTCATTCACTCTTTTGGGCCTTTTTGTACCTGGGGATTTTGATGAGTTAATCAGTTCTTTTAAATAACGTGGGAGAGAGTGAACATCATTTAATCTTGGGGCTCAAAATGACATTAAAATCCCTCTATTTCTTTGGACACCGCTGCTTAGGGCCTGGAAAGAATGGTTCCAATCAGATTATCTTTATTTATTAAAATTTTTTTTTTTAGTCTTTAAAGCCCACATATCTGTATATAAATATTTATTTTGTTTTTTTCTACTGTCCTATTATTTGTTTTAGAACATTCCTATTAAATGTTTCCACCCAACACACACTTACATACACACACATATACACGTGTCAAGCTTGTGCTCATTGAAACTTCGTTCCCATCAGGGTTCTAGAGCCCTCTGCGTCACATACCAGTTAGAAACTGAGATCTTTAAAAGTAAGACTCCAGCCTTGACCCCTGAAAGGCTATATTGAGGACAAGAAATTTCTGTCAAAATTATAAACTTATATCAAATGTTCTCCTTTGGCATGATGAGCTTGTGGCATTGCTTTCTTCTAGGAAATCTCTCTTTCTTAAAAAAATTATTAAAAATTAAAAAAAAATTATTTAAATAAAAGTTTATTGAGTTTATCTTTAATATCATATTTAAATAAGAACATGGACTGCAGAAGGTACAAACAAGTATACTTCAGCGTCTAGAATTTTACCATAAATCCAAAGTTCACCACTGAAGTCATGTCTGACTGCTAAAGCCATTAGACTAGAAGCCTTCTAGAACATTGACTCTAGTGCTCAGATGTAGTTTACATCAGAGACAAAGTGCTTGCCATCGTTAGAGTTACCGATTATAGGAAATTTTCATCAGAGCTCTCAGATGGCTGGGAAACGCTGTTATGGAAACAATCACTGGCCAGTTAAACGCCCATTTCAAACCAACCTAGCAGGTGGAAACAGGCCCCTGGAGGTGGACAGTTCATAAATCTCTTTTGGGATTTTGGAGATTAGCAAGATCAGAAGAAGAAGAGAACTAACCTTCTTCTTGGTCAGGAGAAGGGAACTAATATTTTCCGAGGGCCCCGTACTCAATTCTAGACTTTGTGAGGCATTTTATATATTTAATTCTCACAACAGTCCTTTGTGGTATTATCCTTATTTGGCAGGTGAAAAATACTGTGTTTAGAATTAGGTCAATCTGGCCTTCAATCTGTGCTTTTTCCAACTCTGCTATGTACGTGTGGTGCCGTAGGCAGGGTGTGCCACCTGTTGGACAACAGAAATTCAACGGAGTAAGTTTAAAGCTCAGATTGGCTTTATTAAACGATTCATGAATTGGACAGCATCCTATCTGGCAAATTGAAAGGAATTCCACCAAGCTGTAGAAAAGGGAAGGGTTTTAAAGGTGAAAGGGCCAGAAGAAGAAATTTATTAGCAAAGAATGCATTGTTTTAGGCAAGGTCACCTTCCTAAAGGGAACGGAAGGGGCAGATGACCTCACCAATGCTAACCAGGTGATTCCAGGTTGACTGGTTAAAGGTTACCTTTCTGCCGGGGTGGGGCGGGCAGGGGAGCGGAGGGGTTGAAACTGCAATTAAGTTAGGTATTAAGTCTTGGTTTGCTGATGCAAGGTTAGCACAAGTGACTCTATTTGGGGCCTGCTGTCTCTTTTTTTTTGCGGTATGCGGGCCTCTCACTGTTGTGGCCTCTCCCATTGCGGAGCACAGGCTCTGGACGCGCAGGCTCAGCGGCCATGGCTCACGGGCCCAGCCGCTCCGCGGCATGTGGGATCCTCCCGGACCGGGGCACGAACCCGTGTCCCCTGCATCGGCAGGCAGACTCTCAACCACTGCGCCACCAGGGAAGCCCCTGCTGTCTCTTTTTTAACACACTCCACTGAGGAGCCAGCCATACCTCAGGAGTGGGAGATGATACATCTGATCTGCCCTTTAAGTACTACCTATACAGAACATACGTTAACTAAGGAGAAAATTATCAAGCAAAGCCAAACTAAACCAAACCTCTACTTGTGGAACAAACAGAAAAGAAATTGTTCTGGTAAGTATGTGTGATAATGTGATTTCTAGTAAGAAATATATATTTGGTCTTCCTGTTCCTGCTGTAGTGCTCCTAAAAATCTTGGAATTTCCTAAGCGATGAGAACTGTAAAGGTGTCTTATGTTAGTGAGGTGACTTTCGGAACTCACCTAAGGATGGGGTCTAGTTGCCAGGGGAACTGACCAAGATTAAAGGGTTGGAAATTTCATCCCACCCCCTGATTTCCAGGGAAAGGTGGGACTGGAGGTGGAATCAATCACCAATGGCCAATGACTTAATCAGTTGTGCCTGTATAATGAAGCTTCCATTGAACCCCAAAAGGCTGTGGTTTGGACAACTGGGTTGGTGAACACATGGCAGGATGGGGAGAGTGGGCTGCTTAGGGAGCATGGAAGCTCCACTCCCTTCCCCCATACCTTGTCCTACACATCTCTTTCATCTAGCTATTCCTGAGTTATATCCTTTTATAATAAGACAGTAATCTGGTAAGAAAAATGTTTCTCTGAGTTCTGTGAGCTCCTCTAGCAAATTAATCCAACCCAAGGAGGGGGGTCATTGGATCAGAAGCGTGGGTGGCGACCTGGATTTGCAACTGACATCTAGGGTACCACTAAGTCCTTAATTTGTGGAGTCTGATGCTATTTCCGGGTAGATAGTGTCAGAACTGAGTTGAATTGTAGGACAGCCAGCTGGTGAAGGGGAATTCCTTGGTGGTGTGGGAAACGCCTGCCTCTCCTGCTCGCACGCCCACTCCTGACATCGGAATTGGGAGCAGAATCATCTGTATGGGAAAGTGAGGTAAAAATCTAACAGTGTGACTGAGACTGCAAAGGAGTTCCTCAGACTGAAGAGTTTGCTTTACCAAGGAATTTATTATTTGACCTGCTAATCCAAGGACTAAGCCTCAGACTTAAGGCTCTCCTCAGCTCTGCTTTTTTTTTTTTTTTAATAAATATTTACAATTGTTATATCTTCTCAAAGTACTTATAAATTTATTTATTTTTGGCTGTGTTGGGTCTTCGTTTCTGTGCAAGGGCTTTCTCCAGTTGCGGCGAGCGGGAGCCACTCTTCATCGCAGTGCGCGGGCCTCTCACTGTCACGGCCTCTCCCGTTGTGGAGCACAGGCTCCAGACGCGCAGGCTCAGCAGTTGTGGCTCACGGGCCCAGTTGCTCCGTGGCATGTGGGATCCTCCCAGACCAGGGCTCGAACCTGTGTTCCCCGCACTGGCAGGCAGACTCCCAACCACTGCGCCACCAGGGAAGCCCCTCAGCTCTGCTTTTAACTGCTCTTGGCCTCCTGAAGACGTGAGGCCTGGATTCTGCCATTCAGTAGGCCCTTCTGTTCCAGAGCTGATGGCTAGAAGAGGTTCCAAGAATATCCTGAGCTCCCTTCCCAGCTCCCTGTCTGTCCAGCCACACGTGGACCCCACAGAAACAGATCTTCCAGAGGCTTGGAAAAGTCATGCACGGGCAGGCGTAGGGGGAAGAGGGAAAAGGTTAGATATTTTTAATTTTGTAAGTGATTAAATTGTTTGCAGGTTCCCAATCACTACATTAGGACATCTAAACTGTAAGGAGAATTTTTTAAAAAGGAATCTTATTTGTACATCTTTCATATAACTACCTCAAGTGTATATAGCTCAGATAATGTGTTGAGTTAGCTATCTGGGTTTTTTTTTTTTAATAAATTTATTATATATTTATTTATTTTTGTCTGCATTGGGTCTTGGTTGCTGTGCCAGGCTTTCTCTGGTTGTGGTGAGCGGGGGCTACTCTTTGTTGCGGTGTGAGGGCTTCTCATTGCGGTGGCTTCTCTTGTTGCAGAGCACGGGCTCTAGGTGTGCAGGCTTCAGTAGTTGTGGCACACGGGCTCAGTAGTTGTGGCTCGAGGGATCTAGAGCACAGGCTCAGTAGTTGAGGTGCAAGGGCATAGTTGCTCCGTGGCATGTGGGATCTTCCAGGACCAGGACTCGAACCCACGTCCACTGAATTGGCAGGTGGATTCTTAACCATCGTGCCACCAGGGAAGTCCCAGTTTTGTTTTGTTTTGTTTTCCTTTTCCAAGTATTTTCAAATATTACATGTTTTTTGGGGTTGACTTGTGTTCTTACTCTAATGGTCACCATAAAAAGATTTAAGTTTTTGTCATCATTTTCTGATGATTGTATAACCAACAAAAACAAAGTCATCCCCAGGTCCTTAAGGACTACCTTTCTGAATGAGTAGCTTTAGATCAAAGGTGTCCCCTTTCTGGGGAATGACTCAGTCTTCATAAACCTTAATGAGAGTGATTTGGTACCCTCCAAAGCAGCTAGGATTATGCAACATTTCCTTTTAGATGGAGCCTTGGAAAACTATCACATGTAAGGAGCACGTGGGGTTGTCAGGTTGGTGTGATAATGCGCCAACTGATAAGGCACCTGCACTGTCATCAATGTACAACAAACCCTTGCTTCTCTGTAAACCTTAGCCAGACCCCTCATCCAACTCACACGGGTGTTCTCCGCTTCCATAGTTCGGCAGTATTTCATGAATTAATTTTCGTAGCCTGAAAGCTCCTAAGTTAATATTAAGATAACTATAAAAAAGGTAGTTAATATCAGAAAAGAACTGAATATACTTCTCTCCTTGGAAGCTCTAACAATCCCAAGAAACTTATCTATTTTCTATTCTTAATCCTCTTAATCTGCCTCCAATTTGTGTCTTCTTTTGGCTGCCGCTGCCTCTGGTTATAATTTCTTGGATCATTTATAGTAACAATATAAGAAGGAACAAGGAAGGAAGGGAAAGCTAAAGAATGATAGCCCTGAGTGACAGATGGGAATGTTTTCTCGAGATAAATCTATCAGAGTCCACTGACTAGTGGCATTCATAAACTATGTGATATGCCAATCGACAAGTAGCCCACAAAAAAACCTCCCCATTAACTAGAACCCATTTAAACAGACCACTTCCTGCAGTGTCACCCCTGTGCTTTGATCTCTCAGCTAGTAAATCCTTGAGCTGAGATTTTATAAACAGATAAGGTAGGGAGTCCCTGGAGAAAGAGAACCAGGCATGGCTTTCCTGACATAAGAGAAGCCATTTTTGGCCTAAGGCATTTTGTGATCTAAGCCTGGCCTCATGCACGCCTGCCCTTGAACAGGTCTCAGTAATTAATGATCTTAACGGAAGTGAGGGAATTCAGGAACAAGGGAAAAGCAGTCAAGAAACAGTAGTTCAGCAACAAAACAAGGTCCTGATTCTTCCTCAAGGGATATCATACCAATCTGATACATATCTGAGTTCTGCAGGAACTAAGGTCCCCCCATCCAGGTGGAGGATGGTAATGACCTGCTGAGACCCCAGACTGGTTGGAACTTAAGGGATGATGATCTTAACCTTTTCTGACCCTCTTGACTTCAATCAGCTGAAGCCTGGATGCTGGTAAACTTTGCCCCAATTCTATGCTGAATTCTCTTCTGCTCAAGCCCCTTCATGAATATGCATATACCACCCAAACCCCTTCATGAATATGCATAACCTTTAGCTTGAAATTTCCCCAGTTTTGCTGTTTGGGGAGGCACTGCTCTGGGAAAGATCCCTGGTGTTCTCCCTACTTGCTGCAAGAAATAAATCCTTCCTTCTCCTGCTCTTTGAATTGGTTATGTCTTTTGGCTCGACACCCACCAAGAGGCGAACCCAATTTTGGGGTAACAATTTGACCAGGACCTTCTGACTCAAGAGTCTAGGCATTTAACCACTGCTCCCTAGCAGAGTCTATGAGAAATGAGAAAGAAAGTGTAGCTTTCTTTAAGGAAGCACAACTGCTGTTTAGTCACAGACATCCCAGTGGAATTCCAGAGAAGTAAGAAAGATAAATTCTAGAAACAGCTGAGTTGAAACTTGACTTTTGGTTGTATAATTCAGGACTCCTTGGCTTATAAGTGAAGAAGTGGTAAGTTTGCTTAAGCAAATGGGGACTGTATTGGCTTGCAAATTCTGACCTTTGGAAGGCTGGGTTCGAGCTGGCCCCAGGAATGAATGGAATCAGGAACGTGTGTGCTACCAAGTCTCGTTCTCAGCCGTCCCAGTTCCACCTCTTTGTGTGTGCTGGCTTTGTTCTACCAAACCAGCTCCTCTGTGGTAGGGGACGGGGTGCTGGTGCTGCCAGACTCAGGTCCTAACGGCTCTGCCGCAGACAGGATGTGGTGCTTTCTGCCTCCAGTCCCATTCTGCAGTATCCTGGGGAAGGGTTTTGATTGCCATGGCTTAGCTTATGTGCCAGTTTCTTGCAGCCAAGGGTAAGGTGCCCTGTTCAGCCCAGTCTGGTTCAGTGCACACACTTGTGGCAAAGGAGCGGGATGGAATGGATGCTGGGAAATCACTGTGGATTGGATGCTCACTCTATTTTGTGCCTGCTATAGGTAACTGATGTTGGAATGACCAAAAATTTTAAAAGATTTAAAGAAAGGATAAGATTGTGTTTTATACAGTTATGCTACAGGCCAGGCGTGATTCCTTAACCAGATGACCGTGCAATTAGACTCATTAATTATCCTCTTCTCTATTTGAAAAACCACTAATATAACATTATATGTCAATTATACTTTAAAAAAACCCTTAAAATATATCAAATTATACACTTAAAAAAAAGAAAAAAGACAAAAACCACAGGTACTGGGGAAGGAATTGGGGGTTGATTTCCTGCTACATATCCTTCTGCAAGACACAGTCAACCCTGGTATCAGAGCCCCCTTCCCACCACGTCCTGCCTTCCTCCCCTGCTCGCCACCCCCATTCATAGGCTGCATTATTCTGGAAGACTTCAGGGGAAAAAGAAAGTAGTTAATGGCCCCCCAAAGTTGGTGATTATGAGATACATCCCACATAGTTATTCTTTTTTCTTTTTCCTTTTTGCGGTACGCGGGTCTTTCACTGTTGTGGCTTCTCCCGTTGCGGAGCACAGGCTCCGGACGCGCAGGCTCAGTGGCCATGGCTCACGGGCCCATCCGCTCCGCGGCCTGTGGGATCTTCCCGGACCTGGGCACGAACCCGTGTCCCCTGCATCGGCAGGCGGACTCTCAACCACTGCGCCACCAGGGAAGCCCCCGCATGGTTATTCTTTAGAGATCTTTTTCTCATTCATTAAAAGGAATGAAAGACTGCCACTCTATTTAGCATTTGAATTTCTTATACTTAATCACGTTTTCTTTCCATTCAGTTTTAAAAATTGCATATGTTAAGATTTGTAGAAATAAAAACAATTGCTTAATTTAGCACTAGAGATAGTCTTATCAGACAAAAGAAAAAGCCTTAGTTACGATCTAAAAATTCTGATGATAGTTAAAAAGGAAACACTAATTGTAAATAATGGGAATAAATAAATAAATATTTTGGGCTTCCCTGGTGGCGCAGTGGTTGAGAGTCGGCCTGCCGATGCAGGGGACACGGGTTCGTGCCCCGGTCCGGGAAGATCCCACATGCCGCGGAGCGGCTGGGCCCGTGAGCCATGGCCGCTGAGCCTGCGCATCCGGAGCCTGTGCTCCGCAACGGGAGAGGCCACAACAGTGAGAGGCCCGCGTACCGCACGCACACACAAAAAGAAATAAATATTTTAATTTTGTAATTATTAGTCAGTTATTGCAAAATTCAAAAGAATCTAGAAAAAATTGCCAGAGGTAATAAGTTCTCCTAATTGTATATATAATGTAAATATTGAAGATTTATTACTCTGTGTGTGTGCCATAATGCTAAAATATACAATGATAATGAAAGATTCTCTTTTTTT
This sequence comes from Grampus griseus, assembly GCF_964374135.1. Taxonomy (NCBI): domain Eukaryota; kingdom Metazoa; phylum Chordata; class Mammalia; order Artiodactyla; family Delphinidae; genus Grampus; species Grampus griseus. The sequence continues at coordinate 47,548,074 of NC_139006.1, forward strand.
CTTTGTGCAAATATTGAATTACTAAGAATTAACTCAGGACACACAACATTTAAGAAAATCATAAAAAGCTTAACATGAAAAATAAAAGAGGACAAGAATAAATGGACAGATACATAATATTCCCAGTTGAGAATTTTAAATAAAGGAGACAATAATCCTAACTAAATATAATACATAGGTTTATGCATCATTGATGCATTATCAAGGGAAGTTATAACAGAATAGAAAATAGAACTTGACAATCTGACAGTCACCGAGAGCACTAACAGGATTCAATATGAATTTATAAATGTGTACATATTTACATAAAATTGATCATATTTGAAACACTTCAGAAAGTAATGAAAACCAGAACATTATAGTACTGAGTTAAAAGAAGAAGAATTGCCCAAAGGTTTCTATTCCATTGCTCATATATTATAAAATGAATGTATGACAGAACAGGAGCAATACAGCAACCAGAGGGTAATTCTGCCCTCAGCTTGCCTCTCTGCCTCCTTGTTTCCAGGGCTGAGTATCTTCCGTGTACTTGGCTAACTGGACTCAGGGCCTGCCAGGTCTCTCTCTTCTCTACACACACATCTAAAGGTGCAGTTCACTATGCTGCTGTACCTTGCATCTGGCATCATCTCAGGCTTTTGGTGCAGGCGTTAGTTGAGAGGTCCCAGTTGCAGGCTCCAGCCCAGTTTCATCACAGGGATACACTGGCAGTATTAGACACTAGCTCAGTTCTATCAAAGTGATACTTTCTTCTTTGCTATTTCTTATAGCAAATTTTTGGGAAGCCTGAGGGAAGGCTTGGATGGATATGGCTGACAGAGGTGGACTTGAGAATGACTGCTTCCCTGACTATAATACAATATAAACTCACTATAAACTCTTCCTAAGTCATTACTAAGATTATTGTGGTAACTGGATAGCAGGATAGGGAAAATTAATTTAGATTTATACTTAGTTTATATACTGCAATGAATTTGAAACTGTTTAGAGGCTTAAACATTAAAAAGTATATGAAAAACTGGAGGCAGACAGGATAGCATATGTTTCCCTAGCCTGGGCAGTAAAATTAAATTATCGTTAGCGGTAACATCAACATAATAAAGGCCATATATGACAAGTCCACAGCTAAGGTCATATTCAATGGTGAAAGGTTGAAAGCTTTTTCTTTTTCTTTTTTTTTTTTTTTGCGATACGCGGGCCTCTCACTGTTGTGGCCTCTCCTGTTGCAGAGCACAGGCTCCGGACATGCAGGCCCAGCGGCCATGGCTCACGGGCCCAGCTGCTCTGCGGCATGCGGGATCCTCCTGGACCGGGGCACGAATCCATGTCCCCTGCATCGGCAGGCGGACTCTCAACCACTGCGCCACCAGGGAAGCCCCAAAAGCTTTTTCTTTAATATCAGCAACAAGACAAGGGTGCCCACTCTAGCCACTCCTACTCAACATAGTACTGGAAGTCACAGCCAGAGCAATCAGGCAAGAGAAAGAAATAAAGGGCATTCAAATTGGAAAGGAAGATGTAAAATTGTCTATGTTTGCAGATGATGTGATCCTATTTAAAGAATATCCTAAAGACACCACCAAGGAACTAATAAACAAATTCAGTAAACTTGCAGGATATAAAATTAACATACAGAAATCAATTGAGTTCTATGCACTAACAGTGAAATATCTGAAAGAGAAACGAAGAAAACAGCCCCATTTATAATAGATTCACTTTGTTGTACAGCAGAAACTAACACAACATTGTAAAGCAACTATATCCCAATAAAACAAAACAAAACAAACAAACAATAAAACATTTGGGAATAAATTTAACCAAAGAGGTGAAAGATTTGTACACTGAAAAGACTGATAAGACTGATAAAAGAAACTGAGGAAGACACAAGTAAATGGAAAGATGTCATGTATTCATGGATCAGAAGATTTAATATTGTTAAAACGTCCACATTGCCCAAAGCCATCTATAGATTCAATGCAATCCCTATCAAAATTCCAATCCCAGTTTTTATAAAAATAGAAAATCCTAAAATTCATATGAAACCACCAAAGACCCCAAATATAATAGGGAAAAACTGTGTATTCTGTTACAAATTAATCGTTAAAGGGATGTTGCCTATAAGCTTAAATTATACCTAATGGCCCATCTCTGGGAAGTCTGCCTCCCCAGGTAATGAGCATTAAGTTAATGCTCATTTGTCAGTTTCCCAAGAAACATTCTAACCAGGCCCACCTGTGAATAACTGCAGGGAGATAGAAATCATCACATGCCCTCCGGAGGCGGACCAGAACCCGGAAGTGTTTGTCTTTACTCCCTCCCCTCTAGTATAAAAGAAGCCTGAATTCTCACTCAGGCAAGATGGTTGTTTGGTACAGGAGCTTTTGCTTTTCTCAGTCTGCGGGCTTTCTGAATAAAGTTGCTATTCCTTTGCCCCTACAACTCATCACTCCATTTATCTGCCTGCCGTGAGGCAAGCAGTACGAGCTTGGACTCAGTAACACATTTTGGCCCAGCCAGCCAGGAGGCTTGTTGCTTGTGGCTAGCCAGCCCCAGTTGGGCCCTAGCAGCTGCTGGGACCACTTGTCCTAAGGATCTTTTCTTCAAAATTCCCCAAAGTGGCACCGGCTCCCCCAGGGCTTGGCAGTTGGAGTGAAGAATCGACATTTGGGATCCGAGGGGCTTCATACAGTAGGGTAAGTTGCTCCGGTGTGTACAGCCGGGAACTTTATTTCCTCTCTGGGGCTTTTTGTTCGGAATAAACCAATTTCTTTTGTATTTGAGTGGGGTACCCTGTTGGAGAGAGGAAAGAGCTGTTGGACTTTTACCCAATTTGTGAACCGGTTTGTTGGTTTCTTTGGACGCTAGCATTTGTGTGTGCCGTTTGTGGTTTTTTGGCTTGAATTTCTGTCTTTAAAAATAGAGAATGTTTCGGGCTTCCCTGGTGGCGTAGTGGTTGAGAGTCCGCCTGCTGATGCAGGGGATACGGGTTCGTGCCCCGATCCGGGAAAATCCCACAGGCCGCGGAGCGGCTAGGCCTGTGAGCCAGGGCCGCTGAGCCTGCGCGGCCGGAGCCTGTGCTCCGCAACGGGAGAGGCCACAACAGTGAGAGGCCCGAGTACGGCAAAAAAAAAAAAAAATAGGGAATGTTTCAACTATCCCTAAAGAAAGTGCTCTGAGGAGCATTTTGGATAAGTGATCTGATTACAGCTATGAACCCATGGGTGAGAAGAGGATGATATTTTATTGTTACATTGTGTGGCCACAGTACCTGTGAGGATCTCCACAAGGGGGTTAGGCAGGGTTATCTTGGGACTCTGTGTACCATGTACTGCTACCCTTGCTGTGTTAATTACATCGTTTATGGTCTCCTGTGTCACAGGTGTATGTAAAACCCCAAGATTGAACTTGAGGGTTTATTTAGGATTTTCTGTTTGTCCTTTAGGTTTTTTGTTTCATTTTGTTTGGTTCTGTTTCTCCATTTACAGCCAAATCGGTTTTGTGATATTTAAAACTTTTACTAATGGAGGAAAGAAACGGGGAAAAAACAAAAAACCTGTCTGTTCTTGTCTAAGAGTGAGACATTCCCAGGAAGAAGAGAAACGTTCGACTTGGTTCCTAAAATCGCCAAAATCTACACATAGAAATAGAAGTGTCTTTTCCATAAATACTAGTAAAAAGTGTTTAGCCGTCTAGACAGGTGACCTTGATTTGTCCCATCTACCAGAAACCCAATTTGAATCCAACCTCTTTTGTAACTGGTGGGTTTTACCTTGTTGTACCCAATTCATGGCTGAAATTTTGCAACGGGAACTGTGAGCCCCCTGTGTTTTTTTGTGTGTTTGTATGTGTGTTAATAGTTGTGTGGCATTTCCAAAATTAATTGTCTTTAAGGAAATTAAGTGCTTATATATATACTCATATAAAAAACTGGCCAGAATGAATTTTGGGTTCTCATGATCTAGGAAATATTTGGTATTGAATTAATATCTGGTATCAGAGTTAACTTAAGCTTGTTGACTTGATTAATACAGACATGTCTTTTGAGTCATCAACGTTAAGCATAATACTTTTATTGTACTTAGGTTTACTAGAAATTAAATAAGACCTTATTATTCTTCTTTCAAAATATGTCAGCAAGAAAAATAATATGATAAACTTTTGAGTAAAATAGAGGTAAATTAGTTAAGAGTTTTAGGTAAACTCTATAGAAATAATTACGTTTGGGGAATGTCTATGTAAAATGGTCTCAAGATTTTGTATTTTGAAACTAAACTAAATTAAATGAAGAGAATTCATTGACTCTCTGGGTCATTTCAAATAGGATAAAATATTAGAACATTATTTTCTGGGCATATCTAAATTTGCCTATCTTTGCCTTCTCCAGAGAGTTTGTCAATCAGGAAATGCTGGTATGACAGTTTACAAGTACTTGCTTCTTGGTTTTCACTAGAGATTAAGGTTTTAAGGTTAAGAATTATAAGGGAAACATTTCAGTATGCAAAGATGTAGGATGTGTGTCTTCAGCAGAGAAGGTATGAGGAATGAAAATGCATTTTGTAAAAGGGAAAAAGGTGGTTTTGTCCTAGAGCTGGTTGTTTCTGAATGGAAAAGAAAGTGAGGGACAGAGTAATATGTATACAGAAAGTTTGTGGAGGAGGAACACTGAAAGAGTTTTGTGCATAGTCAGGACTGGCTAAGATTGAACTTAAGAAAATGAATTTTAAAGGTAAAGTGGCACAAAACCTGAATTTGGTTCTCTAAGAGGACAAAGTTGTCTTAAAATATTGAACTGCTTTTGGTAATAGATTGCGAGTTTCTTTGTTTAAGTGATCTATACTTGCCTTTGAGCTCTTTTATTATCGGTGGTTAAAACTTTTTGATATTTTTGACAAAGTTCCCAAAGATCAAATTCTAAATGAAGTTCACTTGACCTCTAGCTAACTTTGAGGTTTTCCAAAGGGTCCCTGGAACAACTCAAATTATTTTCTCTCCATCTCAGAGAGAGAAATATTAAACTAATTAGGCTTATTTGGTATGTTAAATTATGTGGGCAGCATCATCAAATAAGTGGTGATAAAACTTCTTGTTATCATGTGGGTAAATGCTATTAATGTACACATTCTGGAAATCATATGGAACTCCTAAAGTTCTAGTATATCCTGGTAAACGATAGCAGTCATAATTTTATTTTTTTTTTAATTTTTATTTTATCTTTTGGCCACACCGTGCAGCACGTGAGATCTTAGTTCCCTGACCAAGGATTGAACCTGTGCCCCCTGCATTGGAAGCATGGAGTCTTAACCACTGGACCACCAGGTAAGTCCCATCAGTCATAATTTTAGTAATTATCTTAAATTGTTGTATGTCACAGCAGTAACCAAGTTTCTTTTCAATTGCATTGTAATCCCAGTTGGTTGATGCCAAAGCAAAAAGGCAACCTTTTAATGGTTAGAGGTGATCAAGTGCTATTTATGGTTTTACAGTGGCTTTTGAATGACTCTTTAGCTATTTTGTGAAGAGCAGGGAAGAATGATGAAATTCTTATGTGCAAGCATTTGTGCTATTACATCAGGGAAAATAAGAAAAGGAAGGGAATGAGAGTGAGGATATGTTGCTTCAAACCTTAACCCCTCCCTTTGAGCTAGCTGTCCCAGCCGCTCTGGCCATTATGCCAGTCTTAATCGATGGTGGAAGAATGGTCTCAGAATTGTCTCAATTGGCCATTTAAGTTTAATAGTAAAAGACTGATTAATGATAACAATGCATCATAAAACCTTCAGAAGGAAAGGAGAATATTTTGTGAACAATTTGTTTTGTGTGTAGCAGTTTTAAGTTATTTTTATTTTTTTAATTATTAAAAAATTGAATTGAAATATAGTTGATTTACCATGTTGTGTTTCAGGTGTACAGCAAAGTGATTCAGTTATACATGTATATATCCTTCTTTAGATTCTTTTCCCTTATAGGTTATTACAAAATATTGAGTACAGTTCCCTGTGCCATACAGTAGGTCCTTGTTTATCTATTTTATATATAGTAGTGTGTATATGGCAATCCCAAACTCCTAATTTATCCCTCCCCCTGTCCCTTTCCCCTTTGGTAACCATTAGTCTTTTCCTATGTCTGTGGGCCTATTTCTTTTTTGTAAATAAGTTCATTTGTATCATCTTTTTAGATTCCGCATATAAGCGATATCATGATATTTGTCTTTGGCTTACTTCACTTTGTGTGATAATCTCTAGGTCCATCCATGTTGCTGTAAATGGCATTATTTCATTCTTTTTTAATGGCTGAGTAATATTCCATTGTATGTACGTACCACATCTTCTTTATCCATTCCTCTGTTGATGGACATTTAGGTTGCTTCCGTGCCTTAGCCATTGTAAATAGTGCTGCAGTGAGCTTCGGGGTGCATGTATATTTTCACATTATGGTTTTCTCCAGATATATACCCAGGAGTGGGATTGCTGGATCATATGGTAGCTCTATTTTTAATTTTTTAGGGAACCTCTATACTGTTTTCCGTAATGGCTGCACCAATTTACATTCCTACCAACAGTGTAGGAGGGTTCCCTTTTCTCCACACCCTCTCCATCATTTATTGTTTGTAGACTTCTGACGATGGTCATTTTGACTGGTGTGAGGTGATACCTCGTAGTTTTGATTTGCATTTCTCTAATGATTAGTGATGCTGAATGTCTTTTTCTATGCCTTTTGGCTATCCCAGTGTCTTCCAAGTTATTTTTTAAAATCAGTACTTTTTAATTGGTTAAAGCCCTTCTTAAGGAAATTATTCCCTGATTTGGATTAAGGCATTGGAACTACATTCATCCTGGAGACCACAATCAACAGGAAAAACTGAGAAAATGAATACCAACTTAACTCGGGGTAAGGCCTTGCCAGTTGCCTTGCTCTGGATCAGTGGCTCCCAGAAGCAGGCTTATATTAAGCCCCTTTGAAATATTGTATGGTAGGCCATTCCAGGTGTCTGCCCAGGTGAGAGAATCTGTAAATGCTCTAAAAGAACTAGCAGTTGCCAACTTGTTAAAACTTTGGGCTCTATACCAACCTCTGTTCACGCATTTGCCTCCAACAGGTCTGCCCATCCAACTGAAGTAGATGGTAATTTCACTGTAGCTGGAGAAGCGTCAACCAATTTGTGTAATTTTGTGCAAATAAACAACACAGGAATTTAGTACATGTATTGGGAACTGGAACCAAAACCCCAAGTTGAATTACAAATGAACAAAGTGCTAAGGGGGTTCATCATGTTCGAATAGTTGTAGATAAAGGACTGACTAAAGATTCTAAGGAATATTTGTAGTTTCTGGAAGTAGCCAGAGTGGTCTTTGTCCCTTTTCCCACAAGATTATGGAATGGACATTGACAGTGGGGAATTGTAGTAATAGGGAAGAACCTTTGTATTCTATTACAAGTTAATCCCTAAAGGGATGTTGCCTATAAGCTTAAATTATACATAATGGCCCATCTCTGGGAAGCCTGCCTCCCAGGTAATGAGCATCAAGCTAAAATATCTTTGTCAGCTTCATGAGAGACATCCTGACCAGGCCCACCTGTGAATAACTGCAGGGAGATAGAAATCATCATGTCCCCTCCTGAGGCTGACCAGAACCAGGAAGTGTTTGGCTTTACTCCCTCCCCTTCAGTATAAAAGAAGCCTGAATTCTAACTCAGGCAAGATGGTTCTTTGGGACACAAGTCCACCGTCTTCTTGGTCTGCTGGCTTTCAGAATGATGTTGCTACTCCTTGCCCCAACAACCTCTCTCTCCATTTATTGGCCTGTCATGCAGCAAGCAGTACAGGTTTGGACTTGGTAACACAAATAACATTCGAATTTCTTATACTTAATCCTATAAAAGGCAATCCTGAGAAGAACAAAGCTGGAAGCATCACACTACCTGATTTCCAACTATACTACAAAGCTCTAGTAATCAACACAGTGTATGGTACTTTCATCAAAACAGACACATAGATCAATGGAACAGAATAGAGAGCCCAGAAATAAACCCTCATAGAGGGCCAAGAATACTCAGTGGGGAAAGGTTAGTCCCTTCAGTAAATGGTATTGGGAAAACTGGATATTCATATGCAAAAGAATGAAACTGGATTCCTATCTTTCACCACTCACAAAAATTAACTTGAAATGGGTCTACTGAAGGCTTAAACATAAGACCTGAAAATGTAAAACTCCTAGTGGAAAATATAGGAAAAATGCTCATTGACATTGGTCTTGGCAATGAATTTTTCGATATGACACCAAAAGCCCAACCAAGAAATGCAAAAATAAATGATTGGACAACATCAAACTAAAAAGATTCTTTACAGCAAAATAAATCATTAACAAAATGAAAGGCAACCTAGAGAATGGGGGGAAATATATGCAAACTGTCTATCTGATAACGGGTTAAGGAACTCACACAACCCAATAGCAAAAAACCAGTCATATTTAAAAATGGGCAGAGGACCTGAATAGATATTTTTCCAAATAAGACATACAAATTGCCAGTAAGTACATGAAAAGATACTCAATATCACTGATTGCGAGTGCCCATAGACTCTGGTGGTGGTGCAGCTGTGTCACGGTGGCTAAGCGGTGATGCCAGGCTGGGACATGGCTGTCCTGAAGGTGTCCTTTCATGGAAGGTTGCTACTGCTGCTGATGTGCTGGAGCTGTCCTATGTTCTCTGAAACCATGCTAGAGTGTGTGGTGGTGTTATCAGTGTTGCATAAGGATCTGTTTTATATTATATTTTTTTATTATTTATTTTTGGCTGTGTTGGGTCTTCATTGCTGTGTGTGGGCTTTCTCTAGTAGTGGTGAGTGGGAGCTACTCTTTGTTGCTGTGCGTGGGCTTCTCATTGTGGTGGCTTCTCTTGTGGAGTACGGGCTCTAGGTGCACAGGCTTCAGTAGTTGTGGCACACAGGCTCAGTAGTTGTGGCTCGGGGCCTCTAGAGTGCAGGCTCGGTAGTTGTGGCACATGCGCTTAGTTGCTCCGCGGCATGTGGGGTCTTCCCAGACCAGGGCTCGAACTTGTGTCCCCTGCATTGGCAGGTGGACACTCAACCCACTATGCCACCAGGGAAGCCCAGGATCTTATATAAGGATAATTGTTTTGGTTTTTCCTTTGCATTTCACCATTCCCCTAGAACTTTGCTTTTTTTTTTTTTTACATCTTTATTGGAGTAAAATTGCTTTACAATGGTGCATTAGTTTCTGCTGTATAACAAAGTGAATCAGCTATACAAATACCTATATCCCCATATCTCCTCCCTCTTGTGTCTCCCTCCCACCCTCCCTATCCCACCCCTCTAGGTGGACACAAGCTATCTATTTTACATTTGGTAGTGTGTATATGTCCATGCCAGTCTCTTACTTTGTACCAGCTTACCCTTCCCCCTCCCCACGTCCTCAAGTCCATTCTCTACGTGTGCGTCTTTATTCCTGTTCCCTAGGACTTTGATGTGAGTTCATGAGAGCTTCCCAGAGGAAAACTATTGGACTTACTAAGGATGTGCAGAACTCAATTCTACCTCACCTATCAGAAACCTGGTACTGCTTTTTTTTAAGCCAGTCGTGGGGTCTGATCACTTACCCTTTAGGGTCCTCTCAGAGTAGGTGCCCAGTGACCATTAATGACAGTCTCTTGGTTGGCCAGTCCCACTGCCCTCTAGACTTGATTCATAATGTTCAACCCTCCAGGTGAGGACCGCCTAAGTAAAGCTGTGATTCCAACTCACATTTCAGTGCCCAAGTGTGTCCTGATGGTATTGCAGTGTAACTTCTGTTTACAAGTTCACCCAGAAATTATTTTCAATGCTACTGAATGCAACTGTACAATCCATTTCATCCACCCATTCATTCATTCATTCATTCAACAAATAGTTTCAAATGAAAAAGTTTTGGTTCTTAAAATAGCAAGATTTATCACCTACAGTTCATTGCCAAATGCAGCAAATGAATAGTTCTTTTGTATTTCAACACACTGGAGGTAGACAGTTAATTGATTGATTTCATTGACCTGTATTTGGGTTTAGAGTCTTATAAAATGCTGATGTATTATAACTCAGTGTACAAAGTGATAAATGCTCTCTGAAAGTTATGGAAAACATCCAGTACTCTTACCCATGGAATTCTTATCTGTATCTTTTTACTAGCATCCCCTAGCCCTCCTTCTCTGACAGCAAATGGAAAGAGATGAACTTTAAAAATCTTTCAGAAAGTAAAGAAGTCCATCTGTAGAAATATAGGTTATTGCTATCTTTTAAAAAAAACCTCAACCTAAAAATTCCATTTTACTCCTTCTGTTCAAATCCAATTGTCCATCTGCTCTGCATTCCTTGCTTCCCTGTGGCTTACTTTGCACCTTTTCCTGGGTTTATTAACACTTGTCATTCATTCATCTGCTCTCAAATCGGCAGCAGCCGCGGTCTAATTTAACAGCTAAACGACAGACAGTCCCTCTGGCTTTCATGGAGCCTAATTTGAACAATCTGCAGCCCTGTTTATTTTATTTTAATTTTCAGCCTTCTGTGGGTGTTATCTCCAAGAGCAGCAGAGGACGTTTGTTTCTGAGTTCAGTGCAACAGATTCTCTGCTCATCTTCCCATAGAGAAGGTGACCAGGAAAACTAGAACCACGACAGTTTGGGGGGCTGGGTGAACCTGCATCGGTAGAGGTGCTTCTGGGACAGGGGAAGCTTTCTCTGACCTCTTTCGCATTTTGAATACTGAAAACACAAAGAGAAGCATGCTCTTTTCAAATATGGAATGTCCATATAAAACTATTCTATAACACATGGTAAAATACTAGGTTATAGGACTCTTGGGGTTCCTATTCATCTTTACAACATTCCTAGACTTCCCCTCATCTCTCTACCCCTCCCCGCCCCCACGTGTTTGAAAGTACTCAGTTAACATTCATAGAATTGAATTGAATAGATTAGCATAATCAAAGCCCTGGTAAATAACACATTTCAAAGAATTAGTTTTCAGAAAGAAGCTTTAAAACAGACAATATCTTGTTTGGATCATTATTAATAGCTGGTTAGGCCTAAATAATATTCAGGGTACATTTTTCACTTGCCTATCAAATATAATTGTGTCATGCTCCCTCTTCTCAGAATGGCAGTCGTTCTGTTTGACATATAATGTTAGGCAACGAACAAAACCCATCACCCCAAATTCCAAATCCTTGTGAAATTTGAACTAAAAGACTATAAACTTATAGCAAAAAGATAAAACCTTTATTATCCAGAATTTATTTTCTTACATAGTTTATACTATTTCTTGCTTAAAGATTATATTACAGCACAAACTATTGGGTGTAAGACAGGCTCAAGGATGTATTATACAACAGGGAATATAGCCAATATTTTGTAAACTGTAAAGCTGTGTAAAATAAAAAATTGTAAAAATTATATTACAATTGGATATTTGTGTAGACTTAGCACAAATAGTTTTGCAATTGTCACAGGCCTCGGTTCTAACTGTGACCCAGTCTAAAGCATCAGGGCCTGTTGAGAGGGTCTCAGTGAGGGTGTGATGAGCATTCTGTAAAACCTTTCCCCGTGGAACAATACTGGATATTGAGTCAGGGCTGATATGGATGGAGGGAAAGTGGGTGAAATACGAAGATTCGAGAAAGGGAAAATGGGCTGGCCACAAGGCCAATTTGAGGAAATCCTGTGCGTTTACCATTCATCCCTTCATAAATACTACTGAGCACCTTCCTTGTGGCAGGCTCCATTTTAGGCTCTGGGGATACAGCAGGTGACAGAACAAAGTTCCAGCTCTCTTTGACTTCACATGCAATCAGTAAAACCATAAGAAAAAATGGTAGGCAAAGGATTACAAATCAGCTTAAGTACAAGATTGTGATCGTGTGGCTACGCTATTCTGGGAAGTCTGGTCACGTCTCTTGAAGGTGACAGTTAAGTGGAAATCGGAGTAATTTATAGCACCGAACATGGAAGATACTGAGGTATTCTTCAGGAATATTTTCTAATGAGTTCTTAAAATGACAGTTCAAGGGAAGTGTTGAAAGTTGAAATCCTTCTCTTGGAAACTTTTCCACCATTGCCCTCTTAACATTCTGCTTATACTTCTGTCATAGAGCCTAAAACACTTTGATGTACTGACAGTTTTTTACATGTCTGTCCTCTTGTTTTCTCCTGCAAGCGCCTTAAGGACAATCTTTGTGTCTTCCTTTTTTTTTTGTCTGTGGCTGGCAATTCCTGGCATGGAGTAAGTATTTAATAAATGCAAGTTCAGTAAATTTATTTGTCTCATCTCCACAACTAGACAGAAAGGCAGGTATTGCATCACATGTATTTTTGTATCCCCCTGAGCGCCTGGCATCAAGAGGGACAGAGAACGTGGTGGATAAACCTTTGCCAGTTGCAGGTTCTTGTATAAAATCACCTTGAAGTCTTTGCTCAAATTCCAAATGGTCTTTGAGACTTTCCTCAAAGGGTAAAATGGAAAGATGGGGGAATAGCCTAGGTTAGAGGGAGATTTAGACAGTAGTCAGGTTTTTTAGGGTGTTTATTGGATTTTTGAGTAGATCAAAGTTGGGATTTAGAGCTGGATAAAAGGAGGGGTAGTATGGAAATATGTGGGGAATTTGGGGTCGGGGGTTGATGTATTGGACACAGGATATTTCTGAAAAGGTCATATGACGTTCTCAAGGATAAAAAATGTTTTCAGTAAAAGGCAAGCACATTTTTTATACAAGAAAATGATGAGACAGTAATTGTGCTAGTTTGGCTTTTTGTTTTCTTGCTAATATTACATCACTAAGTCACACAAGCGTGGTGAGGAGGGGACAATAAAAATAAGTTATCAATGCACTATTAACTCAGTGTGCTCTTCCCTATTAATAAGACATTGATGTCTCCTCTTATGCGTGTCCCCTTGCGAAGCATTTTCTCATTACCTCCGAGTGGCATACACAAAATAGCTTTTTTAATATACTCTTGCCTGTGGATGTTTGGTGCTAAAGACTTGTTTAAATGGTCAAAGATATCCTATTTAAGAAACAGGAAACACTTACATTGCACATTATCAACATTAGAACAGAATCTCATTATCCATTAGCTGGTATTTGTACGATTTATAACTCACTTTAGATTGAGTTTTGCAGGATTTCATGATCTTTACCACATCATCAGCTGAAAACGTAGGTGCTGCGTCCTTGTTCATCAGTTGATATTATTAGTGGGCATTATGGCCTTGTGTTTTCTAGGCTGCAGAAATCTTTTAAGAGATGCTGCTAATTAACTATTAAATAAATGCTTGGATGAAGTTATCTTCATAACAAATAAGCTACTTGGAAATTGCTTTCAATTAAATGGGATGAGTTAAATTTCTTTCTATTTTTGTTAACCTTTGCCTGTCTGCTCTAAATCCCAGGCAGAACCCTATACTGTGTGTACTTTTTTTTTTTTTTTTGATACTTGTGCTCTCTAAAAACTTTTGAAAGAAGGAACTGGTAAAGAGATCTTCTCTGAAATAGCCTTTGGGAGATGCTCCAAGTGACTACTGATATTCTATCTGCTTTGAGACGAATGTGGCACAATGCGTCCGGTTGTTCACACAGAGAGAGAAGAAAATCTAATAGAGGCAAATGTTTTAAACCATAGAAAGAAAATCATATTATAATTTAGCAAGAATTACATATTAAGTTGCAGACTTTCTCAATGAGAAAAGAAAAAGAAAAACTAAAAAGCTAGGAAAATTGTGTACCCTGTATTTTTTTAAGCCATGACATTATTTCAGTGGACTCTAAACTAACTGTAGGCTTCAATTGTAAGACTCAATGTAGGCTTCAGTTGTAAATTTAAGAAAAAGATTTAAATAGGTAAATATGGCTATCTCAAGACATATCTTTTCTAAAAATTCACTACTTGACGTGTTTGTTTTCAAAAGCAGAATGGGAATGGTTAATTTGTTTATATTCACCAGTCCAACAACAGAAATATTTATTGAACCTGACTAGGGTGGGACAGGCTGAGGGGCAGGTGGGGCAGACTTGGGACCAGGACTAAAGTAAGACATGAGGGCTTATAATCTAGAGACAAAACGAGAAGCTTAGACCCCAGATCACCTTCTGGAGGAGAATGGCTCATATGGGGACTTGCATGCTGGTTCAAACAGTGTGGAGGATAGAGCCAGCCTACGTCATCACAGAACAAAGACCAGGAAAATGAGAAAAAGGCTGCTATAACGTCAGAGAAGAAGAGAATTTGCTGAATTAAAATCCACCAACCAACCGATGCACTCACTCACCCGTCAAATAACCAACAGATAGTATTGAACACCCACTACCAACAAATGGCTCTGGTGGTTGCCACGGAGGAGACCCAGTTCCTGACTCAGAAAAGGAATTGAAATATCAACTTTCTTCCCGTGAAAAGGTCAATCCCTGATGGTTCATTATCTTCTCATTTTACATGACAAATAATAACAAAGAATCTCCCTCTTTCTGCTAATACATGAGTTTTGTTGCTTTCTTTGTTTTTCTGTTGGGATTAACTTTCCTCTTTCAAAGAAATGAAAGTGTGGTTCTTGCTTCCTAAAGGCAATTTTATTCCTTCTATACTGCTCCCAAGACTGTTTAAGCTTTGCAAAGTCAAAGTTAGATGTGGATTATCCTAGACAGAGCAGTATACTGACTCATCAACCATCCTTTGTGGAAGATAACACTTCGTTTTTCCTGGGGGTTGTGGTGATGGGGGCTGTTGGTATAAATACATTTTAGGCTGGAAGTGGCAGAACAGGGAAAAATACATTTTAAAAACTATATATATTTGTCTGGAGCTAAGGATAAAGAAATCAGCTTTAAAAAACATCATTTCTTGGTTGACTTGTGGGTAAGTCTCTTTCTACCATCTTATCTTTCTTGTCAACATTCAGAGATTTCAAAAGAAATTCCTGATGGATAGGAACTCCAATCCAGCTCTAATTATACCAGTTTTGTTCCTCTTTTTAGGTATTTCCTTCAGTGTGGAGGACCAGTTTGATTTGTGGTTGTGGCTTTTATGTACTGGGGTGGGGGGGGCCTTCATGGTCACGAGATAGCTGCTACTCTGGAATAAGTTTAAATTCCAGAACCCCAAACAAACTACACAAAAGGATTGACTCCAGGTAGAAAACAGATCCTGGCCTTCACCAGAGTCTGCAGGGGGTGCCTGAGTCCCGGCTCTGGCTGTCTAGAGAGTTTCTCTAATCTCTGGATGGGCCTTGTCAAATCCATTCACTCATCAAGCTCTATTTCAATCAATCAGCCACCTGGGCATCCACTATAGGCCATGTACTGTACTTCATGTTGAACATAATCAATAAAACATGACTCCCTTCCCCAATGCAAAGACTAGTGCCTTTGTTTTACAGTTTAAAAAAAAGTTTGTTTTAAATTCCCATTCATATCCATTTATGGTAAAGTGAGGCTAATTTCTTTTTCACTACGTTTAATACAAACTTGACATATCCATCCCCCGCCCCCCGAAAGAAAAAAAAAGGAGTAGGGGAAGGGTGTTAACAGGAATGAGAACAGTTCTATGTTTTAATATTTTCATATATGTTGATATATGTCAGCAAGAAGGCCAAATGTATTTCAACCAGCAGGCAATTCCTTCTTCTGAAATAGTAAAAAGCTAAAAATATGAATCATGTCTATCTGTTCTTTATCCTGTTTGCCTGAGACTGGCTACATAGTTTGCCGGGCTCAGTGCAAAATGAAAATTTGGAGCCCCTTGTGGAAA
Source organism: Grampus griseus (assembly GCF_964374135.1). NCBI lineage: Eukaryota > Metazoa > Chordata > Mammalia > Artiodactyla > Delphinidae > Grampus > Grampus griseus. Next base: position 47,563,857 of record NC_139006.1, read on the forward strand.
TTAATCTCAAGACGGCAACAGCATAGCATTAACCCAAGTTTGGGGCATTTTTTTTTTTTTTATGCCCTCCGGTACTTATTAAAGTAGGGAAGACTGGTTACAGCAGGGGTGGAGGTGGAAGGCCCAGACCCTACCCCAGCCATAACCACCATGTGACACTAAATAAAAAAATAGCTGGGCATGGGCAAGGCTGAGGGTGGTGCAGCAAACACTGGCAGCCCAGGAGGGACACGATCCCCCTCCCAAGCGATGCCCACCATCAACCCTGGACCAGTACTGTGATCAGTGAAGGGTGGGGCTCTTGGCTACAGAAGTCCCCGCAGCCACTGAGTGGCCCACTGGACCGTGGAGAAAGGGTGTCTTTGGTATTTGGACCCTTATTTATTGACAGAAACCTGGACCCCTAGCTCGTCCAGTCAGACCCAGATGAAAAAGAGGCCACTGTATCTCAGATTCCTGGATTGTTCTTTTCAAGATCTAAAAGACCAATGGGTCATTGTTACCTGGTTCACCCAGGACAGAGACCACGAAAGGGTTATTGTCACTTAGTTTTCTGATTGGTTTACTCAGGCTCCTGGACATCAAAGAGTCATTATTACTTAGGCTCCCAATTGGTCCACCCAGGACCCAACATCAATGAGTCACTATCACGTAGCCTTCTAATTGGTCCATTCAGAGCTTAGGACAAGAATGGTTCCTGCTACCAAGACCTCTGATTGGTCAGCAGGAACCCATGGTCAGGACCTGAGGGGCAGGTAGGGCCCTAGAAGCCCCTGGGATGGGAACAGGATTAAGTGCTTAGAGTTGTGTGACTACATAAGTTGCTTGCCCAGGAAACTGGTCTTGTACTTACTATTATATGGCATGGAGATCCCACATTTCTTATACCCTGCCAACAGCTTAATTTTTAGTGAGCCACATGGCCGTGAAGAACTCAACTAGATGATCTCAAGGTAGTAGCCTCCATCAACTTTCCAAAGCAAGGTCTGGGAAATGTTGGAGAGAGATTAGGATAAATATAGTCAAACAGGCTTTTACTGAGAATTTCTCAGAGCCTTTAATATACTAATATGCATTATGCATTTTTAGGAGGTGCAATATAATATGCAGCATTTCTCAAATTTTTGATGGGTTTGAGACAACTGAAAATACAGGCAAGAATAAGGATGTGATCCCAGAGAGTTAATGAGCTAACTTGTTCTAGAGCTCAGCTCTGTCCTCCACTTCTGACTCATGTATCAGAAACATCTGCAGCAGATGGCCTGCATTCCCGTGGCCGACACTGGGACAACGAATATATATTGCATAAGGGCCCGTGAAGACACTGCTGGTGGTTTATCCAGTGTCTCTTCTTCTTTGCTCATGGTTCTGATTTGCTCAGGGTTGAAAATACCTAAGTGACATTTGCCCCTGGGGTGGTCATGCGACCTAGTTTTGGCCAAGTGGAAATCTCTAGGGATTTAAAAAGGACAGAGTCAGTGACATGTGTCTTTTGCTCTTTACGCTTCCAAGCTTGCTTTCTGCTTGGAAGTCAGGAAAAATGCTTGTGACTACAGGATCCAAGTTATAATCATGAGGATGAAAGCCACCGGGGTAGTGCAGCAGGAGACCTGAACGATCCTGGTTCCGGGATGGCCTCCTTGAGCAGCTGCACAAGCCCTAAGTGCCTTCTTTGGGCTTCTTGTTACCGAGGAAAACAAACCCCTTTTCGACTAAGCGGCTGTAGTTGGGTTTTCATTCTGTGCAGCCAAACAGAACCCCACCTGGTGGACGGCCTGACGTGCAGCATCCCCTTCCCGCCCTGCTCCTCTGTTTCTTTTCTATCCAGTTGCCCAGGTGGACAACCTGGATGCCATCCTCAATCCCTCCTCGCCTCTACTCCCAGGAGCCGTGACCCCTGTTCCACCTGTGCTGCTGAAGGTGCTCTGGGTACAGCTTTCTGCTCCACAGCCCTGCCCAGCGGAAGCGCAGCCTCTAGCGCCCCTGGGGAGCAAGTTGTGCAGCTTCTGACTTTGACGAGGTCCCAGGCTCACCGTGGTTTCAGAGGCCAGTGTGGCTGGTGACAGATAGGAGGGTACCCCGGTTAGGGATGGCCCCCTTGGTAGATCCCCGCCCAGCTCTGCTGAGGGATGCTTTGTGACTGAACTCCTGTTTCATCCTTCCAACCAGGATAGGGTCCAGTGGAGATTCTCGATTAGGCACCATCATTTACCATTAAATTCATATTCTATTGTTTCTTCTCATATCTAGGAGCGCCTGAAACACCATCATAATATCAGTCTTTTACTTTCAGGTCCCATATTGTATTAGGAGGGGGAGTGGCGGAAGTTTGAGAGTCATAGGCACCTGGAGCTTTAGGCGCTTGTTTCCAAGTAGTAGCTGCCACGTTGGATTGATTCCCAAGTCCTTTTGTTTTACCTCCTCCACTCTGTTCCAGTTGGTCCATTTCTCTACATCCCCGTTGGTGTTACTCCACCCAGGACACCTCAACACTTGCATGAATTATCTATGTGCTTCCTCATTGCTTCTAATGGCTCTCCCCGCACCCAGGATTTCTTCCTTTCAACCCATTTCCCCCGCTGCATTCCCAGTGATCCTATCTGCTCCTGTCACTCCCTACTTCCAATGATGGAGTTTCTCCACTGCTTGAAGACCAGGCTCCCTTGCCTTCAATGCAATGGCCTTCATGGAAAGGCCTCTTCCTACCGCTTCAGTTCTTACCGACGTTCTTTACTCGCTACACTGCGGTCCCCCTGAACAATTTATGTCAGTGACGCTATGCTCTCTTGCATCTCCAAGACCTTGCCAATACTGCTTTCTTCTCTCTCACATCTTCACCTTCTCCCTGCTCCCCTTCGTTTCCTAATTCTTACTCATCCTCCAGATTCCTGTTCAGGAGCCACTTCCTGTAGGAGGTCATTTCCGAGCTTCAAGTCACAGTGACCTTCTGCCCTGTGGACTCCCAGAGCACGTGTCCCTGCATCAGAGCACGTGTCCCTGCATCAGAGCACGGCCTCTGGGTCAGAAAGACTTGGATTTGAATCCAGGTTGACCATTTACTTGCTGTGTGATGTTGGATGAGTTACCCTTTTAGACTCAGTTTCCTTATCCATAAATACGGGAATAAGGAATTCCCTGGTGGTCCAGTGGTTAGGACTCTGCGCTTTCACTGCCAAGGGCCCAGGTTCGATCCCTGGTCGGGGAACTAAAGTCCCACGAGCCGCATGACGTGGCCAAAATAAGTAAATAAATAGATAGATAAAAATGGGAATAACAGTAGTAGTTATCTCTTACTGCTTCCGTGTAAGTTAAGTGAGATAGTGCATGTGATTTCCTGTGTTTCAACGAATGGAACACAGTAATTACTCAATGAATGATTTTATTACTGTGCTAACTGTCTGTAAACCATCAGCTCGTGTCTTCATTCAGAACAGCTTTAGTACCTGGTCTGTGCAGAAAACGTAACACATACTCAAAAAGCACTTGCTAATGGTTAGAAGGAATGTGTGTTATTCCCACACCGCATTGTCCCTCATTTTTAAAGGGGTTTAATTCTATTTCAAAACAGAATTGAGTCTTTTTTTGAACTAAGTGGTCCGTCAAGAGCTTCACATATGTCAACTCATTTAATTTTCGTAACCACTCTAAGAGGTAGTTGTCATTCTTATTTTATAGGTAAGAAAATGATGTCATAGCCACAGCAATAATAAAGAGCAGAACTCTGACTCAAATGCAGGACTGGCTGACTCCAAAGGTGTTAAATATTTGTCACCAGAAAAAGAAACCCTCCCTCAGGTTCTATCCTGAAGGAAAGGATGGACACACGTATAGGAGGCCAATCATGCCCGTATGGGTGGCGTTTCTAAGCTTCTGCTGGGCGTCTGTGTAGCCTCGGGGGCAGTTATGAAGAGGTCTGTGGCTCACTTCCTCATGGGTTGAGTTTGTGAGTCTTTGAGAGGATGTTTGTTCAAGGCATAGGTGTTGGGGTATGTGGATGTACATACACCTGGATGCCTGGTACCCTGCTGGATACCTGCATTGTAAGCAAGCACCTCTCTAGCTCAGGTTGATGGAGCACCTGCACACAGAGCCTTTACAGAAGGACTGGAAAAGCCTAAACACACATCACAAGAGGAGCCTGTTTGCAGGACTGGCTGTATAATCAGAGAGTTCAGGAGCTCCATGTTGTGCTGAGAAGCAGGAAGTGAACCTGTGGCCGTGGCCAGCTGGGTGCGGTGCCAGGGCTGGGAATCAGAGAGTAACTGTGTGTTGGTAAACCTTGGAGCACATGAGACACACTTTCCTCCAAACATACTGAGAACATCACTTAGGGACATGCCAGAGGGTGAGGGGCTGGCTGATCAATATTTTATTGACACTAAAAGTAAGTTCAAACCTGTCTTTAGCATTCATACAGCCAGGATTGGAAAAGCAAATTATTACTGTTTGGGAATGACGGGAGGTATGCCGCCCAAATTACTTCAATTAATGAACCCAGAGAACTGCACACCAGCCGCCCTGGCTTCTTCCATCTGCCTGTGAGATCAGTCCCGTCTCTCCAGTGTTGTTTGCCTGCTGGATCACTTTGGCTGTTCACAAGGACATATTTACGAAACTCAGGTTAGAGAATGTTTTCAGGCATCATAATGAGCTAACTGGAGATAGAGCAAAAAGAGGGTTCAGGGAAATGTGAAATTTAGGCTAAGGCTGGGTTAAGATCTAAGAAGTCCCAGGAAAAGAGGTGCGAGAAGAAACCCAGACTGGGGGGAGACAGGAGGTGGGGTCCCTACTGGGAATACTGAGACCTACAGTGGTTGGTGGGGACAGTAGCTGAGTTAGGGGATAAACGAGTCTGGTAGTGGAGTAATCCACAGCCTGGAACTTGAGTATTGGGGTTGCTGAGGGCACGCTGGTGTCAAATCCTCAACTCTAGCAACAGCTGCTGATTTCCTTATAAACTTCCTGCCCCCAAATGTCACCCTGACACTGGGTGACAGTCAGGAGGGACAAAGCCTATGGATGGAAGAGGGATACTCTAGAAATGGCCAATACTGGCAACATGCCAAGGCAAAAAAACAACAAAAATAAACGCGACCTCTCTCAAAGAAGTTGTCCAGGTTTAAATAATAGCGCACCTAATAGTTAACTGAGGAAGGAAATGTGTACTTCATTTCCCCAGGCCATATTTCAAAATGTTCTTTTGCAGTTAGTTTCTGTGAAAGATAAGTTATCTCAACCTTCCAAATAAACTATCAATTATTAACTGATCCACGGATCCCAGTACTTTGAGTTACTGTAGTAGTGGCGTCTCTGCAGGTTGCCTTTTCCTTCTGCCGACACAAATAACTCCCACACCTTTCTATCATCCAGGATGATTAACATACAGAAATCTTACTTCTTCAAAATGTGCCCCAGATCACTGGTGTACACAGAATGTACCATACTTACCTCTTCTTATCCAATCTCAGTGATTAGTGAGACCCGTGAAAAAATGGGATTGTACCAAGAGTGGACCCCGGGCTGCACGGACAGTGTTCTGCACCTCGTGAGCTGGTTGTCTATCCTGCTTTCAGGTTTTGCTTCAATGATAATTTACATGGCTAGACTTTTCCAGCTTTAGAGGGGGGCCGCTAGGCTGCACATGCAGGACCAGCATATTCTACAGTCTTCACAGAGGCAAGGAACCAAAAGTGAGGGCCTTTGTGTGTAGGACGGGGTAACCTAGACAGAAACACGGAGCCAGGATAGCCAAGCATTTGACAATGTGAAGAAGTCCCATTTCTCCACAGGATTCACTTATCACTGAAATGTGATAGAAACGGGTAAGCGTGGCTATGGGAAAACTTTAACTGGCAATTACACTGTTTCAAGATGGCAACTTAAACTAAAACTGAAATTACTGGTAGTTTACTGGATTTGTAAAATCAGTCACCGCCTTAAAAGTTGAAAAAGAGACTTCCTTTACTTTGTCAATAATTATGCTACACCGACAGTAGTAAAAAGCACAGAGAATGAAGCGTGAACATATTCATGCCCAAACCGAAGTCTGAGATTCTCTTCGTTAGAATTCATCTTTCCTTTGTTTTTCAGGATCAATTAGGTAGGTTCATGGTTTGAGTGTTAAGGTGAAGGAGGCTTAAAGGAGATGTACTTTCTCAAAAGTCAACTTTAGTGTAATGTCAGCTTTACACTAAAGTCAACTTTAGTGTAATGATACTTGATAGATTTTGGTTTTGGTTGAGGGTGTTTTGTTGCTCAAAACCAATCAATGGAAAAAAAAAAAAACCACGAAGTACAACTTCCTGTATGCAAGAGCTTCAGATTTGCACCATTCACTTTCAAAATTCCAGACACTCAGGGCCAAGAAGGAGCGAGGTTTCTGACAGGTCAGTTTTGCGCTTTGAATATTCCTTTGCCCTCTTCCCGTGGAAATGTGGCTTGAAAAAATTGTACAGTGCCCCACTTTCAAATCCCTTACCTTTTTTGAGCCACTTCTTTCTGTTTATATAACTTCAGGATTTGAATGCCTTTGGCTAACTAAGGAAGGTGGAAAAGTGACTGATGGGAAGAGAGAGACCCCCAGTACAGCTGGATTTAAAATTTTACTCTGCTCTGATCCTCGACTGGAGTAATCCTTGGGTAGTTATTAGCTGGTTGGAAAAGCCTGGCACCCTGTGGCCATGTTTAGTACTACAGCTGCTTCTCTCCCAAGGTGCCCCAGTTTATACACTTCCTAGGGGCTACCCTGGATACAGTGGGATGAAAGGCGTGTATGCTATGCCTGGATTTTTTTGGGAGGATTTTTACAAATTGAATTATAGTTGATTTACAATTTTCATGTGTACAGCAAATTGATTCCGTGATATATATACGTTATATATATGTGTGTGTTCTTTTTCAGATTCTTTTCCATTAAAGGTTATTACAAGATATTGAATATAATTCTCTGTGCTACACAGTGGGTCCGTGTTATTTATTTTATATAGATTAGTGTGTATCTGTTAATCCCAAATTCCTCATTTATTACCCCCTGCCTCCTTTCCCCTTTGGTAACCATTGTTTGTTTTCTACATCTGTGAGTCTGTTTGTGTTTTGTAAATAAGTTCATTTGTATCATATTTTTTGGTTCCACATATAAGTGATATATGATGTTTGTCTTTCTCTGTCTGACTGACTTCACTTAGTATATGATCTAGATCCACCATGTTGCTGCAAATGGCATTATCTCATTCTTTGTTAAGGCTGAGTAATATACCATTGTATATTTGTACCACATCTTCTTTATCCATTCATCTGTTGATGGACATTTAGTTTTGAATTTTTTTTTCTTTTACGTTTTTTCATCTTACACCTGTCTCAGTATCTCCACTGAGTCATAGTTTTTGATCAAAAAGCAGGTGACATGCACAGAGCATCCATTTTACAAGCAGGAGAGGTTTCTTTTCTTTCCAGCTAACACTGACTGGGGAACATCAGCTCCTATTTTAGGCTTAGAAGAAAGAGAAGTTGGAGGACCAGGGTAGGGCATTCCATGTGCTTAAAAAAACCTGATTAAATGTTATTTTTATTTTTTAAAATTTTAATTATTTTATTAAAAAAACACTTTTGCTCTTTATTATTTTTTAAATATTTATTTATTTATGTATTTGCGCCGGGTCTTAGTTGTGGTAGGCGGGCTCCTTAGTTGTGACATGTGAACTCTTACTTGCAGCATGCATGTGGGATCTAGTTCCCTGACCAGGGATTGAACCCCGGCCCCCTGCATTGGGAGCACAGAGTCTTACCCACTGCGCCACTAGAGAAGTCCTTAAATGTTATTTTAAAAGTTAAAAGTTGAGGAAATTGGGAGACAAGGTTGTCGTGGAACGAGTACAAAATGGGGAAACGAGATTTTATTTCTAGCTTTGGTTCTGTCACAGACTTCGTGTGATCCCAGTGAGGTCATTTAACCTCCATGGGTTTCATTCCAATAAAGTTAAGAGATTGGACCAGATCATTTCCAGGGTTCCCTCTGGCTCTAAACTTCTGTGATCTGCCCATGGATGCTATTTCCTGTGCCCTGCACAATATCTCCTTGCCAGCTGTGCTTCTGAGCACGCAAACTCTTTCTTATCTTTACCCATCACTGCTTCTGGTCCTGAGATCACTCTTAGCTTAGGTCATTCAACCATATCTACTAGTCTTCAATTGCCTGTGTCTTTTAGAGCCAATATTTGAGTCAACCTACAGAAACACACTGATCTTTTCTAGTTCACTTTATATTCATTAAAGAACTGAACTCATTGCCTTCATTAAACTGTTAGAAGAAAAATTTATTCATTGGCAAATGTTGCAAACTCGATCTGGAATCTCTAAACAGGTTCATATCTTACTCTCTTTTAGTCTTAGATATTTTATGATGAATCCAGATTTCACTGGTCATTCTTTTGACTTTACTTCATTGTTATCATGCAGCTGCAGGGCCTTGATCTTGATGGCATGAAGACTGGCCGCCATCAGGAACGTGATGGCATCATGCCGTCATTCAGTAGAATCTTAAGTAGCATTACTTTTGAAGATATGACAGCGAAGACATAAGCCCTGATACCAAAGACTTATAGCTTACAAGGGTAGCCAGAGAGCTGTCAGCACAGAGACGTGAAACCAAATCAGCTTGGGGGATGACACTTGGTGAATCCTGAAGGATGCCTATGAGTACCTAAGCAAGGAGGGGCTGAGGTGGGAGAGGGGATTGCTTGAGGGAAAATTCATTTCAGTGCAATTTACCCACCACCTACTCACTGTTTTCAATGATTTGGCTTTTTCTAACCTCAGATAGGTAGGATTTGGAGGATATTTGATTCTATGTATTTCTTTAAAAAATTTTTATTTTAAATTAGTTTCATGAAAGTATAGTTGATTAACAATGTTGTGTTTATTTCTGCTGTACAGCAAAATGATTCAGTTATACATATATATACATTTTTCATATTTTCCATTATGGTTTATCAGGATATTGAATATAGTTCCCTGTGCTATACAACAGGACCTTGTTGTTTATCCATTCTCTATATAATAGTTTGCATCTGCTAATCCCAAACTCCCAATCCACTCCTTCCCCCTACTCTTGGCAACCACAAGTCTGTTCTCTATGTCTGTGAGTCTTCTAACTCAATATATTTCTAAACTCAAATTTACTTGGCAATATCCAATTTGGGGGAGTCATATGTCCTAGTGTATATCTGATGTAAGTACTTCTAGAACCTTGCGGTAGGTCCTTGGACGTTTTAGCCCAGTCACATCAACTCTATAGTTTTGTCCAGTGCACATCCCTGAAATCAGGAAAGTGGCCACCTGTGGGTGTAGTCACAGGTTTTATCCCTGTGAAATAGGGCAGAAGGGTTGAAGGTTTAAGTATAACACGGAATGAATGATTTAGGGATGCTTTGTCTAGCAAAAGAAGGCAGGAAGATTTTTCGGTGATTGTGAAGCTGGGGAGATCCTAGCCAGGCAAGGACTTAAGATCTCATTGTCCTCCCTGCCCTTCAACCCTCCCCTGAACCGCTCAGTAAGATAGTCTGAAGCTACTTCATGCTATTTTGAGTACAATAAAAGCTTAACCAGCCTCCACTTGCCAACTTCTCTGTAAAACTGGTGGACGCTGCAGCGTGCTGCACGCTCATGACCTTCTCTAAAACCCTCTACCACATCTACTCAGTGTGATGCTAATTGTAATTATAGAAATTAAACTATATATAAGCCAGAGATATGAATTTCTATTGTCCTTTTTTTCTGTACAAACATGTATTTTTATTAAAATTAAAATTTTTTTTTATTGAAGTATAGTTGATTTACAATGTTGCATTAGTTTCAGGTATACAGTAAAGTGATTCAGTTATCTATCTACCTATCCATATTTTTTCAGATTCTTTTCCGTTATAGGTTATTACAAGATATTGAACGTAGTTCCCTGTGCTGTACTGTAGGTCCTTGTTGTTTATTTTATATACAGTAGTGTGTATATGTTAATTCCAACCTCCTCATTTATCCCCTCCCCCATTATTATTTTTTTAAAGCTCACTAGTCCATCTATATTTGTCTTTTGTCCTAATTCCTGACCACACAGGTACTAGATTCTCTTTGGTTGCCACCAGGTTACCTGGTTCCCAGCTTCTTCCACTTTCGATAACCACAGTCTTCAATCTCTTGTTAACATGGAGTGAGCTTGCAGTCTTCAGAAACCCTTCAGACAAGTTCTCTTCTCCTCCATGAGGATGGGAAAGAGAGGTTCTAGAAAACCACACAGGGTTCCAACTCACTGAGGAACGATTGCAAGAAGAGCAACTTTTAAAATTTCTTTATTTATAGACATTTCAGAACCATTTAAATCAACAACGAATTTTTTTAGACAAAACATACCATGTTTATCTTGAGGTACACATTGGGCCCATAGACAGTGCTCTGGAAATAATGCAACTGTTAACTGGTAGTTAACAACCCCACTTTTCCAAGCAAAGAAACTGTAAAGATGGTTACAAAAGTCTTTGAAAAGAATATACCATTTTCATTTAAGTCAAGGAAAACTCCCAAATTTTTGACTAATTGAATTCAACTTTTAGGCTTAGCTTAAGCAATATTTTAAATGGAGCTTAATATGAAAATGGGAGAAGAGGTTTATAGCTAAGAAATGATCTGAGCCCTACTACATGAGATTGTAAACAAAGGAAATTCATCATCTGATAAGCTCATTACAAAACTCATAGCCTAAGAATTAGACAGAGCAGCAAAATTACAGAAGATATTTGTATATACTTTTAACAGAAATCACGTTTACCCTTTGTTTCTAGCTTTCACAATGAGACAAATTTTAAAACACCAAGTTCTGAAGACTAAACGATGTGATTGGACAAGAAGTGGTCATAAGAATTCCACACTATTACAGTCCCACAGTATAAAAATCCTACTTTCATAAGAATTCCACACTATTACAGTCCCACAGTATAAAAATCCTACTTTCCATCATTTGCACTCTGGGCATCTTACTTTTCTTGCACTAGCAGCCTGGTGCCATTGTATTCCTAGAAAATTGGGATTAATGGTCATAGTTTCTGAAAGTCTTGTGTGTCCAACAGCAGATTTCACTTTTCTGAGGGACTGAAGTTGAAATTTTCTTTGAATCGTTCACAGTGGTCTTTGGAGACCTGTGTTTTTTTCAGTTTGTTATTCCAAATGTTAAGCTCATACTCTTTAGGCATGATGAGTAGTGATTTGTGATACAGTGTGTTTGGAAAATGAAGAGCCCTCTATTCATCCACCCCCACCCCCTGAACTTCTCGAGGAGTCGTGTGCACGGTGTGCAGGTGCTTCTGGAATGTCGGCAGAGGGTATTTACCCACGTCTGAAAACAGTTGGAATGGACAGTCATAATATTTCTCTGTAAGATTGTTTTATTTCTACGTGAAACAAGAATAAACACTGCAATTTAGCCGAGTGGGCAGCTCGCTGCAACTCCATAAATGTGAATGTTCTATGTGGGTTGAAAGGGTCTAAATGTAAATTTCACAGCTCATAAAGTTGAGCAGCTCAACTTAAAAGAGAGAGAACGTGCAGGCGTTGATGCGATTCTGAGAAAGAATTGATCTGTGTTTCAGTGCTCCGTCCCAACATGAATCAGGCCCACGTTTTACATTTTAGCTGCTTGGTTTGGTTTATTGCTGTATTTCTTAAGGGGGTCACGATGGTTTTGGCCATGCATTTAAGGAATCCAAGAAAGAGTGCCGTTTGGACACTCTCCCCAAGCACAGGGGTCAGTGCACAGATTGCAGGGAACCTGCCAGAAGATGTCCTCAGTCTTGACCTGGTTGGTTAGAAAAGGTTCTGCATGTGGGGATCTCTGTACACTGCTTTTCACTGCAAAAATCGCAGCTCAGAAGGGAAGGGCTGTTTCCTTCCTACCCCTGTTCTGCATTCCTTGTCTTGATTCTCTCTGGCTATGCGTGCCTTGTCTAGTAAGGGCGCCATGTGGCTTTACAGATACCAGAAGATACTCACTACCAATTAAAAAAAAAATCCAATCAGTAGAAAAGAACACTAGTCAGTGGGAGTCAGAGATACCTGCTGCCTCCAATGCTTTCCGAGTTTCAATGGTCTTGTAGTTTTTCTTTTGTACCCCGTTGATAGAGGCTGCCATTTCTTCCTTCTGTGGGTTCTTGAGGGACAGGGCACACTTAACTCTCCATCCATCCAACTGCCAGAAGAGCTCATGTCTCTCTTGCACGTACCCAGTCTCAACAACTGTGGTTTTAAACATAAACCATATGAGTTCCAAGAGGGCAGGAACTGTGTCTTTTTATCAGCCTGTCAAGTCATACTAGCATAGTGCCCGGCACACAGATGGTGCTGTGAATTTTGAGTATGTGAATGAAAGGCCATAGTCCCTGCCCTCAAGGAGTCTCTATGTTGCCGTCGATATAAACTCAACGTACATATGCCAAGACAAAAAACAAAAAGGACTTTGTGTCGAGGTTTTGCAAAAGAAAAAAAAAAAACAAAAAGAAAAAAAAGATAAAAGGAATCAGTTGTTTATGTGGGGCAACTGTCATAGTAAACTCAAACCCACTCATTCCTCCCTCTTGAACTGAGAAAAGCATACAAGCACTAAGGATTCACGAACGGATTCAGCAGGGTTTTGCCAAAGAAAACTTGCAACGTTTCAACGTCATCCTTTGTTTTTATTTTAAAGGCAAGTTCTGAGAGGTTACCTTTACCTAGGGAGTTGCCCCTCACACAGAAGGATGCTTTCTCAACATGAAAGTCATGGAGGCGCTGCATGTCATCTGAGTGCAGTACTAGAAGCTTCTATATAAACTTGTCAGTTACTTTTGAAGAGGTGCTACAGTTTGATAGATTCTACAGGGTACTCTTTTATGGGGCACTTTTAACCTAGAGTATTTGCATTTTGGGAGACATGTTGGGGGGAAAATCCTTTTTTTTAAAAAAAAGAGATTTAAGATGGAAAATGAGAAAAGGTATCAATTCACCCCAATTCTAAACAATGAGATGGATTAAAAATATCTTGAATGCCAAGAAATGAAGCCATATATTGAACAGGTCTGCAAAACTAGACTGGTGGGTCTTGTCTTTCCATTTGTGTATTTATTCTGATGAGCAAGAAGAGTGGATAATAACATACAAGCCAGTCCTGCAAGTCACACTGACACCTGGGTGGCTGTCTGCCCATCTCGAATGTGGGGACAGACTCTGGGGGAGACAGGGCTAGGGACGATATGCTGCTCGGAGAACAAAAACTTTTCTAAGATTTATATTCCTTCAAAAAGTCAAGAATTATGTTGATGCCATTATATTTTGGAGTATTTATTCACGTTTGGCAAAAACTGTCAGACTGGGTCCTGGGATTGTTGGAATGAAAGTACGGTAATCATGTATTTTCTTTGGAAGAGAGGAAAGAAGATTTCTGAACTAAACAAGTACTCTTATTGATACTTTAAAAAATGATGCAACAGATGTAGCACATATCAAAGCAGAGGATGGTATGTCTGATTTCTGAGCTCTCCTAAAGCACAAAGCATGTTGAGAACACCTGACACGCTCTGAGAAATGCTCTCCAGACCCCTCATCACCACATACCAGGAGAATAAGACCCTCAAACCCGAGAAGAATTATCACTCGACAGAAATGGTCATTTCCCCAGACACTGATCAGCACGGGAGTATTCTGTGTAAAACCCAGCCTGTAATAGGTTTAAAATCAAACTTAATTCTTCAATACAGACTCTCTACTGATTTGTTCCAAGTTTTCTGTGATGGAGCCTGATAAGACTGAGCTTCGAGGGACAGGGTTCTGAGAATCTTTGGAATCATTCTGTCCCATTTCCTAAGAGAGTCGACTTAATTAACGGCCCCAAACTTCAATGGATATTTGAAAGTGAACAGATGTTATCTAAAAGATCAGACTCATACTGATGTTTAAAACATACATTTATATTGTGTAAATATACATATACGTATATATTCTGGTCTTCTTTATCTCTGCTCAGTAAAATTAGCAGCAGTTACAGATAAATTATTGTGGTCATGATTTATGATTTCTAAGGACATCATAGATCCTCTCTACTAGCACATGACTTTTGTAAAATGCCTTTTGATAAAAAGATCCCCACCAAGCACATAACACTGCAGTGTCATTTCGTATCACTAACATTTTCAGGCACAAGAGTAAAACAATTAGCACTGAGCAATCCGAACGACAGAGCACAGAATAAATTGTCTAAAGTTGATTCTCCCAAAGGAGGGAATTGTTCAGAGGTGTTTTTTTTTTTTTTTTTAAAGATTCTTATGTCTTTCAGCTTTGGCTATTTTGTAAATAAATATCACAACTTCTCGCATAAACCTACTTGGGTAACAGTTATTTCTCTGAGCATGCCTTTTGTCTTTTAGCAGCTGTTGAGTGTTGAGTGATGTACAAGGCACACCTCTAAGTGTTCTGTACAGCATTTTTATTGACGTACAAAATAGCCTGTTCACCATTCAAAATCATAATCTGCATAGTAAGAGTTTTCTCTTATCCCTATTTACAGAGAAAGTTTTTAGTGCAAAAAAAATGTGAAACTGTGTCCCAGCCCTCCCCTTCTAGAACACACATTTATCTGTTTTGTTCAATGCTACCTGGGGTTATTTGGCTATATTTTGGGCCTCCAGCCGTTAATGAATTGCAGGATTTTCTTCACCTGCAGTTTGCTCAGTTTGAAATCCTCGGAGAGGATTTCTTCCGTGAGCTGAACAAGCAAGTTTCCGTCAATCTTTTCGGTCACAAAGAATGCTATGACGTCCTCGGACAACCCTATGAACCGCAGGGACTTGGACACTTCCTCTATGGAGAGTCCCGACAGGTCGGCAGGTGGCTGCCACGGGGACCCGTCACCACAGGAGCGGGGGGCCAGCTGGAGGTGGAGGGGTGACGAGAAGGGGTAAGACATGGAGAAGATGTCCTGCGTGCCCTTCTGAACAAAGTACGGGTCCTCGGAGAGGTCCGGTGACCCAGACTCGGGGGCTTCCTCAGCACCATCGATTTGCAGAGGCAAAGGTAGGGTGTCGAGGGCGGCTTTCTCTTCCACTGGCCTCGGGGCCCTGGGAGGCAAGGCGGGGCACGAGATGCTCTGCTTGGTGGGGGCTGCAGTCAGGGTCTTCCCGCCCGTGCTCTCCAGAGAGTAGCTGGCCGACTTGGGACACCCCGGGGCACTACCGCCGGGCTCCGTGGGCCCGGGCCCGGGTGGGCTGGCCGCCAGCTCGTGGCCGTCGAGGTCGAAGGCTGCCGGGCAGTTTCTCTTGGGCGTGCCCGGCGTCTTCTGTCGGGGGTAACTGTAACTCCTGCTCGGATCCAGCAGGAAGTCGCTCCTGGTCTGGGTCTCTGACACTCCCGAATAATGATTAGGCCATGAGAGCCTGGAGGATAGAGCTTCAGCAGTGGGACTGCCAAACGGGGACTTGGGGTCCATGGAATCTGCTTTCACTCGGTTACACGGGTAGCAGGAAACGGGAGCGCTTTCAGGAGGACTCGTGTCACTTTTAGTAATGCTGCTTAAAAGCCAAACACAGAGAGAGAGAGAGAGATGAGTGGAAAAAAAAGAAAAGTAAAACATCCAGCCTATCCTTATCCCATTGATGTCACTTCTGAGTAGAAAAATGTAGTTAGGCAACAAATACTATATTTCTTATCGCAAAGTACCTGCTTAACCTCACTGGGCTTTTTTTTTTTTTTTAAAGAATCTTTAAATTACTAAAATACATCAGTAACTATGGATATGAAGATACTCATTTAATATGCTATAGCAGAGATGGCAAATATTTTATTTTTTTAACAAGAAAATCATTGTTAGTGGGTGCCTGGATCTTTGTGATGAGAAAAATCTTTAGCCTTGTTTGGGCTTATCACCAACAGGTGCTGTGATTGATTAGTGATGTCTGCAGTGGGCAAGGGTGGAGTGAGAGAGCAGTAAATGAGTGTCTCATGCTTGTCATTCTTGGGCTACAGTGACAGGACTACATCACCACCACTGATGACCTTATATCCATCCAAGAGTCTGAGGCTGGAAGAAATGTTTCGAATAAAATCCTTATTCTTGCCTTGGTTTCCGCACAATTGAGTAACATCACCATAAAGATTTAAATGTCCAGGGAACAAAAAAGTACCTGCCAAGGAGAGCTACTTTAACCTGTCACATGTGATCACACTCAGCTCTGGGGCCCTATCTTAAGAGTGACCGTGAAACCAGAGTGTGCTCAGAGGTGGGTGATGGGGGGACAGCAGGTGGGACCGAGGCTGCCTCTTGGAGGAGACTTACATCTTGGCTGACCTCATGGTTTCACAGCCTGATCAAGAGAGGTCGGGTGGACCTACATTTGTTTCTTTAGACCTAAGAAACAGTTGAAGGTTACATGGAGATAGATTTCAACTGCATATAATGAAAGATCTCTAAAAAAACTTATTGGCATGTGCCAACCATGGAATGAGCTGCAGTGCAAAAGAATGAGCTCACGGCACTGGGAGGATCCAGATGGAAGTGTAAGACTGCTTTACAGTGATGGTCAGGGACTCTAGCACTGGGTGGAATTCAGAGTAGACGGCCGACAGGACCCCTGCCGTTCCGGGTCCTCCTCGAGGGTGCTGTCTGCGTGTGTTGAAGTCAAAGCGGAGACAAGTAGATGCCAGCCTTAACCACTGAACCCCTCACAGACTCAGCATCTTCCTAGGTCACTGGCTCTTCCATCCTAGCTCAGAACCAACAGGGCCCCATCATGCTCATCCAGTTAAAAAAAAAATTTTTTTTTTCTTTTTTTAAAAGAAAACTTCCTCTCCTACCACCCTGCCCAGGGGATGGCTCCTTGACACGGTTCTCAAGGATCGGGGACCTGGTTGATGAGGGAACCATTTGGAAGTGGGCCCTGGCATAGGACTTACATGTCGTGCAGCCCTGAAGAATAGTAGGATAAGGTGGGGCTGGGAGAGCGAGTCTGCTGCCGCGCCGGCTTGGCTGTGCGAGGAGGGACCGAGGGGCTGGTGGACTGAGGCTTTGCGCTGCGGGGCGGGACAGGCGGGGCGTTCAGGAGCCGGCATTCTTCCCTGACCTGGCGCAGAAGAGAACACGTGGGGTTAGCGACACTCGGACTACGCACAGGGCCAGCTCCCTCCCGGAGGGCCCAGTGGCTGCTCTTCTTACGTGACACCAGCAGGGGTGGAAGAAAGGGGGAGCAGACCTGAGCAAACAAGGACTGTGGGAAACAGGAGGCTGCCAGAGATGGAGCGATTTTGAAAGAAACGGTTTGGCAGGTGCTGCAGAAATGTAGCAAGTAATGGGAAGGACAGCATGGTAAAGAGCCGGTGATACACGAGGACACAGGAAACAGGAGTAGGACGAAAATAAGGGCGTTAAGTGATCACGATATGAATGAAGGATTCCATTCTCCTAGCGAGTTGTATTTCTTCACTGTTCAAACTGAATTCGATTTGCTACAAACCTTAGGGAACAGTGGACCTTGTCTAGTGTAAAGACTCCTTCTGAGGTTACAGTCGGGGCTTCTCACAGGTAACTGTGCACATGAATCCCCTGGGGATCTTGTTTCATGCACATTCTGACTCAGTAGACCAAGAGTGGGGCCTGAGACTCTGCATCTCAGGCTCTGCCCCTCAAGCTCCCAGGTGATGCGGACGCTGCTGGACCACGGACCACACTCTGAGAAACAAGGCGGCAGATGGCGTAACGAAGCAGCTCTCCAAGTCCGAAAAATACCGCCTCCCTCACCCTCCTTCATCTTCACACCGGAGAGGGAGGCAGGTGACCTGTGCCATCCCTTGCCTGCCTTCGCCCCAGCTTGTTGCCGGCCTTCAGAATACGGTTCTTTTTAACGAGGCAGATATTTTTATGTACTTCTCTGTGTCAGACAGCAGGGGGCAGTTTACACCTGGTTCAGCTAGTCTACCCTTAACTACCTAGGTAAAAACAGAGCCAATTCTGACTTTGTAAAAAAAAAAAAAAACCACCACTACCCTTGCTTGCTTTTAGGCTGTGTTCCCACCCATTTTTTTTCACCTTTGCCTTCAATTCCTCTGTCCCAGGGGCTCTGGGTAATGGAGACAATGAAACGGAGCTCCTGTTAGCTTTGGTTTGGAGTTTGCTTAAGACCAAATGAAATGGGCTCACGTTACACTGCATCGTCTACCACCTACGCTGCACCCCGGCCCTCTAACTGGCTTCCGAGGCCTGATTCACTTGCTGGAGAAAACCAGATGTTAAAAAAGTCATGTGACCCCGGGGAGACCAGGCAAACCTCAATTCTAAGCGAAACAGAAGCCATGTAAAGTCTCAGCCGTTGCATTTCTCCCTGGGTCTGGGAATCACTGCTCCCACCCGGAGGGCCCACCACCCTGGTTGTTGGGACCCACTGCATACAGTTTTTCTTCTGCAGCAGCCCTTTAGGCTAAAACAGAATATTGAGAGCAGCAGATTCTCTTCTCCAACAGCTGCGGGCGTTCTCTTTCTGAGCTTTTCAAAAGGTGGTGGTGGAGAAGGAAATGAGGTTTGGATACGGAAGAGGGAGGCTTGCTTGTGAGCTGGCCCAGGGGGACTCTTGCCTCACTTAGGGGTCTTCTTAAGAAGTTGGGAACCAACTAGGACACTGAAAAGTTCTGGCTGGATCACTCCAGTCCCTGGCTTTTGGGAGCATACACTGGTTACAAAATAAGTAAGATATTGTGTCATCTTCCTTCTGTCTTGTCAGCGAATTGTATGGTAGCCAACTGTGTTTTTCTTTCTTAGGGAATGTCTTTAGAATCTGGGATGGATGGGTGCGGCTTTTATAGATGTGCTTGGTTCTGTCTACGCTTAGAATAACAGGAATCATGGAAAACGAAGGAAGATAAGGAGTCCGTGGGTTAACTTTTCCATTTTAAAAATAAACAATCGCTTGTCAACATGGGATTAGAGAGAAGCATCAGGAAAACAGGGTTAAGGCTGAATTTGATTTAGAAATTTCTAAATTTTGGAATTAGTCATTAAATACATTTCATTAGGGACCACTTACCGAGATGTCAATTATGATATGCTGAGAGGTCGACTACACTGTGCATTTTAATTGAGTATCATCAGCTGACCTAGGTCTCGGAACACAGAAAAGCAGCCACTTGTAGTTGACTCTGATCTCTGGGAAGTCCTCTCTTCTCTTCTTATAACCCCAGACTCTCAAGGTTCCTGACATCTGGTTCTGCCCCCTCCTTCCATAACTGGACAGTCCTAAAGAGCTTCCCCATAGGTTTCCCGGTGACAGGAGGGGACGGGGGAGGCAGCAGTAAAAAGAAGCATTTGTAGGTCACAGGGCCCGGTGAGGTGAGCTCGGCTGACCGGAACGTTTCCAGCTACACTCCAAACAGCATTTGAAATATGGAAAGCTTCTGAAATGGCCACATGACTCCTGAAAGGAGTCGTGTGTGTGTGTGTGTGTGTGTATGTGTGTCAGTGAGAAGATACTAACATGAGACCAAAGAAAGATTTCTTCCCTTGTCATGAGGGGGCAGTTTGGGTGTAATCGTGTGACTTCAATGGGAAAGAACTAGGCTTATTTGAAACCCATTTTGGAGAAAAGGTAGTTAAAAACAAAACAAAACCCGACTTCAATGGGACCCCGTCATTGTGTGTGTGTGTGTGTGTGTGTATGTGTGTGATGGTGTCAGTGAGAAGATACTAACATGAGACCAAAGAAAGATTTCTTCACTTGTCATGAGGGGGCAGTTTGGGTGTAATTGTGTGACTTCAATGGGAAAGAACTAGGCTTATTTGAAACCCATTTTGGAGAAAAGGTAGTTAAAAACAAAACAAAACCCGACTTCAATGGGACCCCATCGGCGACAGGAATTCAGCTGTAACACTGTGGAGGAACAAAACTAGTGCGTGCTACCCTGGGCAGCTGCGGGAGGGCGGCCCTCGCGGGGTGAGCACGGCTGATGGCCCTGTAGACGCGCCTCCCCGTGTTACTTTTAACTTGTGGCTGCAGATGTGGACGCTCAAGTGAAGTCATACTGCAGCATTTTATGGGAAAACTATATATGCTTTGGGGGAATGTATACGTTTTGGGGTTCAGAAGTGATACACCCACACACTGTGAGGGTTTACTGTGCCACCTTACTTTCTATCTCGTACCTCCTTTTAACAGTAATTATTCTACTTCTCTTTGCTTCTTGATTTGGTTCATCATGGGACATTTATATCCAAGAGAAAGGTAGCTGTGGCTTGAAATGAATTTTATCTGACAATAAAGGCAATTTATAAGACCAGATGGCCAATCACCCTGTTTCCAGTTTTTCCTCATATTCAATTTCACGTTTAAGTGCTACATTTTCAGCACATTCCTTCTAAAAGTCTCAGCATGTGGCTTTCATCTTGTTACTTCCCATCTCCAGTGGCCCCCCTTGACTACTGGATAAAGTCCAGCTTCTCCTGTCTCCCACTGAGGCCTGCTGCAGTCTTTCTAGTGATTTCTTCTCGCTAGAGGAAATTATCCCATTTGATTCCATCTTTCTAGTTATTTCCCTCACTACTCCTCTATATGAATACATGGGTCCATCCAATGGGGCAGATTCCGTGTCACCTAAACACACCCTGTGCTTTCCTGCCTCTCGCTCTGCTTTAGTTCTTACTGCCCACCCCCTCCTGTCACTTCCTAAGGCCCAGCTCTAACTGTTACAGGCGTGGTTTGGGACCATCACAAGTAGCCACCAGTACTTGTCGTTGCTTCTGAACTCTGCCAACAGACTGTTTATATTCACTTACTTCCCATGTATATTCAATAAGCCCGAAAGTGGAAATGGTAGGGACCGTCGTCATTGTTCTTACTGCTCTGTGGATGGCAGAGTTTGGGGATTTGTCACCTCTGGCACAAATATGGTACACAGAATGCCAGGTGGAGGTTACTGGATGTCACAAAACAAATACAACAAGGCACTTTTATTTTCAAACTTATACCAAAAGAATGCCTTTTATATTTTAATGTGGAGACTGTTACTGATAAGTCATCTGGGCTCCACGTTAATTTTTTTGTCTTCATATTGATGTCAATCTAGGGGAAGAAAGGTGCCAGCAGACCTGGCCCCTATGGCCGCCATCAACTCTGCCACCACGACACTGGACGTGGTGTCAGAGTGAAAATGACGGTATTTCTAAATGAGGACGTCATAGAACACACCGTGCCCGACACACCATGCCTGACAGACTAGAGCCCTTCTCGGCCCTTCAGTGCAGCATTTAAGACTGAACTTCAAGGAGCAGTGCAGGGCGAGGGTGAGGGACTTGGATTCTCAGGAGTAAACCCGGAACGCTGGTGCTAAGGGAGGGGATGGCGTTCTGTCTGAGGCAGGTGTTACTACCCATCGCGGATCATGGGTGACTTTTGCCTACTGGTAGGTAATTTCTGGTGATGAGTAGCTTGAGTGTTTACAGCCAAGCTCCTGGCACCTACTGGTTATGACAGGGTCAATGACCACAACATGGATTCAGGGAGAGCAGACTCCCACCCGTACGTACCCAGAGCCTGGCTTCACAAGCAGTTCTCCGGTCTAAAGCCTTTCTTATAAGTGGTTTTACTTCCAGCACAATCCTCTCATCCTTGCCTCCCCACAACAAGTCTTCCCTTTTCTAAAGAAATGCTCAATGATTCAGTCTTATCAGAGATAAGATACCGGCTACCCAGGAGTAAGACACCTCTCCCCAGTGTTCAAGCAGCAGACTGTGAACCCAGAGCTAAACAGAAAGCTAATTTATTGCGAGGTGGAATTGGGGAGTTCTGCTCTTTCTAGAACCATCACTTCTCTTTAGTCTACGAGGCATATTCTCAGGGAGGCATATTTACGTGACTGCCATCTAACACACAACATTTACTAGTGGGGTTTGAAGTAAGCTGTGGAAGGTGTCCGTCCTGAGGGCTAATGGCCGGGATCACAGGCACCATCTACTGCCCCTAAAAGTCCGAAGAACATTGTGTCGCTTTCCATTTTCCTACAAGTGACATTAATTCCATTTACTATTGACTTGTTCAATTATATGCTGAGCGCCCATCACACGCTCACTGAGCTGGTGCTAAGTAAAGCAGACAAGAACGAGTAGCCCCTGGAATTAGCTGGGAGGGAGGCAGGGAGACCAACACACGACGGAGATAAAAGTCGGTCCTGTAATAATAGAAGGTGGAATGAAGGTCCGTGGGAGCACCATGAAAGCTTCAGGAGGGCGGGGGAAGAACAAACTCACAGGAAATTATACTGAGAAAGTCTGGAGGAGGAAGGAATTGTGAGTGTACAAAAGGTACAAGGGCAGGAATAAACCACCAGAGCGATGCCCTGGATGGGGGGCTTAGAAGGCGAGATGAATCCTGATGCCACTTATCAGACAGACACTTAGAAGGAAGAACAGAGCTTGGGAGAAACCAAGGGGTTCGGTGTGGAAAAGAGTCGAGCTCAGTGTTCTACTGATAGAATCTGAAGTCCTGGTGGCACTGAGATCCCAGATGAGAAGGGAAGAGGGCTGAACCCCTAAGGGGCCAGTAGAGGAGGAGACCAAGGGGGAGAAACGCAAGGGACCGCATCTCACCGCTCACGGCACAGAACAGTCCCCAGTGGTTTCAAGGAAGCAGATGGTGGGGAGGGCGGCTCAGGAGAGGGATGGTGTGAAGACGGAACGACGGCAGGAAGTCAGGGCAGGTCGGGAAGATGTGTGACGGTTAGCAGGTCACTGGGGATCTTAGTGAATGAAGCTTGAGTTGAGTGAGGGGACCAGAGGCAGATTCCAGGGAGTCAAAGCCAGAACAGGAGGTGAGGGTGGAGTGAGTGAGGACAGACCACTCTTTTCAAGAAGGAAGGAAGGGGCTGGGAAGGAAGGGGGAGACAGCTATTAGAGAGCGATAGTGGATTGAATTAGCATGGCTTTTTTCTTTTTAACTTGGAAGAAACCTGAAAACGTGCCTGGGTAGGTACATGCACGCGTGTAACCTGGAGGTTAAGTGCACATTGACTTCTGGGACGGAGAGAACACATTTCCCCACTGCTCTCTGCCTTCACCATGCCAGCACTGGCCGCGTAAAACCAGAAAAATAATCAATGGCAGCTTATTATCTAACAGTGAAAGCAAAGATGGACACACCCAATAAAATAAATGGCTTTGGAAAGCTTCGTGTTACTATGTGAAGGTGGTTGACAAAGTCAAAACCCAACTCCAACCTGTGGTCAGAATCTCGTGCGTCATGGAATGGGGCTGTTTATTTTCTGAATACTCTCCAGAAAGTGTAACTTGATTTCTCGACTCCTGGAATAGGTATTTAAGCATCCCTTCCCCTCCCCACTCCTCACAGCTATAAGTCTGTTTAGTTGGGAGGAAACTGAGCCCGGGGTGAAGGACCAATAATTTGTGAAAAATGGAAAACAAGGTCTTCTCCCTAAATAGCCACATGTTAAAGATAACGCGTGAGAATTTATTACAAACACAAAGCTCATTATTGCATGGCTGGAAACAGGGTTAAATGTAAATGTTTAGAAGATAAAAATTCACACATTACATACAACTGGAGTATTTTATACACGTATGAACTACTTTCTTCTGTGACATTATCTTTCCCTGACACTTCCTAGGGATTAAAAGAATACAACAAACAAAAGACACACAACGTGCTTATGAAACTGCACAGTGTAGGAATGGGGGCTCTTTGGTATGATGATGTTTCTTGGAAACTCTTAGTTTCTCAGAACTCCCTACTCGTCTTCTATGGAAGAAATGACACTTTCACACCCCTTCACTAACTGGACCAAAGAGACAGCTTAGGAAAACAGAAAATTTACTATGCAATGTTCTTTGCTGAACTTTTTTGGGGGAAAAAAAATACCAATTTCATAGCAGCAATTATTCAACTTTTAAATACAAGGCAATGGACCTGGAGACACTTGCCGACGAGGCCTCACATTTCCTTGTCTACAGTCTAAAATCTGCCACCACATACCTGTGGGTGAAAATCTCGGCTCAAAGACCACACTGCTTGGAACTGTGGGCAGTCACTAACGGGCTTCGGCCATCCTTAGGCGGACTAAGGATCATGTTGTTTCTATGTTGACACTAATTCAGAAAACACACACGCTATAGGGGAGCTTGATCTAAAACTGGACTCACCTTTACCATGAGTTTTCTTCTCTAAAAAGCTGACTTCGGGATAATGTCAGTGTTGCAAAGAAAGGAGTTTTGTAACCATGCTTCCCTGAACTTTGTAACTTTGCCTTCACTGCATGCCCTCTGCCCTGTATTTTACATTTCTTCCCACACTCCCTCTCCCAGATAACAAAATCAT
Source organism: Grampus griseus (assembly GCF_964374135.1). NCBI lineage: Eukaryota > Metazoa > Chordata > Mammalia > Artiodactyla > Delphinidae > Grampus > Grampus griseus. Next base: position 47,588,225 of record NC_139006.1, read on the forward strand.
TACAGCCTTAAGAAATCTTATTTATAAAGAGGCTTTTATACAAAGAGTTCACAACCCTGTCACATACCCATCAGGGGTATTTTCAGCCAAACAGAAATTAAAGTTTTACAATGACAACATGGCAATAAATGAACATCTATCTGATGAATTACGCCAGGGCAGATGTGATTTACAGTTGAAATCCTGATTCTCAGATGTGTGTGTTTCTTTTTCCCCTTGTGTATGCGGATGATAAGGACCTAAGGCAGGCCTGGGTCTGCAATGGCCTCCAACCTCCAGGCCTCAGGCAAGGGAGTCAAGGCAGAGGGCACAGCAGGCCGCTACTGGGAAACAAGAAGGGCATGCAGTTCTGAAAAGAATACTTGTTTAAGTTCCAGGGTGCTTCCCTGGACTCCAAAGAAAGACTATGCCATTGGGGCAGAGAATAAAGACCTTTTCTGAGAAAGGAGTATAATGCATGATAGATATATTTAAATAGTATATAACTTTCCCATTAATGTGATTTTGTGCAAATGGTAAACCCAAGAGTGCAGATTTGAAACAAGGGCTATCCCATAGAATATTACAATGACTTTATTAACATTCTAATCATTGAGACTTTCGGCAGACACAGGAGAAAATTTCTTGGCCTAGAAGGTTTCATTTAAAAATAAATAACCTACACAAAACCAAAGGCAATTAGTTTCAAAATTACCAAAACACAATAATAATTCAGTCCTTATTTCAATTAACAAATGGGAAATGTAGGTATGGCTTGCTTACAGAGTACTCCTCAAAAGCTGTAATTAAAATTAATTAAATGTCAAATGCCTTAGGAGACCGCATTAATTAGTGGAATCCTGAGTGAATCCTTTCGTAGAGCAATTATTTTGAAAAGTAAATAATCACTTGCAGATTAATCTTTTTATTACCTAAATTTGACTATTAATACCCAAGGTTTATTTAAGAAAATCTCTCCTTTAGTGCCTTCTCTATTTATTTTAGCTTTAATTTATATCACTTAAAAAATTTTTTGACTGGAATGTAGATATACTATACCTATTTTAGATATAGTAGTGTGTGTATGTTAATCCCAAGCTCCGAATTTATCCCTGCCCCCTTGTCTTCTCTAATAATTAATAGTCAGTAGGAGAAAGCCCAAAGACAAAATAAAAATTCAGAGTAGAATCAATTCTTTTTTTAAAAATTTATTTTATTGAAGTATAGTTGATTTATAATGTTGTGTTAATTTCTGCTGGGTAGCAAAGTGATTCAGTTATACATATATGCACACATTCTTTTTCATATTCTTTTCCATTATAGTTATCTCAGGATATTGAATATAGTTCCTTGTGCGTACAGTAGGACCTTGTTGTTTATTCTATATATAATATTTTGCATCTGCTAATCCGAAACTCTCAATCTGTCTCTCCCTCCCCCTCCCTCCCCCTTGGAAACCACAAGTCTGTTCTCTGTCTGTGAGTCTGCTTCTGTTTTGTAGATAAGTTCATCTGTGTCATATTTTAGATTCCACATATAAGTGATATCGTATGGTATTTGTCTTTCTCTTTCTGTCTTACTTCACTTAGTATGATCATCTCTAGGTCCATCCATGTTGCTGCAAATGGCAATATTTCATTTTTTTCTTTTTAATAACTGAGTAGTATTCCATTGTATATACGCACCACATCTTTTTTATCCATTCATCTGACAATGGACGTTTAGGTTGTCTCTGTGTCCTGGCTATTGTGAACAGTGCTGCTATGAACATAGGGGGACATGTATCTTTCTGAATTATAGCTTTGTCTGGATATATGCCCCGGAGTGGGATTACTGGATCATATGGCAACTCTATTTTTAGTTTTTTGAGGAACCTCCATATTGTTTTCCATAGTGGCTGCACCAATTTACATTCCCACCAACAATGCAGGAGGGCTCCCTTTTCTCCACACCCTTCCAGCATTTGTTGTTTGTAGATTTTTTAATGATGGCCGTTCTGATGAGTGTGAGGTGATACCTCATTGTAGTTTTGATTTGCATTTCTCTAATAATTAGCGATCTTGAGCATCTTTTCATGTGCCTGTTGGCATCTGTATGTCTTCTTTGGAGAAATGTCTACTTAGGTCTTCAGCTCATTTTTCAGTTGGGTTGTTCGCTTTTTTGTTGTTGAGTTGTATGAGCCGTTCGTATATTTTGAAAATTAAGCTCTTGTCAGTCACATCATGTGCAAATAGTTTCTCCCAGTCTGTAGGTTGGCTTTTCGTTTTACAGTTTCTCTTGTTGTAAAAAAGCTTGTAAATGTGATTAGGTCCCACTTGTTTATTTTTGCTTTATTTCTACTGCCTTGGGAGACTGACCTAAGAAAACATTGGTACGATTTATGTCAGATAATGTTTTGCCTATGTTCTCTCCTAGGAGTTTTATGGTGTCATGTCTTATATTTAAGTCTTTAAGCTATTTTGAGTTTATTTTCATGTATGGTGTGAGGGTGTGTTCTAACTTCATTGATTTACATGTGACTGTTCAACTTTCCCAACACCACATGCTGAAGAGACTTTTTTTCCCCATGTTATATTCTTGCCTCCTTTGTCAAAGATTGACTGTAGGGGTGTGGGTTTAATTCTGGGCTCTCTATCCTGGTCCATTGATCCATATGCTGTTTTTGTGCCAATACCACACTGTTTTGATTACTGTAGCTTTGTAGTATTGTCTGAAGTCTGGGAGGGTTATGCCTTCAACTTTTTTTCCCTCAGGATTTCTTTGGCGATTCTGGGTCTTTTGTGATTCCATATAAATTTTAAGATTATTTGTTCTAGTTCTGTGGAAAATGTCATGGGTAATTTGATAGGGATATCCATTACATGGGTAGATTGCTTTGGGAAGTATGGTCATTTTAACAATATTAATTTTTCCAATCCAGGGGCATGGGAATATCTTTCCGTTTCTTTGAATCATCTTCAATTTCCTTTATTAATGTTTTATAGTTTTCAGCATACACGTCTTTCACCTCCTTGGTCGGTTTTTTTTTTTAAGATTGACTTTTAAAAACAATTATTTTTTTTTGGCTGCGTTGGGTCTTAGTTGTGGCATATGGGATCTTTTTGTTGTGGCGCATGGGCTTAGTTGCCCTGCAGCATGTGGGATCTTAGTTCTCTGACCAGGGATCGAACTGGCGTCCCTTGCATTGAAGACAGATTCTTCTACTGGACCACCAGGGAAGTCCTGGTCAGGTTTATTCCTTTTTTTTTTTTTTGATGTGATTAGAAGGGCTTTTTTTTTTTTTTAGCATTCCCTTTCTGATATTTCATTGCTAGTGTAAAGAAATGCAACAGATTTCTGTATGCTAATCTTATATCCTGCTAACTTGCTGAATTTGTGCATCAGTCTAGTAGTTTTTGTATGGAGTCTTTAGGGTTTTCTATATATAGTATCATGTCATCTGCATATAATGACAATTTTACCTCTTCTCTTCCAATTTGGATAACTTCTTTTCTTTTTGTCTGACTGCTGTGGCTAGGACTTCCAATACTATGTTGAATAGAAATGGTGAGAGTAGTCATCCTTGTCCTGTTCCAGAATTTAGTGGGAAGGCTTTCAGCTTTTCACTGTTGAGTATGATACTGCTGGTGGGTTTGTGGTAAATAGCTTTTACTATGTTGAGATATGTTCCCTCTATACCCACTTTGGTAAGAGTTTTTATGGTGAATGGATGCTTTTTCTGCATCTACTGAGTGATCATTTGGTTTTTGTCTTTTCTTTTGTTGATGTGGTGTATTACATTGATTAATTTGCTACGTTGAACCATCCTTGTGACCCTGGGATGAATCCAACTTGGTTGTGGTGTAAGATCTTTTTTATGTGTTGTTGGATTTGGTTTGCAGATATTTTGTTGAGAATTTTTGCATCTATATTCATCAAAGATATTGGCCTGTAATTTTCTTTTTTGGTACTGTCTTGGTCTGGCTTTGGTATCAGGGTGATGGTGGCTTCATGGAATGTCTTTGGGCATACATTCCTTCCTTCCTCTTCAATCTTCTGGAAGAGTATGAGAAGGATCAGTATACGTTTTTTTTTCTATGTTTGGTAGAATTCACCTGTGAAACCATCTGGTCCTGGACTTTTGTTTGTAGGGAGTTTTTAAAATTACGGACGCTATTTCAGTTCTAGTGATCTGTCTGTCCAAATTATCTATTTCTTCTTGATTCAGTTTTGGTGGGCTGTACATTTCTAGAAACTTGTCTGTTTCTTCTAGGTTGTTGAATTTGTTGGCATATAATTGTTCATAGTATTATTTTATTTTGTATTTCTGTGGTATCAGTTATTTCTCCTTTTTCATTTCTTATTTTGTATATTTGGGTCCTCTTTCTTTTCTCTTTGGTGAGCCTAGCCAGAGGTTTGTCAACGAGCCAGCTCTTTTTTTTTGATTTTTTTTCTATTGCTTTTTAAATCTCTATTTTATTTATGTCCTCTCTGATCTTTATTATTTCCTTCCTTCTGCTCACTTTAGATTTTCTTTTTCTTTTTCTAATTCTTTTAGGTGGTAGGTTAGGTTGTTTGAGATTTTTCCTGTTCTTTGCGGAAGGCATGTATCACTATGAACTTCTCTCTAAGAACTGCTTTTGCTGCATCCCATAGATTTTGTATGGTTGTGTTTTTATTTTCATTTGTCTCAAAGTATATTTTGATTTCCTCTTTCATTTTGTTGTTCACCCACTGGTTTTTTAGTACCATGTTGTTCAGTCTCCATGTAATCATTTTTTTCTTATTTCTTTTCCTGTGGTTGATTTCTAGTTTCATGCCATTGTGGTCAGAAAAGAAGCTTGAAATAATTTCTATACTCTTAAATTTGTTTAGGCTTGTTCTGTGCCCTTGTATGCGGTCAATCCTAGAAAATGTTCTGTGTGCACTTGAAAAGAATGTGTATTCTGGTTTTTTTCTGGATGTAATGTCCTAAAAGATATCAATTAAGTCTAACTGTTCTATTGTATCCTTTAGGATCTCTGCTGCCTTACTAATTTCTGTCTAGAAGATGTGTCTATTGATGTGAGTGGGGTGTTAAAGCCTTCTACTATTATTGTATTCCCATCAATTTCTCCCTTTATGTCTACTGGTATTTGTTTTATGTATTTGGATGCTCCTATATTGGGTGCATATATTTTGAGGATGTAATATCCTCTTCCTGTCTTGATTCCTTTATCACTATATAGTGTCCTTCTTTATCTTTATGGCCTTTGTTTTAAAGTCTATTTTGTCTGACATGAGTAGTGAGACCCCCACTTTTCTGTCATTTCCATTTGCATGAGATATCTTTTTCCATCCCCTCACTTTCAGTCTGTGTGTCCTTTGCCTTAAAGTGGGTCTCTTTTTTATGTGTTGCCTACAATAAGCAGCATATTATAGGCTCTTGTTTTTAATCCAACCTGCCATTCTCCTGTGTTTTGATTGGAGCATTTAGTCTACTGACACTTAAAGTAATTATTAATAGATATCTATTTATTGCCATTTTAAACCTTGTTTTCCAGTTAATTTTGTATTTCTTCTTTGTCCCTTTCTTTTTCTTTTTGTGGTTTATGATTTCCTGTTATATTATGCTTGTGTTCTCTTCTTTTTGGTTTTTGTAAGTCGATTTTATGTGTTGATTCGTGGTTACCTTGTTTTTCAAGTATTTTAACCCCTTCCTATCTACTTGCTTTTAGACTGGTAGTCATATAGGCTCAAACACATTCTAAAAAAAAACAAACAAAAAAGTCTACATTTTATTACTCTCCTCTCCCACATTTTATGATTTTGATGTCCTCTTTTACATCTTCATATTTATCCTTTTGCTGTTCATTGTGGCTGTCATCACTTGCACAAAAATCTTTTTGATTTTTAAAAAAATCCGCCTACTGGCTTATTAAGTGATTTACTTTCCAATTGTGATTTTCTCTTTCCTATACCTTCTTGCTTCTCTTCCATTTAGAGAAGACCTTTCAATATTTCTTTTAGGATAGGTTTAGTATTGCTGTATTCTTTTAGTTTTTGCTTGTCTGAGAAATTCTTTCTCTCTCCTTCTATTCTAAATGATAATCTTGCTAGGTAGCGTATCCTAGGTTGCAGATTTGTCCCTTTCAGAACTTTGACTATATCTTGCCATTCCCTTCTGCCCTGCAAATGTTTCTATTAAGAAATTAGCTGATAGCCTTATGGGGGGTTCCCTTGTAATTAACTCTTTGTTTTCCTGTTGCTGCCTTTAGAATCCTTCCTCTCTTTAACTTTTGCCATTTCTATTATAATATGGCTTGGTGTAGGTCTGTTTGGGTTCATCTTGTTTGGGACCCTCTGTGCTTCCTGTACCTGGACATTTGTTTCCTTCTTTAGGTTCGGGAAGTTTTCAGCCATAATTTCTTCAAACACATTTTTGAACCCCTTTTCTCTTTCTTCTCCTTCTGGGATCCCTATTATGTGTAGATTGGCATGCTTTATATTATCCCATTGGTTTCTTATTTTGCTTTCATTTTTTTTTCCCCCAGTTGGGCTTTCTGTGTTCTGATTGGATGATTTCCATTATTCTATCTTCCAGAACACTTATTTGTTCTTCTGCATTATTCAATCTGCTATTCATTGCCTTTAGCTCAGTCAGTTTTCATCTCAGCAAATGAGTTTTCTAATTTTTCCTGGCTCCTCTTTTATAGTTTCTACAGTAGTTCCTTTTTACAGTAACCTGCATTCCTATTGATAGCCCTTCTTAATTCCTTCAGTATTTTCATTATCTCCTTTTAAACTTGGTGTCTATTAGACTGAAGAGGTATGTTTCATTGTTTGTTCTTTCAAGGGAATTCTCTTCATCTTTTAATTGGGAGTGTTTCCTCTGCTTCTTAATTTTATTTATATTTCTCTTACTCTATGAATTTAGGAGAAACAATTATCTACTGTGGTCTTGGAGGGCTATTTTTATGTGGGAGCATCCTGTGTAGCCTGGGTTCGTTTTTTTGGTGCAAGGCTGTTTTTAGTATGCATGTCCTGCTGCCTCTTACCTCAGTGTTTGCTGGTTGTAGAGTAGAATTAATTCTTATAGCTCAATTCTTAAGAATCAGTTCTCTCGGTTTTTAAACAATACATTTTTATGACTTTTTCTTAATTTGGGTAGTCTTGTGAGGGCCCTCATTCTGTTGGGTGGACACATCCAGGTGTGACACCTGGTAGCACCATGACCTAGCCTCGCCATGCCTAATGGAATTAGTCAAGGCAACTTCTCAGCTTTAATATTTCTAGAGAGGTTTTCCTAGGAATTTCAGTTTCTTGATACATATTTGCAGCCTTAGAACCACATGTGGCTTTTTCATAGGTACTCTATAGTTCTACAAAACCTCCAAATCCCCCATGAAAGGATTACATATTATTGGGGCCCACAGGATGCTGAGCATTTCTGTAGCTCTTTTCTTGGTTTGTCATGATTACAATTTTGGCTCCACAGGTAGGTAACTATAACACATAACATCTAGCTTATCAAGCAGACATTTTAAAAGTCAGATGAAAAGAATGTTTTGCTACTTTTCAAGCCTGTTAGGATGCACTTTTGGAATGCGGGGATGACTGTCCCCTGCCTGTGCGCTCTCTGCTGGTCTGTCTGTGGAGGTAGGTGTCCTTGTCCCCATCAGCTTCCACGACTCTCTGGAGAGGCCTTACACCTTAGGCAAGGAAGGACAGGGGAAATAACCTCCAAAAAATTATTTTCTGTCTAACCCTAAAAAAGAATGCATCCCATATTAAGTTACCGCTACTATTTATTGAATGCTTACCGAGTGCCAGGGAAAACTGCCAAGTACTTTGTATAATACAACAATGCAATGAAGACACTGTTATTAATTGCCGCAGGAACTGACTCAGAAAGTTAAATAGTTTGCCCAAGGTGTGAAGCTATGGAGTTACTAAGTGGCAGAGTGAGGACGCAAATCCACGTGTAGCTCTTAGACATGATGTTTTGTGCCTCTAATGACCCATCACATAGTGTGGCAGATCACTCCTCTCTGCTCCCGGTGAAATTCCACTGAGAAGGGAAATGAAGACTCTCAGGATGCTTGGTGTCCCCTGCTGTTTTCTCATCAGCTGCTCAGTCTGCAGATTCAGACTCCTGGATAGTGCAGTCTTTTCGGGCACCTACTGAACTAGGTGCAGTGTAGATCTGGATTAAATTCGTCCTTTATGTCTTATTTTTCTCAAACATCAATAAGACAGTGTGCTCCATTACAGGAACTTTATGTATGATGGACTTCAGCCTTATAACAATGAATGTATGCTACCACAATCCATCTTACAATTCAGTCCCTACACCCTGCTTCTCGTATTGTCATTGTCAGGGGGCATCCTGTCAATCCCAAAGGTTAATGAATTCTTCATCCACACTGCAGGAAAACTTGCTTTAAACCAGTGGTTTCGACCTAGAGCTGCTTTTATGGTTTTTCTTTCATGAATCTCAAGAATCGCTGCCACGTTAACATCCAACCAAGAGTGAATGCACTTTTGTTTTTCTGTTACTAAAGACAGAGGACATGAATTAATCCCTGGGTTCTGGGGTCCTCAGGTTTGATACTACTGCACACATAGCTATAGAAGAGTTGTGATCCAGTAGTTTTGATACTGATTTGTAATTTACTGCATTGACCAGAATAGTCTGAGAGTCAAACATTCTATTTATAGATTTCATGCACTATCAAGCCTTCCTGTCACTGCTCTCCAAAATGGCATCTTCCAAAGAGGAAAAAAAAAAAAAAAAAAAAACACCACCAGAAAAAAGGCAGCTCTTGAAGACTGTCACTTGTAGAGAGTATCTGGGTAAATATTTTAGACATTATCAGCCAACAGCCAGAAAATTAAAATTATGGAACGAGGCCCACAATGTTACGAAATAGAGGATGTGTTTGGAACATATGAACCAATTAAGGATAACCCACTCAAGAGGAACTGTCAGGTCATTCTGATTTGAGGGCACTCTGCACAATTTAAAAAAATGAAAATGTCACCACTCAGTAAGCTGGGCAGCTCCCCAGCTTGGGCTCATCTGCAACAATTTCTCTTCTGTGCCTGGAACCAGGAGCTGTTTACTCTTCCCTGGGATGTTCCAGTTAGGGGGGGGAATAGCCTCTTATTGTTGGGAAAGGTAAGTGGCAGTGTTTTGTGTTTAAAGAAAAAAAACCTTTGTATTTAACGATCTTTACAAAGGTACAGACTAGAGCATAATTCTAAGTAGCCACATCAAGTACAAAGTATATTAACAGGGCTAAACTGATCACTCCTCCACTGAGGATTTTCTGTTTGGCCCCATAGCCTAGTTTTCCATTTTAGCATATGGGTAGGACAGTGGTCAAGCATTAACCAGATGATGCCGGAACTGCAGCACACTGCTGGAAACATAGCAAGAATTACTGTTGAAGGAGAAAGATTTTTATCTCATTTACAGAAACAAAGACTGTCAAAATCTGCTGGAGAAAGAGCACAGATATTTGCTGTAACTTAGGACCCTGAAGTAGGGAGTGAAGAATAGAATAAGGAGAAAAGGCACAGGCTGACATACACTGTAGTGGAGCCACTGTCCCTCTAGATATTAACATGACTGGGACACGGACTGTGGCAAAGCAGCGTTCATTTGCCAATTATCAGCTCTGCTTCCCTTTCTATGGCCCAGCTTTTTCCCAGGACCCACCCCACTGTCACTATCCAAAGAAGTTTAATTCTGTGGGAGCACTTGAATTTATGCCCCATTAAAGTTCCCTTTTGAAAGCTACAAGCGGAAGCCACATCTAACAGTTATGACGTTCTCCGGATCCCACGCACATCCTAAAACTGGAAAATTTGTTTCCTGGTCACAGAACCAATAAAAGAAAGATATGACTTCATTTGAAATGCCTAATTCTTAAAAAAAGAAAATTAAGTAATTTCACGTGTTTATAAAAAGTCTTTATGATTAGAGCATTCTATAAACACCGAATATGCTCTGAGAAGGTTCTCTTATGTCATAAGAAATTACGGCTTAGACTGGAGGCCCAAACCTTTTCTTCTGCTGTGAGATTTGCTTTTAGTTTCAAATTTAACTCTGACGTTTTTCTTTTAGTACCAGGGTCAAGATAGTGCCTCTTAATATTTGTGTTCTTACTCATCTTTCACTAGCCTCAGTGAAAACAATCACTGCCAGTTTCCTACCTCAAGACTTGGTTATGTAAATAACTGGGTGGGACCACCTTGGATGAGTCAATCAATCAGTCAACAAACAGGAGTCCCCGTTATGTGCCAGGTGGGCCCAGAGTTCTATAGGAAAAGCTCATGTGGTCACATTCCTATCGAAGAGAAGGCTCCAAGCTTCAAGCAACATCACATACACAGGTAATTGAGACATACCTAAAAATGCCTAAAGTACTTACTAGGAGTGTCCCCTCACCTTTTACCTGTTTTTTGGGGGAACACCATCTGACATGAATAAAAGAACCAAGGACTCTGACTCCACCAAGACTTCCCCCAAATATTCCACAACCCCTACTGGATACGGGGATCTCTGGGCTTGTGCCTTAAGATCCCTGGTAGATCTTGTAAGGAGCAGGGGAAAGTAGAGACCTGCAATTTCTGGGGAGTTGTTATGTCCTGGAATAAACAGCTGGAGGTGGGTCTTCTCTCAGGAAAGCTTTGCAGCAATGAGGGCTCTGCATGGACAGCTATGTATGACGCCCAGCACAAAGTGCTGCCTGGTGTCCAGAGCTGTCCATGACCTGGTTCCAGCCTTGAAGACACCACTGCCCTTCATACTCCCTCTTCAACCCTATTCCACTCGCCCAGCAAAACTCTGCGTTTTCCCTCATCTGCCCTTGCCTTTGCTCAAGCCATTCTGTCTGGAACGCCCTTCTTTCCCATCTCTCTGCTCTTTCCATTCATGTATATGCTCTCGGCTCATCTGAAATGTCATCTCCATGAAGGCTTCTCTTGCACAACTAGAAGTTCTTTTCTCCTCTGAACTCCCCCCATACATGACCTATGTATACTTCCCACATTTTAACTTGTATAGTAGTCCTCTCTTTTCATCTGTTACCTTCCCTACAAAAGGGGAAGTTGCTAGAGTCCAGGGTCATGATTTCAGTGGTCACTGATGGTGACTTTTCTAGTATCTAGCCCATGGTTTTGATACAAGGCTCTACACAGCCCTGTGTTTCCAGAGAGGTGTCCTGAGACCACCTGGTGGGGGCAGAGTAGACAGGGCCAAGGGGAGACCCCATCCCTCCAATCTGTCCTTCAGTCAGATGGGTTTTGATTGTAATGCTTCTATTTATTGTGATCTGTGTTAGTTTTCTTTTTTTTTTCTTTTAAAGGATTCTGCTAGAGATAGAAAAAAAGGAACCCACTACCACAGATACTGTCAAATAAATGAACAGAATTACACCCTATGCCTCAAGCGCTTTCGCCCTTCAGATATAATGAAATCCAATGATCAAAAATGAGTCGTGAAGGTTCAGAGTGCCTGTCAATCAAAGAACATGGTCAAAACAGAGGGCTCTTTCTCCTGTCCTGTATGACCTTTTACATTAAAATCTGATAGACTCCTCCTCAGCTGAGTGAGTTACGTTTGAGGTGGTAAGCAAAACCGGGCTGGCACCTGTGTGTGTGTATGTGTGGTGTGTAAGTGAGCACCCCCATGATGCTTTGATCTCAGTGTAACTGTGAGGAGAGAGTTACAAATGATGCTGATGTCTCTTGATCTCTCCTTCCCCCAAATAAATCCACTCCTCCTTCAGTCCGCATCAGCGGTTAAGTGGCACTAGTAATCCACTCTGCTGCTCAGGCTACAAATCTAGGAGTTTCTCCTGATTTCTCTCTTTCCTTCACTACCCACATCCAATTTAATCAGTAAATACTGTTGGTTCCACCTCTGAAACATGATCCGAAGCAGCTCGTTTCTCCCTGCCATCTGCTGCTACCAACTGCTGTGGTTCAGGGTGTCATCATTTCATACCTGTTACCATATTCATCCCTCTTATCTGGTCTCCGCCTTCTGCTCTCCCCTCGCTGTTATCCGTTCTCTAGGCAGCATGTTTAAACCTCTCCTAATAAAAACTCTCCAAGAATTTCTCATCAGTAGAGTAAAACTCTAACTCCCAAATGGTAAAAATAATCCAGCAAATATTTCTATTTCACTCCAACTTAAGCAAATTGCTCATTCTGATAATCTTCCATTGGGGAGTTTTCTTTAAGAAAGAAAATAAATTAGCAGATGACTGAGCAGAGAGATAGAAGGACCGGCACATCGCCCAAAACCAGAAAGGACTTACGGCTTCAGATTTGGGAGGCACTGGAGGTGGAGGTAGGGCAATCTCTGAAGACTTCATTGCTGCTCCCAGAGTTCCGGGGACAGGAAGGGGAGAAGGTGCACATTTGGACCGGACAGAACCTCGGAACTGATCACATCTGCTCTTCTCGCTCAGGGAGCGAGTGAGAGGCGGATGGCTGGGCTTGCCTTCTTCCAGCCACAGCTCTTCATAAGGAAGTTCTGACTTCCCTGTGATGCCCACTGAATCTTCACTAGCTTCTGGGAAAAGGTAGTCGCTCCCACTATCACCCGAGTCCTGATAGGGCAGGATGTCATGAGGAAAGGGGGCCCACTCTCCCCCCAGGTCCCTGCAGCCGTGGAGGTTCACCTCACTGTTGCCATGGAGATTGTTGCCATACACACAGACGGAGAGCCGGTGGAAGGACTGGGTGAGCTCATCGCGAGCGTAGCTAAGGGAATTGGGAACATGGTTGTGGCCAGTGCACCGGCCCTTCTTGGGGCTCTTACAGTCCTCATTCCAGTCGGTCTTCACATCGCGGACCGCCCGTGAATACTCATCGATGTCGAACTGTTCTTGGCAGATACCCAGCCAGTGATGGACCAGGGTTTCAGGCCATACTTCCCCCTTCACCAGGTGTTCTGGGAGGCTAAACTTGGGGACAGTCAAGTGCAAAGGGAAGTGCATGGGGAGGATCTTGTTGTTCCGCAGCACACAGCAAACCACCACTGTCTTGGTCTGGATGTTCACAAACTTGTAGCGGTGCCCCTCACGGATGAAGTGGAGGTCATACGGGTTCCTCGGCGGAGGGCTGGGCACGGTCACGTTCACGGGAAGTCTGGTTTTCTCCACAATGTTGCGGATGGTGTGCTCGCCCTCCTGCATCTGAAGCTCCAGAGGGCTTCGGGTGCTGAACCTGCCCTTGCACTGGAACGGGAGGCTGATGCTCTCGTTGGTCCGGTGATTCATGCAAATGAGGCACGGCATTTTGCCTTTTCCCAGCTTGCTGATGGAGTTGAGCTTCCCAATCTTTTTGAAGATGGTGTTGAGTCGTGACTTCTCCTTGAAAGTCTTTGCATAAAGGATTTCTGCCTGGCCCATGAGAGTGAGTTCATCCCCCGTACAAAGGGTGATGTTGTAAACGTCAGTGTCTTCATTGCATTCACCTGAAGCAACCTACAATAGGATAAATCAAATTTTAGGGTAGTTGTCTTTAGTTTATTCACACAGAGAAGTAGTGAACATGCTGTTAAGACACACATGCATACACAAAGGAAAATGCTGTTTTATTTTAATATTAAATTTAGACAATCCATTTCTCCTGTAATATTTATGTGGTTAACAATAACAAGAGGATGTTAGTTTAGACTTTTAAAAGCATTTTTTTTTCTGAAGAAGAAGGTACCCTGTATTCATTTGTAACATTTTGGGAAATACAGAAGAAAAACACCCCAAAATCAACACCCATGAACCTGATGCAGATACAGCCATGGTTAATGGTTTGATAAACAAACATCCTTCTAGTTTCTTTTCCTATGTATTCTACCATATGGATAATTATTTGGGGACATTAGTATTATCATTGTATCATTTTCAGTTATAAAAATGCTTTCATGAACATCACTGTAGAAAATTCTTTTTAAACTATTAAAATTCTAATTTCTTACCTTTAAAAATTTGCTAATTTTATTAAATGTTCTAAAATTGGGACAAAGGATTTAAAAAATGTCTTCTTTCTCCCCATTCTTCTATTTATTATGAAAACTATTCATGTTCATTGGAAGAAATATTAGAAAATAGATATAAAAATGAACAATTTCTACACAACTTGACCACTAAAGATAACCTGTTAACAATTTTATATAAACGGAAAGAAAAGACAGAGATAAGACGGCCGAGTAGAAGATGTGAGCTCACTTCTCCTTACAAAAAGAGCAAAATCACAACTAACTGATGAACAACCATCGACAAAAAAACAAACCACTGGAATCTATCAGAAAAGACATTCTACATCCAAAGACAAAGAAGAAGCCACGATGAGATGGTAGGAGGGGGCACAACTGCAATAAAATCAAATCCCATACCTGCTGGGTGGGTGACCCACAAACTGGAAAATAATTGTACCACAGAAGTTCTCCCACAGGAGTGAAAGTTCTGAGCCCCATGTCAGGCTCCCCAGCCTGTGGGTCTGGCAACAGGAGGAGGAGCCCCTAAAGAATCTGGCTTTGAAGGCCAGCGGGGTTTGATCTCAGGAATTCCACAGGATTGGGGGAAACAGAGACTCCACTCTTGGAGGGTGCACACAAAGTCTCATGTGCATCAGGACCCAGGAAAAAAAGCAGTGACCTCATAAGAGCCTGGGCCAAATCTATCTGCTGTGGAGGGTCTCCTGCAGCAATGGGGGCAGCTTTGGCCCACTGCGGCAACAAAGACACTGGTGGCAGTAGTTCTGGGGAGTACTAATTGGTGTGAGCCCTAGAGGAGGTGGCCATTTTCTCTCCAAGACCTGGACCCACTCAACAGCCTGTAGGCTCTAGTGCTGGGACACCTCAGGCCAAACAATCAACAGGGAGGGAACACAGCCCCATCCATCAAGAGACAGGCTGCTTAAAGTCTTCCTGAGCATACAGCTGCCCACTAAACATGCCCCTTGACACAGCCCTGCCCAACAGACAGACAAGACCCAGCTGCACCCACCAGTGGGGAGGAACCAGTCCCTCCCACCAGGAAGCCTGCACAGGACTCTCAGACAGCCTCATCCACCAGGGGGCAGACAGCAGAAGAACTACAACCCTGCAGCCTGCGGTAAGGAAACCACAATCATAGAAAGTTAGACAAAATGAGATGGCAGAGGAGTATGTCCCAGATGAAGGAACAAGATAAAACGCTAGAGAACAACTAAGTGAAGTGGAGGTAGGCAGTCTACCCAAAAAAGAATTTAGAGCAATGATAGTAAAGATGATCCAAGATCTCAGAAAAAGAATGGAGGCACAGATTGAGAAGACAGAAGAAATGTTTAACAAAGACCTAGAAGAACTAAAGACCAAACAAACAGAGATGAACAACCCAAAAACTGAAATGAAAAATACACTGGAAGCAATCATTAGCAGAGTAACTGAGGCAGAAGAATGGATAAGTGAGCTGGAAGACAGAATGGTGGAAATCACTGCTGCAGAACAGAATAAAGAAAAAAAATGAAAAGAAATGAGGACAGCCAAAGAGACCTCTCAGACAACATTAAGCGTACCAATATTTGAATTATAGAGGTCCCAGAAGGAGAAGAGAGGGAAAAAATACCTGAGAAAACATTTGAAGAGATAATAGCTGAAAACTTCCCTAACATGGGAAAGGAAACAGTCCACCCAGGTAGAGGAAGTGCTGAGAGTCCCAGGCAGGATAAACCCAAGGAGGAACATGCTGAGACACACAATAATCAAATTGACAAAAATTAAAGACAAAGAAAAAATACTAAAAGCAACAAGAGAAAAGCAACAAATAACATAGAAGAGAACTCCCATAAGGTTATCAGCTGGTTTCTCAGCAGGAACTCTGCAGGCCAGAAGGGAGAGGCATGATATATTTAAAGTAATGAAAAGGAAGAACCTACAACCGAGAATACTCTACCCAACAAGGTTCTCATTCAGATTTGACAGAGAAATCAAAAGCTTTACAGACAAGAAAAAGCTAAGAGAATTCAAATTCAGCACCACCAGACCAGCTTTGCAACAAATGCTAAAAGAACTTCTCTAGGCAGAAAAGGCCACAACTACAAATAAGAAAATTATGAATGGAAAAGCTCAATGGTAAAGGCAAACATAAAGTAAAGGTAGGAAATCATCCACACACAAATATGATATCAAAACCAGCAATCATGGGGGACTTCCCTGGTGGTGCAGTGGATAAGACTCCGTGCTCTCAATGCAGGGGGCCAAGTTCGATCTCTGGTCAGGGAACTAGATCCCACATGCGTGCTGCAACTGAGAGTTAGCATGCCACAACTAAGGAGCCCTTGTGCTGCAGCTAAGAAGCCCGCAAGCCGCAACTAAGGATCCTGTGAGCTGCAAGTAAGGAGCCCACTGCTCCAACAAAGACCCAGAGCAACCAAGCTAATAAATAAATAAATATTTTAAAAACCCAGCAATCATGAGAAGAGGAGAGCATAATGCAGGATATTAGAAATGCATTTGAAATTAAAAGACCAGCAACTTAAAACAATCTTGTTTATATATATAGTCTGCTATAACAAAAACTCATGGTAACAGCAAACCAAAAATCTACAATAGATACACACACAAAAAAGAATAAGGAATCCAAACACAACACTAAAGTTAGTCGTCAAATCACAAGAGAACAAAAGAGGAAGGGAAGAAAAAACACCTATAAAAACAAATCAAAAACAGTTAACAAAATGGCAATAACATACATATTGATAATTACCTTAAATGTAAATGGATTAAATGCTCCAACCAAAAGACACAGACTGGCTAAATTGATACAAAAACAAGACCCGTATATATGGTGTATACAAGAGACGCACTTCAGATCTAGGGACACACACACACTGAAAGTGATGGGATGGAAAAAGGTATTCCACACAAATGGAAATCAAAAGAAAGCTGGAGTAGCAATACTCATATCAGACAAAACAGACTTTAAAATAAAGACTGTTATAAGAGACAAAGGAGGACACTACATAATGGTCAAGGGAATCAATCCAAGAAGATATAACAACTGTAAATATATATGTACCC
Organism: Grampus griseus; assembly: GCF_964374135.1. Lineage (NCBI taxonomy): Eukaryota > Metazoa > Chordata > Mammalia > Artiodactyla > Delphinidae > Grampus > Grampus griseus. Next base: position 47,605,242 of record NC_139006.1, read on the forward strand.
AACATAGGAGCACCTCAATATATAAGGCAAATATTAACAGCCATAAAAGGAGTAATTGACAGTAATACATAGTGGAGGACTTTAACACCCTACTTTCATCAATGGACAGATCATCCAGACAGAAGATCAATAAGGAAACACAGGCCTTAAACGACACATTAGAAGATGGACTTAATTGATATTTATAGAGCATTCCATCCAAAAGCAGCAGAATACAAATTCTTCTCAAGTGCACGTGGAACATTCTCCAGGACTAATCACATGCTGGGCCACAAAGTGAGTAAATTTAAGAAAATTGAAATCATATCAAGCATCTTTTACGATCACAACACTATGAGATTAGAAATCAACTACAAGAAAAAGACTGTAAAAACACAAACAGATGGAGGCTAAACAATATGCTCCTAAACAACCAATGGATCACTGAAGAAATTAAAGAGGAAATCAAAAAATACCTAAAGACAAATGAAAACAAAAGCGTGACGATCCAAAACCTATGGGACTCAGCAAAAGCAGTTCTGAGAGGGAAGTTTACTGCAATATAATCTTACCTCAGGAAACAAGAAAAATCTCAAATAACTAATCTAACCTTACACCTAAAGCAACTAGAAAAATAAGAACAAACAAAACCCAAAGTTAGGAGATGGAAAGAAATCATAAAGATCAGAGCAGAAATAAGGATGAAGAAAAAGCAGAAAAGATCAATGAAACTAAAAGCTGGTTCTTTGAAAAGATAAACAAAACTGATAAACCTTTAGCCACACTCATCAAGAAAAAAGGAGAGAGGACTCAAATCAATAAAATTAGATATGCCAAAGGAGAAGTCACAACTGACACCACAGAAATACAAAGGATCATGAAAGACTACCATATATGCCAATAAAATGGACAACCTACGAGAAATGGACAAATTCTTTGAAAGGTACAATCTCCCAAGACTGAACCAGGAAGAAATAGAAAATATGAACAGACCAATCACAAGTACTCAAATTGAAACTGTGATTAAAGAACTCCCAACAAACAAAAGTCCAGGACCAGATGACTTCACAGGTAAATTCTATCAAACATTCAGAGAACACCTATATTTCTGAAAGTATTACAAAAAATTGCAGAGGAAGGAACACTCCCAACTCATTCTGTGAGGCCACTATCACCCTGATACCAAAACCAGAAAAAGATACCACAAAAAAAGAAAATTACAGGCCAGTATCACTGATGAAGAGTCGCAAAAACACTCAGCAAAATACTAGCTAACTAAATCCAACAATACTTTTTTTTTTTTTTTGGAAGGCTTTCAGAACTAAAGTTTTTTTTTTAATACATCTTTATTGGAGTATAATTGCTTCACAATGCTATTTTAGTTTCTGTTGTACAACAAAGTGAATCAGCCATGTGCATACATATATCCCCATATCCCCTCCCTCTTGAACCTCCCTCCCACGCTCTCTATCCTACCCCTCTACGTCATTGCAAAGCACCAAGCTGATCTCCCTGTGCTATGCTGTTGCTTCCCACTAGCTATCTATTTTACATTTGGTAGTGTATATATGTTGATGTTACTCTCACTTCACCACAGCTTCCCCCTCCCTCATGTCCTCAAGTCCATTTTCTATGTCTACATCTTTATTCCTGCCCTGCCCCTAGGTTCATCAGTACCATTTTTTTTTAGATTCCATATATATGTGTTAGCATATGGTATTTGTTTGTCTCTTTCTGACTTCCTTCACTCTCTATGACAGACTCTAGGTCCATCCACCTCACTACAAATAACTCAATTTCGTTTCTTTTTATGGCTGAGTAATATTGCATTGTATACATGTGCCACATCTTTATCCATTCATCTGCTGATGGCCATTTAGGTTGCTTCCATGTCCTGGCTGTTGTAAATAGAGCTGCAATGAACACTGTGGTACATGTCTCTTTTTGAATTACGGTTTCTCAGGGTATGTGCCGAGTAGTGGGATTGCTGGGTCATGTGGTAGTTCAATTTTTTAGTTTTTTAAGGAACCACCATACTGTTCTCCATAGTGGTTGTATCAATTTACATTCCCACCAACAGTGCAGGACGGTTCCCTTTCACTACACCCTTTCCAGCATTTATTGTTTCATTTTTTTGAAAATGGCCATTCTGTCAGGTGTGAGGTGATACCTCATTGTAGTTTTGATTTGCATTTCTCTAATAATTAGTGATGTTGAGCATCTTTTCATGTGCCTCTTGGTCATGTGTATGCCTTTGGTGAAATGTCTATTTAGATCTTCCACTCATTTTTTAATTGGGTGGTTTCCAACAATACTTTAAAAGGATCACACACCATGATCAAGTGGGATTTATCCCAGGGATGCAAGAATTTTTCAATATCCGAAAATCAGTCAGTGTGATACAGAACATCAACAAACTGAAGAATAAAACCCATGCGATCCAAAGACAAAGGAGAAGCCACAATGAGGCGGTAGGAGGGGCACAAGCACAATAAAATCAAATCCCATAAATGCTGGGTGGGTGACTCACAGACTGGAGAACACGTACACCACAGAAGTCCACCCACTGGAGTGAAAGTTCTGAGCCCCACGTCATGCTTCCCAATCTGGGGGTCCGGCAATGAGAGGAGGAATTCCTAGAGAAATCAGACTTTGAAGGCAAGCGGGATTTGATTGCAGGACTTTGACAGGACTGGGGGAAACAGAGACTCCACTCTTGGAAGGCACACACAAAGTACTGTGCTCATCGCGACCCAGGGGAAGGAGCAGTGACCCATAGGAGACTGAAACAGACCTACCTGCTAGTGTTGGAGGGTCTCCTGCAGATGTTGGGGGCAGCTGTGTGTTACTGTGAGGACAAGGACACTGGCACAGAAATTCTGGGAAGTACTCCTTGGCATGAGCCCTCCCAGAGTCTGCCATTAGCCCCACTAAAGAGCCCGGGTAGGCTGCAGTGTTGGGTCACCTCAGGCCAAACAACCAACAGGGAGGGAACCCAGCCCCACCCATCAGCAGACAAGTGGATTAAAGTTTTACTGAGCTCTGCCCACCAAAGCAAAAGCCAGCTGTACCCACCACCAGTCCCTCCCATCAGGAAACTTGCACAAGCCTCTTAGACAGCCTCATCCACCAGAGGGCAGACAGGAGAAGCAAGAACTACAATCCTGCAGCCTGTGGAACAAAAACCACATTCACAGGAAGATAGACAAGATGAAAAGGCAGAGGGCTATGTACCAGATGAAGGAACAAGATAAAACCCCAGAAAGATAACTTAATGAAGTGGAGATAGGCAACCTTCCAGAAAAAGAAATCAGAATAATGATAGTGAAGATGATTCAGGACCCTGGAAAAAGAATGGAGGCAAAGATTGAGAAGATGCAAGAAATGGTTAACAAAGATCTAGAAGAATTAAAGAACAAAGAAACGGAGATGAACAATGCAAGAACTGAAATGAAAAATACACTAGAAGGAATCAATAGCAGAATAACTGAGGCAGAAGAACGGGTAAGTGACCTGGAAGACAGAATGGTGGAATACGCTGCTGCAGAACAGAATAAAGATAAAAGAATGAAAAGAAATGAAGACAGCTTAAGAGACCTCTGGGACAACATTAAACACAACAACATTCGCATTATAGGGGTCCCAGAAGGAGAAGAGAGAGAAAGGACCCGAGAAAATATTTGAAGAGATTATAGTTGAAAATTTCCCTAACATGGGAAAGGAAATAGCCACCCAAGTCCAGGAAGTGCAGAGAGTCCCATACAGGATAAAACCAAGGAGAAACACGCCAAGACACATAGTAATCAAATTGGCAAAAATTAAAGGCAAAGAAAAATTATTGAAAGCAGCAGAGAAAAATGACAAATAACATACAAGGGAACTCCCATAAGGTTAAGAGCTGATTTCTCAGCAAAAGCTCTACAAGCCAGAAGGGAGTGGCATGATATACTTAAAGTGATGAAAGGGAAGAACCTACAACCAAGAGTACTCTACCCGGCAAGGATCTCATTCAGATTTGATGGAGAAATCAAAAGCTTTACAGACAAGCAAAAGCTAAGAGAATTCAGCACCACCAAACCAGCTCTACAACAAATGCTAAAGGAACTTCTCTAGTGGGAAACACAAGAGAAGAAAAGGACCTACAAAAACAAACCCCAAACAATTAAGAAAATGGTCATAGGAACATACATATCGATAATTACTTTAAACGTGAATGGATTAAATGCTCCAACCAAAAGACACAGGCTTGCTGAATGGATACAAAAACAAGACCCATATATATGCTGTCTATAAGAGACCCACTTCAGACCTAGGGACACATACAGACTGAAAGTGAGGGGATGGAAAAAGATATTCCATGCAAATGGAAATCCAAAGAAAGCTGGAGTAGCAATACTCATATCAGATAAAATAGACTTTAAAAGAAAGAATGTTACAAGAGACAAGGAAGGACACTACATAATGATCAAGGGATCAATCCAAGAGGAAGATATAACAATTATAAATATATATGCACCCAACATAGGAGCACCTCAATACATAAGGCAACTGCTAAGAGCTATAAAAGAGGAAATCGACAGTAAGACAATAATAGTGGGGGACTCCTAACACCTCACTTACACAAATGGACAGATCATCCAAACAGAAAATTAACAAGGAAACACAAGCTTTAAATGACACAACAGGCCAGATAGATTTAATTGATATTTATAGGACATTCCATCCAAAAACAGCAGATTACACTTTCTTCTCTAGTGCACATGGAACATTCTCCAGGATAGATCACATCTTGGGTCACAAATTAAGTTTCAGTAAATTTAAGAAAATTGAAATCATATCAAGCATCTTTTCTGACCACAATGCTGTGAGATTAGAAATCAATTACTGGGAAAAAATGTAAAAAACACAAACACATGGAGGCTGAACAGTATGTTACTAAATAACCAAGAGATCACTGAAGAAATCAGAGGAAATAAAGAAATACCTAGGGATAAATGACAATGAAAACACAATGATCCAAAACCTATGGGATGCAGCAAAGGCAGTCTAAGAGGGAAGTTTATAGCAATACAAGCCTACATCAAGAAACGAGAAAAATCTCAAATAAACAATCTAACCTTACACCTAAAGAACTAGAGAAAGAAGAAGAAGAAACAAAACCCAAAGTTAGCAGAAGGAAAGAAATCATAAAGATCAGAGCAGAAATAAATGAAATAGAAACGAAGAAAACAGTGGCAAAGATCAATGAAACTAAAAGCTGGTTCTTTGAGAAGATAAACAAAGTTGATAAACTATTAGCCAGACTCATCAAAAAAAAGAGGGAGAGGACTCAATTAATAAAATACAAATGAAAGAGGAGTAGTTACAACAGACACCACAGAAATACAAAGATTCCTAAGAGACTACTACAGCAACTCTATGCCAATAAAATGAACAATTTGGAAGAAATGGACAAATTCTTAGAAAGGTAGAACCTTCCAAGACCGAACCAGGAAGAAATAGAAAATATGAACAGACCAATCACAAGTAATGAAATTGAAACTGTGATTAAGAATCCTGCAACAAACAAAACTTCTGGTCCACATGGCTTCACAGGTGAATTCTATCAAACATTTAGAGAAGAGCTAACACCCATCCTTCTCAAACTCTTCCAGAAAACTGCAGAGGAAGGAATACTCCCAGACTCATTCTATGAGGCCACCATCACCCTGATACCAAAACCAGACAAAGACACTACAAAAAAAGAAAATTATAGACCAATATCACTGATGAATATAGATGCAAAAATCCACAACAAAATACTAGCAAACAGAATCCAACAACACATTAAAAGGATCATATACCATCATCAAGTGGGATTTATCCCAGGGATGCAAGGATTCTTCAATATACACAAATCAATTGATGTGGTACACCATATTAAAAAATTGAAGGAGGAAAACCATATGATCATCTCAATAGATGCAGAAAAAGCTTTTGACAAAATTTGATACCCATTTATGATAAAAAACTCTCCAGAAAGTGGGCACAGAGGGAACCTCCCTCAACATAATAAAGGCCATATATGACAAACCCACAGCAAACATCATTCTCAATGGTGAAAAACTGAAAGCATTTCCTCTAAGATCAGAAACAAGAGAAGGATGTCCACTCTCGCCACTATTATTCAACATAGTTTTGGAAGTCCTAGCCATGCAATCAGAGAAGAAAAAGAAATAAAAGGAATACAAATTGGAAAAGAAGAAGCAAAACGGTCACTGTTTGCAGATGACATGATACTATACATAGAAAATCCTAAAGATGCCACCAGAAAACTACTAGAGCTAATCAATGAGTTTGGTAAAGTAGCAGGATACAAAATTAATGCACAGAAATCTCTTGCATTCCTATAAACTAATGATGAAAAATCTGAAAGAAGTGAAGGAAACAGTCCCATTTACCACTGCAAGAAAAAGAATAAATACCTAGGAATAAACCTACCTAGGGAGACAAAAGACCTGTATGCACAGAACTATAAGACACTGTGAAAGAATTTAAAGATGAAACCAACAGATGGAGAGATATACCATGTTGTTGGATTGGAAGAATCAACATTGTGAAAATGACTATACTACCCAAAGCAATCTACAGATTCAATGCAATCCCTATCAAATTACCAATGGCAGTTTTTACAGAACTAGAACAAAAAATCTTAAAATTTGTATGGAGACACAAAAGACCCCGAATAGCCAAAGCAGTCTTGAGGGAAAAAACCAGAGCTGGAGGAATCAGACTCCCTTACTTCAGACTATACTACAAAGGTACACTAATCAGGACAATATGGTACTGGCACAAAAACAGAAATATAGATCAATGGAACAGGATAGAAAGCCCAGAGATAAACCCACACACCTATGGTAAACTAATCTATGACAAAGGAGGCAAGGATATACAATGGAGAAAAGACAGTCTCTTCAATAAGCACTGCTGGGAAAACTGGACAGCTACATGTAAAAGAATGAAATTAGAACACGCCCTAACACCATACACAAAAATAAACTCAAAATGTATTAGAGACCTAAATGTAAGACCAGACACTATAAAACTCTTAGAGGAAAACATAGGAAGAACACTCTTTGACATAAATCACAGCAAGATTCTTTTTGATCCACCTACTAGAGTAATGGAAATAAAAACAAAAATAAACAAATGGGACCTAATGAAACTTCAAAGCTTTTGCAAAGCAAACTACAAACAAGGCGAAAAGAGAAGCCTCAGAATGGGAGCAAACATTTGCAAATGAGTCAACAGACAAAGGATTAATCTCCAAAATATATAAACAGCTCATGCAGCTCAATATTAAAAAAAACAAACAACCCAATCAAAAAATGGGCAGAAGACCGAAATAGACATTTCTCCAAAGAGGACATACAGATGGCCAAGAAGCATATGAAAAGCTGCTCAACATCACTAATTATTAGAGAAATGCAAATCAAAACTACAATGAGGTATCACCTCACACCAGTTAGAGTGGGCATCATCAGAAAATCTACAAACAACAAATGCTGGACAGGGTGTGGAGAAAAGGGAACCCTCTTGCACTGTTGGTGGGAATGTAAATTGATACAGCCACTACGGAGAACAGTATGGAGGTTCCTTACAAAACTAAAAATAGAATTACCATATGACCCAGCCATCCCACTACTGGGCATATACCCAGAGAAAACCATAATTGAACAAGACACACATGCACCCCAATGTTCTTTTGTGCACTATTTACAACAGCCAGGTCATGGACGCAACCTAAATGCCCATCGACAGACGAATGGATAAAGAAGATGTGGTACATATATACAATGGAATATTACTCAGCCATAAAAAGGAACGAAATTAGGTCATTTGTAGAGACGTGGATGAATCTAGAGACTGTCATACAGAGTGAAGTTAGTCAGAAAGAGAAAAACAAATATTGTATATTAATGCATGTATGTGGAACCTAGAAAAATGGTACAGATGAACCGGTTTGCAGGGCAGAAATAGAGACACAAATGTAGAGAGCAAACGTATGGACACCAAGGGGGGGAAGCAGCAGGGGTGGTGGTGGTGGTGGTGTGATGAATTGGGAGATTGGGATTTACATGTATACATTGATGTGTATAAAATGGATGACTAATAAGAACCTGCTGTATAAAAATAAATAAATAAAATAAAATAAAATAAAAACCCCCAAAACCCATGTGATCATCTCAATAGATGCAGGAAAAGCTTTTGACAAAATTCAACACCCATTTATGATAAAAACTCTCCAGAAACTGGGTATAGAGGGAACATCCCTTAACGTAATAAAGGCCACATATGATAAACCTAGAGCTAGCATCATACTCAATGGGGAAAGGATCAGGAACAAGACAAGGATGTCCACTCTCGCCACTTTTATTCAACATAGTTTTGGAAGTCCCTAGCTATGGCAATCAGAGAAGGATAAAAAAATAAAAGGAATCCGAATTGGAAAAGAAGAAGGAAAACTGTCAGTGTCTGCAGATGACATGATACTATACATAAAAAAAATCCTAAAGATGCTACCAGAAAACTAATAGAGCTCATTACTGAATTAGGTAAAGTTACAGGATACAAAATTAATACACATAAATCTGTTGCATTTCTATACACTAACAACAAAAGATCAGAAAAAGAAATTAAAGAAACAATCCCATTTACCATTGTAGCAAAAAGAATAAAATACCTAAGGATATCCCTGTCTAAGAAGGCAAAAGATCTGTACTCTGAAGCTATAAGACACTGATGAAAGAAAGTGAAGATGATACAAACAGTTGGAAAGATATACCATGTTCTTGGATTGGAAGAATCAATATTGTTAAAATGGCCATACCACCCAAGGCAATCTACAGATTCAATGCAATCCCTATCAATTTACCAGTGGCATTTTTCACAGAACTGAAACAAAAAAATCTTAAAATTTGTATGGAGACACAAAATACCCCAGACAGCCAAAGCAATCTTGGGACAGAAAAATGGAGCTGGAAGAATCAGGCTCCCTGACTTCAGTCTATACTACAAAGCTACAGTCACCAAAACAGTACTGTACAGGCACAAAAACAGAAATACAGATTAATGGAACAGGGTGGAAAGCCCAGAAATAAACCCATGTACCTATGGGCAATTAATCTATGACAAAGAAAGCAAGGCTATACAATGGAGGAAAGATGGTCTCTTTAATAAATGGTGCTGGGAAAATTGGACAGCTACATGTAAAAAAATGAAATTAGAACATCCTTTAACAACATACACAAAAATAAGCTCAAAATGGATTAAAGCCCTAAATGTAAGACCAGATACTACAAAACTCTTAGAGGAAAACATAGGCCGAACACTCTTTGACATAAATCTCAGCAATATCTTTTATGATCCGCCTCCTACAGTACTGGAAATAAAAACAAAAATAAACAACTGGGGCCTAATTAAACTCAAAAGCTTTTGCACAGCAAAGGAAACCATAAACAAAATGAGAAAGCAACCTACAGAATGGGAGAAAATATTTGCAAACAATGCGAGTGACAAGGGATTAGTCTCTAAATTTTACAAACAGGTCATGCGGCTTGACATAAAAAAACCCCAAAACAACCGAATCAAAAAATGGGCAGAAGACATAAATAGACATTTCCCCAAAGAAGATATATAGATGGCCAAGAGGCACATGAAAAGATGCTCAACATCGCTAATTATTAGAGAAATGCTAATCAGAACTACAATGAGGTATCACCTCACACCACTCAGAATGGCCATCGTCAAAAAGTCTACAAACAATAAATGCTGGCAAGGGTGTGGAGAAAAGGGAACCCTCCTGCACCACTGGTGGGAATGTAAATTGGTGCAGCCACTATGGAGAACAGTATGGAGGTTCCTTAAGAAACTAAAAATGGAGCTACCATATGACCCACCAATCCCACTCCTGGGCAAACATCCAGAGGAAATCATGGTTTGAAAGGATACATGCATCCCAATGTTCACCGCAGCGCTGTTTACAATAGCCAAGACACGGAAGCAACTTAAATGTCCATTGACAGATGAACAGATAAAGAAGATGTGGTACATATATACATTGGAATACTACTCAGCAATTAAAAAGAATGAAATAAAAAAAAAGAAATGAGTGTATCAGTCTATCTCAGAGATATATAAATACACATACAGTTTTATTGCTCTGCTTCTCACTGTAATTTATCCATTTTCCTGTGCATATACTCCATCAATTGTAATACTAACCTAACATATTCCATTATATATGGATATGCCTTAATTCATTTGACCAATTCCTTACTGTTAGACAGATGGGATTTCCCAATTTTTAGCAAGTATAAATAGTACTGCAGCAAACTTTTTTACACTTCAATTATTTCCTTAGGATAAAGTCTCAGAAGTAGAATTGCATGGACAAAGCTGTGTATACATGTGAAAGGTCTAATATGTGTTACCCATTGTACTTCATCAATGTTATACATAGACATATTTCTACTCTATGAAGTTATGTTTCCCCATACCCATGCTGAATAAATTTAATGTTTACCAATATTAAAAGTAAAGCATGTGTCCTGCATTTATTTATGTCTTATGTTGAATATGCTTGAATATTAGTATTGTGAATATTTTTTGGTATTTATTTATCAAGCTATTTAGAGTTTTTCCTCTGTGAATTGTCTACTTGTGTCCCTCACCCATTTTTCTGTTGTGATGGCTATCTTATTGATTACTATTTATGCAATGTGAATGTCATTTATACTATACATTTTCCAATATGTTGCTTGAATTTCAATTTTATGCCTTCTTCAAGTATTAAAGTTTTTTTCTATGCAGCATTTTCAAACATTTCCTTTGTGATTTCATTCTTGGGTGTTATGTGTCTACTTGTTGAGAAGATATAGATCAAGGTTCTGATCTAGGAGTGGTTTTGCCCCCCCCCCAGGGGACATTTGACAGTGTCTTCAGACATTTTTGATGGCCATGACTGGGAGGGTGCTTACACCTAGTGGGTACAAAGAATGGTGGTAAACATGCTACAAGGCACAGGACGGTCCTACAGCAAAGATTTATCCAGTCCAATTTTCACTGGTGCTCAGGTTGAGAAATGTTGATATCATTAACCAATATTTTCTTCCGGCATTTTGATGGTTTCATTTATTAAATGTTTAACTTATTTAATTTTTTTGGTAGATTATTTAAGGTAGGGATCTGACTTCAGTTTTTTAAATAGTTAACTGAGTGTCCAGTACATTTCCAAATAACCATCCCTTTCATCACTGATCTGAAGTGCCACTTTTATTATATATTAAATTTATAAAACACATACACTCAAATGTATACATATATTAGCATTTATTTAGGGGCCATTTTACCCTATGACCTTTCTGCCTATTTTCCTATCATAACAATACTGTTTTAATTCCTGTATCTTTGTCATACATTTTGAGATCTGATGACAAAAGCCCTCACTTGTGGTTATTCTGACTCAAAGTTTTTAGATGGAAATAAACAAGAGAAGCAAAGTCAAAAGTCAAATAACAGACTGACAGAAAATATTTCCAGTGTATATGACAGAAAAAGAGCCAACATCCCTAATACATAAGCAGTTTTTAAAAAAGACCCCCAAACCTCCAGAAAAACAGAAAAGCCATGAATAATCAATCTACTAAAAAGATACATCTATGAAAAGATGTTCAACTTTTCTTATACTAAACAGAAAGGTAAACTATAATTCCACTGAGATACCATTTCTCACCTAGAACACTGATAAATATTCAAAAGCTAGACACTGCCCTCAGTTGGTAAAGCTATGGGGAAACAGGCACTCTTGTTCATAGCTGGTGGAAATGCAAATAGTACAAGCCTGGTGGCCAGGAATTTGGCAATACCTAACCAATCTATTCATGCATTTATCCCTCCACCCAGCAATGCTACTTTTAGGAATTTACCCTGAAGACATTTCTCCAACCGTATGAAAATACCCATGTACAAGGTTATTCGTTGTAGCATCATTTGTATTTGTAAAATACTGGAACCTATTTCAATGCCCAAACATTGACAATTGATTGAATAAACTATGGTACACACACGAAATGATATTATGTGAAAATGAATGAGTACTGTTAGTTCAGTGAATTGGTATGAAATAAATTCCAGGATATACTAAGTTAAAAAAAAAGCAAAGCACGTGAAAATTTATATGGTATATTGCCTTTTTGTTTAAGAAAGAAGGAAAAGTGTGTGTGTGTGTGTGTGTGTGTGTGTATTTCTGCTTATTTTTTTTTTAAGGAACACAAGAAAAATAAACCAGAAAACAATGAAATTGGTCACTTACAGGAGGGAGGGGAGGGAGGAAGGGACATGGGGGAGAGTGACACCTCTGTGAGTAAACCTTGCTATAGAGTTTTGTCTTTTAGGAAGTAGGCTAATGGCCTATATATTCAAAAAGTACAATAAAAGTTAACAAGAAATTAAAAAAAAAAGCTGAATGCAAATGGAAACAGATGAACCCAACTGTATTTCAAATGAATAAACTAACAGCCCTGGGGACAGAGAAATAATCCAAGTAACTTTGGAACACTGACTATATACTACAAGTAAGGAAAAGAAAAGACCAACCAAGATTGTGTTCTTTTTAGTAGATTTGTTTTGTATAGGGGTAGAGTGATTCTCAAACAACTCTATGTGTATTGTAGGACTGAACAAATGAGTAAATGTGTCGATATTTTGGGAGCCAGAGTTTTCACCGTGGCAGGGGAGACGGAAGTATGGAATTGGGAAAAGCAAGCAAGAACTCCACAGGGTTGGATTGGAATTGGACGTATTAGTACCAACTCATAATTGAAGAAACCACACACACACATACTACTTAGCTTTGTTCTTTCCAAGGGACTAGAAGCAAAGATTCCAACTATCGCCAAGTATACTTAGTGCCCAACTCATTCCCCATTAAAAGGAACTAGGGCTCCTGGGACAAATGACTGATTCCAGGGCTAGGGCAGGAAAGATACAAGATTAGCTTGGAGCATTCTGTTGTGCCAGAAAGTGCTCATAAGATGATGGGATCATGTCAAAAAGACACAGGAGCCAGCCTGAACTAGCGCCCGCTGGCTAAATCTGGGACAGTTTGAGTACCACAGTAAATGAAGACTGTAATGAGTTATAATCTATTGAATAAAACAGGAACGTCTAAGTCCATATTGTTAACAAAAAGATGAATGAATGAAAAAAATGAATGGGGGAAAAGCTGACAAATGTAAAGAAGTGGTGGAATTGGAAAAAATCATAATTTTGTATCTATTACAGTAAAGATTATACACTAGAATCATTAATACTGAATTTATAGAAGTTCGATTAAGGTAATAGATAACGTGCAAGGTCTTAAAATGTCATCCCCAGAAGCTAATTAATTACCAGGGGAGGAAAAGTAATTGTAGAGGGTAGAAACTGGACACATCTTGACCAAGTGATAAAACTTAATATTACCAAAGAGAAGCATGTTCACATCACGTACCTCTGGATATGATTCCCTGAGAAGTTCAGGACCTCAATCACATAACATTCCACCTTAAAAACGCATTCATTACTAGAATCTAATCATGAGGAAATATCAGAAAAACCCAAACTGAGAAATATTCTATAAAATATCTGGTGTGTATTCTTGAAAAACATCCATGTGATGAAAGACAAAGAAAGGTTGAAGAACTGTTCCAGATTAAAGTGAAATAAAGAGAAATGAAAAGTAAACGCCATACGTGATTCTGGAATGGATTCTGTACTGGAAGAAACAAAAATACTATAAAGTACGACACTGGGACACTTGGCAAAGTTAGAACACAGACTGTAAATAAAAGTATTGTTATCAACGTACCGTGGTTACATAAGAAAATATCCTTATGCTTAGGAAATATACACTATTAAGGGGCAAAGGGCATAATGTAGGCAATTCACTCTTGAATGGTTCAGAAAAACATAACATACATATGTATGTATATGCACATGCAGGAGTAGAGGATGATAAGACAAATGTGCAAAATGTTAACAGTTGGTGAATCTAAAGTGGTTAGGGAGATCTTATATTATTCTTGCAATAATTCTTTAAGATCGAAATTATTTAAAAATAAAAACTTAAAAGAAAACATGGCAATAGGAAATTTTAGATATTTTTGCCTATTTTTCCAGATGAACTTTAGAATCATCCTGCCCATGGTTTGCATTGGTAATTTTACTGGAAGTACATCTACATGGTGTTTTGACAAGAACTAACATCATTATATTAGTATTTCCAAATAGGCACATGAAAACTCTCACCATGTATTCATATCTTTTATTTCCCTTATTAGTATTTAAATTTGCCTTTATTATCAATCCCTGAACATTACTGTTTACTGTCTTGTTGAATATACTTTGCTGCTATTCTGTGTGTCCAGTAATCTTATTGTAATAGTTTTTCCCAGTTGATTCTCTTGGGATTCCTAGGTAATTATATCTTATGCAGTCGAAAAATTTGTTTTCATTTTTAAAGTTTTCATCCTTTCTCCCCACAACAGAGTGGTGGTGGCAAGAGTGTTGTTTCACATTTTAATGTGAATATCATCTGTGTTTTAATATCAACTATGAGAAATTTGTTGGTTTGAAATGGATATTTAAAAAAATCTTATTAGTGATGTGTCTTTCTAATTCTAGTTTTCTAAAAGTTTCTACAATTAAATTAATTTTTTTTTACCAAATGCTGTTTCTGTATCCAATAAGACAGTCATATGTTTATTTTTCATTTTGATGTATTTTACATTTTAATAGATTCCCAAATAGTAAAACAACACTACATGCCCGAAAAAATCTCGACGTGATCATGTTGCACTTAAAAAATATACTGCATGATTCTCCTTGATAGCATTTGATCTATGATTGAGGTATCTTAGTCACAGGTGAGATTAGTCTACAGTTTTATTATTATGTTATCTTTATCACATTTTAGTATCAGGCTTACATTAAGCCTGAGATGGATTTTTTCTTTTATGTTAATAAAAAAGCACCTTGGGTCAAGTGACTGACATTGTTCATATTGCTTACTGAGTAGGAATCATTATGTCTTTAGAAAACTAGGTAGTAAGAATCCTTGTAAATAATTTCTTACCCATTCTGGGTCATCTCTATATAATTTTAACTTTTGGGAAAAGGAGTTTGTCGATCAACATTAGTGCTATATAAAACAAACAGTTCTGTTGTCTCTGGAGTGAAGGGAATCCCTCTGAAGGAGGCATTATCAGTACATAAATGGCAGCACAATATTGTTTTAACACCAGTTCAGGCTCCTAAGGTTTAAAATCCATTTAAGTGGACTCAGATAAGTGTTATTATTATTATTTTTTAACAAGACCTCAACTTAGCTGTGTTTATTTTCAGATTCAGCATTCACCTGGACTTCTATATTAGAGTTAGTTTAGGAATTTAAATCAATTAATTAATAATAAATAAATTAAATTTAACTTTTTATTTGGAATAATTTCAGATTTGTAGAAAAGTTGCAAAGGCAGTACAGAGCGTTCCTGTATACCCTTCACCTAGCTTCTCCTGTTAACATCTTACAAAACCATGGCATGTTATCAAAGCTAAGAAATGAACATTGGTGCAATCTATTAACTACATTATAAGCTTTATTTGGATTTCACTAAATTCTTCCATGAATGTCCTTTTTCTGTTCCTGGACCAAACCAGGATACCACATTGCATCTAGTCCTCTGTTCTGTGAGTTTCTTCATCTTGCCTTGTTTTTTATGACCTTGACAGTTTTGAAGAATATAGAAGAGGGTTTTCTTTGAAGCTAATATATCATTTATACATGACAGTACTTGGCACGTATGAAAGCTGACTGTCTTTTCATACAGGACCTGTAGCTTCAACGTTTCAGTTATTTTATTCTCTGACTTTGGTCACCAAGGGTCCTTATGAAGATTCACTGGCTATTAATTTTAATTTTTGGTTTATCCCTTTTACTTCCAGCTGGCAACTAGTTAAGCTTATAATAACACAGATCAGAGGTCAGCAAACTACTGCCCACAGTCCAACTCTGGCCCACCACATGACTTTGTAAATAAAGTTTTATTAGGACACTGCCACACCCATTTGTTTCTGCACGGTCTGTGGCTGCTTTCACTCTCCACTGGCAATGTTGAGTAGCTGCAACAGGGACTGTATGGCCTGCAAACTCTAACCTAGTTACTCTTTGTGCGCCTTTACAGAAAAAGGTTGCTGACCCCTGGTATAGATGAATAAAAGGAACCATGTTCTTTGGAAATTAATTGGTACAATACTATTAAGGGTACAATACTAATAACTAAACTACAAGCTGAGTTTGAATCCTGTTTACTATTAGGTGACCTCAGATGAAGTGTTTTACCTTTTTGAGCCTCAGTTTCCTCATCTGTAAAATGAGAACACCATCAGCTACTTCTCAAGCTTAACCAATGTAGGTAAACAACTTCCCACAGTGGTAAGCCCCCAATAAGGGGAGACCATTATTATTACTTTTATTAACAGTAATTCTTAAAATGTTTTAATTCTTATAATTCTGCTTCACATTAACCTTTCACATCTCTGTATTTTCATGTTATTTTCTATTTTCATGCACTACTGTTTTCAAGCCCAAACTGCTACCTTTAAGCATTATCCTTCCTTCTGTACTAAAGAATTGCTCAAGTTTTTATTGAATGTGTTATCCCAGAATAAAACTTAATGTCAGAATAGGGACTGAAATATCATTACAGTTGTTTCTCAAAGGAAGTGAACATGTTGAAATGATTCAGAATATACTGTTTTAGGATAAACTGGTCTCCAAAATGCTCAGATGCATTGCTATACTTCCTTTTAATTGGAACTTTATAAAAAAAGTTGGCAGTTCATCCATTTGGATCAGAATGGAGACAAGGATGTTGAGAAAGGGTTCTCATGAGATTTGAGGAAACACACACATGTTCACTCATACAACAAACTGTTTCCAGTGAACATACAGGGAGCCAACAGTGCTTCTCAAACATGAAGGAATAACAAGAAGAAATGTCTCTTTCTAGCTTCTTTCAATTGGTACTTATTCTATTTTTCCTTATTTACTTTTATAAACATACACCTTCCAGAATGAAGAAATTATAGGTCTAGTGAGTACTGCACACCAAATGATCTGAAAGAGAATGTCCACATAGTTTGTGAGACACGATTCACACAGATTAAACAGATCTAAATTATCTTCAGTAAATGTCACTCTCTGGGCACACTCAACAGTTTTGTCTACGTTTTTGTGTATGTCTGTACTTCTAAAGGAAGTTACTCCTACTCCCATACATAAAAATGCATAACATATGTGCGTACCATCTGTGGTTCCATGCTTCCAACTGTGATGTCACCATTCACGCTGACAATTAGCTCTGCATATATTAGGAGACTAATGTACCGACCAATCTCGCGGTCACTGTCAGTGACAGAGGAAGAAGCTCATAAATAAGTGTTCTTCCTTTGACAGTTGAGCCAAACAGTCTCCTCTGGTTTCTACAGATGTGATTTATTTGCATAATTTCTTTCCTTTAAACATTTTTTAATAGCAAAAGAAAATGCATTCTGTCTAAGTGCTTGGGTATGCGTGCCTGGTTAACATTTCCAGTTTCAATATTTCCTGAGAGGAAGTCATTCAAAGTGTGTTATCTAAACAACTCTAATAGGTCTAATCCAGGAAACTATCAGGGTTTTACTGTTCATAATACCATTCAGAATTAATACCCCAAGGTCAAGCAACATTTGAAAACACTGACATAAAATTTTACACACATACACATACTCTCTCTCCCTACCTCTTCTGTTTCTCTCTGTCCCTGGTGACTGGCAACCTGTTCCCTAAGAATAGTTGTTTTAAAGATGAAACACGTAACAGAGGTTAAAATCTCAACTCCTGAAAAAAAAAAATCAGGATTGATCTGATTGATATTTGGTTAACTAGACAATATTTGATTAATATTAGGTCATTTCCCCCCAAACTTCGATTTTTGTAACTCTTTCTTTTGGGAAAATGGCAGAAAATGAGAAAGAAAGGGCATGAAGAGTTAAGACAAATGTCAATCCTGAGTGTTTTATTTTTTTAAACAGGAAATAGGGCAAGGATGACAAGTACAACGGCCATGATTTAATTTGTGACGGTGCAGCCGAGGGCTTGCCAACTGGTAGTTTTTCAGAGGTCTTGAAACCTCAGATGACGAAAAGAGCACTGGGGCTGTCTTCAAACACTGAAATAATTAGCCTCACCATTGTATCCAATTTTATCATTCTGAATGACTCTTGAAAATAAATGACATCTGACTCATGGTAAGGAAAAGATGAATTTTTTAAAAACTGGAAAATACAAATAAAAACCGGCTACTTCTAAATTCATTCACTCTTCATTTTTAAAATTCATTCTCACATCTGACAAAATTCAGGTTGCGTACTAATCAGTAATTTCTGATCTCTCTGAAATGTAGCCAAGAACAAGGTAGTGAACTAAAGCCTCTGAGCAAGCAAAAAGATGTGATATTAGGGCTTATGGAAAAGGCTTTAAGGACCTTAAGGGTACTTACTCCCATCTAACTAAAACTCTATCCAGCTTGGTTACCAGTTTCCAGCCCACAGCGGAATAGAAGTGGAAATCAACACTGGAAATACGGACTGTTAAAGCAGGTATTCTAACAAACATAAGAGGCAACAAACAAACAATTTAAATGAGACCATAGAGCACATAATTCTCAGGGTTGTAGGGTCTCCCCATATAAAGGTAAAAGTCATACACAACAGGAGATGAGGATAAGTTTAAATTTTGTTCCAGTACTTCTCTTTCGGATGATAGAAAGTACAATACATTTTAAGAAACTGAAAGAAAATTACAGTCATTTTGGACAGGATTTTTGTTAAAATTCACAGCTACCCCAAAAGCTGGTTACCTAGAACTACTCACGCTCTAAAGGCTCCACAGAGGTAGAAAATGCCAGAGCAAATGATCCTTATCCATTGTGAAGAATCAGAGGAATAAAACACCTGTCTGACATCATTATAAACTTACAGCATGAGGATTCCTTTTCTGAATGGTCAAGACAGAAACCAGGAATGGTATTTTTCTTTCTTTTTTTTTTTTTCTCGGTACGCGGGCCTCTGACCGTTGTGGCCTCTCCCGTTGAGGAGCACAGGCTCCGGACACGGCTCACAGGCCCAGCCGCTCCACGGCATGTGGGATCCTCCCGGACCAGGGCACGAACCCGCGTCCCCTGCATCGGCAGGCGGACTCTCAACCACTGCGCCACCAGGGAAGCCCCAGGAATGGTATTTTAAACTACGAATGATGTGACCACCGCGACTCAACTATACTCTTAGTATAAGAATAAAACAAGACAACCAAAGAACTCAGTCCCACTATTTTGTATTACTCTACAGGACGAATACAGGATGGCCCATGCACACAGAATAAAGTCTAGTCATACGCTGTTTTTGCCTTTTAAAAGACAAACATGATCAGAAAGATGGCAGAGAGTAAAATAATTATGACAAGAGTTAGAATCAAGAGCAGCCCAAATGCTTTCCATTAATGTATCTCCAAGGCCTTGTCCGTAGTGTGTTCTGTTAAAATGAGTCAAGGAAGTAACATGACATATGTTTAATTTGTTAACTATCTTAGGTATGGAAACAAAGTACAGTCTAACTGGCTGGCAGAGGGGGAAGATATTTATTTCTTCAGCACTTTTTCAGATGGCAGCTTTAAAAAGGGGAATGAATATATTAAGATAAAAGGCACACAGATTGCCTCAAATCTACGGCTTGGGGGAAAAGCTGGCTGATTCTCAGTAAGTTAGAAGCCTTGGAAAAAATCCAAAGTTCAGCATCAAGTTGCAGGAAACATATTAAACTTTAGAACTCTTGCTTATTTATTCAATGATGCATTTTGGCTACTTCCTTGTGTCTTTACCACTGCTTCAAGCAACAATGCAAGAACCCATCTTGTTTCTCTGTGAATACTGGTTAATACTTTAAAACAATTCTGGGTTAATATGTTACAGTAGCATTTTTGAAGGGGCTCACTTTGACATGTGCTATCTAATTAGAAACTGTACCACTGCTGATAGAAAACATCAAGTTAACTTGTAGGATTTTATTTCTGAAACATTGGCAACATACTCTGGAATGATGTAAGATCTAAAAATCGGCACATATAACATTCAGAAAGTTGCCAAATCCTGTGTGTCAGACCATAAGCAGTTCAGAAATATGAAAGACGAAAGGATCTGGCTAGGCAATAATTATTGAATATGTTTATTTAGATTTTTAAAAAAAGAAAATGAATTTACCGTGCAAGCTATAGTGTCAATGTGAAAGGATTTTCTGATCATAATCACGGGCCTTATCTCAAATCCACAGACAGAATATGAGGGAGTAGAAGGATGACTGGATTGAATTAGGGGATCTGGCTTTGCAGCTAAGTTGTTTTGTGGTTTTGTATGTATCAATGAAGTTGGCTGACATCTGTTTCTTAGTTTCCCTATTTATTAAAAGAAGGAGTAGGACAAAGCAATGTGTAAGGGCCTTTCTAGGTCTAACATCTGATGATTATCAAAACTCAGAGTCTATAAATTTCCTAGTCCTGCTGGATTATTTATAACAGTTTGTCACTTTATTCTTGGTCACGTTTTTCAGTATTGAGAAGCTCAGCTATCACTCAAGTTCTCTGAATCTTACACGATTTTTTTTTCCCTATTAAAAGAAGTTGATCCTGAGATCCTTTGCGCTCCACTCCAGCAGCTCTGCCGTGAGGCACTGCCACCCCTGCCAGCGCCAAGCCCAGTTAGCAGGAGCTGATTCGCAGGTGACAGGACTCAGCTGAGCTCTGACCCAGCCACAGGGTAACGGTTCTTACGAGGTCTGTGTGGGCTGAAGCGGCGACTACATTCCACATTTGGCCCAAATCTCACAGTTCCTGAGTGGGGCACTTTCCCCAGCTGAGACAATGCAAACTTGTTATTCTGCTTCCGGGGAAATCTATGCTGGAACAGCTGAAAGCTTGGACCTCACTAACTGGAACGAAAATAGCAACGTTATAGCATCCAGATTAGTGCATTTGGGCTCCCTAGGACTGGGGAGCAGTCATTTTAATGTAGAAAGCTTGTGCCTGAGGGCACTGAAAGCAGGAAGCCTCCTCCCCACTTTACGAGAGCTGCAAGCTACCCAGTGCCAAATCCAAGGCTGCCCTTTCTTCCCGCTCTCTCTGCAAATGTCACAGGAAAGACAGACTTACATCAAGGCTTAATTTGTTAGTCATTAGTTTGATGGCAGAAAATACACGTGTGGGAACATTTCTCATTATTACTGGGCTGGGTTTGAGAGGCTGGAAGACATGTAAAATAATTCACTAGGTACTGGCATAATAAGTCTCCAAAAAAGTATCTGAGGTGAAAGGGTATTCTGAAACAACAACACATAAATACTCTGTTCTAATATTCAGTCACAGAGTATAAAGTACTAAATAAAGAGTAAGTGAAATCATCTGTGCTGGGAAATTTTTTTAAAATGTGAAACTTCATTTAGTTGGATTTTATGTTTTGAATCAGGGGTTGGCAAACCTCTTCTTACAGGGCCAGGGAGTAATAATTTCAGGCTTGTGGGCCATATGGTCTCTTCTGCAACTACCAGACTGTGCCGTTGTTGTATCATGAAAGCAGCCACAGACAACACTAAGTGTAGGGGGATGGCTGTGTTCCAATAAAACTTTATTTGCAAGACAGGTGCCTTCCCCCAAGATTGCAGTTAGCCAGCCCCTACATGAGACACTTGCAAAGCACATGAATGCATTGCTTCATTTAACTCTCATGACAAATCTATGATTTGTACATTTTGGAGGTGAAGACACCTGGGGTCATGTGACCTGCCCAAGGTCACAGTCAATGCCTGGAGCTGGTGTCTGACCTCAACTCTGAATCCAGAGCCTGAGCTACGATACACAGTCTGACATGCTCTTTAGATAACGGGCAACTTGTTTAAAGAAAGAAGTCGGGCTGAAAAACTGTTGGTGTAGCTATTTTTCTTATTAAAGGGTAGAGGACTGAGCCTTCGGTTGGAATGACCAATTCAGAACTAAGACATCTTCTGACTTTGAAAGTAAACATGAGAACAGAGACAGCTGATGAAAAAACTAAAAGAGGTAATTGAGAAAATGCCTATTACAGTTAAAAACAAATAGGTAGGAAAGCAGGTAAACAAAATTCTTACCATGGAAACCAAAAACTGGATGTTATTAACAGAGGGAAAAAGTGGTGAATGAGGCAGGTGACTGCTGTAAAAACATCGAATGCCATCAGCTTAGGAGGGATTGGAGGAAATGGACAAAATGATCAGCAAGAGGTTACCTGCCCACATATTCTTTCATTTTCTTGACCTTCTCGTCTCCCATTTTCTGTTCCTCCCACCTCAGTTGCCTATTTAGATTTGAAAAACAGCTACTCCTATCATTTCCTATATTACTGCCTCAAGTTTAATTTCAAGGACTTGACGCTCTACCACTCTCCTATTTTGCACATCACTTCCTTAAACAAATCCACATCAAAAGTTCCTTAACCCTGTCAGGATCTCCAATTTTCATTGGGGTTACACGTCTTGTATTCATGGCTCATTGCTACCTGCCACTCCAGGGCACTTCATCTGTGCCTTTGCTTATCTCTGTTACACTGCCTGGTAGAACCCAACTCTGACTATATACCCAACTCTCCAGCTGAAGACGGCTGGAAGAAAAAAGGGTTAGTGCCGAGTAATCTCACTTGAAATTTACTTCGACAACACCGTGGGACCACCCTACTATACCTCCCTGGTTAACTGTTTTCTGGGTCTCTGAGCTGATTATTATTTCCTTCCTCTCAAAGCTTCTAAAGGCTTCCATTTTGCTAAATTTAATGGTTAGTTCCCAGTGCTTATCTAACTCAATCACTAAGCATGTGACACAATTGCCCATTCTTCTTTGAAACGCTATTGTCATTTGGCTGCAGGGATACCACATGCTCTGCTGTCTTTCTATCTGCTACTCCTTTCTGCCTCCTCTAGACCCCAGTGCTGGAATGCTCCAGGGCTCAGTCCTCAGATCTCCTGTCTTAATCTAGACTCCAGGTTAGGGTTTCTCAACCTTGGCACTC
Organism: Grampus griseus; assembly: GCF_964374135.1. NCBI lineage: Eukaryota > Metazoa > Chordata > Mammalia > Artiodactyla > Delphinidae > Grampus > Grampus griseus. The sequence continues at coordinate 47,628,422 of NC_139006.1, forward strand.
TGGACGTTTTTGCTGGATAATGCTTTGTTGGGGGGCTGTCCTGGGCACTGTAGGATGTTTATCAGCATCTCTGTCCTCTGTTCACTAGACACCAGTAGCACCCACCCCTTCCCCAAGCTGCGACAATCAAAATTGTATCCAAACATCGTCAAATGTCCCTGGGGGGTGGGGGGAATCACCCTTGGTTGAGATGTAGGTGAACTCAGCTAGCCCCGTGACTTCAAATGCCACCTAGGAGCTGATAAGCCCCAAATATATATTATACCCCAAGCCAGACCCTGCCCCAAGCTCCGGACTTGTATATCCAAATGTCTTCTCTATTGCTTTATCTGGAGGTAGCGTTTGTATTTGCTTATTTATTCCCTGCCTCCCCAATAGAATGTAATCTCCAAGCAGGCAAGGATTTACTTATTCAATCTTTACCCCCAGTGCCTAGGACAGGGTGGGCCATGTAGTAGGTGCTCAAAATATATTTGCTGCTTAAAGAATTAAACGTTTAACATATATTAACTCATTTCACACAGTTAATCAATGATGGGACAATTGGGCAGATCATTTTTAAACACATCAAGTCATCTTTTAAAGACATATTTTCTTTAAGATAAAAGGAATACATTATTTTGAAATAAATATGTAAATAGTACTAATACTATCTGTTAAATTTTAGATAAAATTTTGCTATAGTCTTGAAAATAACAAAACTAGTTCTTATTCTTTCAATACTTTTGTTTTACTCTGTATTCTTATCATGCTTCATTTCAATTTGCACTTGTAACTATATATGAATATATGTGCATAAATATATATTTCTTTATTTCAAATAATAATTGTGCCTTTTGACTATCATGATGCCAGTTAGCTGCCAATTCTTAACTGTTAGTCATTTCTATAGTTGTTTAGCCTCTTGGTCTAATTTACACTTTATCTGAAGCAGAGAGAAGAGGCTGAATTTTCCAAGGAGGTTTGAATTCTCCTATCTTGTAAAAAATTGCTTGCTGGATAATAGCTATGTTTATATAATATTTCATATTACATTATATTTAATAATGTTTGTAACAGCTATAGTTATGAATAGGTTGTACTGTTTTTCATTTTTTCTCTCCCTCTCCAGGAGAAGTAATAACCAAGCGTAGCACTTCCTTGCCCCCAATTAGGTCTCACATTAAGCTCTACATACATGTTCGTGTACATTAGAATCAATTTTTAAAGAAGACCATGGCATCCAATATTTTCCTTTAAAATCCAGGCAGTATCCAGGCATCCTTCCCCCAAATCTCCTCGGTTTATTTATTTACGTGGGTGTTTACTCACTAAGCACACAGACTTTTGTGTATATCTCTGTAAATTTCTTGAGGTTCCTTTATCGAGTCTTCTTGGAATAGCATTGAAAGACGACTTAAGTGATGACCTCTTACAACTTTATGAGTGATAGACTAGAGGTATTAAATATTTCTGTATGCACAGCACAGAACTCAACCCAAACCCAACCAGCTCTGTGGATGCTATAAGCTTCTACCCCATACACTTATCTGTAATATCCACAATTACACTGACATATTTTAAAAAGTGTTCAGACCGAAAGATTTTCTGTTCGGCCTCATTTCAGTGGGGAGTCCAACTGACTTTTTTTTTTTTGCTTTTTAAAAAAATTGTGGTAAAATATACATAACATGAAATTTACCATCTTAACCGTTTTTAAGTACACAGGTCAGTAGTGTTAAGTACATTCACACTGTTGTGCTAAACTTTTGAATGATATCTCTATTATATACATTTGAATCAATATAGCCAATCATGGTATTCTGTGGGGGAAAAAACCCCTATCAAAATGTATTAGTTTCAGTATTATTTTTTCATTCATTGCTGGTTCAATACAAATTCACAAACAGCTCTTAGAGGCATCTTTTAAAAATCTTTCATGTAAACAATATGCCACCAAAGACTGAATTTTAGATTTTAATACTTGAGGACATTTAAAAAATCATAAAAAAATTTTATGCTAGATTCCTCATCATTTATCAGCAAACGAAATGTATCAGAAGAGAGTTTTGCAGTATTAACTTTGCTTTCTAAACAAAATTTTTTTCATTTAGTTAATTTTAAATGTAAGTTTTAAGGAGAGATTTAAATCAAATCAAGACACTAATGAAATAGGATTTGATTAACTTCTGGCCAACGAATCTTGGAAAGTTTAAAAATGAACACTTTCTCACAAATCTTCAATGTAAACCAACAGAAGCTGTCTTGAGGACTCACAGCCCGGGTCACCGAAGGAGTTAAAAATTGTAAATATTCTGAACATAAGCATGATTTGGTGAGTAAAGAACTTTACTAAATACAACATCATTTTAATAATAAAACTAAAGGAAGCAGATTATGGCAGCTGTGTTTTAGAACTGGGGGAAAGAATGACTTAGCTAATTCAATGGGCCACTTCTCCACTAAGGAAGCTGTCTTGGGCATCTCCCCGCTTCCTGGGAGTGTGGGTGGAATGACCCACCTGTAAAGACACTTGCGTTCTTGGGCCAAGATACCATGTAGTCTGTTTTTCACATAGAGTGGATTTCCAAGAATCCGGCATCTGCTCCCTAAATCTTGAAATATTCAGAGAACAGTGACTCAGTTGGACTTCCTGCTGAAATGAGGTTAAACAGAAAATCCTTTCAATGTGAACACTTTCTCAAATGAGTCAGTGTAATCGTGGATGTGGCTGAAGAAAGTGCAGTGGGTTTGCAGGCTGAAACAAGGCTGGACCTGGTTGGTGGCATCGCTTCTCTGGTTAGTCCCTCTTCTAACCAGACTCTCGACAAGGAGCTCGCTCACTGTGTAGGAGGGGACAGAACTGTCCCTTTAAGAATGCAAAACCAACACAGCACAGTAAACAGTATTCAGCTTTCCTCTGACGAACAAGGATCAATAAGTACCTATTGGGCAACATTCGATACATCAATTTTCCCTCCTTTGTAGACTGATATAGACAGAATGAATACATGCTGATGTCCGGGCATGCTCTGGAAGTCCCTCTTTCTCTCAATAAGTGTTTGGTATTAGATTCACCATATGCCTTTTGCTTGCTCTTCCAAGTGGAGCATCTAGCCTCACAGAAGATATGGCCAAAAAATGGTTACATCTTAGGGAATAAAGTCCAAATGTTAAAAAAGGAAAATAACCTTTGATCTGCCTTAGCAGTTATTCTAGCCAAAGATAATGCTAACTAAGTGTAGTAACCTTTGGGGTGGGGGTCAGCTCAGCTACAGCACAGTTCTTATAAGACCAGTTTTGGCCATTGACACCAACTCATTAGGAAGATGGAACCTCCTAAGAGGCACAGATGAGCACTTACTGTGTACACAACAACCTGAAAGCTAAATTATCTTAGGATAAATCTTTGGTTCTTTCAGAACTACCTTCACGTTGAACGTTATTTCCTCCATGACGTACACGCGTTCAGGAAATGCTTTAGCCACCTCCTCCACACTGTTGAAATATTGCACTGGCTCCTTTATATCTCGGTCTTGTTCCAGCAGCTTGAATTGCCCTGAAATACGTGATAAACGGAAGAGATATGAGATGTTTACGCTGGACAGCCGTCACCGTGGCGACAGCATCCCCCTTCCTCACTCCCACTCTTCTCTGTCAAAGGCTTTCTGAGCATTATCATTTAAAAAAAGAAAAAGTTACCGTGGCAAAAGGTTTTCTTGAACTAGGATATTTATTTAAAAATCAGCTTAAAAATGAAAGCGAACATATTTTTTCTTTTTTTGCTACTTTCAGAGTTTATTACCAGAGGATCAATAACAAATCTGATAGATGCTTACTTGTAATGTAAACTCGACACTGAAAACTTAATGTGTTATATAAGTGGTTGCTCATGTTGTTTATAACCATAAGTCACATTGCCGTTTAGTTGTAATAATGCCCCCCCCCATACATTATATTCTAAAACCAAGTCTGAGAGGCCTGGGGGAACTGATTTTTTTAAAAATGTGCAATGGAATAAAATAATACGTGGACCCTTAGCTTTCACAGATATCCTTGGTTTCAACAATACGCAGGCGATGCTGAGGGCTCAGGAGCTGCTATAATTTGCAATTCTATAGCTTGGCTGCGGCACACGCGTGGGGCTTGAGACCAAGGGGCCTGGGGCGGGCGCTGGGAGGAGCCCCCCTTGCAGTGAGTGAGCCACTCGGCATCTGGAGCAGCACGTAGCTTCCATCTTTCCTTTTCACTACCATGTGAAATTCATGAGAGTAGGATATACTATGAAAGTATCCATAATTTGGGGGATTTCTGAAGAACTCTGAACATATTCCTAAAAATGTCAAGGCTCTATTATGCTGCTTGGACGTTTTTGGTATTTGTGATGCTGCTGCCACATTCTAGAGGAGCTGCTTTCGGTTTAGAATAAAAGACCATATACGGTCAAGTCCGTGACGCCATGTTTCTTAGTGGTCATTTTCTGAACACTGTTTACAATATAACACTTGAGAAACTTGAAAAGGAATGAAAAGCTATTATGAGGCAGATCTCTCTGCATGCGTCCACGGGGCATCAGGCAGAAACAGGGAAACTTTCATACTTTCAACACATTTTCTTTAACGCATCTACTAGGTGGAGGCATTATTCTAGATGCTGGAGATAAATCAATCAAGAGACCAGATAAAAACCTCTGTCCTTTTGAAGCTTACACTGAAGTGGGAGACAGAAGGTGAGAAGTACCATTAAAAATAGGGTGAGGGGGTTGGAGAGCGCAGGGTGGCCAGAGTAGGCGTGGCTGAGACAGTGACTTTGATGTAGCTGGGCAGTGAGTTCTCAGAGCTCTAAGCACACGCAACAGTCTACACAGAAACCCTCAGGCGGATGGGTTGGTGCGTCTTTGGCATGCTGTGGCTGGAGTGGGGTGAGTAGAAGCTAAGAAGGAAGAGAAAGAAAGTCAGAGAAATAACAGGTGGTTTAGGTTGTCCACAGCTTTGCAGAACTGTGGTTCTTCATCTGAGTGCGATGGGGAGCCACCTGGGGGGGTCTAAGTGCAGAAGAGGCGATTTAACCAACGTTACAGAAGAATCACTCTAGTTGCCGTGTTGAGGACACGCTGTAAAGGTGCCAGGTGTAGAAGCCCAGACACCAGTTAGGAGGGCCCTGCAATCATCCAGGTATGAGACGGCCGGGGTTTGGAAGCAGTGAGGAATGTGGCCTGAGCGGCTAAGGAACAGAGCTGCCACTAACTGAGATGGGCAGGTCTGGAGGGGTAAGATGAGGAGGTAAGATCAGGAATTCAGTCTGGACCGGTTACGTCTATTAGACATAGAAACAGAGATAGCCCGAAAGCTCTTAGATGGATACATAAGTGTGGATGTCAGGAGAAAGGTCTGGCTGGAAACAGTAACTCTGGGCGCCACGGGAACATGGATGATATTTAAAGCCATGACATTTTTTTTTTTTTTTTGAGGTACGCGGGCCTCTCACTGCTGTGGCCTCTCCCGTTGTGGAGCACAGGCTCCAGACGCACAGGCTCAGCGGCCATGGCTCACGGGCCCAGCCGCTCCGTGGCATGTGGGATCTTGCCGGACCGGGGCATGAACCCTTGTCCCCTGCATCGGCAGGCGGACTCTCAACCACTGCGCCACCAGGGAAGCCCAAAGCCATGACACTTTAATGATGACAACCACGGTCTCAAGTGTAGACTGAGAAGAGGTCCAAGGTTTGAGCTCTGGGAGACTAAGGAATGGCCAGGAAAATAAGAGAAAAATCCAGAAGTGCTACATTCTAGAAGCCAGGTGATTCGAGTGCCTCAAGGAGAAGGCGGGAGTGACGTCAAATGCTGTGTACAGGACTGTGAAACGAGACTGAGAACTGTTGGATTTAGCAGCTTGTGTTTAACTGGGGATTTTGATACGAGCAGTGGAATAGCTGGGCCAAAGCTTGATTGAACCTGAGAGCCTGAGAAAGGAGAGCTGGGAATAACAAGAATGGACAGCAGGTGATGTTTTGGGGAGTTCTGTGACAAGGGGACAAGAGACACTGAGTAGTAGCTAAAGGGAGGAAGTGGGATGGGGCCCAGAGAGTGTTTTTGTTTCCTCAATACGATGGGAGAAGTGCCAGCATGTTTGATGCTGATGGGAATGACGCACAGATGATGAGCAAGATTACTGGAGCACATCCTTGAGGACATGGGGGGACATCAGAGTGGAGGAGCTGGCCTTCAACAGGAATTCATCTGTGGCAGGTTCAGTGGGACCTGGGGGAAGCTCCCTCTTATTGCTTCAATATTTCCAGCAAAAGTGGGAAGGAAGGCATCAGTTGAGAATAAAGTTGAGAGAGGAGGTGTTGGAGGTTAAGGAAAGAGGAGAAGATTGTAAAAAGTCTGGGGAGGACTTCCCTGGTGGCGCAGTGGTTGAGAGTCCGCCTGCCGATGCAGGGGACACGGGTTCCTGCCCCGGTCCGGCAAGATCCCACATGCCGCGGAGTGGCTGGGCCCGTGAGCCATGGCCTCTGAGCCTGCGTGTCCGGAGCCTGTGCTCCGCAACGGGAGAAGCCACAACAGTGAGAGGTCCATGTACCGCAAAAAGAAAAAAAATCCAGTGAAAATGAATACCATAATATGTCTGGTGGGCAGCCCTAAGTTCCCACTTGAGGTTAATGGTCAGCATCTGAAAATGAAACCAAACACTCTAGTTGTGTGTTTTCCTCTAGCCAGTGTATGACGCCCGGGGGCTGGCGTGAAGCAGGTAGAGATTTGGATTCAGCCAATTGCCAAGTGAGTATGAGACGTGAAAGAGGGACAAAGCAGGCAGGATGTATGCAAGGGAGTTCACGGAGCTTGAGCTGGACCCAACATCTCGGGAGGGAGGGAAGAGGATGAAAATAATCATGGGATCAACGGATGGCAGGTTCTGACGGACTTGATTTCCGTGCCCTGGAGGAGTGAGCTCGAGAACCAGGCAGAGGAGAGAGGTCAGAGAGTGGTATGTATACGACTGAGATCACGGAGGGATGGAGTTGTTGGCGATGCTGTGGTCGAGGGGGCGACCATGGGAGGTAAGCATTGTGGTGGTGAGAAGCTAAAGGAACTGAGAAGCCAGGGGTATCAAATGAATCATACAGGTAAGCACTGAAATCTCCAAGGGTGAGGAGAGAAGCACTGCTGGGGAGAACGGCAGTGAGCCAGGAGTGAGAACCATGGAGAAATGAGGGAGGAATCCTAGGCTTGGTAGAGAATGTACCAACAATGGGGGAGCAGGGGATGCTGTCTGATGACAAGAGATTTACAGCTGAGTTTTTAGGGAGCAGTGAAGGTCAGGGCAGCAATGAAGACCATAGAGACACTTATATCCCCTCAACTCGGGGGCAAAAAAAAAAAAATAGAGCTACCACCTGAGAGGCCTTCAAGGAAGCAGTGTTTTCAGGGCATAATGCAGATTTGGGTTTTAACAAAATGAAAGTAATTTCAGGAGGGTTTAAGGATGTAGGGCTTTTGCTAGCGATGAACCTCGATGGAGGCATTTCCAAGAGTTAAAGGATAGGTGATGAGGACAAAATAGAGGATGCACCTAGACATAACAGCTCATGTACCTTTTAGAAAATGTAGAGGGATGAACAACACATTTGAAAATACAAAATACGTTGGATTGTACCTTTTTCATAAAAAACAATTTTTAAAAAATCAAAAAGATTATGGCAATCTCAATACTACTTATTTAAACAAATTCTGCCAAATTAAACTTTTCATTTGTCATTATTCTACTCAGTCTATGTACAAATTTTTAATAACTGGCTTATCTACAGTTTTATACTGTTTCTTTCTGTATTTTCCTACATTTTCCCACGTGATGACACTTACAATACTTGCACAGCACTTAATAATGGATTTAACTATTTTTCTATTCTTACATGGTCAGTCTGAGTTTGGCACGTGCCTAATGTAAGTGGGAACTCTGCCATGTACACGTTTTATGATGCTGGCAAATTACTAATCCGTCTGAGCCTTGCTTCCTTGCCTGTAAAGTGGGGACACTTCATAGGGCTGCTGTGGGGATTAAGTGAGATGATGCAAAGTACTCAGCACAAGTAGCCACTCAGCAACTCTGGGCTCCCTTCCCTCTTCTGCAAAGAGATTTTCTTTTGTCTTCTGGCTCACATTTTAGGGATAAATTTTCTAGCGTGAGGTTATTAAATCAAAGAATAATACACAATTCCTTATGTTTACCATGCACAGCTGTATTTTTTTCCAAAATACCAAAACCAATTTATATTTCTATGAATAGGCTACATGCCTCCTAGTTGGGGCACAATCTTGCCAGCACTGAGTATTTTTTCAATTAGACAATTCAATGCATATTAAAAAGCACCTCCTTCCTGTATTAATCTGCATCTCTTTGAAGATCAGTGAAGCTAAACATTTGAATTTTTCTTGTACAAACGACTGTACAAATATATAATAAATATATTTGACACAGTCTACATTTCTTTTCACTTCTAGAGACATCTAAGGGCCTGTTGGATATTTATACTTGGAAGTCCCATTAGCACCAAATTCAACATGTCTAAAGTCAATAGGTACTTAATAAATGTGTAATAAATATAGTCCTGGAATTAGCAAACAATGAAGCAATGCATAAGTAACTGCAGGTTTTCAAAGTTATAAATAAAAGGTGAACTACATTACAATACACAAGGTTTGTTTCTGAACTACAGATGAATGTTTTCACTCAACAGAGAAAGCAAGCAATGGTGTACTTAAAAATCATTCAAATCTGAATAAGGCACAGAACCTCAAGACATATTTTTCAGGGACCAATCCAACCAAAGAACAGATTAGATAAGCAACTGGAACTATCTTCCAGGATGAAACAGTCTTTCAGCACCAGGATGTAATACACAAGGGGAAAAAAGTAGTCACCAGTGAGTAAGAGTTCAAATTTATGGGTCCATTTGGTGGGAATACCCAGAATCATCTGACAGAGACATCAGATATTTGCCAACACTTCCAATTATCTGCAACTGTAATTTATATTTTCTAATTGTTAGCAGAATAACAAAATAAATTGTAGATTTGGAAGCCAAGTCGAGCTACCATCACTAAACCAAGTATAGTTTATGAAAGTCTACAAATTATCTTTCCACGAGCATGAAATAGTTTTAACTTATTTTAAAATGTTGATCAATATTTTAGAAAAACTTTCCGAAGGCAGGAGGATCTGTATGCAGGCCAAGTGGTCTGTAGATGTACAATCTCTGAGCTAACAGATTACCCGAAAGCTACATGCCTATACTAAATTCCATTCTGTCCCTTCAGAAAGACATTCACAAGTCAAGGATGTGTCACCAAATCCTAACACTTTCACATCAAATGAGACATCACCCTACAGATAGTGCTGCCTCATAGAAATACAACGCAAGCCACACATGCAATTATGTGTTTTATGATGGCCACATTAAAAAAGTAAAAAGAGGTGAAATTTATTTTAATAATATGGTTCTATCTAAACCAAGACATCTAAATTCAATATAAGAATCATTAATTAAATTTTTTCCACATTAAGTCTTTTCAATCCCATGTAGGTTTTACACTTGCGGCACACCTCTGTTCACACTACCCTCATTACAAGCGCTCAAAAGCCCATGTGGCTAGTGGTTGCTGTATCCATGTGGGTAGAGAACGTCTCTGCCTTCTCTTAAAACTGCAGATACTGTTCACGTCCGTAAAAAAGATCATGTGATGGAATACCTCCTGATAAAATAGGGTGTTTCATCTCATGAAATAACAGCTTCAGAACGCTTATATTTTCTTTTCCTTGCTCTGTCTGTCGTGATCGCTGATATTCTGGTTCAAAGAACAGAGCCTGGGTTTCTTGATATAAAGCACCTCTATCCCCTTAACACCGTTTTTCTTCTCTTTCAATTTGGGTGCTCGTTCTTCAAGCGTTCTTTAGTTATTTTTCTCTTGTGTCTGAGATCTCTTACTGTTAGCAGCCTCAAATACATTCTGGCATATGAACCAAATGAATAATCCTATCTGGTGTGTCGGTGATGTCAACAGTAAAGCTGTATAAATTCTAACCTTCTAGTCTCACCTGTGTTTGTCATCTCAGGAAAGATGGACAGGAAGACCTCAGAAGCACACGCATGGGAGCACTGACAAGAATCTATTCTGGGAATGATGAACATACACAGATGAAAGAATAAGAATAAAAACAAAGTAGCAGCTAAATATGACCAAATGTTTTCACATCTGAACATACTGTACATCAGAAAAACTGATTCCTCTCATTCATTCTTTTAACTGTTTATTGAATATCCAATATCATCCATTAACTTCTGTCTCCTCTTTTCCATATAGTTTCTTTATATTGTCCTGTAAGATTTTAGTTCATGTTTCTTTGTGTACATATATTATTATTGTAAACATTTTCTTGTCATATGTTTAATGGTCTAAAACCAAATAAATATTTTATACTTCTTACACCCCACAAATACCTTTAAAATCTAAATGTATCAAATGTTTTAATGTAATGTTTTAAATACCAGGTCATGGGATATATGCAACTTCCTATTTCAGGGGTTGGCAAACTTGTTCTGTAAATATTTTAGGTTTTGTGGGCTAAATTGCCTCTGTTAACAACTATTCAACTCCGGCGAAGTATCTCAAAAGCAGCCACAGACGATATGTAAATGAATTACAACATCTGTGTTCCAATCAAACTTTACAAGAACAAGCAGCAGGTCAGATCTGGCCCTGAGGCCACACAGTTTGCTGACCTCTGTCCTGCAGGGAGACATCAAGAAATGAAAGACATCAGACATCAGAAATGAAAATGACCAACACACCTAAGCAGTTATCCTGAGGTCTCTTGTAAGGTAGTTGAAACTACACCCTAAGCCGGCCCATGTTCATCTTAGAATGGCAGTTTTCCGTTTAAATACGAGTCTAAAATCAAGATGTGTTAAGCTGCACATGAGGATTGTATTAGGAGAATAATGCAAATGAAAAGCAAACGTGCCCACCTCCTCTCACTGTATTTTATGGCTTCTATTCTCTTATAAAAGAATAGGACCCTCTCAGATGAGTCAAGTTGAAGTTTTCTGGGAGAGATGCTGAGCCGTTGTGTTGCTCTGTTCCCTGTGACTGCTGTAGCCTGGAAGTCGGAACTTGTCAGAGTCAAATCCTGGAGCCAATTTAAAGAGTTAAGAGCCGGTTTCCTGACAAAATGTGAAATCAATTTATACAACACATCTTCCCACAATCCCCACATGGAGGAACTAATTTTTTTAACAGACCATTTCATGAATAACAGAGTCTTTGTGCCACCAAATGAAAACATTTGGAGATCGCTGAAACATCTGTTCTGAGACGTTACTGTCAAAACCCTGTTCCCGGAGAGGGAGGAAACTGCATTGTCTTTCAACGGTTTTGTTAATTTCATAAACCATCTCCATTGTGAGAGCTGTTCTCTCAGCAGGACCCTGAAATTCCCAGGAACGAATCCAACACCACGATCCTCGATGACAGGTTAAAGAAATTGAAGGTAATATGTAAAAAGCAAAGATTGGTACTATTATTGCACTGTTTTCATGATGTGCTTCTAAAACTATATTACATAATTAATCTGCTGACAGGGAATAACTCTCATCTAGAAAATATCCATTTTTTGGTGTGTGTCCCTCAAGATAATCACAGTGATTCGCCTCAATAGAGATGATACATTAAGCACAGACAGCTAAGAGGCCCAAAGTCCTACGTGAGGCGTCTAAGTTTCAAGCACCTGTATGATGCTGAACAGACAGTAGGACCACACGCTCTCCTTTACTCAGAGGGAAAAAAGGTCACTTGTCAGAAATGAAAAATGGAAATAAATTTTGCTAATTAAGAAGAGACAGCAACGATGCTGAGATGCGTAGAGATAAGAGAGAGAGTCAGAGGTGGTCAAATTCAGTTCTGTCCCGTTTGCTACTGGCTGGGAAGTTATGGTCAACAGGCAGTGAGAAGTCAGTCTCGTGCTACTGGGAAGGTGGGGCTCCCCATGATTCATGCCTCCCCAGTCCCTATCACGCCTGGTGATGAGCACGGCCTGCGGTAAATCTCCTTTCACAGCTCTGGTTTTACCGTTCGACTTCCCTTCAGCCCAGTGGCTGACTTTCTGTGTGTAAATAAAACGAAACGAGAGCCGAAACCTCTAGTATCCATCTGTGGGCCTCCCACTCTCTCAGCTCTCCTGGGGGACCCCCTCTATCACCTTGGCTTCAAGGACCACCTACAAGCTGACAGCACACCAACATTCCCTCCAGCCAGATCTCTCCTGAATTCCGCATTGGTCTACCCAATACCTGGTGCATATCTCCAACACTTCTTCCACAAAGATCTCTCTCAAAATCAACACATGCGGGGCTTCCCTGGTGGCGCAGTGGCTGAGAATCCGCCTGCCAATGCAGGCGACACAGGTTCGATCCCTGGTTCGGGAAGATCCCACATGGCATGGAGCAACTAAGCCCATGTGCCACAACTACTGAGCCTGTGCTCTAGAGCCCGTGAGCCACAACTACTGAGCCCACGTGCCTGTGCACCACAACTACTGATCCTGTGCTCTAGAGCCCATGAGCCACAACTACTGAGCCCACGTGCTGCAACTACTGAAGCCCGCGTGCCTAGAGCCCGTGCTCCGCAATGAGAAGCCACCGTAATGAGAAGCCCGCGCACTGCAACGAAGAGTAGCCCCCGCTCGCCGCAACTAGAGAAAGCCCACGCGCAGCAGCGAAGACCCAACACAGCCAAAAATAAATAAATAAAAAAATTAAAAAAAAATCAACACGTGCAAAACTGAACTCATCTTTCTACTCTCTGAATCAAGCAGCCACCCAAGTCAGAACCCCGGGTGGTCATCCTTAACCCCTCCCTTTCCCTAATCCCTCACGTTCAACTGGTGTCACTTCAACTCCATTCCCTTTCTTGAACAAACTACAACATCTCTCGCTTTGGCCAGTTTTACCAGTTGATTGCTTTACCCATTGACTTCCATTCCAGAAAACTATTCTTTCCACTAGTGCTTAAAATTAAAGTTGAATCATATTTTAAATGAGGATAATTTGCAGAGGATTTATTTACAACAGGGTCACTGATAATGGTGTGGGTGGGCTGCAGGGGAAGCAGAGTGAGAAGCTAGGGACAGTATCAGAGAAGAGGTCCCCACCATAGGCCTGTGGTGCCAGGGGGAGGGACTAGTTACAGGAAGGAGAACGTTATGTAAATAAGGTTGCCCTGAGAAGGGGAGAAGCAGCTGTTCCCAAGCTATCCTTCAAGGGAGCCATGAAGCTGGAGAATATAAAGACCATGACCAGCTTCCTCCCTTGAGCCGCCCATCTCCTGCTGGGGCTATCTATCCAATGGCTGAACTTAGCTGGAAATCAAAGGGCATGAGAGTCTGCAGATTTCGCCCTGCTGGTCAGCCTCTGGGGAGGGGCAGGGTGGAGGCAGTGGAGGACAGACTGGGGGCGGGGGTGTATGCCCTTCTACCCTCTGATTAAAAGACTTTGGAGGCCTTCCACCTCCTGTAAAATTTAACTTTGTAGAGAATATATAGGCCCTCCAAGATCTGACCCTTACTTTCCTCTCATTATGCTAAAATCCATCTAGATCCATCCACAGTGAATTATACTTCTTCTTATACTGAACTCAAGATCTGGAATGCCTTTTCTCTATTCCCAGGTTTGGCCAAGCTACTCATCCAAAACCAATTCACGCTTCACCTACTCTATCAAAAATCTTCTTAGCTCAGGTATATACCTGGCCGCACTCTTGTGTGATCTCATTGTCTATAGATCTTTATCCAAGCATGTAAATTTTATCATTCTCATTTGTTTACATGTCTTTGTAAACTAAACAGTAAACTCTCTAAAGAAAGCAGGGGGTGTGTCAATCACCTATTTATTCCGGTGCCCAATACTGTGCAAGACACATAGCAGCTACTTAATAAATAACAGCTGAATGAGGGAATGAATTTCAGTATGAGCTCAAGTCCAATGTCATCCATGAAGCTCTCCCTCACAACCTCAGCCCATGCTCATCTTTGTTCATATTTGTCACCGGAGTTTGTTGAACTATTCCCTACTTATTTCACCTGTTTTTGTGTTGTTCTCTTAGACCACAAGCACCCTGACAGCAGGAATCATGTCTTCTGCTTCTCTGACGGCTCAATTTGAGTCCATACTAGAAACTTACTAAATGCTTGCTTTGAAGAACAGGCGTTCAGAGTAGGAGAAATACATATATATGTGTGTATGTAAATATATATAATAGGTATGTATTTCTTCCAGAGTACCAAAATCAAATATTTACATGACCAGAGAAGCTGTAAATTAGTAAAATCAGTAAAAAGGTGGAGATGGCCACCTCAGAGCTCCAGCACCTGCTGATTTCCAGAGGCAGGAAATCTGGATTTTTTTAAAAATGTAAATGCACCTAGTTATTAATAGTTTTTAATGATTCACTCAAATAAAAAAGTCTCCTCTAACCCAGGGACTACCCTGGGTTTCTACGAGACAGGAGGGAGTGGCTGTGGTTTGAACAGGGCTTAACACAATACTGATTGACGTGATGCCATGTGAGTGGGCAGATATCAGGAAATATTTGAGAAATTTAGGTGGGAAGTCTAGCCTCTTGGGGTGCTTCCTTTTCCCTCAAATTGAAAGGATGACTTTAAGTGGGAGGCCTCCGTTTACAGCTTTTAGCCTAAGCTTATGAGCAAGCTCATTTAAGACCTACACTGCTGACAGCCTTCTGCCTGGGCATAGCCGAGCTCCCTCTACTTCTGGTCTCCACTACAGGTATTCCATCGAAACGTGGTAACGGATGATGGTAGGTCTTGCCTGACTCTGAAGGCCAGAACATGTTAAATGGCAGCACTGACAAAGAATTAGAAGAGAGAATCACATACCAAGTGACCAGCTTCTTAAGAAAGAGACTCGATAGGATGTGGAAAGACAAAATAACAAAAGAAAAAGGAGTCTGAGCCTCTGGACTGGAGCCATGTCAGGATGACTCCACCGAGAGCCTGCTTTCAATCGGAAGGTGTTCACACACACATTACCTCACTCAACAAACCACAGTAGTGGGCGGGGATTATGAGAGACTTTACCCACGAGGAAACTGAAGCTGGCAGAGATTAAGGAATATGTCTTTGGTCACAGCAAGTCAATAGCGAGCCCAGGACGGTCACTCGTGCGTTCTCATCCTAAGTCCACTTTTACTGTGCTGCTTCCCCAAGCCACTAATACCTCCCTCCTCAGGATGAGGTTGACAGAGAGAGGAGCTGACTGTGCCTTGTCGTTACTGAAAAAATTCCCCGAAGTTAGTAGGAAGAAGGGTCATTTACCATTTACATATGCAACGAATTCTTCTTTGATAGTGTGGAGGGCTATTCAGATGGTCCTGTTTAATCCCCACAATGACCCTGGCAACTGGTTACATGACAAAACCTATCTTCACTTCTGGGTAACTTAGGGTGACTGGAGCATAGAAGGTACACGGTGTCACCAATAGTTCACCCATTCGGTGGAAAGAGAACCCAGCTCCTCTTTCTAATCTCTAGCACTGGAACTAGTCGCTGGGATGAAGCAGCTGCTTCTATTAAGGATCAAAAACCCACATTAAAAAAAAAAATCAAGGTTCTAGTAAGTAAAAAGCAATTTTATTTGAGGTAGGATCCTTTTGGAGAAATAGAAAATGATCTATTTATCTACATTAAAGAGTTACATAAAAAGTTACAAACAGCAAAAGTAAAACTTCAATTTTTAGTTGTAGAGCTTAAAATCACATAGTACAAAAAAATGAAGGGGAAAACAAAGGTTAAGAGAAAATGGGAAGCAGGGAAAATGAGGCGAAAAGGAGATATGGAAACAAATTTAAAAAAGAAAATGAGACAGAAATTGATGCAAGAAAAAAAATTACACACGGATAAACACAATTTCAACCCAGACAAAGGAGAGGAAGACCCCACCAACGCAGATGGACAAAATATGGACGTACACGACACAGACAGACTTTAAAGCTATGTTGTCATTTTACAACTACAGGCAAAAATGAAGGTATTCTGTATAGAATCAAAGTTGAGGTCTAGGAGTTTTCAATACTACGGTTCATAAGATATATGCTTCTCTTCCATGCCTTATGGAAGTATTTAAAAAGGAAAAAGAGAGCCAAACTGCATGTCCGAAGTGTAGGGAGGGTGAGGAAAACACTCAAGGATTTTAACATTCCACCATTCTTCCTCTATTGAAACATGACCCCTTTCTTGGATTCTCATTTGCTCCCTTTTCCACAGCCCAACAGTAAACTCCCACACACCAGTGGGACCACAGAGGAGAGACAATAATACAAGCAGCTGCTCAAGCTGTGGTTTTCATTAGGAAAAAAAGTGCCTTGATTATAAGGGATTTAGTTTTGAACCTTCAGGCCAAAACTGAACTGATTAAAACTCCATGTAGAGAAACACGAATGGTTTCTTAAAACTCTGATGTAGAGCGTACTCGGCATAATCAAAGGGGGGTGGGGAGAATCCTCAAATTTTAACACCCACCTTGGCTCAGTGCATGGACTTAAAGATGGAAAAGCTAGCAGAGACACTCAATGAAAACATACTGGAGAGGTCCTAAATCGCACTTCTCTAAGGGCTAGGGGTACATTTTCACCAAATTCTTTAGCTACAAAAAGCGAGGCAATCAAGCCATAAAAAAGATGTAGAGGAAACGTGAATGCTTATTACTAAGAAAAAGAAGCCAATCTGAAGAGGCTCCAGACTGTATCATTCCAACTATATGACACTCTGGAAAAGGCAAAACTATGGAGACAGTAAAAAAGTCAGTGGTTTTCAGGGATTAAGGGAGAGGGAGAGATGAGTAGGCAGAGAACAGAGGATTTTTAGGGCAGTGGAACTATTGTGTATGATTCTATAATGGTGGATACATGTCATTATACAGTTGTCTGGACACACAGAATGTGCAACACCAAAAGTGAACTGTTATGTAAACTACGGCCTTTGGGTGATAATGATGTGTCCATGGAGGTTCATCAGTTTTAACAAAGGTACCACTCTGGTGGGGGATGGTGATATGGGGGAGGCTGTGTCTGTGTAGGGGAAGGGGGTATATGGGAAATCTCTGTACCTTCCCCTTTAATTTTGCTCTGGAACTAAAACTACTCTGAAATAAAGAGTACGTATGTGTATATATAAATACATACACATATACATATATACACACACACCAACAAGGCAACTCTTTAAAGGCTTGCAGTCGATACAAGAGCAGAGCTGAGGTATGGCACTCCTGGAGCCAGGCATGCTCTGTTCTCATGGCTTAGCACGTACTCATTGGTTATCATTTTGCCTCTACCTCTTCACACAGCAGTTAAGCATATGAACTTCTGGAGTTGAAATCCTGGCTCTCCCCCCCTGGGCAACTTTGGTTAAGTCATGACCTTCTACACCTCCGTATGTCTCCTAGTTCCATAATGCAAGGGCAGTAACACTAACATAACATCAGCTATTGGGATGATTAAACTTACATAAAGGGCTTCACCTGATGAGAGGCACCTGATAAGGGCTCAATGAACATCAGAGCGAAGTCAAATGAGACAAAGATGTACCTGTCACGAATGAAAAGGAATGTAATCACGATACTCTTTGGAATGTGGTACTGGTTAGGAGAACAGTGTTAGCTCCTTCTTATATTAATCTGGGCAAAACTCCAGAAGAGGAGCCATTAAGAAGCATTCTAAATTTAAAGAAGTGGCACAATTGGCAGCCAGGTAGCTGGGAGGAAGAGAGGAGAAAGAAATGCTGAAGATGTGGATTCAGGGTGGAGCACGGCCACCTGGTTCTGGGATAGAAAGACAAAGCATGGGAGATGGCCAATTTTATCTTCTCTACGACAAGCTGCCTACTGTACCCTCTGCTCAATGCAGAGCAATTCCAGTTAGACTGTATCACCCTCAAAACACAATTACTCTAATATGTTTGTGACCACGGTGCTGTGGAGGAGAGTCCTACGCTTATTAGAAATCAGTCAAAATTGCAGTACAAAAACAGAAACTCTAGTAAAAGGAAAAGGCCCTACAGGACAAAGAGCCCTTCGTTCCTGTTAAATCTTTTTCTTTTAATTAAAAAATGGAGAAGCAATAGCCATGCTGTGGCTCTGAGACCTAGGGCTCCATTTCTGTTCAAGGGTTTCATGAATGGCACGCTTTCAAACAGTAAATACATACCTATGTCCGACACTCCAGAACCATCGGAAGGTTTCCCCCTCCACCCCTTCACCAGAGAACTACTCTCTCCTCTTTGGTTTGCTTTGGTCTTTGCTGACAACACGTCCCTGCACTTGCTCCCTTTTTGCAAAGCTTCATTTTCATCCAAATGCCTCCACTTTTATTCACTGCAGATCGAGCTCACTGAGCATTCTCTAGTGCCTTTCAGGTCTGTCCCTGTTCCATGTTAAACAGGCTGTGGTGTGAGCGCAGGGCTGCGCTCAGTAAAATATTCCATCCAACAGGGGCAGTTATGTAAACAGGGCTGCTTCTGGCAGGAATGTCTGATGGGATAAACAAGGCTGGAGAGAAGAAGGACTCTTACAGAGAGGAGTGACTTTGTCAGGGCACAGAGATACATTTAAATAAAAATACTCTTGTTTCTAATGTAAGATCAGGCTTTTAAAAAACCTAAATCTCTGGGGGAAATTTAAAAAGAACAATAAGGGGTGAGTCAGTGACTGTGATTTCTGAAACTGTGCTAAGGGGTTTGACTTTTTCCTTTTCTGGTTGTAGAATTTTATTTCTTTAAAAATAAAAACCAAAAACATTTAACGTGCCAGGGATGTTAGAAGGCAACTGTAAGAATTTATAACATTTGAGAACCCATATAGATGCTGAATGGAAATGATGGCTAATAATCTGTCAAATTAGGAGTAATCATCAAAAAATTGGTAGATTATATCCATGTTGATACAGAGGCTTAACACTGTCTTCATTAATATTTGGCTCCTAGGAAGAGGGATGAAAGTGCAGCATTTGGCCTTGCAAATATATACAAAATATATATATATGCAAATATATATAGAAAATTCACTATACTAAGGTGATGATAGCTTATAGTGAAGAAAACCAGTATCAAAGAAAACAAACAGGAATTGCAATACTTGAAACTGATACCTACTTCATGGGATTGTTGCAAAGATTAAATTAGGCCATGTATGTACAAGAATATTCAGCAAAGAGCAGTATGCATTTGATTAATAGTAAGATGATAAATATTGTTTTCTTATTGCCTGGATTCAATAAGAGAAATGAAAATAAGGGCTGAGTTCATTTTCCCTCCCTATTTTAACTATTAGACAAACTAATATAACAGTTCAAAGCATATGATTTATTTACTTAGTACTCTGTTCAAGGCAGCGTGCAGAGTGCTAAGGATATTTCAGACACTCAGAGATTACCGGGAAAAAAAATACAAGTCTCTGTGTTTCCTCCTCTCTCATTTACATACATTTGAATTTTTCCAACGCCTATCCAGTTTTTTTTTTTTTAATTTATTTAATTTATTTATTTTTGGCTGCGTTGGGTCTTTGTTGCTGCGCGTGGGCTTTCTCTAGTTGCGGTGAGTGGGGGCTATTCTTCCTTGTGGTGCAAGGGCTTCTCACTGCTGTGGTTTCTCTTGTTGTGGAGCACGGGCTCTAGGCAAGCGGGCTTCAGTAGTTGTGGCTCTCGGGCTCTAGAGCGCAGGCTCAGTAGTTGTGGCGCACAGGCTTAGTTGCTCCGTGGCATGTGAGATCTTCCCGGACCCCTGCATCGGCAGGCAGATTCTCAACCACTGTGCCACTAGGGAAGCCTATCCAGTTTTTAAGATGTGAATAATTTAGGGTAGCATGTTTAGCGTGCCCTGTAAATAATTCATAAATCTGAAATGATTAGATGGTTGATAAACCTAATCACTATAGGATACAGTGAGACAGGACCTGAGTTCATGCGGGCTGATATCATCAACTCCCTGTAAGTAGAATAGCCAATGTCAACAGATAGATTCTTTCGGCAATTACACTCTATTTCCACCTGGAGTCCAGCTGAAACTTTCCAAGGCCAGAATAAGGGTGTGCTGACATTGTTTTCATGAGTGTTATTCTTACTAGTCAGTGAGAGGCAGCTTATTCTTCTAGCCTTCTGAGTCATTTCAACTTATACAAACACTTTTGTGGAATGAATGAATTTCGAGAGAGTTAGGGAAATGGAAGGCATCATTATATTATGTGACAAAGATAACTGAAAAAGATATTCAGACTTCGGTGTGGTAAAACTGGCTCACTGTGCAGAGAAAAACTAAAAATGAATCCCTACCTGACATCACCTACAGGCAAGGAAGGACTTCAGAAGCAGAAACTATAGGGCCAAGTAACGATTACATTACATTAAAATTAGGGATTTCTGTTCAGTAAAGGATTTCATGGGAAAAGTTGGCAGAGCAGTGATGGAACAGATGACGCTTGCGAAGCCCAAAACTGAAAAGAGATTGATATCTGAACTGGCCCATGTAATGCTGCAAATCACCAAAAAAGACGCCACCGCTAACACAATGGTAGGCCAGAAAATGAACAGACAATCTACCAAGAAGGCTATCCTACAGAGCAGGAGGCAGGGAAAAAAAAAAAAAGTATCAAGCAGGTGACAAGAAGCTGAATAGTCAAATAAATGCAAATGAAGAGCTATTACTTCACATTCATTAGACAAAAATGGTGAATTCC
This sequence comes from Grampus griseus, assembly GCF_964374135.1. NCBI lineage: Eukaryota > Metazoa > Chordata > Mammalia > Artiodactyla > Delphinidae > Grampus > Grampus griseus. Next base: position 47,649,197 of record NC_139006.1, read on the forward strand.
TGATGTGGGTAAGGAATCCTGTTAGACTGTGATGGGAGTGAGGCTGGGGCAGCCATTCTGGAGAGCAATTTTACCAGGTAGTAAAATTAATTCTACAAACTTCTAAGGCCGGCAATTCCACTCCTGGGTTCACATCCCCAAGAAATGTTCAAACAAGAGCATAAGGAGAATGCAGGAGGATGCTCAGAGCAGCAGGGTTTTTGCTGCCCATTCTTGGGAGAGCATATGAACACACAGTAAAACAAGAATGGATTTTAAAAACATAGTGGATCCTTGTAAGGCACAGGGAACTATATTCAATATCCTGTGATAAACCATAATGGAAAAGAATATGAAAAAGAATGTGTGTATATGTATAACTGAATCACTTTCCTGTGCAGTAGAAACTAACACATTGTAAATCAACTATACTTCAATAAAATAAATTTAAAATAAGTAAATAAAAAAATAAAAACATAGCGGATCCTTAAAAACACAGGGCTGAATGGAAAAAAAATATGAGACTTAAAACACAGTATAATTTATGTAAATCTAAAGTACTTGCACATAAACCACTGTGCTTTCATAAAAACACATCCAAAGAAAGAAGGCACCAGAAACACATTTAAATGGTTGCATATGGGAGGGTGGGAAGGTAAAGGACTATCATGATGAAATAGAATAAATAAACTCTTCTCCCAGACTGTTATTTCTAGAGAAAAATCTATCACTAGTATCTTTAACACTTTAATATATCAGGAAGGAAAGAATAAAGGAAAGAAGGGAAGGAAAAAAGAAAGAAGAAAAGAAGGGAAAAGTTTGAATGTCTTACAGGTCAAGCATTGGGTTTGATCAACACATTAAAAATATTCTCCCTTGAAACAACAGGTGCCTTACAGCATTCTCCTCAAAATTCATACAGCCCCCCCCCCAGAGAAACATGCCAACATAACTAGACCCTAGCCTTTGAAGTGAATGGGAAATACCTTCCAACCTAACCACGTACTTTAACTCACAAAAAATCTGTTCCTCCTTCTTTTATTTCATCATTTCCATCAAACTGATGTCATACTAAGTCCCCACCCCCCCAACCCGTTCCATTCTATTGCCATCCATTGTGTGGGTAGCAAAATCTAATCATCTTAAGAACATTTCTCTCCCACACTTAAACCCATAAAGAATGGTTTGCGGGTTACAGCCCTTCCTGTGTTATGCACTCTATACCAATAAGAGCTTCTCAACTGGTTTCAGAGATTCTGAAGAATTTACTATTGCTCTACGTATACCACGGATTCCTAAGCAGACCAAGATGAAATTACTAGTCATATGGAAATTGGTGAAAATTGATTGGAACAGCTTTCAGGGGTGCAACCAAATGTATATTAAACTGTTAATAACACTGTGTAAAGAGACGAAATGTAGGCAAAATAGCAGACTTACAATCTCGTTGTGGAAACAAAATATTAACCTATGAAACATGAAATAAGAAAATAAGGTAACACACCATTAAATTCTAAAGGAGACACCACTAGTGGGTCTCAAACTGGTGTATATCAACATCACCTGAGGGCTTGTTGCAGCACAGCCTGCTGGGCCCACCGCCAGCTCGGATTCTGACGGTAGGGGCCGCGGACTGAGACTGCATTACTGACAAGTTTCCAGGGGATCCTGCTACTGCCAGTGCCTGTATGGAGTTTGAGAACCCGTAACAACTCCTCACAGAAGAGCCATCAGCTATAATATTAGAGGAGAGACAGAGCACAAGGGCACTGTTGGGACAGAGGAGAAATTGGGACACGAGGGAGGCCCTGAGGGTGGGCTGGGCTTTGGGTGATTCGAGAACGTGGAGGTGGAAGAGTGAGGAGAAAACGCCGGAGGTGGTAAGAATACCTGAGCGCAGGTGGAGCCCTGGGCGGGGCTGGCCTGATGGACTTGGCGACGGGTGGGTGGGCTCCACCTACTGCCATGCTGTGGGCAGAGGACGCCCCGCTGGCGCACGGGGTGTGCGCCTCGCCCAGCGGCCACCCTGCACCGCGACTCCTCACGTGGAAAGCCAGGAGACAGCACGGCGAAGAGCCCCGACCAACAAGTGCCTGCCACACACTTGTGGCACTTACCATGGTTCCAGTGAAATCAACTATAAAATGAGCTGTAAAAAGTGCATTTCTTCCGGTCACAGGGGAGAGCTGGGGCTGAGTGTCCAGCGTGCTGCCCAGCGTACCTCTGCGATACACACAGACAGACTGGTTGAATGAATGAATGAGCGCCAGGAAGGCAGGACGTCAGAGCGAAGCTGCCACTGGTCAGGGCACACTGAACTCCTCCCGGCTCCTCCTCTTGCCCTCTTTCAGACTCAGTGCCGAAGCCTATGCCAGCCGTGTATTTTTCTCCTCCCCCAGGCAGAGCCAAAGGAGCCCGGCACAGGGAAGGCACCCCAGAACCAAGTCCTGCAACTCCAAAAAGGGGGGGGGGCAAAGAAGGAGGGAAGGCACTTGAGTCTCCAGCTACAGAATCCCCAAGGGCGTTGCCCTCACGGGCAGCCTGGATTGACAATCCACACCCTCTTCCTATTCCAAAGTACACAGTCAGTCCTGGGATGTCCGGAGGGGAGGAGGGGAAAGGGCGATGTCTGCTCCCACCTCTGGGTAGAGAGAGCACAGTCCCTTCCCACTGGCCAGCTGACAGGAAGCTGTGAGGACTGAGTGGGACAGGGACCAGGAAAGAGTTCAGCGCGGTGCTTGGCGCTTAGTGCTTCGTACGTGGAAATGACCTCATACACGTCCCTGCAAGTCTGCTTGAGCCCTCTCCTGGGAACAGTGGCATAAAGGAGAAAGAGTATGGGGACCAACATGGTGGTCTATGACATGGATTGAAATGACAATGACAAAAACACACACTGCAGGGTTTAGGGGGTGAAAATTTTTTTTTTCCTCAGGTAAGTTGAAGCTGAGATGATAAAGTGGAAGTGTATTCAGCAGTCAGTGGAACTTTGGAATGGGAGAGGTCAAGAGTAAAGAGTCACCTACAGGAGGTGACACTGGAAGCTGGGAGGGTTAGGTTTTCTGTAGAGATGAAGAGAGGGAGACGTGAAGAGAAGGGGGGGGAGAGAGAGAGAGAGAGAGAGAGGGAGGGAAGGAGGGAGGGAGGGAGGGAGAGGGAGAAAGAGAAAGAGAAACAGGCAGAGTCTTAAGGCCAACACAGCAGGGATGAACCAAAGAAGACAAAGAAGGAATTGAAAAGATGGAGAGAAGCCAGGAGAGTGGACCGCCACGGACAGTGGGAGGTAGAGTTTCAAGGACGGCTCCTGCTCGTGTCTGGTGTTACAGAGTCAAGGAGAAGGAATGGAGACGACCAGGGCTCTGGCCATTACAAGTCATTATGACTACAAGAGCCAGGTTTTAGGAGGCAGGAGTGCATCCTCAGAAGACGAAGGCCCCTAAAGGCACTGTTGGGATCCAGTTCTCCAAGTCAGAACTTCAAGAGTTCCCAAGTAACTGACATTACTTCTCGAGCTAGCTAGCTAAACTCCAACCAAGGGGGGACCTGGCCTACTGGTTTTCATTCAGAAGAGCCCCGAATACTGCAAGTCTGTGGGACTTCCTGTGAACAGGCGGCTGGCTCACAGCAGCACATCTCATCCTTTGCAGCATTAGCTGCTCCAAAGACTCTTCCTGTGCTGACAATGATGCTTCACCTGGTGTTGATTTCTTTTTTTTTTTAAATTTTGGAATTATCTCTAGGTACTCAACCCTGGTGTAAATAATGGGGGTGAGGGTGGGCGCAGCTGGGACTAGTTTGGGGAAAAGATGCCGATCTCTATGCAGGCTGGAGTGTGATCTGTAGGGAGAAGGGAGCAGTCTGTTTCTGTTCCACCCAAGCCTGAGAGCGATCACCAAGCAGGCCAGCCCCGGCAGTGCTCGGAAGGACGATTCAGGACAGGATTCATCAGGGACGCTAAGGACCATACTGAACACCCAGCAGTTAGGAACACTGTGAAACTACAGTCAGAAAGAAGCAAGTGTCTGGAGACGGAGAAAGAGCAAAGCCTCACACAACCCGTAACCGAGCCCAATGCTTCAACTCCCAACCTAATTTAGCCACTTTCCCACCAGAAAAATCCCTAGGAGAAGAGAGAGTGTTATAGAAGGCTTAGTCAATCAGACCGCAAGGGGTGCAAATTTCCAAGGCAGTTCTGATGAGTGATGAGAAAGTCCAGTGGTATATTTCAACTCCCCTGGGAACACCTTTGAGAGAGATGATACCTGGAGATGTCAGAATTGTTATTTTTGTGGAAATAAAATCTGCTGCCAAGTTTTTATTTACCAAAACCTCTCACCTTCAAGGAAAAATACACAGAAAAGTGCAAACACTCTAAAACTGTTACATACCGGGGTGGCGGGAGGGAGGATGGAAAAGGAAAGCAAGGATGGTCTTGGTACTTTTCTAGCCCAAGTAACAGAAGAAAAAAGCTCCAACTTTACGTGGCAGCAGACGATTTCCTGAGTGCGGTTCTACTTGGGAAGAGAGAGACAGTAAAAGTTGGAGTTGTTTTGAAGGACACAAGCTGTCCTGACATGATATAACCTATTACTCATATTTTTGCTGTGGTTTTTTTTTTTCTTTTTGTCTCTTTTCAATGTAACTTTGACAAGAACTATGGCTATCCCAATCTTATCTTCTTCCCTTATAATATCCCTCTTGAGCTAAACAGAGAAATATGACCCCCATTAGATGATCACTTCTCTGCCTTTTCTCAGTGAAAATCCCAGAATTCTTTCTCTTTCCCTCCTCTTGGCAGAGATGGGAAACAGTTTGGAGTAGGAGATGTGTGGGAACAATCAGGAGACTTGGCAGAAATAGCGGAGACACCTGCACCAGATGGGGGTGGTTGGTATCACTCTATCTTCTCCAGCTAATGCCCACTCTGAAGGCGGAGCTTTCAGGATCGCTCCTTCCACCCACTCCTTCCTTCCTCCTCAAATATAACCACCTCCCCCCACTGCTAATTTTCAAATCGGCACAATGATTAATGACCCAGGCAAGCACTCAATTTCCTGTCCAGTAGTACAAGGCTGATTTCCAATAAAAGAACTCACTCAAGACAACTGTTTCCTCTCTGCAGCTTCTAATCTTGTATTGAATTGTGGGCATTCTTCCCTCTCAGTGTGAAAGCAGAATCAATTTTTGAACTTCCATTTGGTGAATATTCCAAAGAATCACAGAATGCTAACGCTGGAAGGGACCTTAAAGGCAATGTAATTCGACCTCCTCTTTTCTTGCAATTCAAGCAGGACTTAAGAGGAAGGCTTTGCCTTACATCTTCTCTGTGCACTTGGTCAAGCAGCAAGTGAGGAGGGAATTACTATCATTAAAGCACACACCTTGGGTCCTCACTGGTCTCATTATGGAGTTACCTTTAATGAAAGTCAATTTTATTTTTTAAAATTTATTAAATTTATTTATTTTTGGCTGTGTTGGGTCTTCGTTGCTGCGCGCAGGCTTTCTCTACTTGCAGCGCGAGGGGGCTACTCTTTGTTGGGGTGCGCAGGCTTCTCATTGCAGTGGCTTCTCTTGTTCTGAAGCATGGGCTCTAGGTGGGCGGGCTTCAGTAGTTGTGGTGCACGGGCTCAGTAGTTGTGGCTCGCAGGCTCAGTAGTTGTGGCTCGTGGGCTCTAGAGCGCAGGCTCAGCAGTTATGGCGCATGGGCCTAGTTGCTCCACGGCATGTGGGATCTTCCCAGACCAGGGCTCGAACCCACGTCCCCTGCACTGGCAGGTGGATTCTTAACCACTGTGCCACCAGGGAAGCCCGAAACAGTCAATTTTAAATTGGGAACTAATCACCATGGAGAATATTTCTGCAATTATGGGCTCAGGCAAAACAAAACAAGTGTCAGTCAAACCTTTCAGATACAGCAACACAATCACCATGTTCAATTACCTCAGGTCTTCTTAAACACCCATTGAAGATGTAATGAGTTGTCCTGATTAGAACTACATGTATCCATCACTTGTCTTATTTCTCAGAAATGATGGATAGATAACTCCATTGCTTTCTGTGAAATGAATTCTGAAAAGCAGAGGTCCCTCAACAAGATGCTAATGGCTGCATAATATAGTACCTTCTTTAGATGCATGATCTCCCATAGACAATTTTAGTTACAATTCAGGAAATGCTCCCTGGGTTGATTACAAAATTTTCTGAAATTCACAAGGGAGGGTATGCAAATGACAAGGAATGGGTTGGTTGTGTTGATGGTGGGTTGAGAGATGGCAGAGTGACCACAGTAGCAACAGAGCATGTTGGAAGCTGTGAACATTAACACTGGACTAAAAGTAATGGACGTGAAGTGAAACACCCCAGTGTATCTCTAGCTCTACTTACTAGTTGTGTATCCTTCCCCAAGTATTTTATTCTTTTTGAGGCTAGGTTTCCTTGTCTGCAAACAAGCAATAATTAAGGCCTGCTGGAACACTGTAAAAATCGTATTAAATACTAGACATGAAAGTACCAATCACACAGCACCTAGCAAATACTGGTGCTCTATAAATACTTCTTGAATTTAAGTATCTTAATTCCCTGACAATATACATTTTTTTTAGTTGAAACATCTTGATTGCCATAAACAACACAAACACAGGGATTTATATAGCATTTTATTACTATAAAAGTTAGCATACAGCAACCATAGGATCCAACAAGTCAAATTTCCATTGGCTCTGACCTATTCCCCACTCTAACGCTCTGATGAACTAAAAATCAAATATGGGTCATAAACGGCCACAGAACTTAATGACATCAAACTGAACACTGTAATGAGGTGAAGCTTGAAGGCTAGAAAAAGCATGGACTTCAGACCAGAAGAGCTCTACCTGACCAGCAACACGACCTTAGATTATTTAACCTTCCTGAAACTTACCCTCCTCATCTATAAAGTGAGAACCCTACCAGCGACTCCACAGGTTGTTATGAGGATTAAATAATATTAGCAGATGTAGGTAACACAGCCAGCTAGAATCAGTCCCTCGACTCAAAGTAGGCAACCAAAAATGGTAATTGCTAAAAATATGCAGTCCAGGGGTCTTTAGGTGAATACTATTTCTCCGTTTCCACTTATTTTATAAAACAACTGTTCTACCTACTGTACAGATTTGTCATGAAAATTCAGTGAGATAATCTAGGAAGTTCAAAACTAGGAACTATTAAATGTCATCTCTATATTCAAGGCAAAGATACATTATACTTTTGCACTGCCTCTAGGAAATCAATCCCTGGAAAACATGTTTTTTTAAAAAAAATTTTTTTTTTCTTTTTGCGGTACGCAGGCCTCTCACTGTTATGGCCTTTCCCGTTGCGGAGCACAGGCTCCGGACGCGCAGGCTCAGCGGCTATGGCTCAAGGGCCCAGCCACTCCGCGGCATGTGGGATCTTCCCGGACCGGGGCACAAACCCGCGTCCCCTGCATCAGCAGACAGACTCTCAACCACTGCGCCACCAGGGAAGCCCCGTATGTTTTATTTTTAATGGACTGTTTTTAGCTCCAAGAGATGCCAGAATTGGGACTAACAAAGCCATATGCAATTTTGTTGTGCAGGACCAAATGGAGCTTTGGCTATAAACTTAAACTTCATCCGCACAAGCCAAGGCAGATGGTGTTCACAATAAAATTTTTTGAAAAGTTACAATATGTCTATAAGTACGGGCAATTAATACACATTTTGCACTACAATTCAGTATCTGGTATACAAGCTTGAAAGTGGTAATGCAGGAAAATTCTGTAGCCCTGCGTGCTCTTGCTCAGCTTATCCACTTATGGGTGCCTGAGGCCCACTGCTTCCCACCTACATTAGTCATAGGAAAGAAGGACAAGCTTCGCTTTCGTGACCTTTCAGATCCAGGTGATCTAAGGTAGAAAGTTACAGTTTCAAAACTAAAGTCTTCACTACACTTAATCCAATAATGAGTAGGGATATGAAGCTTCAAAATGGCCAAGAGCTAGAGAGCCAGAAGATACTTCCAAGGTTATAGGACGTCTTAGCAGGACGTTATTTTTCTACTGAAAACTCAATTTGTGCCCCATCCTTTCCCAGCCTAAAATTAGCGGGTGGTTTGCTCAATCATCACCCAGAGAACTCAGCCGGCCTACCACTCTCAAGTTGGACAGCACTTCTACTCTAGCTGGCTCTCTTGGAGACAGTATTTTGAATTTCCTTGGTTGAATGCAAAACACATTAGCTAACTAACCAAACAAACTGGAAGGAGGCATAACACAAGACCCAAACCTGGCAGACGTGATGACTGTGAAAACACTCTTAAATGCTACAGGGTAGTAGGGAATGTGACCCAGAGAGTGAAGGAGGTGATTTCTTTAGAGTTTCAATATTTATTTGTCCATAAATATAGTCACCCATAATGTAGAACTAGAAAGGAATGGACAGCAAACCTAAATTCCTCTGGCTTGAAAGAGCCACAGCCCCAGAGGGGTCAAGGCAAGCATATAATCTGGTAAAATTTTTTATTTCTCCTATACTGAATTCAGGTAGGAGTTCTGTAAATATTCATTTTCATATTCATTCATACTCTCTCTCTTTTCCCCTCCCTCCTCCTTTAGAAATTAGATGTTATGGAACAAGGGGTTAGGGAAAGAGGGGAAAGGCTCAATATAAAATGAGAAGACCTAGGTTCAACCCAGCCATTTAATGGCCATCAATCTGGCATAAAAACTAATATATTTCCTCAACTATAAAATGGGAAAAAAACATGAGATGCTGATTTCTGGGGGTGAGTGCATGCACTTTGTTTTTGAAAGGCAATGCAAACTACAAAACAAAACAAGGAAACCATGACGCTTAAATACCTCTAAAACAACAGCAAAGCTCCTGAACTTTATGTAAGTAACAAAGACCTCTGGTTCTTTAAGGTTCTTTTGGATACTCTGGGCACCTTACATATAAGCTCTAGATGATCGGACTAGAATCTGAACCTCACGCAGAGGCTGTCTTCTATAGACCTGCAGCACTTCAGAGCTTTCCTGGAGCAGGCTAACAGCACAGGCAAGGGCAGCTTACTGGGTATGATGGTTGATCGTGTGTGTGTCAACTTGGCTCAGGCACGGTTCCCAGATGGTTGGTCAAACACTATTCTAGATATTTCTGTGAAGGCATTTTTGGGGATGGGATTAACAGTTAAATCAACAGACTGAGTAAAGCAGATTGCCCTCCGTGATGCGGGTGGGCCTCACGCAATCCCTTGAGAAATTAGACTGAGGTTTTCCAAAGAAGGGGGATTCTGCCAGCCATCTGCCTTTGGAAGCAAATGGCAGCTCCTCCGTGGGCCTCCAGCCTCCAGCTTTTGGACTTGCCAGCCTCCACAACGGCATGAACCAATTTCTTACAATCAATCAACCAACCAATCTCTATTTTACACCCCCCCCCCCCTTATTGGTTCTGTTTCTCTGGAGAAGCCTGACTAACATACTGGGCTTTACTCTTCTTAATTTTATTTAACACTAAACCATGAAAATTTATTAAGTCCTTGGCTTCCATACCAGTTGCTGATGTGAATGCTGGTCCTGTAGCCCATGATGATGGTTAAAGAAGCATACCTGCTATGATTCCTGCACACCTACTAGGTGAAAACACTGTCCTAGTGCTGCAGGCAGATCTCGGAGGGCAGGATTCACATTTCTGTACGTAAGAGTTTCTCTGCAGGCCTCTAAGAAAAACTTCTGAAATAAAAAAATGCTTGAGGAGCTATCTTTGGGGGCTCCAAGATATCTGGATACAACTGAAAATTCTTGGCAGAAATGACAATACCCTTAAAAATGCAGCAGCTCCCCTCCCTTCCAGTGTCACTGCTGCCAGGTCCTCATAGAGCCTAGGGGCTCCCCACACCGACCTGGTGGGTTTTCTGAAACGCCCCTTTCCTTCTCAGTTTGGCAACTGCTGTGCCAGGCACGGGGGATAGAATGGTGGGTGATATGCACAGTCTTAGCCTCTCAGAGGTTCTCGTCAAGTGATGGGGTGTCAATCACTAAACAAACACTCAAAGAAATATGTAATTACAACTTGGATAAATGCTGTTTAAAAAAAAAAAGTTCTATGAGGTCAAGGGGATCTGGCCTTGTCTAAGGGGCCAATAAAAGGACTTCCTGAGAAATCACTCTGACCTGAGATCTGAAAGATGAGCAGAGGTCAGGCTGCAGGAAATGAGAAGACTGGGGTGACTGGGGTCAAGAAGAGCAAAGGAAAGAAAAGTAGCGTAAGATGAAGTTACTAATAGACAGGGGCCTGTCATACAGTGCTTTGCAGGCAATAGTAAGAACTGCCCCCAGATATCCTTGGATCTTTTTTCCCCCTTTTCTTTAAAACTTTCTTCTAAATTTATGTGTTGTAAAAGTAAAGCATATTTATTATAGCAACTCAACAATAGAGAGAAAAATTAATTAACTGTTAATTAACAGAGGAAAACACAGAGTACTTACTAGGTGCTAGGCACCTGCCAAATGCTTTCATGCTACTATTAACCCTACAATACAAAGAAGTTTAAGTTACCTGCCCAAGGCCACAGAGTTAGCAAGTGCGTGCTGGATGTGGACCCAAGCAGTCTAGTCCTACAGTCCGGCTCTTAGCCACCATGCTAAGGCCACAAGTCGGCCCTGCCTCCGACCCTACTCCGTTAAGGACTGATGTAAAGTGTTTTACATATCCTTGTGTAGGTTTCTCTGTGCTCAAATATGTAAAATCAACTAGATAAAAGAAAATAGACATATATTGGAATTTGTTTCCTGCAAAAGGGAAATTTTGATATTTCTCTTATAAGCAAACAGAAGCCCCTTGAATTTGTTTAACACGGCAGTAAGGCAATCAGATTTGTACAGCGGACCTTGAACAACACAGGTCTGAAATGCATGGGCCCACTAATACATGGATTGTTTTTCAATAAATACATACTACAACATCCGCGGTTGGTTGAATCTGCAGAACATCGGATATGAAGGGCTGACTATAAAGTTACACGTGGATTTTCCACTCCGTGGATAGCTGGCACCCCTGACCCCAACTGTATTTTATTTTATTTTATTTTATTTTATTTTTTGGCCATGCCGTGCAGCATGTGGGATCGTAGTTCCCTGACCAGGGATTGAACCCAAGTGCAGTCTTAACCACTGGACCCACCAGGGAAGTCCACCCCAACTGTATTTTAAAAAGATTCTCACACTCTGGCTCCCAAATGGAGGATAGGGATAGGGTGGGGCAGGGAGGGGTAGAGGGGAGAAGCTTAGGAGCCTACTGCAATCCTTGGGCATATGAGACCACGTTTTCTTTATACATTCATCTGTCAATGGACATTTAGGTTGTTTCCAAATCTTGCCTATTGTGAATATTGCAATGAACGCTGGCATGCTAGTATCTCTTCAAAATCCTGATCTCAATTCTTTTGGATAAATACACAGAAGTGAGATTGCTAGATCATATGGTAGTTCTATTTTTAATTTTTTGAGGAATCTCCATACTGTTTTCCATAGAAGCTGTACCATTTTGCACTCCCATCAATATTGTGCAAGGTTCCAATTTCTCTACATCCTCACCAACACCTGTCTATTATTTTCTTGATAACAGCAATTCTAGCAGGTATGAGGTGATTTCTAACTGTGGTTTTGATTTGTATTTCTCTAAAGATGAGTGACACTATCTGCTCATATACCTGTTGGACATTTATATTTCTTCTTTGGAGAAATGCCTATTCAAGTATTTAGCCCATTTTAAAATCAGGTTTTTTGCTCTGGAGTTGTAGGAGTTCCTTATCCTTTGCATATTTTGGAAATTAATCCCAAATCTGATATATGATTTGCAAATATTTTCCTCCATTCCGTAGGTTGCCTTTTCACTCTGCTGATGGTTTCCTTTGCTGTGTTGAAGCTTTTAAATTTGATGTAGTCCCACTTGTCTATTTTTGCCTTTGTTGTTCTTTTAGTGTCATATCAATGAAACCATTGACAAGACCAATGTCCAGAAGCTCTTCCTCTATGTTTTTTTCCTAGAAGATTTATAGTTTCAGGTCTTATGTTTAAGCCTTTAATCCACTTTGAGTTGAATTTTGTGTATAGTGTAATATAAGGATGCAATTTCATTCATTTGCATGCGGGTATCTAGTTTTCCCAGCACCATTTATTGAAGTAACTATCCTTTTCCTATTGTGTATTCTTAGCACTCTTGTCAAAGGTCAGTTGATTGTATATGCATGGGTTTATTTCTAGGCTCTTTATTCTGTTCCATTGGTTTATATGTCTATCTTTATGCCAGTACCATACTGTTTTAATTACTGTAGCTTTGTAATATATTTTGAAATCAGGAATTGTGATGCCTCCAGCTTTGTTCTTCCTTCTCAAGTTTGATTTAGCTTTGTACAGTCCTTTGTGGTTCCATATGAATTTTAGAATTTTTCACATGAGAACTTTAAAAACAAGCTGGTTAAAAGAAAACAAAACAAAACCTGTACTTCATATAATCAATCTGATATGTTCCAGATTATTATATATTTTAGTGTAACAGATTACCATTTACCTAACAAGCATTTACTCATCTTCATAGGAAACAGTGGTTGCCATCTTTAGCACTGTCTAGAGTCATCTGAGCAGTTAGAATGTATGTCCAAGTGTCAGCAAGCCACCCACTCCCTAGCAGCCTGCCAAGGGCGGCAGTCCAGGATATTCACAGGCACCTCCCACTCCCAGCTCTTCCGCCCAATGCTTGAATACACAGGGCTGGTGTCTGATTCCCTTCCAACCCAAGCACTTGGGTGGGGCCAGGCCAGGGTGGGGAGTGTGTGTCACAGTGTGACCCCTCCTGGTCACACTGGCAGTCTTTGTATCAATTCTGTTCTGTTTCTGCTAAGGTTCAGACCTCCAGGGGCCTGTGTGCATCCTACTCTGGTCTTCTCACATCCACCCTGGAGGAAGTCCTGGAAATGCCCAGCTTGGTAAGTGGTGTTAATACCACCTCTGCATTACACTCACACAACTGTGCTGCCTCCCTTGTCCCACCTCCAGACCCCAACCGTCAGCCTGTCTCTTTTGCATATGATCTCTTTTTGGACCCAGACATCCAACTGGACATAGATTGAAAAGGCTACATTTTTGTTGAAACCTGGTCCCATACTGCTAGCTTCTTCACAGAAATTATCAATGATTATGTCTAATCACACTAAGTGGGGAAAAAAGTAACTACTCACTATGCTGAGTAAACAGCAATTTACTATATCTAGAAATGCCTAATTATTTGAATAAGTTTTGGGAAATTAAATTATGCTGGTAAAAAATAAGCTTAAGGATTACTGATACAAAAACCATTTTCAAAGTAAGACATTACCAGATGATAAAACACCTGCATACTTATATATAAATGTGTAATACTGAAGTAACAGATCAGACAGCTAATGAATAGTCTACAATAAAACAGTCTATAGTCTATAAGCAAACGAGAAAAGTAAAACGTATGAGCAAGTCAAACACAGGCACAGAGTACAGTCAACTGTCTCTTTTTTTTTTTTTTTTGCGGTATGCGGGCCTCTCACTGTTGTGGCCTCTCCCGTTGCGGAGCACAGGCTCCGGACGCACAGGCTCAGCGGCCATGGCTCACGGGCCCAGCCGCTCCGCGGCATGTGGTATCCTCCCGGACCGGGGCGAGCCCATGTCCCCTGCATCGGCAGGCGGACTCTCAACCACTGCGCCACCAGGGGAGCCCCAGTCAACTCTTGATTATCCAGGGACAGATTAATTACAAAGTCATGGCATTTGGACAAGGTTAAAATGACTACAAATAAGTGAAATGTCTATGTACTAGAAGACCATTGTTAGGAATCCAGTATTACTACCACAGCATGGGAAGTCCTCTCCAGCAATCACATTCATCTCATTTAATTTTTGAAATCTAAACCAACACTAAAATTTAGCAAAATTTTCAACTGCTAATTAGAAATATCATTCAGTGATAAACTAGAAAAAATTATGATATGAAAAAAGATAAAGGACATATTAATTCCATTTTAATCAATACTGAGTTCTTAAAATAGACTACAAAAATAGGAAAGCTTTTAGCACGTCTTCTCACTACAACCTTGATAAGGCAATGCTAATTTGGTGAAACTGGCAACGAGCACAGAATTGGTCTAAATGTTAGATGTCCTTTCCACTACGGTTATACTGTCTACTTTATAGTATACTCTGGGTTGGTTTCATTTTAACTCTGTGTTGGGTTAAAGTCTGGGAGTCCCCACATAAATTGCAACGTTTACCAAAAGCTGAAAATCATATCAATATCAACATACTGCATAATTTAAACATAACTGAAGAAGCTAAGTCAAGCGAGTATAGAATTTTAAATTAACAACAGACAGAGGCCCCATTATGGAAAATAACATCATTGACCTTAACTGGTTTAGATCTACAAAAACAAACTCCCAATACAACTGGACCATCCTTTTATGAGAATTCCTTTAAGTATTCTGCATACGTTTCATCAATATAAAGCAAGTCCTCTTAGAAAGTGATAGATATTGTTAGAGGTAACTTAGTACATGAAAATGTGTCCAAGTCCTGGTTGATGGTTCTTTTGTTTCAGATCACATATAAAAATAAACTTCCAATTCACCCAAAGAGTTTGGGCTTTCCTTTGGGGTCAGAAGAACAAATGGTTTATAGTTCTGTTTATTTTTTTTAGTGCATTAATGTTATGGGAATCAGAGAAATGATTGACTGATTACTCCCTGGTTGTGTTTCAGACGCTGAAAAGTAAAGAGACATGGAATCACTGGATTTTGGAGAACTTAACAGAATATGATTCAAGAACTTTCACCGAGGTTCCCCAAACACAAACTTAACATTAGAAGAATGTTGATAAAGCAGAGTTGAACTGCAGGGGACAACAAGCTTTGCAGAAGGCGGCAGGTCTGAAAAGCACTTCCCCCAAAAGGGAAGGAGGTCATCACCGGGTTAAAGAGAAGGGAAGAGACAGGGTGTCAGCACCATCTCAATTCAGTTAGTTCAGCTCAATCTGGTCTTGGCTTCGTTCACGCTACATTTCTGTTTGGAGAGAATCTGGAGAAGTCCGCATATAAACCCCCGCTACGAGAGCCAGGTTTGAGGCCTTTAATTTATGTAACTATGCATACACTGTGTCTCCAGACTGCTAGCAGTGTGCATCCAAGAATAAAAAAAAAGAAGCGACCTTAAGACGATTCAAGATAAAAAGAAATTGTTGAGAGAATAAAAGATTAAAGTTTAGTAGCAAGAACATTAAAAACAACGAACCAACACACATAGTGCGGTTCTGGCCTGTGGAAAGCACTGCTCCACAACCAAGGAACTAGCCTCCTGTCCTTGTGCAGCGAGACCCTCTCAGGACTCCAGGTGGCTGCTTGTGAACAAAGAAACAAAAGGGAGCTCATGGCGGAAGTAAGGAGACAAGAAAAATAGGAAATGGAACCAAATTTAGAAAAGCAATCTTTTCAAAGGTGAACGGAGGCAACTGTACTCACTGGATAATAGGGGATGAGTTTGGGTCAATTCGAAGGGACTTCTGGAAGAGAGGAACTATTTTCTTCTTTAGAAAATGCCATAGGATGCACAAAACAAACAACTACTTTAACTGAAATCACAGGAAAAGACCAAATGGATGTCAATTAAAAAAATATTTATGGGGCTTCCCTGGTGGCGCAGTGGTTGAGAGTCCGCCTGCCGATGCAGGGGACACGGGTTCGTGCCCCGGTCCGGGAAGATCCCACATGCCGCGGAGCGGCTGGGCCCGTGAGCCATGGCCACTGAGCCTGCGCGTCCGGAGCCTGTGCTCCGCAATGGGAAAGGCCACAACACTGAGAGGCCCACATACCGCCAAAAAAAAAAATATATATATATATATATATATATATATTTATTTATGTATTTTGTGCAATGGATAAAATTGGAAATGAGTACAATGGAAAAAGGAGTACAACAGGGTTTATGAGAGAGGTTCTGTCCCTAGAGCGGTAACAGTGATCTTGAAAACAGCACAACCGAAACGGGGGCTAGCAGACACTTATCCTGGTGCTCCTTTCATGCCAGGTAACTACTTCCTTAGTCTGATGACCTCGACAATGTTCCATTACATAAACATGCCTGAAAAAATTCACTAATTGTGATCTATCACTGTCATGAATTAACTTCCGGGAAGGTAGGATCTGGAAGGCTGACCCAGTAGGACATTCTAGCTCTGCAAATTCACTCCTGACATTCCAGAGAACATGACAGGGAGTTCTACCACAGGAAGGAAACACTGGTTGAGGCCTCCTTGCTAATTTGAAAACTACTTTTGGAATCTGCAATTATTTCTTAAAATAGAGGTTTAAAAATCTCTGAATTCAAACTAGATTTTAATTTGCCTAGTTTAAACCTGTTCTGAAACTTTCATAAAAAGCCACGAGGAAATGCTCTAGAAATTATCAAAAGGCTACATTATGCTGCTTGATGAGAAAGAGAGGCAGAGGGCCAGGGTTTTGCCTGTGATTAACAATACTTGCCTTAGCTTTGGCTAGTGAATCTGTCTCAAGAAGTTCCATTCTTTTGAATGAATCAAAACTGGGTGATGACAAGAAAACTATCCATACTTCACATTACCATAAACGAAATGAAAAGTAGGCAACGTGCAACCTCAGCCTAGAAAGTCAACCAGAGTTCAATTTAAACGTGAATATTAAGGAAAATCCTCCTTTCCACTTTGTAAATATGTAATTTACCCACTCAAGTAGGATATAAAAAGAATCAAATATATTTACAATATAAATAACTATTAGCTGGTACTTTAGTTTTTCGGCTAATTAGGTCATTAACGAACATTAACTGCAAGAAATCCATGTAAACATCATCTGTTTGGTGTGTACAAAGAATTCTGTCTGAGGACAAATATATTTCACAGAATTTATCATATTTAGTCCATTTCCCAACACATAAACTGTCCAAATGTAGTAGATATAAAATAGAACAGATTTTATTTTAAACCTTCGTTATCATAAAACTGAACTTACACACATTTTAAATGTTGGAAGGACTGAAATTTTCATGGTCCTCATAACTTCTCCATAAAGTTTACCAGGACAGGTATATATAAAGTTAAACTACTCCCTTCAAATGCAGCCATTTCTCTAAATAATCTTTTAAAATTGTTAGGTTTTTCTAATGTTTATGGCTTACAGGCCAAAATCACTTATTAAATAACTAGAAATAACCATCTACAGCACAGTGATTTCCACTCTAGCCAAGAACTAAGAAGTACTGTAAGATATCTAAGAATTCTGTACACTGAGTAATGTCTACCTATGTCTTTCCAAATACAGGTAGAGGCCATTGTTATTTGTAAAAATTTGAAAATCAAGAACTATATTAAAATAAATATACTGGATTATAAATATAGATATGAAATAAGCAGTTGATGAATGAGGGAATACTAAATTAATACAATTTCAATTTACTAAACTAGCAAATCTTATTGGTTTCACCACCTGATAAACTTCTGGTCATTCTGTATTTTCTTAACCAACAAATACAAAATGGATCATGGGCTTGTAAACCGTCATGGTGTTAAAAATGGATCCTTGATTTTGAAAAGGTAGCATGAAGTATTGAAAACAAGGCATGCTTTTTTAATCCAACCCTAAAACTTCAATGAGCTCTAAAAGGACATTTGCTCGAGTCCAGGGAATGTGGAACACAGCATGAGAAATGTGAACATTCTTGGTAAACTGACATCATCATGACAACTTTGGCAGGGCTCCAAGTGTCTGAAGCAGAACTGAGTCTTGTTTATGAAGTGGGAGACAGAAAACTTGGGCTTTCTGATTTACACCTTGGCAACCAGTAGAGATAGTTAAAAGAAAGGGAACACGTTTTATGTACAGTAACTGGTAAGTTTCAGTAAAGAAATGGGAAAAGGAGAAAAGGAAGCTATTTGAAAAGTTTAAAACTGACCCCTCCTCCTTCAGAATGAGTCATTCAGAGTGTCTCTCCTCTCTAAATATACATACACACAGAGACTTAAAAAAAGCCTATTTATGAAAGTAATATAACCACTTTACAATTCAGAAAGTAAGAATAAAATAACCCATAACAGTTCAAATTCAACAGAACTACCCTGATTAGGATTTTTGGCTAATATTAGTACCTTCTTGCCCCAACTGCTTTAAGTCAGGGTCTTTAGGATATTAAGTATGGACCCAAAGACATTTAAATTTGGTATAAGGAAGAATAAACATTTCTACTCAAACTTGTGGATGTCAATATTCCTGCCAATACATGAGGTCTAGCTGTTACTACTTCAAATTAAAGATAAGACCCCTTCTCTCTAAGAAATGTGAAGAGAGTTTTTAAATGCAGTTTTAAAAATAGCTTTAAATGTCAAATAAACTCATAGTTCGTGAATCACTTCTTAAAGTTCTTATTTGGATGTTTGTCCTTTATTTTAGCAAACTATACATTGAAGAGTTTTCATTTCTACTTTATACAATAAAAAGGTAATGTGAGTTTTAAAAACATCAAAGTTCATACTGGAGAAGCAAACCAAGTGATGGCCTTCTAGTTTCAAAATACGCATAAAACACCACTGGTCAAGGTTTTACATTTCTGTTCCACATTAAGTTTTATGGTCTATCAGGAATGTAAAGCATGATGTTTCAATAAAATTGTGATTTATTAGATAAGTTCCTACTTTTTTGATAAATGTACTTTGGTTTTGAATGGTATCCCTATTTTTAACTGGAAAGAGAGCAAACATTAGCAAAAGAGTTTGTGAGAAAGCTGACACAGCGTTTTTCTAGAAACCTGTATCTTAATTTCTTAGTCTTTTAGTTAAACTTCTGGTACTTCTGTCCCCTCAAGTTTAAATTTTATAGTGCACTGTTGTATTTCCTTACATCATTAAAAAAAAAGAGTTTAAAGTAATCAATGACACTATTTTAATATAACTAGGAAGTAATTTTCATTCAATTGTGTTAAGCCAGAAAGGAGTACTCAGGCACCATATGAAATGCATTTGAGTGCCTTAGTCATATATCCCTTTTAATCACAATTATATATTCACTTTCTTGGCTCTCCAATGGTTTGAAAAGGTTATCTTTAGATTTATTACTCATTAATCTGACTCAAATTTATCAGTAGAGAAGACTTATGTAAAATTATTGATATAAGCAGAACAACAATTACAGTTCTTGGCCCTAGTTCAACTCTGATATAAATAATACATTAATAAAGGTTCAGACATTTTGCAAGAAAAGCTTTACAGTGGGGATTAAAGGGCCTGCATGACACAAGTTTCACACAATTCAGCCAAGTTCACGAATATACGCTTCATTTAGCCATGAGTTTAACCTTGCTTCATTTAGCCGTGAGTTTAACCTTGAGAAGTGTAGAGATAATTAGGTTCAAGGATGACCTTAAACATTCAATGTCCTGGAAACCTGGTTAATAAATATTCTAGGTAACATCCTGAAAAATGAAAATGTATGTGTTTCTAAAGCAATACCTTCTCTTTTTTTTTTTTTCAGGCCTTTTACTTGAACAGAAAACATCACTAATCTAAAAAACCCAAATTTTGCTCGGCATGACTCGATGCCACAGTTCAAGTCTGACCAGCTACCCTACATTAAAATTCTCAGTACATTCTTTGAAAAGATGGATTAAAATACCAGTTTCTAGGCCGTAAAGAAATGCCTGTGAAAGGGAATCTTTTCTTCAGTGTAGGTACACAGCTGTTGATATGCAGATTTATGGAATTCTGTGTGTCTGAAATACATGTTTGTGCAAACGCATCACGTCTAAAATGCCCACATTTAAACGGAAAAATACAAATTAAAATGATTAAAAAGTGCTTTTAGAGCCAAAAATTCTCAATGTTTAAAGCAAAACCGGTAACTCTTTTCCTTCTCAACCCCCATGCCAAACAAAGCCCTTTTGAGCAGCTGCAGGATACCCTCTTATCAGAAACAGGCAGGCACCAAATTACAAATGTATGGTTATTCCAAAAGTTCATTTACTAATCAGTTCTTCAAAACTTTGACATCTTCCCGGAGAAACAAGATGAAAATTGGGGATTAAGCTGCCAGATCAGCACACAAAACCTGATTTAACACATAACAGTACTGAGACAGGGCCAGGAGTTCTACAGAACGCTGATTTAGGGTTGGCCTGGGGTGCATCTTCTTGTGCTGCCATGCTGGTCTGAGAGCAGGGAATGCTGTCCTTCTCACTGTGGGCCCAGAACTCTGCCAGTGCCAGGCACTATTAGAGGATTTGGGGGTATATGTTCCATAAGGCAAGGCTGGGCAGTAGCCTCTAAGAACCCGCATTTTCAGGAGATGAGGGGCAGAATCAGGCATTTGGGGATGACAAGCTGAATGGGAGCATGGGAGGAGTTGGCAAGGGGTAGGGAGGTGAGATGGAGTAGAAAGTGAAATACTCGTTGGCCAAAAAGTTCCTTCGGGTTTTTCCATTACGGAAAACCCGAAGGAACTTTTTGGCCAACCTACTAGAAAGAGGAGGGGGGCAGGGTCTAGGGGTAGGCTAGTGAGGACGGATACGAGCGAGAGTTTACCTCCCTCGTTTCTGTGGATCAACTTTCTCTTTCCCCAGGATTAAAAAGACCAGACCTGTGAGCATCTGTGATTATGAGGGAAGGCAAAAGTCTCCATGGAAAATGGGTTTAGAAGGATGAGAGTGGAGGATGGAGAATTCCACGTTGATTTGGGATCTGTAGAAGAAACTCTCTAGCTGTGACCATGGGATAGAGGAGCTCTCAATTACTTCCCTTTGGGAATTGCTGCTAATATGTACGTGGTATAAATTCAGACCACGAAGGGACTCAGAATGTAAATAACAAAGCAAATGAGTTCAATTATTTCTTTTATTAATAGGAGACCAACTCACACTAAATCTTTCAATTATAAATTTCCATATGCCAGCTAGATCATCTGTTGCTTCTGACAGAGCACTGAGTTTTTAGAAGAGTCAGATGTTAATATGGAAATAAAAGCTATACTGATTTTTTATTTAGAATGAGACCCTATATGTACATCTTTTTTCACTGATTTTTATTCCATTTATGTTAAATTAATATTTTTAAATGTCCTGGATATAAAGAAATGCACAAACAAGTTCCAATCAGATGCTAATAGAATCGAAAGCATTTAGTTTTTTCAATAAAAGTTTTCTCAATAAAAGTTTTTTCAGGATCCCACATGCCACGGAGCGGCTGGTCCCGTGAGCCATGGCCGCTGAGCCTGCGTGTCCGGAGCCTGTGCTCCACAATGGGAGAGGCCACAGCAGTGAGAGGCCCGTGTACCGCAAAAAAAAAAAACCCAAAACAACAAAAAAACTATAGTTTCCATCTTTTCTGGATATATGCACAGGAGTGGCATTGCTGGATCATACAGTAATTCTATTTTTAGTTTTTTAAGGAACCTCCATACTGTTCCCCATAGTGACTGCACCAATTTACATTCCCACTAACAGTACAGGAGGGTTCCCTTTTCTCCACACTCTCTCCAGCATTTATTATTTGTAGACTTCTTTAAAAATATATTTATTTTTGGCTGTGTTGCGTCTTTGTTGTTGCGCGTGGGCCTTCTCTAGTTGCGGTGAGCAGGGGCTGCTCTTCGTTGCGGTGTGCGGGTTTCTCATTGTGGTGGCTTCTCTTTGTTGCAGAGCACGAGCTCTAGGCGCGTGGGCTTCAGTAGTTGTGCCATGTGGGCTCAGTTGTTGTGGCTCGTGGGTTCTAGAGCGCAGGCTCAGTAGTTGTGACACACGAGCTTAGTTGCTCCGCGGCATGTGGGATCTTCCTGGACCAAGGCTCGAACCCGTGTCCCCTGCATTGGCAGGCGGATTCTTAACCACTGTGCCACCAGGGAAGTCCTATTTGTAGACTTTTTGATGATGGCCATTCTGACTGGTGTGAGGTGATACCTCATTGTAGTTTTGATTTGCATTTCTCTAATAATTAGTGATGTTGAGCATCTTTTCATGTGCTTATTGGCCATCTACATGTCTTCTTTCGAGAAATGTCTAGGTCTTCTGCCCATTTTTGATTGGGTTGTTTTTCTGATATGAGTTGTATGAGCTGTTTGTATATTTCAGAATTTAATTCCTTGTCAGTTGCATCATTTGCAAATATCTTCTCCCAGTCTGTAGGTTATCTTTCATTTTGCTTATGGTTTCCTTTCTTGTGCAAAAGCTTTTAAGTTTGATTAGTTCCCATTTGTTTATTTTTGCTTTTATTTCTTTTACCTTGGGAGACTGATCTAAGAAAGTATTGCTATGATTTAAGTCAGATAATGTTTTGGCTATGTTCTCTTCTAGGAGTTCTATGGTGTCATGTCTTATATTTAAATCTTTAAGCCATTTTGAGTTTATTTCTGTTTATGGTGTGAGGGTGTATTCTAACTTCACTGATTTATATGCAGCTGCCTAGCTTTCCCAACACCACTTGCTGAAGACACTGTCTTTTCTCCATTGTATATCCTTGCCTTCTTTGTTGAAGATTAATTGACTGTAGGTGTGTGGGTTTATTTCTGGGCTCTCTATTCTGTTCCATCGATCCATATGTCTGTTTTTTTGCCAATAGGACATTGTTTTGATTACTGTAGCTTTGTAGTATTGCCTAAAGTCTGAGAGGGTTATGCCTCCAGCTCTGTTCTTTTTCTTCAGGATTGCTTTGGCAGTTCTGGGTCTTTTGTGGTTCCATATAAATTTTAAGATTATTTGTTCTAGTTCTGTGAAAAACGTCATGGGTAATTTGACAGGGATCCCATTAAATCTGTAGATTGCTTTGGGTAGTATGGCCATTTTAATATTAATTCTTCCAACCCAAAAGCATGGGAATATCTTTTCATTTCTTTGAATCATCTATTTCCTTTATCAATGTTTTACAGTTCTCAGCATATAAGTCTTTTATTTCCTTGGTCAGGTTTATTCCTAGGTATTTTATTTTTTTGGATGAGATTTTAAAAGGTATTTTTAACTTTTTCTTTCTGATATTTTATTGTTAGTGTAAAGAAATGTAGCAGATTTCTGTACATTAATCCTGTATCCTGCTACCTTGCTGATTTTGTTTATCAATTCTAATAGTTTTTGTGTGGAGTCTTTAGGGTTTTCTATATAGAGTATCATGTCATCTGCATATAATGACAAATTTTACCTCTTCCCTTTCAATCTGGATACCTTTTATTTTTTTTCTTGTCCAATTGCTGTGGCTAGGACTTCCAATACTATGTTGAATAGAAGTGGTGAGATTGGGCATCCTTGTCTTGCTCCAGAATTTAGTGGGAAGGTTTTCAGCTTTTCACTGTTGAGTATTATATTGGCTGTGGGTTTGTCAAAAATATCTTTTGTTTTTCTAATTGAAGTACAGTTGTTTTACAATGTTGTGCCAATCTCCGCTGTATAGCAAAGTGACTGAATTATACACATAGAGACATTTTTTAAATATTCTTTTCCATTATGGTTTATCAAAGGAGATTCAATATAGTTCCCTGGGCTATTCATTAGGACCTTGTTGTTTGTCCATCCTAAATGTAATAGTTTGTATCTACCAACCCCAAATTCCCAGTCCATCCCTCTCCCTCCCCCACTTCCCCTTGGCAACCACATGTCTGTTCTCTATGTCTATGAGACTGTTTCTATTTTGTAGATAGGTTCATTTGTACCATATTTCAGATTCCACATATAAATGATATCATATGATATTTGTCTTTCTCTTTCTGACTTACTTCACTTAGTATGATAATCTCTAGTTGCATCCATTTTTCTGCATATGGCATTATTTCATTCTTTTTTATGGCTGAGTAGTATTCCATTGCATATACATACCACATCTTCTTTATCCATTCATCTGTCAATGTACATTTAGGTTGTTTCCATGTTTTGGCTATTGTGAACAGTGCTGCTATGAACCTAGAGGTGCATGTATCTTTTTGAATTATAGTTTTGTCTGGGTATATTCCCAGGAATGGGATTGCTAGATCATATGGTAATTCTATTTTTAGTTTTTTAAGGAACCTCCATACTGTTTTCCATAGTGGCTGTACCAGTTTAAATTCCCACCAACAGTGTAGGAGGGTTCCCTTTCCTCCACATCCTCTCCAGCATTTGCTATTTGTAGACTTTTTAATGATGGCCATTCTGATTGGTGTGAAGTGATACCTCATTGTACTTTTGATTTGCATTTCTCTAATAATTAGTGATGTTGAGCATCTTTCCATGTGTCTTTTGCCCATCTGTATGTCTTCTTTGGAGAGATTTCTATTTAGGTCTTCTGCCCATTTTTCGATTGGGTTGTTTGTTTTTTGTTGTTGTTGAGTCGTATAAGTTGTTTGTATATTTTGGAGATTAAGCCCTTGTCTGTTGCATCATTTGCAAATATTTTTTCCCACTCCATAGGCTGTCTTTTTGGGTTTTTTTTTAATGGTTTCCTTTTCTCAACAAAAGCTTGTAAGTTTGATTAGGTCCCATTTGTTTATTTTTGGTTTTATTTTTATTGCCTTGCGAGACTGATCTAAGAAAACACTGGGACGGTTTATGTCAGAGAATGGTTTGCCTATGCTCTCCTCTACGAGTTTTATGGTATCCTGTCTTATGTTTAAGTCTTTAAGCCATTTTGAGTTTATTTTTGTGCATGGTTACAGGGTGTATTCTAACGTCATTGATTTACATGTAGCTGTCCAACTTTCCCAGCACCACTTGCTGAAGAGACTTTTTCCCATTTTATATTCTTGCCTCCTTTGTTGAAGACTAATTGAGCATAGGTGTGTGGGTTTATTTCTGGACTCTCTATTCTGTTCTATGGATCTGTATGCCTGTTTTTGTACCAATACCACACTGTTTTGATTACTGTAGCTTTGCAGTATTGTCTGAAGTCTCGGAGAGTTATGCCTCCTGCTTTGGTTTTTTTCCTCAGGATTGCTCTAGCAATTCTGTGTCTTTTATGGTTCCATATAAATTTTTGGATTATTTGTTCTAGTTCTGTGAAAAATGTCATAGGCATTTTGATAGGGAGCACATTAAATCTGTAGATTGCTTTGCGTAGTATGGCCACTTTAACAATGTTAATTCTTCCAATCCAAGAGCATGGGATATCTTCCCATTTCTTTGAATCCCCTTTTATTTCCTTTATTAATGTTTTATAGTTCTCAGCGTAAGCCTTTCTCCTCCTTGGTCAGGTTTATTCCTAGGTATTTTATTTTTGGGGTGTGTAATTTTAAAAGGTATTGTCTTTTTACATTCCCTTTCTGATATTTCATTGCTAGTGTAAAGGAATGCAACCAATTTCTGAATGTTAATCTTATATCCTCCTACTCTGCTGAATTCATTTATTAGATCTAGTAGTTTCTGTGTGGAGTCCTTAGAGTTTTCTATATATAGTATCATGTCATCTGCATATAGTGACAATTTTACCTCTTCTCTTCCAATTTGGATACCTTTTACTTCTTTTTCTTGTCTGACTGCTGTGGCTAGGACTTCCAATACTACTTTGAAGAGAAGTGGTGAGATTGGGCATCCTTGTCTTATTCCAGAATTTAGTTGGAAGGTTTTCAGGTTTTCATTGTTGAGTAGTATATTGGCTGTGGGTTTGTCAAAAATGTCTTTTATTATGTTGAGATTTTTATTTGGTGAGAGTTTTTATCATGAATGAATGTTGAATTTTATCAAATGCTTTTTCTGAATCTACTGAGATGATCATGTGGTTTTTGTCTTTTCTTTTACTGATGTAGTGTATCACACTGATTGATTTGCATATGATGAACCATCCTAATGACCCTGGGATGAATCCAACTGGATCATGGTGTATGATCCTTTTTATGTATTGTTGGATTTGGTTTGCTAATATTTTGTTGAGGATTTTTGCATCTATATTCATCAGTTATTGGCCTGTAATTTCCTTTTTTGGTACTGTCTTGGTCTGGTTTTGTATCAGGATAACAGTGGCTTCATAGAATGACTTTGGGAGATTCCTTCCTCTTTAATCTTCTGGAAGAGTTTGAGAAGGATCCACAAAAGATCTTCTTTGCATGTTTGGTAGAATTCCCCAGTGAAGCCATTTGGTCCTGGACTTTTGTTTGTAGGGAGTTTTGAAAATTACAGATTCTATTTCAGTTCTAGTGACTGGTCTATTCTGTTTCTTCTTGATTCAGTTTTTGTGGGCTGTATGTTTCTAGAAACTTGTCTAGGACATGACTATTTTTTAAAAATAAATTTATCTACTTTATTTATTTATTTTTGGCTGCGTTGGGTCTTCATTGCTGTGCACTACTCTAGTTGCGGCAAGTGGGGGCTACTCTTCGTTGAGGTGCACGGGCTTCTCATTGTGGTGGTTTCTCTTGTTGCGGAGCATGGACTCTAGGTGTGTGGGCTTCAGTAGTTGTGGCTCACAGGCTCTAGAGCACAGGCTCAGTAGTTGTGGCACACAGGCTTAGCTGCTCTGCGGCAAGTGGGATCTTCCCGGACCAGGGATTGAACTGTGTCCCCTGCACTGGCAGGTAGATTCTTAACCACTGCATCACCAGGGAAGTCCCTAGGACATGACTATTTAATCAATTTGACTACACTGAAATCACACCATCTTTGGCAAGTGGATTATAAGATGCCTTCTGATTGTGATTCCATGCTGTCCTATGACTATGTGGCAATACTTGTTAATGGAACCTGGACTTTTCTGATTTAGAACTATTACAGAGCTGGGGGAGTTAATATAGGGAAGGGGAAGTAGTGGAACTTGTGAAGAAAGGAGGAGGGGGAAATGGATAGGGGGAATAAGGGAGAACTAAAACTCTCAGAAGTCAAGAAACAAAGTTTTGTCATTACAAAGATTATAAAGTCTTCTATTAGTAAACTGACTAGTTAGAAATGAATCATTACAAATAATATAATGACTCATACAAGATGTCTTAGATGGGTCTATGTTAAGAAACTGATAAATATTAATTAGGGAAGCCAAAGAACCACAGACAACATACATGAGGCATAAATCATCTTGATAATCTAAACCAACAAATTCATTAGCACTATCAAGATACAGTAAAAAGAAAGTAATAATTTAGTACCAGAGGTTGTTTCTGCTTCATGTTTATGTTTTGTGTACCTTACATTGAAAGTCCTCTTAGTGGTGAAAGTATTATTATTTTTTTTATTTTATTATTTTTTTTTTGCGTTATGTGGGCCTCTCACTGTTGTGGCCTCTCCCGTTGCGGAGCACAGGCTCCGGACGCACAGGCTCAGCGGCCATGGCTCACGGGCCTAGCCGCTCCGCGGCATGTGGGATCTTCCCAGACTGGGGCATGAACCCGTGTCCCCTGCACCGGCAGGCGGACTCTCAACCACTGCGCCACCAGGGAAGCCCGTGAAAATATTATTTAACAATACAAACAAAACAACATTAGCAAAGGATTACGTGAAAGAGTTTCACAGATTTTGTGTGCACTTCTAAATGTTAATAGCTTCATCTGAAAGCATGAAAGAAAAACATTAAAATACATATATGTGCCAAGTTTGAGACAACTATAGTATACAATACATTCTATTTCAGTGCCTAAAAGAGTGCCTGGTACCCAGCACATTAGGTCAACAAACATTTGTTACATTACTAAGTGAACGTTAAGGCAAAGGAGAGATAGCTATGGCTAGAAGAATTTAGTTTTCATCTGGGAGAATCCAAAATTAACTCTAAAAATCGCCAGCACTACCTGCACATAAGAACTTGTTTCTTTTCTATCTACAATGCAAATTTAAAACTTTAACAACACATTTAGCTAAGAGAGAAACAAGCTATAACTCTCTCTAAACCTCCACAAAAGCAGGATTGACATTTTGATCACCCCAGAACGGGCTAGAAGAGACCACAGAGCAAAGGCCAACTCCCTTGATTCACTGATTAAACTTGGCCCAGAGAGGTTAAATGATTCGCTTGAGGTGACAGAGCAGAGCAGCAGTTAGAATTCTAGTCCTATGACTTCCCTCCAGTGTTTTACTCTTTACCGTGTTTAAATAAATATTTTGTGAGAAAGCAGATGTCATGGGCAAGATAAGTGAAGTGTGAGTGACAGAAGAAGCTAGTGTGTTTGCCTGATGATAAATTTACCATAGAGATCACTGTGTCACTGGACTCTGTTCCAGAAAACTCCACAAACAAATTGTCTTTATAGGGCATTAAAAGAATGAAAATTTGGAGCAGAGACAGAAGGAAAAAAACTTCAAGAGAAAACAGTCCTAAGATCATTATCTGTATTGAAGAGCTCATGTCTAATGATGGTATTCTATGTTTTTTCCAAAACTACCTAGCAGGTATACAATTTTACAAATCTATATCTAATTCCTTTTTAAAAAGACTCTCAAAACAAGAAGCTTATGATGAAGAACAAAATAACACTACCTAGAATTGTATACTTAGATAAGTAAAATTTTCTTATTTTGTATCTTTGGAATAGATACATTTTAGATATGGCTGTTTTATCTGGATTTCTGTTTATGATAGTTATTCATATATCAATATTTTACTTTAAGAAATCAAGAACAGGAAGGAAAGTGGAAAATTACTAGCTTTCCACTTGCATTTCAGAACTTCACAACTCAATGTTTCAGTCACTAACAAGAGTTGGGGGAAAAAATTCAACAAACATACAAACACATTGGAAATTTCTTATTTTATTTTTATCTTCTTAAATAATGACAACTAAAAATTACTGGTTTCATCCTGATATTTATAAATATAGGGGAATGAAGGGATTTTTTCCTAATACCTTTAACACCCTTAAGTTTGATCTACATTCACAGACAGAACAAAGAAGAGTGTGTTAGCAGGTAAAGAAATATTCCATAGAAGACATGGAGGCTTTTTAAGCAAACAGAAGTAATAAAAAAATTATAAGCGGACCAAACTGAATATGATTTAGGTCTACACAATTGTTGAAAAAAAGAACATTCAATAGAGTTCAGGAAAATTCCATACACACTTGTTATTAGAGAAGGCTTATTTTAGAAAATGAACATATCTTCAAGTACTCTGTTGCTACGAGCAACATTCTTAGAACCACATTCTACTGCCTGAATCAGGTCGTGCTTACCTCCAAACAGACCTTGCCATTCTAGAGAAGCACTTTCCTTTCATTCAGAATTTCTAAGGAAACGGCTTTCATCTTAGGCAACCAAACATCTGGCTTCTTGGTTTGTTTTAAGGGGCAAAATGGGAAAAGAATGAATCACCATGAAGCAGGTCAGGTTAGCAATTCTTTCCTATTTCAAAAAAAGTTACAGTCTCCAAAATCTTTTCCTTGAGAAAATGACTAATTCAAAATGCACTGGTAACGACAGACCAGGGATTTTCGAATATGTCTCATGACCATTCATATTAATCTCCCACGTTTGCTTTCTAAACTCTTACAAGCTGTTTAACTTTATAATTCTACAAAGGAAAAACGCCAACTAGGAAAAAGAGTGAAATTATTCAAATTTTACTGCTGGGCTTTTTGAGTTTTCCAATCACGATTATATAAATGTAATTCTGGGGACTCCTTCCTTTGATTCGTAGAACATGCTCTTCTATTTATCTCTTTCCTATTTAATGGCCAGTTTATTTACTACTCTGCTCCTGTGCCCACTTATACTTGTTTAAATTCCTCAAAAACATAACAACAACAACAAAGATGACAACTACTATTCCCACTACCACCATATATTGAGAACTTATTGGATGTCAGCTATTGTACAAGTGCCTTATATATGTCTTTTGATCTCCACTATGGTATACGGTATTACCATGTCAATTTTACAAGTAAGGAACTGAGGTTCACCGAATTAAGCCATATACCCCAGGCCATATGGCTAGCAAAGAGCAAAACCAGGATTTGAACCCAGGTTTATATGACTAAGCCAGTAAGGTGTGAAAGCTACCTCCTAAGAGAACCATTACTGTGACGATATTCTGAAGATTCGAGACTTATGGTTTTGCTGTTAAAACCTTTCCCTAATGGCTTCTGTTGTATGTATGATTTTAAAATAAAAACCCTAATGGAGTTTTGGGTCCTGGCCACGTGGTCGCTCCCTGCCTTGGGGGTTCAGTGCTGTGCTACCTTACTCCTTCCTTTCTGAGCTCTAGGGACACTGACCCTCTGTGAATTTCTCTCACACAAAGAGCATGTATCTTGCCTCAAGGCCTTCGCACACTCTGTTCCCTGCGCCGGCCATGCTCTTTTTTTCCTAACGTATCATTCAGGTTTCAGCTCACAAGTCATTTCCTCAAAAAGGTTTTTCCTGAACTGAACCTAAAGTAGCTCTTCCTTTTCAGCTCTGAAGACACGTTGACTTTTTCATTTACAGCCTTTATCTCAATGTGGAGTTGATTAGCGCCTCTCCTCCCTGGACCGAGAGCTCCCCGATGACAGTGTCTGACTTTATCTTGTTTGACCTTGCACCTCCAGTGTCCAGCACAGTGTCAGGCATGTGAACTGAATGGACATCAAGAAGAGCCAATAAGACCAGGAAAAAGGCCAGCCTCCAATTGTTTCATCAGCTCCACCTGCTACGCTAAGGCATGCCGGAAGTAATGTTACCTGCATGGGAGCTTTCACTCTTTACAAAACTGTTTTATCGAAAGGAAGGAAGGAAGGAAGGAAGGAAGGAAGGAAGGAAGGGAGGGAAGGAGGGAGGAAGGAGGAAGGGAGGCAAGGAGGCAAGGAGGGAGGGAGGGAGGAAAAAATTTCATCTAAGTCACAAGTCACACCTATTTCCTTCAACAGTAATCTCTAGAGCACTACAATTTTAAATAATTTTAATGAATCAATGAGATATAACTATAAATAACAACTTTTAATAAATACAGCAGAAGGCATATATCCATATTAGCAGTGCATTTCAGGCACATCATTCTGGGGGCTGCACGAAGACTACTGTGACTGCTATTGCTCTAGGCATTTCTAAGGATCCTCCTTGGTAACTGCCTCTGAAATGAACTTACTAACTAAACAGGAAAACCATCCTCCTCACTTTATGGCGACAAGCCACCACCTTTCCGTTGGCACTGTCTGTCCCCTCCTCTATATACACAGGACATACTCAGCTTAGCCCCCACCACTGAGCTCGAGTGACACACACAGGCCAGGAGAGCTGCAGCAGATCTGACAGGTTCAGTCAGCCCGTGGAGGAAGGGACAGAGGAGAACCTTTCAAAGAGCGCATCAGACGTGTGTGCTTCCCAAACTGGCCCTGGAAGTGACACAGGTGGGATGTGCCAACTGCCATGCGGTGACGGTCCAGGAACTAAGAACTGCCTGCAGATGGCGCTGCTCGTTACAGAAAGTCAAGTGAGACCTCCCAGTTGGCCAAAAGGTGCCCGATTTTAGCCTTCTTTGTGCCCTCCTTGGTTGAGGGGGATCCTTTCATACCTCAGGGGCACCATCAACTTCTTCCTGATGCTGTGAGCTTAGCTTTCAACTTCTCTGTTGGGCAGCCCCGATACTCTTTCCTAAGAAAACCATTTAACTCAGTACATGGTTCAGAATTAAAAATAACCAGGGCCTGGGGGCAGGGAGAGGTGAACAGGAAGAGCACAGAGGATTCTTAGGGCAGCGAAATGACTCCGTATGATATTAAAATGATGGATACACGTTATTATAAAGTCGTCAACCCCACAGAATATACAACACTGCTACAGACAGACTGACAATATCTGTGCCCCCATCCACCCAAATTCGTATGCTGAAATCTAATCCTGAATGTGATGGTATCAGGAGATGGGGCCTGGGATTAGTGCCCATATAAAAGAGACCCTACAGAGCTCCCTCTCCGCTTTCACACATGTGAGGACACAGGCCTGTGCCTTGATCTTGGACTTCCCAGTCTCCAAAACTGTGAGAAATGAATTTCTGTTGTTTATCAGCCACCCAGTCTATGGTATTCTGTTATAGCAGCCGGAACAGACTACAGCAAACACCAAGTGTGAACCCTGATGTCAACTAGGGCTTCCGGGTGATGAAGATGGATCAGTGTAGGTTCATCAGTTTTAACAAGTATACCACTCTGGTGGGGGGATATATGGGGGAGGCCATGTATGTGTGGGCAGGAAGTATATGGAAAACCTTGGAACCTTTCCCTCAATTTTGCCGTGAACCTAAACTGCTCTAAAAAATAAGGTCTATTAAACAACCACCACCACCACAACTTCTTTCTGTGTCAGATGTCTTCTTTAAAAAGACAAAGAATTAACTGATAGAAGATGCCAGAACAGTTTTCTGGAGGGGGTCATGTAATCCATGACCGCTAGACTCTCTCTAAACTTCCTTCATCTGCAAGGAATGTCAGTTTACTCCAACTCTTGTGGCCATAGCAATGCCTGGGTGGTGAAAACAGGCCACTAGAAGGTCAGAGTCAAAGGAAGTAGTAGCAACCTCAGCCAGGCCGGAATTCAAACAATGTATCTATTAGAAGCAGGTCTGGCTACATAATTCACAGAGCCCAGGGCAAAATGAAAATGCGGGGGCCCCTTGTCCCTAAATTATTCAGAATCTGGAAACAGTGATGGCAGAGCATTCTGCCAGGCGTGGGGCCTCTGTGACAAGGACGCATCCTGCGCAAGCCGGGGATGCCAGACCCAAGGGGGAGGACCTGAGAACCTTCCCCAAACTGCCCAGCCGTCCACTCAGTTCACATCCCTCCTGCTGTGACATCCATACACTGGACGTGGCAGGCTTTGTTCAAAAAATTGTCTCCTGCTTTTATTTTCAAAGTAAAACATTCCCATAGTTTTAACAGTCAAATGGCACTAAGTGTGTTATAATAAAAAGAGCAACAGCAGCTCCCGCCTTACACCTTTCAACCTGATGCCTGCTCCCCAGAGCTGTTCATTTTTACCTCTTTGAGCATTTCTTCTGATATCTGTCTCTGTGTTTCTAAATAGGTATGACTTGTATATATCCTCTGTTGATTTCCCGTCACATAGGAGGCTTATGATACCACCTACACTCACTCTACACTCTCTTGTCCCAATCCTCCCAACTAGGTTCCATGACAGTTTAATTTGGGGATTAGAATCAATATTCAGTGTTTATATGATACAGGTCACAGTAGAACCAAAAGGATTACATTCTTTCCTGTGCAATATTTAATCCCCATCTGCAGGGTAAATGACTGCCGTACAGTTGCTTTGTGTTTTAAGTAACTAATTCTTGCTGATCCAAAGCATAAAACCCCTCTCAACATGGTCAAACACATCAGGTACGGGTTCTCTCTTTTTAAAAAAAATGATGCTCATGATCACCTCCATTCATTCCTTTTCTGGAACACCTATTATTCAAACATTGAGCCTCACACTGTCTACTTTGTTTCTCTTCTTTCCTCTCCTATACTCCTCTCCTCTTCAAAATTTTACTTTCTGGGAGAGTTCCTCATCTTTAGTTATACAATCATTCCACTGAACTTCTTTACTTCTGCCATATTTTTAACTTCTAAAAGAAGAGCTTGCTTATTCTGTTTCTTTTTAAAATAAAAACCTTGGTTTTGTTTAATAAAATATCTTCTATCCTTTGATCTCTTTCAGACAATCACGGAACTTTTCTTCTGATTCCTGGAGGGCATTTGTGCCAAGATTTCTTTTTCCCGGTATGTGGTTTGCTTGGACAGTCTTGTTGCAGACACTCCCCACAGGCGGATGCTCCTTGGTTGCCTCACCTCAGAGGGAGGCACTAAAATTTGGATGCATGGGAAGCTCTGTGCAGGTGAATGGACTTGTCGACTTGTTAATTTCACTGTAGTCTGATCAGCTGGGGAGCACACTATTTCATTAGGGAACCCCCCAATGTTAGTATCTACAGACCCTTTACAGGGGGATCACCTTTCCAAAGGAGAATCCTTCCACCTGGATGAGTTACACTGGACAGCAAACACTCCAAAGCCAAGTGAGGGAGCGTTCTGGGGGTTATACCAGCTGTTCCGACTTTCACAGACCTCCGGTTTTTAATACTGGCATCTCATCTTCACTATGGTTCCATTCTACTGAAAATTTGAAGATTATGGGTGAAATTTCCATTATTTATTCTAGAGACTTAATATCTTTCATGCTCTGTCCTATCTTCTTCCGTTTGTTCTTAAGGGTCTACCCCCTATTTGCTTCTTCACTTCATCTTTTTCTTGGTTTTGGGAAAGAGCAAATACTCAACATTTGTGCTGAATTGGCACATTTAATCAGAGTTCTCCCTTTGCTTCAGACCTCAAACAGAAATTCTGTTATTATGGCAGCATTTCCAGTTAGGTAGAAATATATTTCTACTTAATATTCTTTTAAAAATACTGAAATTCTCACAGGTGACAGCCTTCTGATTTTTACCTAATCCTTAGATCCTACCATGCAACTGTAAGGAAACAAAGCACACTCCCATCAGGTCTCAGGTGCATGAGTTTTCTTTCCTCTCTGTCATCACTACCATCACCTTCATCATCCCACACAGGAACACATTCATATGCGGACGACCCACTTCTGGGATCACCTAGAGATAATCCTGATATCTGAGACTGGCTCCTTACCTCCTGCACCTGCCCTGCCCATAACCACACACATCTGACCACCTCCTCATAACACTTTTTGTTGGCAGGAGCCTAAGGACTCTGGCTATTTTTAATGTTAGAACGAGTTAAGCACGATGAGGAAGGCAAATCTTTGATTGGCTGCAAAAATCAATCAAAAATATAATGATATCCCCAAATTAAATCAAAATAGTTTTGGATATTTGTTTCCCTTCAATGAAATAAGAAGGAAGAATCCACCAAAATATTACTTATTAACAACTTCAATAGTACGATTAACTGTAAATTCATTTGGGTGCACAAGTTAACTCTCTAAGTTTTGATTTTAGATAGAAAATTATTTTCAAAGTATTTGGAAATCTGACATCCCACTCTCCCCCTCCCAATCAATAGCAAATGGAATGAAGACATTCTATGAAAGACTTTACATCAGCATTTTATAATTTCCCAATATCCCGTTTAAGACAATTATTTTAGAAAAATATGTAAACCAGTTATATTTCCTAGTAGAGTTTATAGAGTATATTATGATTACCCCATATAAAATCAGCATCAGTTAAGTTAAATAGATAGGTAGAAACTGGAATGGAAACCAGTCATTCAAACATCTTTTGAAGACCTATGTGCCAGGTTAATAATTAAAATGTTGAGTAGAGTGAATGTTTTTACATCAATGTGTACCTCCATTTAAAGTGGAATCATCTACATGTGTTGCTTAACAATGACTACTGTCAAGCAACTGTACAAAAATAAAAGTTTATAAACCATTTCTGCCACCTTCAATAGCTACTAGCTACTATCACAGCTGGTCTGGCAAGGAGGGTGGGAAGGCAGAAGACAGAGGTACCATAATTGAACATGCAAATCCTCAGTATTTGGACTAAATAGCTATGGTCTTCAGTATTTCCCATACTAGATGTTCTAGCTCCCAGAATTCCTATTCCAGGATACAGTTTCCTCATCTTTGCATCACCTTCACTACTCATACTTCCTTTCCATTCTAGTACATTTACCCTCAGGTACCCAAATGATCTCTCTGGAGTATGTCATTTTCTAGGGTCAGACCTTTTCGTGTCCTTTGTAAAAACCTTTCAAAGAATTTTAGTGGGTTTATAAGGATCTAACTCATACTGTATTCCTAAATTATATGTGCTTTAAGTTATAAATAATATTTGAAATTATAATGTTCCTTTAGTTGCTAAATATATGTAGCTAATCAGTAATGGACAAATGGAATGTGTGATTTTCTCAGTTTTTCATACTTCAGTTTAAAGGCAAATTACAGAAAAGAGAAAGAAATTATTGAGAAGCATGAAATGCTCAACTATAAAGCAACTGATATAAGTGTATATGGTTTAACCAAATGATAACTAAGCTGGGATCAAATGCCTAACACTGTGCAAGATGTCAAAGAAAAAACTTCATCTTTTTTTTTTTTTTGGTACACGGGCCTCTCACTGTTGTGGCCTCTCCCTTTGCGGAGCACAGGCTCCGGACGCGCAGGCTCAGTGGCCATGGCTCACGGGCCCAGCTGCTCCACGGCATGTGGGATCTTCCCAGACCCGGGCACGAACCCGTGTCCCCTGCATCCGCAGGCAGACTCTCAACCACTGTGCCACCAGGGAAGCCCCAACTTCATCTATTTATACTACAATCTGCCCTTCCAGTTTGTTTCAAAAGAGGAAAATTCGGGATATTTTAAACATCAAAACAAAAGAATGTATACTACTGAGGAAAGATGAGCTGCTTATCAGCAGAGTTTGCATTTTGAAAACAGTAATATACTACTGATTATACAGTTATCCATTTGTGTACCTCTCTGTAAAACTGTACATTTTCATCTACAGTGAATTATTTTATATTGACTAGCTAAGATTGTTCTTCCAAGGCAAAGTCTACGGCAAACACAGAATGTCAAGTATACAATCACTTAACTTATACACCTTTATATCTAAATTCATATATCAAATTTGCTTAAATTAGAATAAGCTGCAGTTGTAGCTTGTTAAGTATTCAGCTCTATCAATAAAGAATATGGGGGATTTGGCTGTGAGTCCAAATTGATGAGTCTGACTTAATCAAAACAGAAATATTCCTGAAAAACTGGATATACCACAATATTCCTTGTGATGATTACAAAAGCATACCTATGTTTCTTAAGGGAAAAAAATATTTTTCTGTTTCAAGGCCAAAAAAATATTACTTAAGAACACAGTAAACCTTTAAAACACCAATTATTTTCAGGAAATCAAAAACAATTGCCTAGCCATTAACTTTATCACGGCTTCATTCCTCTGCAAAGGTAAATTTACTTTTTGGATATTACCTCGTCGTTGTTTCTTTATAAAATGAATATAGTGTCATAATTGTACACTTAATCATCCTAGTTAGAATTACCAATGATCATCTACGTGTTATTTACAGCTGGTAAAACTGAAATAAAATTTCTTAAGACTTTCTCTGATTAAGATTTTCACCTCTTGGTGGGAGATCCCTTCTGATCTGGGCACTGAAAGCCTAGGTCGCAGGCTTCTTTCCTAACAAATCAAGCTTCACTAAAAGATTTTAAATTTTATGCAAATGTTAGAAAAGGCTTAAATGAGCTAACTCAATCCCCCCCGCCCCCCGTACCACTAACTCTAGGAGCTCTGGAACATTCTGAACTTTCATAAGAGATAAAGCCTTTGAAGATTTTCAGTCATCAACACATAGAAAGGAGGGTTGTTCTAAAGAGGCTTGGTAACTTCCTGGAACTTTCTGAAATACCACAGGAGAAGCCCTTACCAATCTGACTTTAAGGCACACTCTGGTCGAGGTCAGCTTTCTGATACCATAAAAGGAATAATTTCAATATCTCAGGGCCATAAGTGTTCACCCCTGCCCTTCCCTCCCCCCCACACAGAGCATGCAACACAGAAACAGCAAATGTGGGAGAAAAGCAAAATCCAAAAGCAAGAACTATATTCATTGATTTTATAAAAGTCTGATGTGCTAGTGTTAACAAAGGCACGTTGTATCTTGTGAATGCATTAATGTTAGTAAAACACACTTATAAAATTCTCTAATCTAGCTCATAGGACTGATGTACAGAAAATTACTTTATAAACATAAGGCAAATGTTACAGCAGTAGAAAAATGTGGAAAAGGTGCACCAGTACATGAGATAAAGATAATCAGATCGAAGTTGTAAAATACGTGAGCATACCATGTACTAGGCACATGAAGTAAGTTGAGGAGGAAACTGATCTCCAGAGTGTTAACTTAATGAAATCACAGAGTAGTGAGTGGCAAAACAAAAAGTAAAACCAAAGACTCTTTAAAGCCTGTGCCTTTGGTCACCTACAGGAACTTATAAAAATGGGCAAAGGACACTAAGATGGAATTTTCATTTCTAGCCTTCACAAAGAACGCTGGTTCAGAATAGTAATTTAAAATATTGACCAGAATCTTCATATATATACAGAATTATTTTTATTGGGAAACAATAAACATCACTCCAATTGCCTTTAACTTTGATGTTCTATTCTGGCAATGATAGATAGTTTAGTTTATTCAACAGAAAAAAAATATTAGCCATTCACAGCATCATGAAATACCATTATTCCATACCCACAGCTATACTAAAGCAACAGAAACCATCCTGATTTCGAATATTTTCTTTATTACACAAACATAACATGGAGATTTCCTGTAAATCCAATAAAAGAGTCTAAATATCTCACAGGCAGTGGTACAAAAATCTTTTATAAGATCATGGTTTCAATTTTTGGTTCAAAAAATATGGACACTATAGGTACATATCCTTTATCTATTACGATGGGGAAATGGAAGAGGGGGTAGGGTTGATCAGAACTCTAAGGACAGTGACTGCATACTTCCTGACTCGTTCCTACCCCCACTGGCCAGTCTCATCCCACCCATGTCTCATTTAGGATCCCCCCCGCTTCAGGCTCCAATCACTTCTTGGTTATCTACCCCCTCTGCCACCAGCACCTCATCACAGGGCCTTCCTCTGAGCGCTAATCTTAGAAAGAAAGCAATGCCATTAAAATAATGCAAAGGAAGTGTGCTTTTTTTT
Organism: Grampus griseus; assembly: GCF_964374135.1. Taxonomy (NCBI): domain Eukaryota; kingdom Metazoa; phylum Chordata; class Mammalia; order Artiodactyla; family Delphinidae; genus Grampus; species Grampus griseus. The sequence goes on from NC_139006.1 coordinate 47,687,835, forward strand.
TTTTTTTTTTCCCTTCAGTAGGAGTTAAATCTCTGGAGGTAATGCACGGGAAGTAAAAGTTAAATGAGGAATTCCACTGTTAGGTAGGGGAGGATTTATGGAGGTGGTGGAATGTGTCCAAAACCTCTTCAAATAATATTCCTTAGGTGTTGCTTAAAGTTCTTAGTAAATGATACATGGTCCTCCAGACTGGACTCCTGCTAACACTTCTCTCCTCTCCCCACCCCATGACCTGGCAAGAACACCACTCTGTAGTTCTACCCACTATACCATAGTTCAGTTCGGAGCGCCTTCTAGATGATGAGGCCCCTCGGGTTTCCCTCTTTGGTGCTACTTTTTAGCTACAGTGCAACACAGTAAGCAAGCCTCTTCCAGGCAGGCTTATGGTTCCCGTCTGCTTCCGGGACTGGTACACTGCTTGGCATAGAAGAGTCCTCGCCCAGTACGTGCTGCACAAATGAATTTATAAATAAAGGTATGGCAAAGGCTGCCCCGGGAGAAAGTAAGAAAGAGAAAAGTCTTTAAAGTGTATTACATGTATATATATTTAATAGGAAGGGACCTGTACATAATAGAGAAACATTCTTATTCACTCAGATCTATCCATTCAAACACCTAAAGGGACGTAGACTAGGAAGCTGGGCCAACGCAGCTTTTTAATCATCTTCTTCATCCACTTTTACAAGAAAGTCTAACGACTACATCATAACATGAGATAAAGTTTGATTAAAGCCATTAACGAAACCTAAGTACCAGAGTCAACCAGCAGTTATGCAACAAAGAGGAGTGATTCAAATTATATTTTGCTTCCGGCTAGCTGGGAGGTCTACATACCAAAGCTGAGTTGGCAGCTCCTAGTGGTTGAGAAAGTCCTACAAATATTCTGGAAAAACCAGTGGGTGGAATTTAGGTCCTCAGTAATAATACAGCTTTTATTGCCAACAGGTGAAATGTAAGGTTGAGAAACCAAATATCACTATATTAGGGTCAAGAGCTTCACAATGAACACCCTGCATTAAAAACAAACAAACTACACTGAAAGCTAATAGTACTTTTTATTAAAAAAAAGTTTTTTTTTTTTTAAATGGAGAGGAGTTACTGATGCTAAGCTGCAAGGACAAGGGCAAGTTGAGAATCTACAAGAACAACATCTTTATCTCCCTTAAGCCTTCCCTATGCCTTCTGGCAGAGTTTCCGTTCTTCATTTACAACCTTGCCATTCAGAGTTGTAAACTGATTCCTGTCAAACAAAACCAACAGCAATAACAACAAAAAAAGCCCACATCAAATAAAAACAGTAAACACTTCACTTTCTTTTAAAATATATCTATGTAGGGCTTCCCTGGTGGCGCAGTGGTTGAGAGTCTGCCTGCCAACGCAGGGGACACGTGTTCGTGCCCGGGTCCGGGAAGATCCCACATGCTGCGGAGCGGCTAGGCCCGTGAGCCATGGCCGCTGAGCCTGCGCGTCCGGAGCCTGTACTCCGCAAGGGGAGAGGCCACAGCAGTGAGAGGCCCGCGTACCGCAAAAAAAGAAAAAAAAAAAAAAAAAATCTATATCTATGTAAATCCCTTCCTCACTGCAAAGCCCAAGAAAATCGCCTGTATTTAAATAAAACTGATCAACTACTGCTTTCAAACAGTATTAAAAAATATTTAACGAATAGCAACAATGCTTAGGGTTTACATTAGATACTTAATTTTTTTTTTTTTTTTTTTTTTTGCAGTACACGGGCCTCTCACTGTTGTGGCCTCTCCTGTTGCGGAGCACAGGCTCCAGAGGCGCAGGCTCAGCGGCCATGGCTCACGGGCCCAGCTGCTCCGCGGCATGTGGGATCTTCCCGGACCGGGGCACGAACCCATGTCCCCTGCAGCGGCAGGCGGACTCTCAACCACTGCGCCACCAGGGAAGCCCCAGATACTGATTTTTGACTGGTAGAAGAACACTGCTTAGTAGATATGTTTATGCATATAATACCAGCTGATATGGGTAAGAGCAGGCTTTTCCCTACTATAAATTCAGCAGCAATAAACTGGTTGTTTTCGACTAAGACTACGTTTTGATCCTAAGACTCAGACTAAGCCTTTTTCTTCTCCTAAGATATTTGATTTTATAACATCTAGGGATAACCCAAATTCCGATGATTTACAGAATGTATGCTTCTCCTTTGAGGCACTCTTACTCTTCACCTAGTTTCCAGATTACCTCTCTGATAAAACAAACACAAGAAGAACAATCTCTCAATAAGTTCCTCATTGCCAAAGTCCAAATTTTATTTTATTTTGCTCTGTTTTATTTTCTTTATTGAGCATTTCCAAGCTGGGCACCCTCCTAGGTTTTAGGGATACAAGGATGATGAACAGGGTCTAGTCCCACTCCTGAGCAAGCCAGGGAGACACAGATGAAACAGAATAACCATTCAAAGTGAAGGGCTACGTGGAAGCGAGAAGAAAAGCTCACTCACAGGAGGGATGACTAACTGCCCAGGGAACCAGGTGAGGTTGTGCATATGGGAGGTGACACTAATGCGGGGCTTGAGCAATGAAGGGAAGGGGGATTTAAAGCAGAGCCACAAAGACTATGACACACATGAGGTATTCACTCTTAAAATAATCTCCTACTCCTGACAAATCCATCTATTTTTTTTTAAGTATTTTTTTTTCTAGAGCAGTTTTAGGTTCACAGTGAAACTGAGAAGTAGAGAGATTTCCCAAATACCTCCTGCCCCCACTCAAAGACAGTCTCCCCCGTTATCAACATCCCCACCAGAGTGGGACATTTATTACAACTGAGGAACCTACACGGACACATCATAATCACCCGAAGTCCGTATCTTAGGGTTCACTCTTTGTGGCACACATTGTAGATAGAAGTTTGGGCAAATGTGTAGCGACATGTATCCACCATGACGGCACCATTCCGAGTAGTTTCACTGCCTGTATCACCAGTGCTTGCCCCTCTGCAGGGAGAAAAATGCTTAGCGAATGTCCCTTGCCAATAAGGACCAGGGATCAAAACTGAGCTCTTTATTATTTCAAAACCTGACAGAACGTCTATGAATCTGTGGATCTTCACATCCGTTGGCAGTGTGTCACAGTTGGTGACAGTCAAGTAATTTTCATGGAAAATCAGGCAAAAATGCCACACAGTAGAATTGAAAGAGAGGTCTCGATATTTCTTCAGTTGGTAAATACAGCATTCTCCTTTTCTACTCTGCGTCACTGTTCCCACTGCCTCACTGACAACCTCTAGGTTGCGGGAACTCTATCTTTTATATATTAAGGTCATAAAGTCTCCGCAGACCCTGATGCTAAGTCCTAAGTGGGTAAAGTATTAACTTTAGTGAGTGGAAGTGGATCTATAAAGACCCTTCACAATCTGGACCTAGGTATGTTTCTAGCTCACTCCCAGCCACTGTGACCCATTCATTCCCATGTTCTTCCTCTCCTCGTCCCCTTTCCCTCCCCCTCCACTCATGCCAAACACATACAGCAAAAATGTGGCTTTACAAAATGAGACTTTGCATCATTTTGATCAGGAATCTGAGAAATCTAGTTCTCTACCAATAATAACAGTGAAATTAAACAAAAGGCATTACTGCCCAGCACTTTCATTTAAATATCGCTAACCAAGGAAAAATCCCCTTTGGGAAGTAAACATGAAATGTAATAATTGTCCTTTTTGAAAGTGGACCATAAGGCTGCACTTGATCCGAATGGTACACCTACACCATTGTTCCTCGTGAAGGCAGACTGGAACTGTAACGGCATCCGAACGTTACTTTCATTGTACCGCCTTTCCCACACAAGCTCTAAGGACGACTATATTGCGGCACAACTACATGTTATCAGACATCCTGAGAATGAGTGAGTCAAAGACAAAATGAATTCCAAATGTGGATTCACATTTCAGGGCCCATATGCTTCTTTTTAGACAATGTAGAATAACTTTCACATCAATAACTTTCACATCATTTGAACAATGATCCAAATGACTGGAAGTCTGCTTACGTTAAATACATTTCTTGGCATATTTTAGAGAAGAGATAGTTAGAAATCAGTCTTGTAGAGAGGTATTTAAAGCTTACTAATCTGAAACTCTTTCCTTCTACTTTCAGCACTAACAAACACTTTGTTGATAATATTATTTGTTACACAGACACAGACAGACACATACACACACACACACACATCTCAAGCTCCCATGGAGTTTTTAAAAATGAGAGAATGATTTCTATGGCTGCTAATAAACAATACTTTTATTGAAAACATGAAGATTTTTTTTTTTTTGGCAGGGGTTGAGTGAGGTATCATTTAAAGTAAAGACTTTGTATTTAATTTCTTCCTGATTAACTAAACCACTTCATGGGGCATCTTGTAAATAAAAAGTAAATCAACTATAACATCAGTGAATTCGTCCAACATCACTCTGACACAGTTATCATTTTGGTGTCTTTCCCTCTGGATATGGATGTGTGTGTCTTTCATTTCCTTCAACTGTGAAATTTAGGGGATGAATAAGATTAACCCTTCCCTAGGGCTTCCCTGGTGGCGCAGTGGTTGAGCGTCCGCCTGCCGATGCAGGGGACACGGGTTCGTGCCCCAGTCTGGGAAGATCCCACATGCCGCAGAGCGGCTGGGCCTGTGAGCCATGGCCGCTGAGCCTGCGCATCCGGAGCCTGTGCTCTGCAACGGAAGAGGCTACAGCACTGAGAGGCCCGCGTACCGCAAAAAAAAAAAAAAAGTTAAAAAAAAAAAAGATAGCCCTTCCCTTTGAGCTGTAAGTTGCTATAAGCATCATCAGAAAGTACTTAAGACAAGATTTGATATATATCTATTTATATCTATATCTCTGTTCTAGATGAAGAAAATTATGAAAGTTTCCACTGCCTGACAGCTTACACATTACTCTGTGGCAATTTTAAAGTAAATGTAACTAGTTTATATTGACAATGCTTATAAAGTGTAAGATTAATTTTTACTATAGGCATGACTCCCAACATTTGCAGTCATGTTTTGTGAACTTCTTTAAGCCAATGTTCCTCAATTTATAAGTCACACTCTTTTAAAGATCCCTAAATTTCTGTTTCCCTTGTATTCAAAATTTCAAAATAAATCAAACATACAGAAGGGAAGTTTAAATATTAAGTGTGCCACTTCAAAACACGCAAGCTCAACTCTCCTCACCTTCACCACATAGGCTGGCGATCAGTGATAGAAGCCAAGGTAACACTAAGATTATGCACGAACTATCTGCTGTTGACAATCTCTATATATCCTAATTCGTATCAACAATTCAAACTACATAGGCACATCATTAATCCGAAGATTTACTGTCTTATTACATGCCAGATCTTCTGATAAGCACTTTGCCCTCAAAGAACTCAGGATCTACTGGGGGGTGGGGGAAGGCAATTATAAATGTGGACATGCAATGTCAGAGACAGATGGTTACCAGAAGACCAGAAGATGCTTCCTGGACGACGGATGACTATTCTAGGTGGAGAGGAGAGCATGACTAAAGGAAGGACATGGCAGGTGTGGGAACTATACAAATGCAGAACTGGGCAGGCAAGACCTAAGTGTCAGAGTGTCTTAATTTGTCATAGTGACTTTCTCTTGTTGGCCTGGGGATCCATGAAAAGATTTAAAGCAAAGGTGTAAGGCGTGTAAATTAAAAATCCTATGTGTCTTAAATATCAAGGACCTTTCTGGCTGCTGTGTGGGTAGCGAATTTTAGGGGAACAAAACTGGAGGCAGTTCAGAGGCCACTGTAAATGAAAAACAAAGAGGGTTTGAATTAGGGCAGTAGACATGTGTTTTCAAGAAAAGGACACGTTTGATACACAGAGGAGATGGAATCAGTGAACTTTTCATCACAGGATGTGGGGGATGAAGTCGTGGGAAGAGTCCAAGATTTTTGGCTTGGGTGGTGATGCCACCAAACAGGATACAGGAAGAAGGGCAGGTTTAAGGGCGGGTGGTAGCTTTAGAGTGAGCTCCACTGAGCTGAGTGGGCCAAGGATGGCAGTCTGGGTGACACCCAGTGCCAAGGGGCGGGTGACACAGAGAGACAGAGCTTGGAACCGGGAGCAAGTGGTGATGTCCTGGCAGTCCACAACGTCAAGGAGAAAAACAAACAATAGCCTCACATGTGGTAGAAAGGTCCAGCAAGGAAAGGGCTGGAAAACGCCCGTTAGATGGAGAAAGCAGGATGCACTGAGGACCTTAGTAAAAGCTATGGCGGCCAAGTTATGAGAATGAAAGTCAGACCACAGTAGGTTATGCGGCAAAGGAGAGGTGAGGGGCAGAGATGTTTGGTTGAGGAGCTGCTAGATGGAGAAACAGGGTTCCAGGTGGGGTTTCGGTTGCTTATTTGTTTGTTTTTTTATTGAGGTATAATTGATTTACCATGCTGTGCCAATCTCTGCTATACAGCACAGTGACTCAGTTATACACAGAGACTTTTTTTTAAAAAATAATCTTTTCCATAAGGTTTATCCCCAGAGATTGGATATAGTTCCCTGTGCTATACAGTAGGACCTTGTTGTTTATCCAGCCTAAATGTAATAGTTTGCACCTAGGGTTTGTTTGTTTTTTATTTATTTATTTATTTAAAAAAATTTATTTATTTTTGGCTGTATTGGGTCTTTGTTGCTGCGTGTGGGCTTTCTCTAGTTGCGGTGAGCAGGGGCTACTCTTTATTGCGGTGCGCAGGCTTCTCATTGTGGTGGCTTCTCTTGCTGCAGAGCACGGGCTCTAGCCACGCGGCTTCAGTAGTTGTGGCACGTGCGCTCAGTAGTTGTGGCACACGGGCTTACCTGCTCCGCAGCATGTGGGATCTTCCTGGGCCAGGACTCGAACCCATGTCTCCTGCATTGGCAGGCGGATTCTTAACCACTGTGCCACCAGGGAAGCCCTTGGGTTGGTTTGTTTTTTAAATCAGTTAAAATCACCTGGAGATAGCCAACACTGACATTTTGGTAACCATTTTTTCCACACATTCCTCTGTGTGTGTGTGTAAACACACACACACACACACACACACTCAGGGGCATATATACACAGACATACCTCAGAGATATCAGACCACTGCCATAAAGCAAATATCACAACGAAGAGAGTCACACACATTTTTTGTTTTCCCAGTGCATATAAAAGTTACTTTTCCACTATACTGTAACCTATTAAGGGCGCATTAGCATTGTCTAAAAAAACAATGTACATACCTTAATTTAAAAAGGATGCTGCTGGAAAAATGGTGTTGACAGACTTGCTCAACACAAGGTTGCTACAGACCTTCAATTTGTAAAAAATGCACTATCTGCAAAGTGCAATAAAATGACGTATGCCTGTACATAAATTCACATACCTAATAACACAACAGACACAAGGAACAATTGTCTATGAAATTATTATGTACTAATAAGACAAGTTGTATCTTTACACCTAAACCACTCTTCAAGTTATCAGAATCATAAGCACACTCATAAAAGAAGCACAGTCCTTCTTCTAAATCAAAACCCAACATCTCCATGGGACACACACTACCCTTTGACAAAACAAATCTCATTCTTACTTCTGAGAAATTTAACATAGAACAGTCAGCCTAGGAAACAGACACACCCAATCCATTGATTTTAGAAGGTGGAGAGCAATTACCCACTTGGAATGTTTCCAGCGGGTTAAACATGCAACCTTATGAGCAAAGCCCCAGAAGCTACACCCCTGAGGTCAGACAACCTCCTAGCAAGGGGGTATTGACAATATACACCCAAAGAGTGGCACCCAGTGAGTCATCAGAGGGGCAAGTTCCACCCTGTGAAGCTTCCACACCTGTCTTCTGTCTCACCACCACGGAAGGAACAACACAAAAGCTCTCTAGTGTGGTGCTGCAATGTCAACAGAGCTGGGAATACTGGTTAAACTGGCCCAGTCAGCTGAATGGCCACTGGGTTTGGCTTGGGGTTCGCTCTACTAGGAAATGGGGCAAGAGGTTGGAACTGTAACACAGAAAAGGCAGCCCCTAAAGACTTCGAGAGAAGAGAACAGGACGTAGGGTTTTATTGTAGAAAACTGGGTACTGTATAGGTTTTTTTTAATGGAGGGATCCAGACACCACAGCTTCCAAGCAGCTTCATTTGGTTACAGCTCTCTCTCCTCTCACCCTCACCCCTGACTCCCCCTGTTCTGATGCCAACTTCCCTTCTATAGAAGTTATCCTCGAAGTTATCAGAAGGAACATGTTTGATAAAGCTTTTCTGTATGAATCACTCTCCCTAGTCTTGTATATAGTAGAAAGATTTAAAAGCATTAATATCTGAATTTTAATTTTTAACTAGAGAATGAAAAACTGAATAGTCAAATAGCCTAGCTGGAGGGGACACACACAATTGCCCTATCCACCTGGTAGATAATCCTAACTCTCGTTTATAATGTCAAAACAGAACTCTTTCTGGCCACGTTTTAATAAAAGGAAATATTATCCACTTAGGTAAAAACTAGCTTCCACTTGCGGGGTGGGGGTGGGGGAGAGGGGATTTCTTTCTACCACCATGGAACAGACACAGTTATAAACGGAATTCTGGGATGCAGTAAACAAGACTGTGCAGAACTCAAGTCCAAAGCAACATGTCCTTTTTCAGGGGACGAATTAGAGGGGACAACAATGGGTGCTTCCTGCTGGATACACTGCTTCCTAGTGTCCCTGACTGAGTTCTCCAGGGAGCAACAGAACACACAGGCACCCGTGGCCCTCACCCACTTTCACTCTCAGAAACAAGTGGAAAATGGTATACAACATAAAGAGGACTTAGGATAACAACTTACTTGGTATGATTTTTTGGTTTGGTCAAATTACAAAAGAAAAAAAAATCTCTCTTTTCTCTTCCTGCACATTTTCCCAAGAAGACTGATAAGAAACAGTGAAAACAAGTGCATTTCTCTGCTCTTCAGGGCATATCCTTACAAGCAAAGCCACCTGAAAATAAGGCATCTGGGAGAAGATGCCAAAATAGAACAGCTGTCACACGATGTGCTCTAGGTGCCCACCAGTCTTTCCATGAGAAGATCACTAGGTCAGTCACTATGTGCTGTCCTGACTGGTTTTTCAACCTTCAGAGATATATGAACCTGGTGATTTTCCATCATTTGCTTTAAAGTGAACCAGATTTACCATCAGTGGTGTCTGGTCATAGGAGGTTCAATTATTTTCACACATCAGACTTCACGGCCTTAGAAAACTACAGATAAGAATTTCTGGCAAAATGAACACATTGATATCCACCCCAAATAAACTATGCAAACCTAGAGTTCTTACTGATGAAGAATGTAGTTAACAGAATTCCTTTTGCCAATACACTGTTTGGGAGCTTTGATGCTTAAAATCTAGTGTGTGATTTCAGCAGCTTTCATCAACAATGGTGATAAGGTTGGGTTGAGTTCCCTGATGTGAAATGCTTCAGCTGCCACTGAGGAATATGAACCCAGGGTTCACGCTACATATTTCTTATCAAATGTTTTGAGCGTGGTCTTCAAAGGCATAAGGAACATTCAAGTAGATGTTAGAAAGGTGATGCTCGGCTGAAGGTAAAGTGAGATCACATGGTCATCAATTCCTTTTCTGGGCAGTTGGTCAATTTTGTACATTGTGTTCAGTCATTACTTCTCACGCCATTTCTTGCTCTGTACAATTAGAGTGCTTCCTTTAATTTGCAGGTTGGTTTTCTAGATGCAAGTTTATGTGTCCTTGGTTCCATGACTTAACTCTCCATCTTCCCTGCAAGTAATATCCTCCTTGATGGAACGTGCCCATACGATACTGTTTTACCTCTAGCTTAAACCAGACTGATAATAACAATCAAGTACTCATGATAGACCCTTCCTTAGATTCAAGCAAAACACTACAGCTCCAACTGTTCAACCATTTAAGCATCTCTACGTACCTGGCACACTTCAAGGTACTGTGAAGAGTGCAAAGATAAATAATGCATTAAATAATTAAATAACTGCAATGTCATTTTTAAGAGCTAAAATAAAGTAGCAGATACATGTAAAGGCCACGTATACGCAAGTGCCAGACATGGTTTCAATAAAGTGCTATGAAACTTACAAGAAGAAGAAGTGCTTCCAACAGTCGGGTTTAAGGTGAGAGGACTCAGAATGGCTTGAAGATCAGGTACCATTTATTCTAAGCACAAAAGACACTCACTTGTTCTTAAAGAAGGTACTAAGTATATGGAGAACCAGGAATATTTTGATCTACTAAAAGTAATGCTTTGCAAAGGGATAGTTCATTATAGTTTACAAAGCTTCTATAGTCAATGTATTCAATATTCACAAACATTCTTATTTTAAAAACTTGGGAACTGAGAAAGAATAAAGGCACTTTTTGAGGTTACAGAGCTGATAATGTAAATTGCAGAGGCAAACACCAGAATCTACAACTTCTGACTCCAAGTCTAAGACCCATTCCACCCCACACAGCTGCCTCAGCGTCTGCACACCTGAAAGAGCAATTCTAAATGCAATTCTAAATCCTAAGCTGTGTGGGTTTTATCACAGGTTCATCTGAGTTTGGGGGACTTTGCATCTTACTCATTCAGATCAATTAAACTGAGTCAAGAATCACTTGAGAAACCGAAACCATTCAAAAGCTGCCAGCTGGAGTCATCTCTTCCTTGAATTAGGTCTCACGTAGCTAAAGCAATATCATGCTAGATATCCCGCCCACCCTACAGGCAGTCAAACTGGAATCATTTGATTAAAGCCAATGGTTGGAAGTTAGATCCAGTGATTTGGAAATGATTCCAATAGTGAAGAGACTTAAAAAGACAATGGCACATACCTGGCTCTTCAAACCAATTTATACCTACTTTGTCTGTACAGTGATCAATAGATTTTTGTCAAGACTTCATATGGCCACTCCAGAGCAAGAACTACCATAATCGCCACTGTGCAGCCACACACAGATTGCCAGGAACCTGACTTCCAGGAACCTTACTTGCTAACAGGGGGTTTGCATGTACTTAGTTGAAAAAAAAATCTGGACGATGATCTTAAGAAAACTGTCTCATCACACCTCATCATGTTCAGACAACTGACTGAATTAAAAGTATGGTATGAACTCTTCAGGATATCCCAAAATAGATTTCTGGAGGAAATCTGTAAATAAGATCCTCCATGTAAAGGTAGGAGGACACTTTTAAGTATTAAAACAAATCTATACAGAACATTTAACATGTTTTCACACGCCAACAAAGAAACACTTGTCTTGTGGAATAATAGACATGTTGACATCTCAAGGCTTATCTATCTTCATTCAGATCAAGTGAAGGTCTTTACAAGGGAAACAAGAATGTGTTCTGGATGCCGCTCTGTACTACTGTGTAAAACTTACATTTTCCACTTGGTTATTTCTAGTGTATTAGAGAAAATTATAGATTTTATAACCTAACCTTGTATCTGACCACTAAATTCTGATATTAATCATAATCTTTGGTTCAGTTGGTTTACTGGGATTTTGTAAGACAATCATGGTATTTTTCTCTTCCTTTCCAGTGCTTGAAATCTCATTTCCTTTTCTGTCTTACTACATCAACCACACAGTATCAGCAGCACAGAACATTTATACAGCACTTAGGATATGCCAGATGCTCTTCTAAGCATCAGTTCTAAGCTCATTTCAGCCTCAAAACAAGTATATATAGGTATTATTTTCCCCATTTTATAAGTGATGAAATTGAGGCACAGAAAAGTTAGGCAACATACAGAAACGATCACATAGCCCCTAAGAAGCTGAGCCAGATCAATGAACTTCCTCTCTACATTGTCATTTTGGTAGAGTACGAACTCTAGTTGGGGAGAAAAATTCAAGTTGTTAGGCCACTGCTATGGACTGAATGTGTCTCCCCTCCCCAATTTATACATTGAAATCCTAAGCCTGTGTGATGGTATTAGGAGGTGGGGCGTCTGGGAGGCGCTTAGGTCATGAAGGGGGACCATCATGAATGAGATTAGTGCTCTCATAAGACAGACCCCACAGAGGTCTTTAGCCCCTTCCACCATGAGTGGACACAGCAAGAAGTCAGCCGCCTGCAACCCAGAAGCGGGCTTCCCCAGAACCCAACCATGCTAGCATGATGACCTTGGACTTTTCCATTTCCACAACTGTGAGAAGTAAATTTCTGCTGCTTATAAGCCACCCAGTGTGTGATACTTTGTTATAGTGACCCGAATGGACTGAGACAGCCACAGAAGAGAAGAGGTGAAAGTAGGAACCCTCATCGTGTTCCTAACTCTGTACTGTTGTTGGTTTTTGCCATAAGGCAGGAGGCAATGACCTTGAGTCTGGCGGGAACCATAGAGCTGACCCAAGGTGGCTCCTCCCACCTCAATGTCGTTCAAGGTCTAGAGTGCCCAGCTGGTCAAGCATGAAGACAGCAGACGGAGATGACTGGACACCAGCAGCACTAGTGACATCATCTCTCTACACAGCAACATGCTCTACAGTCGTCACATAGAAACACACCAGAACCAAACATCAAAGAGAATATAGTCTCCTAATGGTTCCTGCAACAGGTAAAATGCATCACCTCATCTTCCTTCCACTACCTCACAAAAAAGACACACTCGCTATGAAACACTGTGCATATATGTGTGTGTTCAGGAGAGTGGGGCCGAGGTGAAGTGAAGTGATCTATGCCAGGAATTCTGTAGTTCAGTTTAAGTGCCTTTATTTTTTACGTTTCCCTACTTGTCTGCCCTGTTAATCCAGACATGGGGTTGTTGCTCCAAAGGACTGCTCTTTGCCCAGCTCGTTTACACCTTGGGAACACAAAGAAGGCCTTTCCGCAGGGAGGAGGAACAAAATGCCCTCGAATTTGTGAGCTTTGCCTGCTAGATGAGCAGAAGAATATTACCAGCCAGCGCATACTGGCTGCCAAGAGGGCGCCAGGTAAAGGAAAGGTGGAAAAACAGACCGAATAATTACAGCCCCAATCGAAATCCTTCCTCACCCTTGAGATAATAACCTTCTCTTCATGATTCACACGGCCTGCCCCTGAGAAACTCGAGAGCAGCCCCGGGAGCAACGGGCTGTATTATTTGCTGCTTCCGCCTTACTTACGCTAGTCACCAAGGGCTGTCCCCACCTGCTACCGAAGGGTTATCTCTAAAACCCACATATAAAATCATGGGAGTGAGCTCATGCTGACAAGGTGCAACCCAAACCCAGAAGGCCCATCAGAACTTTGGGATCTGGCCCCCGTGGCAGGAAGGGCGGCTGCAGGCGGAGTGGGCAGGCTTCGCGGTTGGATGGCTCTGGGTTTCAATCTTGACTTCTCCTACCTGTTGACGGTAGGACTTTGGCTAAGATCCCAAAGCCTTGGGTTCTTCATCTGGAAGGGGACAGTTTCTACCACGAAATGAAATCATGGCTCTGTGTGATACAGGCCTGGCCCCCACTCAGTAGGTGCTCCCGGCTACTCACTGTTGCGGGTCCTATGTGCTACCACTTCCTCCGCTGCACTCCTCCCTCCACCCTCTGTGCCCACTGCCCAGCGTCTCCAGCGTGTTCCATTATTCAATCAACGTCTGAATAGATCCGCAGACCCGCAGCAGCACTGCTTCAAGGCAGCCTCTCCTTGCTAGATTTGGACTCCCTATTCAGTCACCTGAACTTTGTTAAAATGGGAAAGGAGAAGATAGAACAATAAAAGAGAAATGATGCTACACTTCTATTGGGGGGCGGTGGGGGGCAGACCTTGACCCACACAGATACAACACGTAAAATTCTCAATTTCAATAGCATCTGAAGAACCATATTTTATGTAGATACATACTACAATCTGAAGTAGGGAAACCAGGTTTTATAATGTTGTTTTTTAAAATCTGTTTATTCTAGGCATTTACAGATAGGTACACCTTTTTTTTTTTTTTTTAAATATATATATAAAGGGAGAAGATAAAGGGAGAAGGAAGGGGCCAGGGTAGTCCTGGAGGATAAACAAAGCTTTGCAACGAAAGGGGATTGCTCCTTTGCTGCCCCCTGAATTTTTCTGCCATGACACACATGGTTGCTGTCAGTCTCAGGCAGTGTGTGCAGAATGTGATGTCTGTTCACAAACTGTTTAACATGTTTTTTTCAGTCTGGGCAACAGCTTGTTATGTTTTAGAAATCAACTCTGATACTTTTTTCTAGACAATGTCTGCCTGGCAGCCTCTGTGCAAAATGAGATTGTTTGATAACACAGCATAAAATATTTTTTGATAACACAGCATAATAATAACATTATTATTGTTATCTGGGATTCTCCATCTCGGCACCACCGACATCTCTGTAGTGGCGGCTGTCCTGGGCATTACAGGATGGTCAGCAGCATCCTTGGTTTCTACTCACCGGGTCACAATAGCCCCCCATCCCTCGTTACAATAGCCCCCCATCCCTCGTTGCAATAGCCAAAAACGTCTCTCGATATTGCCAAATGTGCTGGGGAAGGGGAGGTGGGTACAGACCCTCAACTTGGTTGACCAACTTGCTTGCTCAGACTTGGTTGGAAACCACTGGTCTATGTTATAGAAAACAAACATTATTTTTCTTAAAGAAAGTAACAGTTATTAAGAATTGTGACAGACTCCATAACAGATGTTTTGATCTTAACGAGTCAATCTACAAAACACACATGTTCTTCTTCACAGAGGAATGTCTTTATCATAAGCACTGAAAATATACGACTGGACTATTTCATTCAGTTCATCAAACTTTCCTAGTTTGATACACAGAACAAAGAATTCCTACTGGATGTAGGAAATAAGTAAATGCCAGATATAGGCAAAACTGTTAAATCTTTATGGTATCAATCTTTTAGTCCTTGAGATTTTTGTATATATTTTTTTCCCCTCCTATCACCTGACGCCTTACTCCAAACACACTTTTTCTGTGGAACGCCTATCTCTGATGTACCTGGCAGGCTCAAGAACTAAAAGGATAAGCACATTCTTGCCAATCAAGAAGTCTAAGTACCTGAGATGATGTGAAACTTCTACTGGAAGGCCCTGAGTGTCCCAACAAGATCACAAAAGCATTTTAAAAGAAATCTGAATCTTCACTTTCCTACTCTACTTCTTTCTAGGAAGAACTTGACATTTATTTTGTTGACGTTTATTTTAAAGGCAAAGAATGTTTTAGCAAAAAAGAAAATGGCAGAAATAAATGAAAGCCATTAGGAAAAAGAGTCCACGAGCTAAGGCCTATGCCTGGGAGGTTAAAAACAAAAGTCTGTTTCCTTAAAAACTGGACCAAAAAAAAAAAAAAAATTCTCAGAATTACCTTTCTCTCCTTTTTCCTTGTCCCCTGCATCTAGGTATCAACTTTTACCTCATCAGCACTTCCCCCAGCCTAGGTCAGGTCTTCATTATCTTTCATCAGGTTATTTCAACAACTTCCTATCCGGTTTCTCTGATTTCTCATTGTCCATTCTGGATCAGTGTGGGAGGTGGTGGCCTCCTGTAATCTTTTTGAGACACAGATTAGGAGGGATGCCCACAAGACACAGAGATTACTGTTCCCATAATTCATCCTAGAATTTGAATCTCTTTACATTTGTTCCAAGCTGGGTTTCGAAACTCATTTCCTAAATAATCCTTCCCCCTCTAACCCACTAACCATTTAAATTATCTTTCACTATTGCCCATAATCCAAACCTTTCCTTAATCTGGCACTTGGTCTAGACTCCCTTTCCTGCCATGGTCACCTGAGGACCCTCACCTCCCACTCCCAGACAGAACTGCTCTCTCCTTATTCAACAGTTTGCACTTCTATCAGAGCATCATGATCATTGCTCTTACTATCCATGGAGGGGCTTAGAGCTACACTTGCCTGCTTCAAGGGAAAAGGAAACCAGACTGTTCTCCAGGCATTCTCAGGCATCTTTGTAAACCGACTGAAAAAAATGTTCATTCTTTAAAGATGACTCAGGTTCAGTTCGCTCAAAAATATTTAGTGAGCTCTTAAACTATCCAAGCCTGTTCTAGATTCTGTGAGAGACAGGACTGTCCTCAAGGAGCCTTTAGTAGGGAGGAGAATAAAAGCAAGACATAAACACTCTTGAGCACAAAGTATTATAGGGATTCCAAACAGGAAGGACCTTATCTATACACACATTGTGGAAAATTGAGAAAAGCTTCTTGAGGGGAGGTGGTATATGAGGTAGGGTCTCATAGCTGGGGGGTGACTGATGTGCGAGCCATCCAAGGACTAGAAGCAGCACAGAGTGAGGCAAGGTGGGTGGGGCCCATCTGGGGAACAACGAACAGGCCAGTGGGGCTGGCGCCCTGAGAGGTGTGTACCGGAGAGCATGCTCTTATAGTTGAATGGATGTCAGGTCTCAGAAGGGCCTGATTAGACGACAGTCTGCACCCACCTGGAGGACGCCTCTGACACCTCCCGGCCAGTGGTAAAGTAACAGCTCTAGTTGAGAAAAAATAACCTGACTGATGGGGGCTGGGAAGGAGGCACTCGGGTCTTCAGAGACCCAGTGAAAGCAGGCTGGAAAGGGGGAGCAGCTTTGGCAGGGACAGTGGGGATGGCATCAGCAAGACTTGGCACACAATTACTTACAGGGGCAAAGAGGAAAGGGCATGAGGTGATGGAGGGCTGAAATTCCCTCCCTGGGTGACTGGCTTCATTACTACAAGTAAAGCTGGGGTGATGAAATGGTGTGAAGGGCTGTATGCAAAGACACAGCTGCCACTGAGTATGAAGCTCATGGGATGCAAATGACATGAGGGGAGACATGGACTATTTCAAACACTGATGCGCCCCTGCATTTCATTTACCTACAACGATTTTTAACGTCTAGAAGATAAAAGCTTTGTGTTTCTTGCTGGTCTCACGCTCACTCACTGGCTTGACTCACTCTTAGGGACAAACCCCATGATGTTCTGTAAACCAGTCCTAACAGGTTGGAGGCCTTGGTAATGTATACCTTCCGGAAAAGCACACATGCAAGTTCTGAATCATCTATGCTCTTGCCCTAAATGTCACAAAAGTTCGCATAGTACACGTGGTCTGTCGTTTTCCTGTGGACAAGTCCTCCTGACAACTACCCAGCTGGGTAAGCGGTTTAACAGAAGACCAGCACACGACTGCCCTGGAGGGTGAGTCATAAAGGTAAGCGATTCCAATTCTAAGAAACGAAGGGAAGTGACTTCAGGAAGATTTACCGGCATTGAGATCAGTTTTGAAACACAGAAGTCTGTTTTCCACAAAGAAAAAAAAAAAAGCAATCCCTAAAAGCTGAAAGGGAACTTTTTAAAAGGTCACATCACCTCTCGGAGGTACAAATCCAACATGGAAATCAAATTACGAAGTGCGACGAACCCATCCCCACCCATGTTTTAAACACCCCATTAACAGTGTGGTTACAGGCAGCTTGTTCAAACTTTCCACCTGATGTTAATCACATTTATCTCATAGGTTAAATCAGACTAAAGTTGGAGGTATCCCTTTCAAGTACCAACTTTCCATTCAGTACTGACAGAGAAGTAGAAAAAAAAATTAGAAAACAGCAGCCTTCGAGTTTTGAACCCCGAACACCATTCCTGTTTTTGTACCAGAGTTTTTTGTTTTATGTTTTGGATCCTAGAGTTTCTGTTGTAGATGCAGTGTGTGATTTTCAAGGATTCTGAGAGTAAACAGGCCAAAATGTGAAAAGAGCAATCGACGGATTCTCAAATTTTTATAAACGTTGTTTTACCAGCATTTATAGATCAAGAAAAGCCACACAGGCGCAGTGGTTAAGAATCCGCCTGCCAAGGCAGGGACACGGGTTTGAGCCCTGGTCCAGGAAGATCCCACATGCCGTGAAGCAACTATGCCCGTGTGCCAGAACTACGGAGCCTGTGCTCTAGAGCCCACGTGCTGCAACTACTGAAGCCCGCGCGCCTAGAGCCCATGATCCACAACAAGAGAAGCCACTGCAATAAGCCTGCGCACCGCAACAAAGAGTAGCCCCCCCCCGCCGCAACTAGAGAAAGCCTGAGTGGAGCAACGAAGACCCAACACAGCCATACATACATACATACATACATAAAATTTTTTAAATGTTTTAAAAAA
This sequence comes from Grampus griseus, assembly GCF_964374135.1. Classification (NCBI taxonomy): domain Eukaryota; kingdom Metazoa; phylum Chordata; class Mammalia; order Artiodactyla; family Delphinidae; genus Grampus; species Grampus griseus. Next base: position 47,705,949 of record NC_139006.1, read on the forward strand.
AAGAAAAGCCACGGTGTGACACCAAATAACTTTCCCTGTATTTACTCATATTCCCCCTTTCCATTTCTCCCATAAAGCTCTTATTTTAAGGAGAAACTAATAAAAAAGAATTTCCTTTCTTTCCAAATCATACACACACACACCTCCTTCCTCCTTTATACTTAAATCACTACCACCAACTGGGTAAGCCCCTGGGAACCGGCCAGGCTGGGAGCAATCAAGTCTCCACAGGTAGCTGCTAAACTGGGATGGTTGCACCATGTGGTGAAAACAGAATCATTTCTTTCTGAGTTCACCTTTCACTGGGCTATTTCCACACTTGACACTGGAACAGAACAACTTACTGAGACTACAAGTAGAATTCAAGGATTGAGGCAGAAGTGGTTTTGGTAAGAATACCACTGAAGAGTTATGCACGACAATTAACTTTGCTGTTGGTTGCTGTCAGAGAGTCCATTTTTTTCCTTATTACAAAATTTTTCAAAACATACAGAAAATGAATACTGTACCATCTACCCGTCACCTAGACTGAACAACTTTAACAGCCCGCCCAATATTTGTCTATGTTGATCTGTTTGTTTTTGAAGTATTTTATAAATGATAATCATATTCCCCTCCCCTAAGTAATTCAGTATGTCTCTAAAAAATAAGGATGTTTTCCTTCAAAACTGTAATACTAGTATCATACCTAACAATACTTAACAAAATCAAGATAATTCCCTAGAATCATCTCCTCATGAATATCATTCATATTCAAATTTCCTTGGGGTATTATTCTTAAGCATTTAGAAGTGAAACTAGAAAACTATACCGAAGGCTGGCGACAGTCCTCAGTCATTCTTCCATCAAAGGCAGATGCTTACGTAAGTTCTTTACCCTTGTTTTGAGTTTAAACGTCTGGGTGAATACCCAAATGTGAAAGATACAATTCACCTGACCTCTGACCACAAACGCTATGTTACAGTAGCTACACCAAATACATCATGAAACAAAGAAGTAGAGAGGGAGAGGGTAACAACGTCCCTGGTGGAAAACAATGGCAGAGACAATTTCCCAGATACCAGGCTATTACATTACTTAATTAGTTCCCCCCTTTTCTCTTCTGAGTCATCCCCCCAGCTGAGAAAGATGCTTCCGACTCCATTATTCTTAAAAAATGACTATTAGAAGCCTTTCACTCCTATGTGGTCACCCTTAGCTTTTCTTTACTACACTGGCACACATAGTTGATCTGTGTTGCTGTCTCACCTTCCACTCTTTTTTTTTTTTTTTTTTTTGCGGTACACGGGCCTCTCACTGTTGTGGCCTCTCCCATTGTGGAGCACAGGCTCTGCAGGCTCAGCAGCCATGGCTCACGGGCCCAGCCGCTCTGCGGCATGTGGGATCTTCCCGGACCGGGGCACGAACCCGTGTCCCCTGCATCGGCAGGCGGACTCTCAACCACTGCGCCACCAGGGAAGCTCTCCACTCATTTTTAATCCCCTGGTGAAGTCTAATTTTCCTGCCATTTATTCACCGAGTCTGTCCTTTTGAATATCACCAACTTCTTTACTTACTTTTCTTTACTACACTGGCACACATAGTTGATCTGTGTTGCTGTCTCACCTTCCACTCATTTTTAATCCCCTGGTGAAGTCTAATTTTCCTGTCATTTATTCACCGAGTCTGTCCTTTTGAATATCACCAACTTCCTAAGTCGCACTTAAAAGACCTTCTCCCCTGGCCTCCAGACTTGGATAGGAAGGCCCCCAGGTTCCCACAGCATCCTCTCGATCTCCCACAGGCTCTCCTGGAAGCTCTTCTGTCTTTGCTCCTTCCTGTAATTTACTTAGAAATGGGAATGTCACCTGTACGCAGATGACTTATGAATCTGGAAAAGGTCAAGAGAAATATATGTTTCCTTAGTTTTCCCCTAGAGTCAGATTACAAGTGGGGAGCTGTGCGTGTAAGGAAAGAAAAGCAAAAGCTTTACTCAATTTACTAGCAAATTCTAACAGATCTCTCTTCTCTGTGATGGTCAGAATATCTTCCTTGTGCGAAGTGCCTTCTAGCACTTTCCAGAGAATTGTGGTGAGGAAATCAGGTTCTGGAGCCGCATATCCTGGGTTCAAATCACACCTATTACTGTGTAACATTACAAGATCCTTAACATCTTTGAACCTCGGTTTGCACTTGTGCACAAATGCAGATAATAGAACCCGCCTCATGGGTTTGTTGTCAAAGCTACATGAAGAAATACAAGTAAAATGCTGAGTTAACAAGAGAACACTAAACACTACATAAATCTGAGTTATTGCAATCTGTGACCTAAAGATTCAATTATGAAAAATGGTTGTTTCTTAGATAGCTAATATTTATTACTGGCAAAACTGGTTGGGATAATGTTCCTTGGCATACTACATTGGTCCTGAGGACTTTTTAAAAGACCATTTGGTTACTTTCCATTTTATCACATAAGCTTTATCCCATGTAACAGAGAAAGTACACAAGATGTTCTACAAAAGTAGTCACTTTTGTAAACAGATGATTCACACTAATTAAACTCACAACCCAGGAGAATAAAATTAGCTTGTTTCAACACTTCCCTTTGTTCAGTAATTACAATTCAAGGTTATGTTAGAATATCACATTACTATAATTTTGCCCGAGAGACAGACACTGCACATCCTACATTTTTAAAAACAGGTACTGCTGATATAAATGCAGGTGCTTGCTGAGAAGGGCCTTGCAGATTTCATAAGCAATTCTAACCAACCTTGGGCTCCACTGTTACCTATTTCTGTACATACTGTAGCTAGGAGGGCAGTACTGAGATCATTTTAGCTTGTTAAAGATTCACCAGATTTGCAGGAGGATGAGAATTTAAAAATAGAAGCCAAACGTGGCTGGAGTTTATCTCAGATGCTTATATTCAAGTAGCAATCTGTTCGGTGATGATGACACCAAGCACGCCGTCAAATGATTTATATTTTCATAAACCCAGTCGGAATTCCACTACTTCCCCAAGTGGTGGATCACGGGTACAGACACCTCCCATTCTGATTCATTTGATTTCTCAGAGCTGTGTCTCTAGAGAGAGCTTTTTCTGGTTTTCACGACAGAGTTGATAACGAGGAGGTAACATTATTTAGTACTCATCTCGTGACAGGGACCGTGTTGAGTCATTTACACAAGTCAGATCTCAGAAAATCTTCACGACATTTTCTAAGGTAAAACTTCATTTTATAGGTTGGAAACTTGGAGCTTAAAAGGGCAAACAAAATTCCAGAGGCAACGGCGTATCCAGCTTTTTGTGCAGCCTGAAGTTTATACTAGTTTTAAAGGACAAAATGTCAAATTGTGAATACCAAATTAGGTTTAAGGCCCTAGAAGGGCTCAGCGTAAACCCCGAGACACATGCTTTAGTGTCAGCAATATGCGCGAGCTTGACCACTCTGAGTTGCAGAGACACAAGGAATTTGATGAATAGAAATGTGAACTGTAAAATGGAAATCATTCATCTTTACAAACTGTTGGCTATAATTAAGTTGCACTAGGTTCCCTTTCCTAATTCTTAAAAATAGATTTTTTTTTTTTTTTTTTGGTTGAACAAGTCAGGAAGCGTGCAGGGTGAGTTAGCAGTGTCTGATGGAGTGCCAGGCAGGAATTTAGATGGTCTGAGTACACAGAATGCAGAAAAATTCCACATTCTGTGTTGTACATTCCTTAGGAAATCTTTGCCCTTTCGGTAGCAACAAGAAGTTAGAGTTTAGATTAAACTGATCTCTGATACCTTTTGACTAAAAGTTGTCTGAAAGCTGCAATCATTTTTCTAAACACTATGCCAATTTTTCTTGAGCGGTTTCCCTGCTGTTAGCAAAATATGTGATGCTGATGCTGACTGAACACATTCTCTCTCTCGGAATCAACTGTTTGTTAAACCAAGAAAATTCCTTTTATCCCAAATAAAAAACTTACTTTGTCAGAATAAGGGAAGTCTTTATTTTTTTTCTCAAAGCACATCTAATAATTTCAGAATTCAGAGTAAGGTGACTCTTATTACCACCACATCAGAGTATAATTCTGATAAGGGACTTCAAGTCATATTTCTCTTTTCTGAAAATTTTATGAAATTATTTCTTTTCACATGAGGAATTTCATGAAAATCTCTGATAAAAAATATGGGAAAGGCACTCTGTGATTTTCTAAAATGCTGAGTTTCACAACTTTCCAGAATATATGTGAATAGAGCTGTGTACAACTGCCTTGGCTGTGCACTGCACAACTCCAAGGGACACCATTTACAGAGACCACAGAGTAAGGAGCGTTGCCTGGAATAGGACAGTGCAGTAGCCCTGATGAAAATGGTACACTAACTGAGAAGAATGGTTGCTACCTGTAACAGAAAATAAGGAAAAGGGGGCATGTCATAAAGACAGATGGGCCAGCTTGTACCCAAATGGCAAAATATGAGACAATTTGAGCATCAAAATAAACAAGGACAGGAAGATATTTTGACCCCCTTCCTGAAGTAAGAATCCATAATTTCATGCTGATAATAAAAGGTAACTAACTGAACAATGGGACAGAAGGAACAGCTCTTCCTTACAGTAGAATGACAACACATATAAGAAGGAATGATGGAGTTAAGTTAGAAATGCACTGTTTTGCCACCTTCAAAGTAAAAATTGAATCAGACAGGAAACATCAATAGCTGCTCAACAAAAGGGGAGAGTTAGAGAAGGAATAAGATACCTACAGAATCTCAAAGAACCTTCTTTCAAATTTCCCAGTAACACAAAGCATGGTAATTTTACAGCAGAGAAATCAGACAACACCTTAACCGAGTGATCAAAATCAATGTCACCAATAAGGGACAAAGGGACATCCCGTGTCTCTAGATGTGATTCCCTGAGGAGGACACAACCAGACCGAAGTGCATAATCTCAATCTAATCATGAACAGCCTGGGGAACCCAAATTGAGGGCTAGTCTATAAAACAACTTGCCTATATTCTTCAAAAATATCATAGGGACTTCTCTGGTGGCGCAGTGGTTAAGAATCAGTCTGCCAATGCAGGGGACATGGGTTCGAGCCCTGGTCCGGAAGATCCCACATGCTGCAGAGCAACTAAACCCATGTGCCACAACTACTGAGTATGAGCTCTAGAGCCCGCGAGCCACAACCACTGAGCCCATGTGCCACAACTACTGAAGCCCATGTGCTTAGAGCCTGTGCTCCACAAGAGAAGCCACCGCAATGAGAAGCCCACGCACCACGACGAAGAGTAGCCCCCACTCAGCAACTAGAAAAAGCCCGCGCACAGCAACGAAGACCCAACGCAGCCAAAAAAAAAAAAAAAGTCATAAAACACATCAGGAAGGAAGGATAAGGGGAAGGATAAGGAACTATCCCAGATTAAAGGAGACTAAAGAGACATGATAGGGAAATACAATAAGGGGTCCCAGACTAGGTGCTGTCCTAGAGCGAAAAAATATTATTGGGACAACTGACAAAACTGCAACATGGACCGCAGATTAAAGTATTAAATGTCCTGAATTTGCTAACAGTACTGTGGTTACATAAGAGGATATCCCTGTTCTTAGGAAATACATAATGAAGTCTAAGGGGGATGTGTGCTGTCTGCTCTCCAATGATTCGGGATAAATAAATAATATGGGTGTGTGTGTGTGCGCGTGTGCGTGTGTGTGTGCGCGCGCGCGCGCAGAGAAAGAGATGGAGGAAAAGAATACAACAAACATGGCAAATGATGGTAAAAATGGGTAAATAGTATAAAGGAATATATCATACGATTGCAGCCTCAAAGTAAAAAGTTTAAAACAACAACAAAAAAACCCAGCAGCCAAAACAACATTGAGGGGTATCAGTATTCAGCCTGCTTTAAGGAGCAGAAAAGTAATTCAACTTGTAATCTGTACTTCAAAATAAACAGTTAAATCTTTAGAAACATTTTACTGCTATCACTACCATAATCACCACTATTAACACTATGGAGCACTTGGAATTAGTAAGCGCTCAGAAAGGTGCTTCACTTGCATTACCTCTTTTAATCTTCACAACTAGCTGAAGAGAAAGGCACTATAGTTATCCCCACTTAACAGATGAGGAAACTAAGATTCAGAGAGGTTTAGTAACTTGCCCAAATACAGACAGTAAGTGGCAGAACCAGGAATCCAACTAGGCTGATTACAAAGCTGGTAGATTTTATTACTATGTTAAACATATTTAATTATTATTTATTAATTTTCCTCAAAGAATGAGTGATGACTCTTAACCTATATGAAATTACAACAAATTAGTACAACATGCATGAATAACGGTTTCTTCTACGAATTAAAATTAAAACACTAATAAACCAGAGACATATATGATATTTTTAGTCTCCACAATTTACTTTATACTCTCTTCCAAAGGCTGAACTTGATAATAAATTCTTTGAAATAAAATATCCCCTAGGATGCTCTTTGAAATAATCTTATCAAATGTCTCATAAACCATTGGTTACTTGTTATGGACTGAATGTTTACATCCTCCCAAAATCAGAGTAATTCAATGTAATGGAATTTGGAGGTGCGGCCTTCAGGAAATAATTAGGTCATGAGGGTGGAGTCCTCATGAATGAGATTAGTGCCCTTATAAGAACAGACTTGAGAAGGATGATTGTTCTCTCTCTCTAACTTGTGAGGACACAGCAAGAAAATGACCATCTGCAAACCAGAAAATTGAGTTCTCACCAGACACCGGATCTACTGGCACCTTGATCTTGGACTTCTCAAGAAATAAATTTCTTTTGTTTATGATCTATCCAGTCTATGGTATTTTGTTATAGCAGCTTGAACCAAGATAGTTCTATTTCAAGTTTTTCTTCCTTTAATATATTTTCTTTCTTTTCATGTAAAGTGGTACAGTCTTAGTGTTCATGTTTCCTTTTAGTCTTGGGACCTCAATTTCACTTTAAAAAAAATAGTATCATTTGCAATACACGCCCTGGGGTCTCCCAATTAAGTGTACTATCATTTCCCTGCAGATAAAGGGTAAGCTGTTGAACATACCATATCTTTTATCCCAGTGGAATGTGAATGTCTATTTTAAAAAATGTTCAGAACAATAAAACATTTGCAAATATTTGCAGGTATTTAGGGAAATCTGATCATCTGACACTGTGAATGCCCATTCCAGAACAAAGGATTCCCAGCCTTGGCTGCATAATTTAACTACATACAAGAGGAGCTATTAAAATCCTAATGCTCAGCCCACACTCAAAACCAATTACCAGAACCCTGGACATGGGAACTGGGCATCAGCCATTTTGAAAGCTTCCCAGGTGATTCCAATGTACAGCCAAGTTTGAGACCCCTAGGTGAAGCATCTGCAGCCATAAAGAACTGTATCTTTTGTGTACAGATCTTAAGGACTCACAAAGGTTTTTAGAATTGGTCTCACTTGTTAAGGAGTGTACAGTGCAGCTGGCAAGTGAAGATGTGTGTGCTTGTAGGAAAAGGTAACTGAACGAAGCCCGAGGATGTGCTAAATGAATGTGATACACGGTAAGTACATCGAAGACCACATGGGGAGAGTCGGGGGTACTTGCCCCCTCCTGATGCAATGACAGGCTCTGATAAAAGCATGGCCAAGGAAGGCAACGCCGCCCGGGGAATGGTGTAAGTGCAAAAGTACTCAGGATATCCAGGACACAGTGAGGTGACTAATCTAGCTAGAGTGGAAGGCTCACTCTTCAGAGTAGAAGAGGTAAGTTTGGAGAAGTGGACTAGAACCAGCCCCTGTGAGGGCTCTGAGCAATAAGTCAAAGAGACTGGTGGCATACGGAGTCTCTAAAGAGATCTGAGTAACTGATCAAATGACAGCATGCATTTGGGACGAACGATGTCATGGAGCAATGGATTTGGGGGAAAGACTAAAACTCAATCTACTAAAAGAAGAACACAGCAGATTAGGTAAAATCATATATGTGAATCACAATCTTACACCTTCCTTCTCGGTTTTCCACAAGGGACAGAATTTTGGTTCTGCTAAAACTAGCATGGATCTCACCTGTTGTGGGACCACTGGCAGGAGAGACTGGGCAGGTGGAGGGTCTGTCTCATTCTCTGCCCCTTTGGCCTGGCTCCCAATCTCACAGTCGTAATACTTTCTGTAGCTATATGTTCCTCCTTTTTCTATGAAGTCTACTCCTACATCTGGGCAAGAGAATTCCAGGACAGGGTTTCAGGCAAGAGAAATTCTTTCTTACAATTTTTCTGGAATAAGAAGGATTTTGAGAAATTTAGTGATCTCTAGGTCATATCTAGCAATGAAGACTCCTAGGAATAAAAGGGGGACCAAACCATTCATTCATCCAAAAAATATTTACTGAACACACACCATTTGCTGCTGTTCTAGACAGTGGGGATATAGCAAGGTCTCTTTTCCAAACAGACAACTCTCTGGGCAATGTAGAGGAGTCACTCAAAAACATGACGGCAGTCTAGGGCTATACAATTTATAGCTAATCAATTACAGTGTCCTGCTAGAGACTTTTGAAAAATTAACAATAGTAGAGAAAAAGTCAAGATCCTTCACATAATGAACTATAAGCACCAGAAGAAAGTATAGGAAATATATATACAGAACGTTTTTTAAAAACTGCATTTGTAAGCCGCCACTATTGAAAGTGGATTTAAGCTACTAGATGTATCATGAACTCCTGGAACAGTGCTGGTATTTAGAAAGCCCTTAATAAAAATTAGTTAAATGACATTGTTACACTGAATGGAGTTCCAACTGAGGCAAGAAGGTAGTTATTATCCTGATTCAACTAAGCAGTGAGGTCACCTCTGCTGCCTGTATTCTAAACGCTTCCTTGCAAAGAGGGACATGTTCAGGTATCTGACCTTTCAATCCAATACTTTTAAAACCAGACCACAATGCTTGTTTGTGAAATGGTATCTTGTGAAACCATGACATCAAAGTCATTCACAAATCGTGCTCAGGTTTATTCAGGATACTGGTGTTCAGAGGCTGGTTACGCATATGGACTGTCATTCCAGAGATGATCTTTGTGTTTGTACCATTTTCATTTTATAAATATCTAATAAGAATCTGTGCTTAAGAATTCACGCTTAACTACATGCATTAATTAGAAATGCCTATGACAAAATGAATCTGAGCTTTCACTGATAAAATAACCAAAGTGTTTCATTCATCTTTTTCTAAGTCATTATACCCTCTAGTTTATAGACAATTCCTATTTTCTCACTGTGGAGGAGAAAATTAGCATATTCAAGTACCCTTCATTAGTCGTTTCTTGTCTCTTGAAAGGAGCTTTACCTGCATAATGTACCGGAATCTCTATCTTTGGCCCAATGACATAGTGCCCCTCCTCCAAGCTATGGGCAGTGATGGTGGTCCACTGACGGCACGAATGAATCAGAAGGTAGTCATTTTCCCGCAGCCCTTCTATGCATTCTCCTAGAAAATAAATTTTATATGAGAAACTTAGAATTAGCGTCTGTTTACTCCATTCTCTGCAATAAAATTTTGTTAGTTAAAACTTCACTAATGGAGAAGTTGACAGTTCATCCCAAGATGAGAAAAAGTTCACTTTTGAGTTACCAATAAAAAAAGGCATTTCATACCAAGTTGACAACTGTACACACACAGGGTTCCATAAAAATGTTTCCCACTTATGTGCAAAGAGATTTTCAAATACCTCATTCTATCTTAATGATTGTATTTCAATGATAATAAAACAAACATTTATTAAGTGTCAACAGTAAATCGGACACTAATTAAATGCTTTGCATATATTATTTCAATGTAATACAGTAACATTATGAGGTAGGTATTGTTCCTTCTTTACAGGTAAGAAAAATTAAGGTTCAGAATGTTAAGTGTAGTCTAAGCTCACAGATTTAATAAGCAGAAAAGTGCAGATTCAGGACTATGTCAAAAAGATTCCAAAGCTATGTTCTTTTTTGGTCATGCCTTGCGGCTTGCGGGATCCTAGTTCCCCAACCAGGGATGGAACCCGGGTCCTCAGCAGTGAAAGTGCAGAGTCCCAACCACTGGACTGCCAGGGAATTCCCCCAAAGCTTATGCTCTTAATCACTACAACATACCTACCAAAAATATATAATAAATTTATCTCTCTGTTGAAACAGTACTTGAGATTAAATGCCTGTACCTCCTTTCAAATTTTATATGTTTTAGTATGGTACTGGTACAAAAACGGACACATAGATCAATGGAACAGAACAGAAAGCCCAGAAATAAACCCATGCACTTATGGTCAATTAATCTACAACAAAGGAGGCAAGAATATACAATACAGAAAAGGCAGTCTCTACAACAAGTGTTGCTGGGAAAACTGGACAGCTACATGTAAAAGAATAAAATTAGAACATTCTCTAACACCATATATGAAAACAAACTCAAAATGGATTAGAGACCTAAACATAAGACCGTATACTCTAAAACTCCTAGAGAAAAACATAGGCAGAATACCTTTGACATAAATTGCAGCAATATTATTTTGGATCCATTTCCTAGACTAATGGAAATAAAAGCAAAAATAAACAAATGGGACCTAATCAAACTCAAAAGGTTTTACACAGGGTTTCCCTGGTGGCGCGGTGGTTGAGAGTCCGCCTGCCGATGCAGGGGACAGGGGTTCGCGCCCCGGTCCGGGAAGATCCCACATGCCACGGAGCGGCTGGGCCCGTAAGCCATGGCCGCTGAGCCTGCGCGTCCGGAGCCTGTGCTCCGCAACGGGAGAGGCCACAACAGTGAGAGGCCCGCGTCCGGCAAAAAAAAAAAAAGCTTTTACACAGCAAAGGAAGCCATAAAGAAAAGGAAAAGACAACCTACAGAATAGGAAAAAATATTCATAAAAAATGTGACTGACAAGGGATTAATTCCAAAAATATACAAACAGCTCACATAGCTCAACATCAAAAAAACAAACAACCCAATAAAAAAATGGGCAGAAGATCAAAATAGACATTTCTCCAAAGAAGACGTACAGATGGTCAACAGGCACATGAAAAGATGCTCAACATCACTAATTATTAGAGAAATGCAAATCAAAACTACAATGAAGTATCACCTCACACCAATCAGAATGGCCGTCATGAAATAGTCTACAAATAATAAATGCTGGAGAGGGTGTGGAGAAAAGGGAGCCCTCCTACACCGTTGGTGGGAATGTAAACTGATACAGCCACTATGGAGAACAGTATGGAGCTTACTTTAAAAACTGAAAATAGAGTTACCATATGATCCAGCAATCCCATTCCTGGGCCTGTAACAGGAAATGATGAAAACTCTAATTTGAAAAGATACACGCACCCCAATGTTCATTGCAGCACTGTTTACAATAGCCAAGACATAGAAGCAACCTAAATGTCCATCGACAGAGGAATGGATAAAGAAGATGTGGTCCATATATACAATGGAACATTACTGAGCCATAAAAAAGAATGAAATAATGCCATTTGCAGCAACATGGATGGACCTAGAGGTTATCATACTGAGTGAAGTAAGTCAGAGAAAGACAAATATCGTATGATATCACTCACACGTGGAATCTAAAAATATGATACAAATGAACTTATTTCCAAAACAGAAAGAGACTCACAGACATAGAAAACAAACTTATGGTTACCAAAGAGGAAAGGTGAGGGAGAGGGATAAATTAGGAGTCTGGGATCAACAGATACACACTGCTATATATAAAATAGAAAAACAGCACAGGGAACAATATTCAACATCTTGTAATAACCTATAATGGAAAAGAATCTGAAAAAGAATATATATGTAACTGAATACATGTAACTGTAACTACATATACATGTAATATATACTCATATGTAATTGTAACTACACCTGAAACTAACACAACATTGTAAATCAACTATACTTCAATAAAAAAAATAAAATGTTATGTTCTGCCAGTTCTCTCTGGCCTACCAAATTTCCCAATCAACTGAAAATAATGAAGCTTTATAGCATACACATGAAATTATTTTTTTTATTTTAATATTTTCTAAAGTAACTTTTCAGCTTTTCAGCCAATAACAAACTATTTCAAAAGAGAAATCCATTCCCTGAAACTTAAAAAATGTTCCCTTTTTTTTTCTTAGATGCTGAAATAATCCATCCCATTAATCCTGGTTTAGTAATTTTAAATGCTAAAAAACCAAACAAACAAAAAAACAACAACTTGAAAAGACTAATTCCTTTATACAGAAAACAATATGCTTTCCTTATTTTTGACATTTATTATATCTCAATAATTAAAAGAATTATTATTGATTTCACTGTGTGTTCTGAAGTGGCATTTATAGACTTCTCAAAAATTCTTAAAAGTATCAGTACTTTTTCAATAAATAAAGTAGAGGAGGCTGTAACGATCAACTTGGTTACCACAGCCATAAATTTTGGGAGGACCAGGTTTCATAAAGACACCATCAGGGGATCACTGGTACTCATGAGCCCTTTGCATCCTCTCTTTGTATGTAAAATCTTTAAAAAGAAAAACAAACAGGTTATTATTTCAGGCTAATAGGAAGCTGTATATCAACACGATTGTCTGACTTAACCATAATAACTTGTAGCAGTTTTTTTTTTTTGGTTATGATTCCCCTTTAACTTGGAAAAGTGGCAAAGATTGCTAGACATCCAGTAATACCTCACTCACTCCTTGTCCTCAGTAACAGTCCTCTTATATTAGCTGGGCACATGGCTGCCCAGAATACAGACTACTGTTCCCAGGCCCCGTAACAAGTAGGTGTAACACAGTAACTAGGTTATAGCCAATGGGATGTAGTGCAAGTAGTATATGTAACTTCCAAGATATATATATAGATTTAAAATCTTTAATATACCAGAAAATCAACTGATTGTAGTTTATAATTCAATGCTTTTAGTATATTCACAGAGCTGTGCAATCATCACTACTGTTGAATTACAGAACATTTCTATCACCCCAAAAGAAACCTCAAACCCATTAACAATTATTCCCTACTCCCCACCCCAGGCTTAGGCAACCACTAATCTACTTTCTGTATCTATAAATTTGCCTATTTTGAAAATTTCATATGAATGGAGGTATAAAATATTTGAGCTTTTCTGTCTGCCTTCTTTCAATTAGCATGTTTTCAAGGTTCATCTCTGTTGTAGCATGCATCAGTACATCATTTTAATGGCCAAATATTTGATTATATGGATATACTATATTTTATTTGTCCAATCATCAGAGGATGGACAGTTGGACTGTTTACAATCTTGGCAGTTATTGAATACTGCTGATATGAACATCAGTATACAAATTTTTGTATGGACATATGTTTTCATTTCTCTCAAATACATACCTGGGGTAGAACTGCTGGGTCATATGGTAACTCTATATTTAACTTTCTGAGGACTCCCTGTTTTTCTTCCAAATTGGCTACACCATTTTACATTTCCACTAGCAATGAATGAGAGTTCCAGGGACTCCACATACTCCAACACTTGCTATTATCCATCTTTTCAATTATAGGCATTTTAGTGGGTGTGAAGTGTGTCTCACTGTGGTTTTGACTTGTATTTACCTAATGATTAGTGATGTCGAGCATCTTTTCATGTGCTTGTTGGCCATTCGTGTATCTTTTTTGGAGGAATGTTTATTCAAATCCTTTGCCCAATTTTAAATTTGGTTGCTTGTCTTTAATGCCTAGTTGTAAGAGTCTTTATTTTATTTTATTTTATTTTTAACATTCTGGATACAAGTTCCTTATCAGACATACGATTTGAAAACATTTTCTCACATTATATGAACTATACTTTCACTCTGTTGATAGTGTCCTTTGAACCACAAAATTTTTTAATTTTGATGAAGTCAAATTTATTTTTAATTTTGTGCTTTGCGTGTCATATTTGATAAATTTCTGCATAAGCCATGCATCATGAAGATTTAAAATATTTTATAGTTTTTAGCTCTTATATTTAGGTTTACGATCCATTTTGAATTAACTTTTCTGCATGCTGTAAGTAGGGGTCCAACTTTGTTTTTTCATGTGGCTATTCAGTTATCCAAGCACCAGTTGATAAGACTACTCTTTCTTCATTGAACTGTCTTGCCTCCCTGTCAAAAACCAATTGACCATAAATGTAAGGGTTTATTTCTGGTTTCCCAATACTGTTCCATTGCCCTATACATCTATCTTTATGCTAGAACCACACTGTCTTAATTACCGTAGCTCTGTAATAAGTTTTGAAATTGGGCAATGTGAGTCTTCCAACTTTGTTCAAGACTATTGTGGTTTTTCTGGGTCCCTTGCATTTCCATATGAATTTTAGGATCGGCTTACCAGTTCTTGTCTCAAAAGCTAGGATTGTGATAGGGATTGTGTTCAATCTATAGATCAATTTGGGGAGAACTGTCTGTCATCTTAACAGTATTAATGTTTCTGATCCATGAACATGGGATGTCTTCCCGTTTATTTAAATCTTTATTTCAATGATGTTTTGTAGTTTTTAGTGTGCAAGTCTTACACTGTTTTTGTTAAATTTATTCCTACGTATTTTATTCTTTTGATGGTATTGCAAATAGAATTATTTTAAAATTTCATTTTTGGAGTGTTCATTGCCAGTGTAGAGAAACAACTGATTTTTGCATACTGATAATTATATCTTGAAATCTTGCTGAACTTGTTAGTTCTAATAGTTTCTTTTGTAGATTCCTTAGGATTTGCTATATACAAGTTCATGTCATCTGTAAATAGATATAGTTATACTTTTTCCTTTCCAACTGGATGCCATTTTTCCCCCTCTTTTCTTGCCTAATACCTCTGGCTAGAATCTCCAGTACCACACTGAACTTAAGTGGCAACCAAGACGTATCTTTGGAGGGAATGTGCCTTTCTTTTCCCTCTTTATTCTTCCTGATGGATGAAATATGGAGGTGATTATCAGAACTGGAATGGTAGCGACTATCTCAGACCTTGAAGGAAACTTAGGGCTGAAATTGAGTGCATGACATAGCAACTGAAAAACAACAACAACAAAAACAGGCCCCTGTCACCTTGGGCAACACCCCAACCTGAACTTTTGGTCTTTGGGTCTCTGTGACTTGCAGCCAAACTCAAGCCTAAAATGATACAGGAGTATTAGAATAAATTAAGAATTGTGGTGCCTACATTATACAATCAAAATATGTAAACTAGTTTCAAAACAGAAAATAATTTTTGTTTTTCATCTTTAAGAAACCGATTGTATTAAAGATGCCTATCTAAGGATGTACTGTCTAAGCCTACCTCCCGGTTGTAAAATCTGAACAACGGCTGGTATCTAATGATTTTTACTTCAAAATAATCCCCCAGAGTTTACAGGAAAGAGCATTCATCAATATTATGCTTTTGATAATTTCTTTCAAGCTTCCTAACTGGTTTGTGGGTACAGAGACTGTATTACTTTTACTAACTCAAGTTTACTTCATAAAGACCAGCACATTACTCAAAAATTGCTAAAACTATTGTCACACATTGATAAGAACTCTTTACTTGTACCTAATTACAGATAAAAGTTAAATGTTAACTTACATTTGGATAGTTAAATTCACGTATTATGAGCTTTGGCTCTAGGTTATCTATGAATCTAAGTCAGGGGTATGGCTCTAAATGGGGTAATATCAAGTATTCCTAAATGCAGAGAGAAAAATAGTAAGTGTTCTTATATTAATGGCAAAAAGAAATCTTGAGAAAAACAGTGAAACAGCTTTCCTAGAATTTCCTAGAATTTACCATCAACAGAAGAATTTAATGTCAAGTACCTCAGTGATACCACATGCTGAGTGCCAGAGGAAGGAAGTCACTCCACAGCCTGTGGGTGAAGCGTCCATTTGACCATTACTAAGAATCAAGACCCAGTGGCTAAACGTCAACTCCTCCCCTTGTATCTCACTTTGGCCATGAACCTGCAGCACAGAAATTCTAGTGTAACCCATGATTAAGAGGTCCCTGTTTTCTGAAAATGAGTAGGAATGTCAAAGAAAGCAACTGAAGCCCCCAGGATATTTTTATTCTTGTAAAATATTCTGATTAAGTGAAGCCAAATATCTGCTGTCATGGCATGCTGACTAATCTAAAAGTGATGCCTAGTTCTTCTATTGACTAAAAGTATCTAAAGTTTAGAAAGATGAAACAAATGCTAAGAACTATTAAATCTGCACCTATCTTTACTTTGAGTGCACAGACATGAAACAACCAGGAACCCTGTCACCTCAACCAGATCTTCAACTCTTCAGGCCCAACATCATTTCTATTTCTCCTCTGGTTTGCATTCCACAAGACCACCGGGTGTAGAACAGCTATATAATAAGTGCTTTCTGAATGAACAATCTTGGGTAGAAATGAGTGAGCATTCACATTAAATAGGTCTAAGTATAAATTAAGCACTAAGGTCTTATTCAATATTTAAGCCCCTCGAGGAAAGCAGAGTATTTAGAAAGGCTGTTTTTTCAAGTATCTCCTACTGATCTCTTCCCACCCTAAACAAACATCCACAAATCTACACTAAGATCCCTTCTTTAGATGAATACTCTGTTCAAAGGCCCAAAAACTGTAACCTTGGGTTCTAAGCAAGTGAAAGAGTTTTTACATTTTACGGTTTACTGTGAAATCCCAACAAGAAGAGAAAGAAATAGAGATGAATTTAGACAAAACACTAAATGGTAAGGGAATCAAAGAACTTCATGGTGAAATCTAAGCAAAAAGGAATGTATAAAACAAAAGAGAAAGATGTTTAAAAAAGAGAGAGAGAGATTAAGGATATATTATTACCTCTTTTCAAATGAACCCTGGGACAAAGGACTCCCTTTTCAACAGTAGATTTACCAGGAATAATAGACTTCTGCTGTAGGAAACAGAAGTATGCCTACTTAAGGCAAATCTGAAATTTTATGCTCTGAAATACTGTACTGTACCTAATATTTAAAAGATAAGAATTCTATGTCAAGTGATTTTTAGAAAAACAGGTGAGCAATTGTAGTATCAGTGTTTCTACAAACATTGACAATATACTAAATCTCTTAGTACAGTGCCTGGCACATACCATGGAATCACATTTCTGGCAGGCGAGGGAGGGGGCTCAGATTCACATAGGAAAATTACACTTTGCCCATCCATTAAAAGACAGAATATAGACATTCCTCTCTCCATAAGTCTGATAGAGCCCGTGTGTCCTCCAGTGTTGGACAGTGAACATAAGATGATGCATTTGGTTGGTGCAACATGTGTTATTTATCACATGGTGCGAGGCAATGTTATACCATAAAATCACGCAGAGACCAAGCATCGAAACATGCAGGCATCATCCCAGCCTCCTCCAGACACCAAGCTCTGAAAAGGGAGGGCAGGCAAAGGCCAAATCACCAGGCACATTCCTAGGATCCCTCCTCCTTGCCCTGCCCCCAGCTCTTTGCTTCCACTAATTCAAATGAATGTATGATGATTCCACATGGTAGGTGGAAGGCAGTTTGGGATCTCAATAGGCTAAGAGTTGGAGCCAGACTTAGGTTTGAATTGAGATTCTAATATTTATTAACTATATGACTCTGGAAAATTATTTACCATCTTTGAGCCTCAGAATTCTCACATTTAAAATGATGGTGATAATATTGTAAGGAAGTTGGGATGAGTGGATGAGAATAAACGTGAAGGATCAGGATAGTACTGTATAGATAGAAAGCTCGTGAAAAATATGACTTTGACTTATTTCCTTCCTCAATTAGTTCTCTTCCTCTTACCAGCTGGACTCAGGTACACAACAGTTTCTTTCTCCAATGAGAAAATGCTCTGATAATTAATGTGCAATGATTTGCAGTGTATGCTTCACATCAACTATTAAAATAAAGGGATGATTTTCACCAGGTGTAAATGTCATGTTAAATCCAACAATTTGGGACTTCCCTGGTGGCGCACTGGTTAAGAATCTGCCTGCCAATGCAGGGGACATAGGTTCGATCCCCGGCTCAGGAAGATCCCACATGCCGCAGAGCAACTAAGCCCATGCGCCACAACTATTGAGCCTGTGCTCTAGAGCCGCAAGCCACAACTACTGAGCCTGCGTGCCACAACTACTGAAGTCCACTCTCCTAGAGCCCATGCTCCACAACAAGAGAAGCCACCACAATGAGAAGCTCATACACCGCAACAAAGAGTAGCCCCTGCTCGCTGCAACTAGAGAAAGCCTGTGCGCAGCAACAAAGACCCAACGCAGCCAAAAACAAAATTTTAAATAAATAAATAAATAAATAAATACACTTTTTTAAAAAAGAACATAAATTATAAAAAAAAATCCAACAATTTTATTTCAAGAGGATAAACTGAGCCATGAGTCAAACTTATAGGGTTTTCACTGTCATTTTTAGTTTCAAATGTGGTTTAGAGTTCCTTGAGCTTTATTATGTGACAAATAAAATATAAAGTACTGAAGAATCAAACTAAAAAAAATGATTCACTGCTATAGAAGTTACATGAAAAGATACAATCTTAGTAAAATATTTAATTATATATGACAGTTTTTAGAATTTTTCTCCCATTAAGTCGATTTCCAAAAATCCTGCATGGCCTTCAAAAGAAATCCAAAGAAGATTTTGAAAAAAAGAAACAAAGACTCGCACATATGCCATTGTTGAAAATCTAATGATGTTTCCAGTGTCAACACACAAAACCACTAAATTAAAAAAAAAACTTTCTGAACACATAAAACCTCTGAACACATAAAAGAGGGGTAACATGAAAAATACAGATGCCAAGTAACACCTGGATTTCTATTTTTCCAGGTGGGTTGCCCTGAAGGCAGAAGCTAGACAACGCTTTACCTCTACAATTTCAAAATACATGTAATAAAGAAGTTCAGGGACTTTCCCTGGCGGTCCAGTGGTTAAGACTCCGTGCTCCCAATGCCGGGCGTACGGGTTTGATCTCTGGTCGGGGAACTAAGATCCCGCATGCCACACAGCACAGCCAAAAAATTTTTAAAGTTTAAAAAATAAAATAAATATAACTGAAAAATAAAGTTCCACATGAAAGAACACCATATTAACATACTAGAAATAAACAGTCAGAAACTTAAAAAAAAAATCAGATCACCAAATTTTAAAGACAAGTCTATAAAGATATCGTAGGCCTAAAAGAAGTACATAGTGTCTCTGATAAGTGGGGTGCAACTTCCTAAAATAGAACTGAAAAACAAAACAAAGCAAAAAAAAAAATCCTTTCTTTCTAAAAATCTAAAAAAATAACCAACTCCCCTCCCCCCAGCAAAACCAGGAGTTCACAGATATTGATGGAAAGACATCATCAATTAATTTGGTTAGTTATATCACCTAACCAACTATTGATATATTGTTTACAGATGAATTATTAGTACAATTTTCTGAGGCAAAATGTAACGAAAAAAATCACTTTGACATTTATTCCTCTGTACACAAGGCTACTTCCTAAGTGTGTAATCTGAGACATGGAATATTTGGCTGGCTTGAGGAAAGGCAAAATACAGTTCCAAGAGTTCTCAAGCATATTATGCACGCATATACTTTTTAAAATTAGGAATCTATTTTAATTGATCAAAATTATGTTGGCAATTATACATAAAGGTCACTATTAGTGAAGTTTAAATTATGTTAAATTTAAATAACATCTGAAAGGGTTTCGCAAACATTGACAAATAAGGGAAAGCACAGTCTGGCTCAATTAATGAGGGGGCTCCACCCACCAAGATCCATCAGTGAGTCACTATGTGAACGTGACCAAATCACTCAGCATGTTCTAAGTCTAAGCTTGCCGAGCTAGACAGCAGAGAGTTGGAATATAGTTAATAATATATAAATATATTTAATTTTTTTTCAGACAAGGGCAAAGCTAATTAAAGAAATTTACCTGAATGATGTGGATATAATCAAAATGAATACGGAAAACTTTCTACCCCATTCCATTCTCTCTTCCACCTCTAAGAAATAAAGAAATCATTTTATAAATTATCCAGGGGACCAGTGTCCAGAATATTATTCCATTAACTTAATAAAAAGAGAGATTATTTTCTTCCATTTCAAAATTTATTTTTCTTCTAGATGCAAGAGAAATACTAGGTAGAGGGTCTAAATAAAACCAAGGAGACTGAAATAGAACTATCACACACATATAAAACTGACAGCCTGCGTTCTTTCCCCCCAAGTCAGACAGTCAAAACGAGATACTTTCTGCTTAGCGTGCTTACAGATTGCACTGGTGGGACTCTCTGATATCCATGTCTGATCAACTGCTCCTCGTTGCTGTGTTCTAGAAACACCCACCAGACCGTCACACACATTTATTTCTATTCTAGGTCCCACTCCCACCCCTGCTATGGGATAGCCACATACTGCTCTTTTGCTTATTTGCTACATGTGAAATGGAGATAACAGACCCACTCCAATGGGTAACATGAGAAACATCTTCGACAGCAGGATATAACATCGCCAAGAACTAAGTCAATAAAGGGAAATGGAACAGAAACTACATCCTGAAATCACTTTCAGCATGATGATACGTTAACAACATGAAGAGGGTAAGTCCTTCCCTATCTCCCTTCAAAGCCTGGAACCTAGATGAAGAATCACAATAAGAACCAGTAAGACTGGGCTCAGGGTTTTAAAAGAGAAAAGGGGAAAAGAAATAGGATTCTCCTTAATTTAATGCAGTTGTGGCTATCAGAGCAACAGATGGAAAATACACTAAGTTGAGAGATGGTAACACTGCAGCTCTGAAGACCAGTAACCAGCATTAATAGAGAGAAATGCAGCGAGGGACAGTGTATCAGTTTTCTATTGCTGCATAACAAACTACCACAAACTTAGCAGCTTATACATGGGTCAGAAATCTGGCACGGCATGGCTGAGTTCTCTGCTCAGGCTGAAATCAAGATGCTGGCTTAGCATAGGGAGATCAGCTCCGTGCTTTGTGACTGCCTGGAGGGGTGGGATAAGGAGGGTGGGAGGGAGGGAGACGCAAGACGGAAGAGATATGGGAACATATGTGTATGTATAACTGATTCACTTTGTTATAAAGCAGAAACTAACACACCATTGTAAAGCAATTATACCCTAATAAAGATGTTAAAAAAAAAAAAAAGATGCTGGCTGGCTGGATTCTCATCTGAAGCTCAGGCAGGGTGCTCTTCTAAACTCATTCTTTTTGTTGGAAGAATTCAGTTGCAGTTGTTTTCTTCTTGCTGGAGGAACTCTGGACTCTTAAAGGCTGCTCTCAAGTCCTTGCCCTGTGGCCCCCTCGCTACCTTAGGGACAAGAACCTGCCTTATGTTGAATCCCTCTCATGCTTTGAGCATCTCTGACCTTCATTTTCTGTAACCAGCCAGAGAAAACTATCTATTTTGAAGGGCTTGCCTGATTAGGTTGGGCCCACTAAGGATAATCTCTCTATCTCAAAGTCAACTAATTAGGGACCTTAATTACATCTGCAAAATTCCCTTTGCCATATAACATAATCTGGTATAACACCAGGGGATGGCCACCAAGGGGGTCACCTTAGAATTCTGCCTCCCACAGAGAGTGATACAGGAGGAAAGCTGGTCATTCCAGCACACAGCAGATATAGAATTTAAGTCAAGAGTATTATGGGTAAACTTTATGTTTCTTCCACAGAGGCTTTATAAGTAATCACAATCAATTTATACTTTGAGATATTAGGATACGAAACTGCTGTTACCTTGCCCAAGCTGAGTGGCACAGTCAAATAAGAGTGCAGCTCTGCTTATGTTTAACATCTCAGGTAGGCCAAAAGAACACAGTTCACTTAAGATTCTGGAGGCAAACAGAATCTAACGATCAGATAAATTGAGAAATGAATGCAGCTAAAACTTATTAGTCTGTATTTAAAAATAAAGCTGAAAAAAATTTCCAACAATTTCACTTGGCTTTTTAAAATTAATTGGATATAATAATCAGAACTTTTAAGTAGTTTCAAAATTATTACTTTTTATATGATGCTTAGGTCCCAAGGTTTCTTTGCTACGTTCCTTTGATTGTACTTTTAAACCCTAGAATAGAGAGGCAAAGAACATTTTTTTCTGGAAAGCAAGTACAGTCCACTGACATGCAGAGAAATGTGCCTACCACTTGAACTCCATTCATCTGTACCTCCCTGAATGCATCTGACTACTGCTGGGCATTGGCTCCAAACGACTCCTCTGCTTTTTGGATTTCATGATGCTGACCCTGAACTGCCACCCTGGCTGGGATTAAACAACCACCTCACTCATCTGTTCCAAGGACCACCAAGAAACCACACACCTTTTCGGAGGTTTGTAAAGGGTACTTTCCATTTAGATTGTAAAGAATGGAATCCAAAGCTGGATGCAGGAGAGCTACACAGCATTTAACTGCACTGGTTCAATACACAGGTTCAATACGCGTTTTCTGCCTTGGAGCTGTCTTCACTACAGAGAATCCCCAGATTAGTCCCACTTACGCTGACGCTGGAGTTCCCTCCCCAGTATTTCCACTGCATGGACCTGCATGGACCTATGTAGAGAAATATTTATAAATATTTCTGGGGAGATACAGCAAGGGCATAAGCCAGAGTCCTTCAGATAAAGGGCGATTATGAATATAGTTTGAGCTATATTTAGCTTTGCCAATTCATTACTTTGCCCTGATAGCAGCTGCCCTTAGAATTACACGCAACTGTCAGGCACAGGCCAACCCTGAGCTCCAGGTCTATATATCCAATTGTCATCTGGATATCACCAGCTGAACGCCCCATGAGAACCTGAAAACTTGATATATCTCAGAATGACGATCTTTCCTCCAAGAGCCCTGGCTCCTCGCATCTCTGTGTGGGGTAGCTCTACCCTCCCAGTCAACCAAGCAGTCACTGCCAATGGTACCACTGCCAATGGTACCAATGGTACCAATGGTACCTCTTCCTTCATCACCTACATCGCATGGATGCCTACTGATCCAGAGGCAACAGAATGCAGTCATGACGGTGTGGACTCTAGAAACAGCGTGCTTCAGTTCACATCCCCAAACTGCCACTTGCTGGCTGTGTAACTGCAAGTTATTTAATGTCTCTGTACTTCAGTCTTCTCATCTGGAGAATGTAGATGATGATGATAAGAATAATAGTGTCTACTTCATAGGGCTGTTGTAAGGCTTACATGATTAGTGAATATAAAGCATTTACACCAGGCACCTGGTACAAGGTGAGCCCTCAATAAACCTCAGCTAATATTATTGCTGTCATTATTCTAACTCAGTCTCTGGGCTCCATCCCTTTCTACACATCCCTCTGCTCTCACTTAATGCAGGCTCCCAACAGCTCTCAGCAGGAATATTGTAAGGGTGTTTCCGTATAGATTGTGGCACCCCTCTAACCTAGCTTCCATTTTGCTGCAATTAGAGTCTTGCAAATGCAAATCTACTTTCATTATTACTTGGCTTAGAAATCTTCAATGGCTCTTCACTGTTGAGAGAAAAAAGTTCAAAATCCATGGAGTACAGCATGGAACCCTTCCTGACCTGGCTACAGTAATCACACTGGGAAGGTCTGAGGCATGAGAGGGCCAAAGAAGGGCCCATAGATGGAGACTAGCACAGCCCTGTGTGCTATCTATCTCGGGTGTCCATGGGCTTTTCTCACGCTCATCCTGTTGCCCAGAATGCCCTTCCCCCACAGTTGTTTGAGCTAGAAATTTCAGAGTCTAACACTGCCTTCTCTGTCATCTTTGCAAGACACCAGTTCTTCCTTACTTTCTTCGAATGTCTCCTTAATGCCTAGGATAGTCTCAAGTCCATACAAGACTTTCCCATGCTAGGTGCAGCTTACCTTCCCAGCAAGTCAACCTCCAGCATGTGATACAAACAGAACTAGCTGGGGTTCTCTGAAGTAGTTTCCTTAAGGGATCTGCTTCTCTTACATGCTTCCTTCGGCCTAGGATGGTCTACTATCCTTTCTCCATCTGGTAAAACCCCATTCTTGGTGAAGTCCTCACTGGTGCATCCCTTCCATTTTCCATCCCACGGATGGAACTGTTTCCTTCTCTTACTCTGCTGGCACTCTGTACGCATCCTTCCCAGGGGCCTTCTAGCTGTAACGACATTTCATGATTGTGGGCCTGGCTTTCCGTGCCAGGCTGGGAGCTCAAGGTCTTGGCAGCCCAAGTACTTAATACTAAGTCTCAATTTACATTTGGGGAATAAACTCCTGTATAATTGGCGTTCTGCAGTCATTTTTCACTCTTTAAATTCAGAATGAGAGTCTCACCATGTGATAACTATTTCTTACAGAATAGAATCTGGGATTTTGCTACCATATTATCTAAAACTCAAACAAAGCCTATCAATCCCTGGCATAGACTGTTAGGAGAAAGTTAATGTAAAAAAGGTGGGCTCATCATATGAGGCAACTTTTTTTTTTTTAAATTCTGAATGGAGCAGAATTTTACATTTAATTATTAAATTAATTTAAAAATTAAATTTTAATATATAAATTTGGAATCACAGAATTTCAGAGCTAGAGGGAAGCTTGGAGAACCTAAACGTCACCTGCCTTCATTTTATATTTGAAGAAATGGACACAAGGTTCCCAGTCAGTTAGTGGCAACTGAAGACTTCCTGTTTCTTAGTCTTAAACCATGCAATCTCATTAAGCCAGATGAAAAGGAAAACTAAACAGCCTGTTCTATAAATGATTTACCCAGATTTCACACGAGCACATATGCAGTCCACCTAAACTGTGTATCTCAATATAGTTTCAGAGTAAACCCAGCCCAGATGAATATTGTGAAGAACAGAAAAGACAGACAGCTGGTTCTGAAGTCTGAGTGCAAAGTTTGAATCCTGACCCAATACTAGCTGCGTGATCCCAGTTAAGTCACAATAATCTCGGAAGCAGTTTTCTTTTCTTTTTTTTTTTCGGTACGCGGGCCTCTCATTGTTGTGGCCTCTCCCGTTGCGGAGCACAGGCTCCGGACGCGCAGGCTCAGCGGCCATGGCTCACGGGCCCAGCCGCTCTGAGGCATGTGGGATCCTCCCGGATCGGGGCGTGTACCCGTGTCCCCTGCATCGGCAGGCGGACTCTCAACCACTGCGCCACCAGGGAAGCCCTCAGAAGCAGTTTTCTAATTGAAATGCAAAGAACAGAGCCTCTTTCATAAATTGTCTGTGAGGATTAAATGAGGACGTTGATGAGTGCATTCTGTGAATCACAAATGCCACACAATTGCCAGGTATTAATAAAATA